>NC_134568.1:37974479-38611979 GCF_050947875.1 Dermacentor variabilis
AAGTAACTATGTTGCAAGCTTGGTCCGTTCTCTTCGTATTGTACGTCTTGATTACAGCTAGGATGGCATGTGAGGCTTTGTGCTGCTCTAATTCTTGAAGATGGAAGGCGAAATGTCCAGAATGTTCAAGGGTACGATTTACCCCTATTAGAAAGAAGGTACTTATCACAGTCAGTATTTTGCGGCCGAGTGTGGTACGTTTGTCACGTTTTACAGCCACCATTACGCGTTGCTACGACCTTGCAGTCCCTTCTTGGTTCCTTCTTCTGGTCGGGCAGTACAGAACTGGTCTGTCGCGCGGCGCTTGGGCAACCACGCTCTCGCGGTGGGTTCGCGTTCCCATCCGTGTCTGTCCGCTGCAGGCTGCTTGCTCTGCGATTCTTGCTCCGCCTGTTACAGTGTGATCAGTGTTCTGCGCGTGAACTCGCCTGCAATTTCCTTGGCACAAAAATTCCTTACATGTTACCGGGCGTGCACTTAAATCGCGGACGAAAAGTGTTAAATGCACCTACATTTTACAGTACGGCCGTGGTATGTTATCGCCGCGTACAACAGGTGTGTCCTGATGTAGGAGTTCTCGAAAACCGTGTTGTGGATACCATATCAGCCTTACTGCTTCCTATAGTTCCCTCAAAGCGCCGCGCAAGTTCCAATAATGTGTCGTGGGATGCGATAATGGCGTGATTTCTGCCTGACCACCTACGCGACTTCATGTGGCGTCTAGGGTGAAAAGTGCTTCTAACTCGGGACAGGCTAGAGCGGTGGGGTATAGTCCCATCTTCGCTGTGTCCCAGTTGCCCCCTTCAAGAATCCAATAAATATGTACTGCTGTAATCCGTGAAAACAAAATGCACTATACTGATGGGCGACTTCAATGCCAAGGTAGGCAAGAAGCAGGCTGGAGACAAGGCAGTGGGGGAATATGGCATAGGGACAAGGAATAGCAGGGGAGAGCTAGTAGACTTGCTGTTGAACAGAATAATATACGGATATTGAATACCTTCTTCCGCAAGCGGAATAGCCGAAAGTGGAGGTGGAGGAAACCGAACGGCGAGACTAGAAATGAAATAGACTTCATACTCTGCGCTAACCCTGGCATCAAAGAGCAAGGTGCAGCGCACCTTGCTCGGCAAGGTGCGCTGCAATGACCATAGGATGGTAAGAACTCGAATTAGTCTAGACCTGAGGAGGGAACGGAAGAAATTGGTACATAAGAAGCCGATCAATGAATTAGCGGTAAGAGCGAAAATAGAGGAATTTCAGATCAAGCTACAAAATAGGTATTCGGCTTTACCTCAGGAAGAGGACCTTCGTGTTGAAGCAATGAACGACAATGTTGTGGGCATCATTAAGGAGTGTGCAATAGAAGTCGGTGGCAACTCCGTTAGTTAGGATACCAGAAAGCTATCGCTGGAGACGAAGGATCTGATCAAGAAACGCCAATGTATGAAAGCCTCAAAGGCTACAGCTAGAATAGAACCGGCACAACTTTCGAAGTTGATCAACAAGCGTAAGACAGCTGACATAAGGAAGTATAATATGGATAAAATTGAACATGCTCTAAGGAACGGAGGAAGCCTAAAAGCAGTGAAGAAGAAACTAGGAATTGGCAAGAATCAGATGTATGCGTTAAGAGACAAGGCCGACAATATCATTACTAATATGGATGAGATAGTTCAAGTGGCTGAGGAGTTCTAAAGAGATTCATACAGTACCAGTGGCACCCACAACGATAATAGAAGAGAGAATAGTCTAGAGGAAATCGAAATCCCACAAGTAACGCCGGAAGAAGTAAAGAAAGCCTTGGGAAATATGCAAAGGGGAAAGGCAGCTGGGGAGGATCAGGTAACAGCAGATTTGTTGAAGGATGGTGGGCAGATTGTTCTAGAGAAACTGGCCACCCTGTATACGCAATGCCTCATGACCTCGAGCGTACCGCAATTTTGGAAAAACGCTAACATAATCCTAATCCATAAGAAAGGGGACGCCAAAGACTTGAAAAATTATAGACCGATCAGCTTACTGTCCGTTGCCTACAAAGTATTTACTAAGGTAATCGCAAATAGAATGAGGAACACCTTAGACTTCTTTCAAGCAAAGGACCAGACAGGATTCCGTAAAGGCTACTCAACAATAGACCATATTCACACTATCAATGAGGTGATAGAGAAATGTGCGGAACATAACCAACCCTTATATATAGCTTTCATTAATTACAAAAAAGCGTTTGATTCTGTCGAAACCTCAGCAGTCATAGAGGCATTACGGAATCAGGGTGTAGACGAGCCGTATGTAAAAATACTGAAAGATATCTATAGCGGCTCCACAGCCACCGTAGTCCTCCATAAAGCAAGCAACAAAATCCCAATAAAGAAAGGCGTCAGGCAGGGAGATACGATCTCTCCAATGCTGTTCACAGCGTATTTACAGGAGGTATTCAGAGACCTGGATTGGGAAGAATTGGAGATAAGAGTTAATGGAGAATACCTTAGTAACCTGCGATTCGCTGATGATATTGCCTTGATTAGTAACTCAGGGGACCAATTGCAATGCATGCTCACTGACCTGGAGAGGCAAAGCAGAAGAGTGGGTGTAAAAATTAATCTGCAGAAAACTAAAGTAATGTTTAACAGTCTCGGAAGAGAACAGCAATTTACAATAGGTAGCGAGGCTCTGGAAGTGGTAAGGGAATACATCTACTTAGGGCAGGCAGTGACCGCGGATCCGGATCATGAGACGGAAATAATCAGAAGAATAAGAATGGGCTGGGGTGCGTTTGGCAGGCATTCTGAGATCATGAACAGCAGGTTGCCATTATCCCTCAAGAGAAAAGTGTTTAATAGCTGTGTCTTACCAGTACTCACCTACGGGGCAGAAACCTGGAGGCTTACGAAAAGAGTTCTACCTAAATTGAGGATGACGCAACGAGCTATGGAAAGAATAATGATAGGTGTAACGTTAAGGGATCAGAAAAGAGCAGATTAGGTGAGGGAACAAACGCGAGTTAATGACATCTTAGTTGAAATCAAGAAAAAGAAATGGGGGGGCATGGGCACGACATGTAATGAGGAGGGAAGATAACCGATGGTCGTTGAGGGTTACGGACTGGATTCCAAGGGAAGGGAAGTGTAGCAGGGGGCGGCAGAAAGTTAGGTGGGAAGATGAGATTAAGAAGTTTGCAGGGACGACATGGCCACAATTAGTACATGACCGGGGTTGTTGGAGAAGTATGGGAGAGGCCTTTGCCCTGCAGTGGGCGTAACCATGATGATGATGATGATGATGATGATATCCGTCGTTGCCAGGGTATTTGGGAGGGCCGTGCATACTTGTTTCCGCGGCCTTGGAGTTAACTGCTTTATTACATCTTGTCGCTGCTCACGTGGCCGTTTTGCACGACTTTTAATCGCTAAGGGTGCCTTTTGTCTGTGGCCTAAGCGGTGCGAGGCACTTGCCACGGGGCAGTTCGGTACTGGTTGCCCATTTATTTTTCCTTTCCAGCTGATAAAGAATGTCAGCGAAAAAAGAAAGATATCACGGAACTAACCGTCCGCCCACATATAAAAGCAGCGCCCTCAAACAAGCTTTATAGCAGTTAGTGGCAGAGCTGGCGCCTGCGACACCGCTGCGCGGCAGGCCGCTCACTAACTACCGTGGAGCGTATTTGGGGGCGCTGCATTTCTTTTCGTCACTGTTCTGGGGAAGGCGGAATACGTAAAAATATCCGTTATAGCGCGGAAAAGCGTTATTGCATTCAGCGATGCCCTACATATTACATGACCTGCCGAGCTCCATGACATGTATGTCATGACATGCTATTCTGACATAAATGACATGACTTACATAAACTACGAGGTGAACGACATGACATGCATTTTTATCCTGGTGTTTATGTGACGTCATTCATATCATGTCACGCATTGTTGGCTTGGGCCACTAGGCATATGTGGTCCTGGATGTCATGTCATGGCATTCTTGTTATGACACGCATGCGTGTCATACATGCCATTTACGTTCATGTCATGACCATGACAGTCTTGAGAAAGATCGGTCTCCGGCTGAAACGTCAGCAATAAGCAGTTATTTTTTAAGAAGTGCATCAGCTTTTTGATCATTACATTGTGGAAACCATAGATACCTCTACCTTGATATATATATATATATATATATATATATATATATATATATATATATATATATATATATATATATATATATATATATATATATATATATAGATATATATATATCCTTATTTCATCACCCCTCCTAATTTTATGCCTTCCTCGCCTGCGCTTTCCTTCCCTTGTCACCCTTTCCATAACCCTAATGGTCCACAGGTTATCTGTCCGCTTTACGTGGCTCACCTAGCTCTATTTATTTTTTATCTCAATGTCAACTAGAACTAGAATCGGCTATCCCCGCTCGCTCTCTGATCAACAGCGTTCTCTTCTTGTCTCTTAAAGTTTCGCCTGACATTTCTCGTTCCATAGATATATGCAGATTGCTTTACTTTTTATAAAACTTCTCTATTAACCTCCAAGTTCCCGCCTCATATTTTAGTACCTGTAGAATGCAATGATTGTACACTTTCCTTTTCAACGACAGCCTTAAGCTCCTGGTCATGATTTGGTAATGCCTGCCGTATGCGCTCCACCCCATTTTTATTCTTCTGTAAATTTCCTTCTCTTGATCAGGGTCCCCTGTGAGTAATTGACCTAGGTAAACGAACTCCTGCACAGATTGTAGAGGCTTACGTACTGCCGATCATGAATGTTTGTTCCCTTGCCAGGCTAGTGAACCTTATATTTGTCTTCTGCATATTAATATTCAATCCTACTCTAAAATTTTCTAGGTTGAGAACCTCAACATTTCTTGCAATTCATGCCCAGTGTTGCTGAACAGGACAATGTCATTTGCAAACCGAAGGTGGTTGAGATATATGCCGTTGATGCTCACTCCTCACCGTTCCTATTCTAATAACTTGAATACTTTTTGTAAGCATCGTAAGAGTTGAAGGTCGTAGGCAGGAACTTGGCTTTCGTCAGGCATAAAGGATTTATTTACATATTTACACATAAACAAGAGACACATTCGACAGTCTAGCGTGACTCCCAAATGGAGCACGCAAGACGAAGCATACAGCACACGAGCACGCAGCTCCAAAACTCCAAGCACACTGCTTGTCGAGCACCAGCATACTCTAGCAGCCGACAAACCGCTGCTTAAAAAGCCTCTGTCCTCCCTAGATCTCTAGGGGAGGGAAAACTGCTGTCCCATCGGACCGTCCACACTCGTTGGGGCGTAGTCGACCCGCCTTTGAGGGGAAGGGCTCACACACACAAGCATGCACGTTGGATTCCCAGAACCCGATTGAGCGGGTCCTCGTGGCCAGGTGGCCACGCCTGACCCCAGCCGGCGCCTCTTTATTCCAGAGCTGACTTTCTCGGGTAGTCACCACGAGTGTCAGCAGACTGGGACGAATCCTGGGGCCCAAGGAAAAATGTACCCCAAAGCACCATTTGTTACAGCAGCTCTTCTTGCTGCAAAGAGACCATGAAGGCCACAACATATCAACCAACAATACGCGGTCCGCCAGACGTGGTCAGCCCTGCTGCCTTCGCCGATTCTCATGGTGCATTAACGATGTCGTGGTCTCCAGTTCTTCGAAAGAAGTTCATGGTCGGTTAGTGCTGTCGTTTTCGCCTGTTCTCTGAAGGGCACCAGCACTGCGGTGCGATCGAAGCACCTGCAGCGGGCTGAGAAAGCTTTGCAGAGCAGTACCCCTGCAGGCCGATCGTAACAGCCTGCAGTGAATAGGATTGGGGAGATAATGTCTCCTTGTCGGACCCCTTTATTTATAGGTATCTTTTTACTTTTCATGTGGAGAACGAAGATAGCAGTGCAATTTTTGTAGATATTTCCTACGATATTTACGTATGGTTGCTGTACACCTTGATTCCGCAAAGCCTCCATGACTGCTGGTATCTATACTGAGTGAAATGCCTCTTTATAATCTATGAAAGCCATATAGAGAAGTTGTGAAGAGAACTCCGTTACCTGATTGATGACATGGATGTGATTCATTACAGAATACACATTCCCGAAGTCACCGTGTCATTTAGCTTGATTGAAGTCAAGCGTCCCCTGATTCCATTGGAAATTACCTGGGTGAATATTGTTACGGGGTTCAAAACAGTCAGACGTGTGTTTACAGAATATTTGCAATAATTATATCAGCTGACACGATGATAGACAGCACGCGAAGACCACAACATCGTCTTCTTCCGACGGTGATTAAAACATCTTCTTGGTCAGCGTGTCACATGACCCCCGGCGGCTGAAGCACCGGCTCGGTGCTGGTTAGAAGGCGGGCGAGTGATACAACTTAAGACGCACGACGTGTACCACGTCGGAGCGATGCTGAGCCACGGTTGGCTCAAGAGGGGCGATTTCATACGTGACGTCAGTTACTTGACGCAAGACCCGGTAAGGGCCGGAGTAGCGTGAAAGTAACTTCTCCGAGAGGGCAACGCGTCGCGACGGCGACAAAGGAGAACCAGGGCGCCCGGTGTGTAATGGACGTCACGATGGCGGGCGTCATATAAGCGCCGCTGATTGTCCTGCGACTCCACAAGTCGACGTGGAGCAATATGGCGTGCTTCTTGTGCTTTGAGGATAGCTTCACGGGCGTACTCGGATGTGGAATTCAGACTAGCAGGCAGAACGGTGTCGAAAGGTAACGTAGGGTCACGGGCAAACAAGAGGAAGAATGGAGAGAAGCCTGCGGTATCCACGGCGAGACGAATTATAGGCAAAACTAACGAACGGCAGCGCAACGTCCCAGCCGCGATGGTCATCGGAGACATACATGGACAGCATGTCAGTCAGGGTGCGGTTAAGGCGCTCGGTTAGACCGTTTGTTTGTGGATGGTAAACAGTAGCAAGTTTGTGTTTAGTCGCGCACGAGTGTAGAATGTCATTGACAACTTTAGAAAGAATATAGCGGCCTCGGTCGGTGAAGAGCTGTCGAGGGGCGCCGTGGTGAAGGATGACGTTTTCGAGGAGGAAGTCGGCGACATCGGTTGCACAGCTTGTCGGAAGAGCCCGTGTGATTGCTTATTGGGTGGTGTAGTCTGTTGCTACAGCAATCCACTTGTTTCCCGAAGCAGACGTAGGAAAAGGGCCTAAAAGACCAACACTTACACGAAAGAATGGTTATGATGGTACATTAAGTGGTTGAAGGTGACCAGCAGGGAGTGTGGTCGGCTTTTTGCGTCGTTGACAAAGATCACACGCAACGACATAACGACACACGTCACGGTATAGACCATACCAAAAGAAGCGCCGACGAACGCGGTCATAAGTCCGTGACACGCCAAGATGACCTGCAGTCGGTACATCATGAAGCTGGGCGAGAACAGTCTGACGCAGATGCTCAGGCACAACGAAGAGTCGGGCAGGGCCGTCCGGGCGCCTGTTAGAGCGGTACAATATATCATCTTGAAGTTCAAACATGCGAAGGGAAGGATCGGGCCTCGTTGAAGTGAGCCGTTGAATAAGGTGTTGCAAGGAGGCGTCTCGACGTTGTTCGGCTCCAATGTCGCGAAAAGCACCCAAAGAGAGAACGGTGACAGGTATGCCAGCCGCAGAAACGTCAGGAGGGTCGACAGGATGGCGCGACATGCAGTCCGCATCTTGATGTAACCGGCCGGTCTTGTATACAACGGAATAGTTGTATTCTTAGAGGCGCAGAGCCCAGCCGCCAAGGCGCCCTGAAGGATCTTTGAGGAACGAAAGCCAACACAGAGCACGGTGATCAGTGATGACTGTGAATTGGCGGCCGTACAAATAGGGGCGGAATTTACCCACTGCCCAAAGGAGAGCCAGACACTCGCGTTCGGTGATAGAATAATTGCTCTCCGCAGAGGAAAAAAGGCGGCTGGCATAGGCAATAACACGTTCTCGCCCTTGTTGTTTCTGTGCTAAGATAGCTCAAATACCGTGGCCACTGGCACTGGTACGGACTTCTGTTGGAGCAGACGCATTAAAGTGAGCGAGAATGGGCGGGGACGTAAGCAGCCCAATCAGCTCGGTGAAAGCACCAGCTTGCTAAGGGCCCCAAATGAAAGCAGTGTCTTTCTTGAGGAGCTGATTGAGAAGGCGCGAAACGTTCGCAAAATTTCGGACAAACCGACGGAAGTAGAAGCAAAGGCCCAAGAAGCTGCGAACATCCTTGGCACATGTTGGCACGGGAAAGTCTTTGATGCCGGTATTTTATCGTGATCAGGGCGTACACGAAAAGAATCGACGAGATGCCCGAGCACAGAAATTTCACGACGACCGAAGTGGCACTTGGACGAATTTAGTTGTAGCCCCGCCTGATGGGAAGCAGATAGGATCGTCGACAGGCACTCGAGGTGTGTCGCAAAAGTCGGAGAAAAAACGATCACGTCGTCCAGGTAACAAAGGCAGATGGACCACTTGAAACCGTGTAGGAGGGCGTCCATCATTCGTTCAAATGTGGCCGGGGCATTACATACACCGAAAGGCATCACTTTGAACTGATACAGGCCATCGGGAGTAATAAAAGCTGTCTTCTCGCGGTCCATGTCATCGACTGCAATTTGCCAGTAGCCGGAGCGAAGGTCGATGGACGAAAAATATTGTGCTCCACGCAGGCAATCCAGGGCATCGTCAATTCGTGGTAGCGGATAGATGTCTTCCTTTGTTACCTTGTTGAGGTGTCGATAATCGACGCAAAATCGCCAACTGTTGTCCTTCTTTTTAGCTAGTACAACAGGGGATGCCCATGGGCTGCAAGAAGGTTCGATGATGTCTCGTGAAAGCATCTTGTCAACTTCGTGTTGTATGATATGTTGCTCAGTAGGCGAGACGCGGTAGGGTCGCCGATGGATCGGGCTCACATCACCGGTGTTTATTCGATGTTTTACGACAGATGTTTGTCCTAGAGGGCGTTCTCCAAAGTCGAATATGTCCCAGTATGAGGCAAGGAGGCAACGTAGTTCTTGAGCACGCTGGGGAGGGAGGTCGGGAGCAATCATTTTTGTTAGGGCATTCAAATCTGAAGGGACAGAGGGCGAAGCAAGAGTTGAACAGGAGGAGTTGTCACAAGTTAAAGCCGTAATGTTGTAGTCTCTGGCTGGCGTTATTTGCGCCAGGGATATTTCGCGCGGGAGTACTTGTGTACAGAGTCCAAAGTTCACAAGCGGAAGGCAGGATGTGTTGTCCGAAATGGTAACGACGGTGTGAGGGAAAGCGACATTATACGAGAGCAGGACATCCGGATTAGGAGATACGATGTAGTCACCGTCTGGGACAGGTGGAACGGGGGAGACACCTATGCAGGTAACGGCACGGTGAGGGAGGCCAATATGCTCTGTGGAACATAGCTGTATCGGAGCACTATCGGGAGGGTCAATAGCAGCAGGAAGAACGAGTTGCACAACACCAGCAGAACATTCTATCAAAGCGGAATGTGTAGACAGAAAGTCAAGGCCCAGGATGACGTTGTGAGGGCAGTGCTCTAGTACATAAAATAAAGCAGAAGTATGATGTCCGGCGACATTCACGCGAGCCTGACACATGCCAATATCGGCTGGTGTTCCACCGCCGGCGACTTGGACCACAGGCGAAGGGGCAGGAGTGAGGACTTTCTTGAGACGGTTCAGAAGCTGAGCATTCATCGCAGATACGTGCGCGCCAGTGTCAATCAGAGCCGTAACAGGTACACCATCCACGTTCACGTTAATGAGGTTCCGATGTGTGGGTAAGGTCAAAAGAGGATTTTCTCGTCGGGTCGGTTTGGCAGCATCACCTCCAGGTGCTGCACCAGTTAGTTTTCCGGAAGGGTGCGCCGGAAGGAACTAGGGGACGGTGATGGGCGAGATGAGCCAACGTTGGCCAATTCTTGGCGCACGACGGACTGTATCAATGAGAGGGTCGCCTGGCAATTGTCGGGGCCATGGGTTGGGGTCGTGACAGGAGATGCGGCTTCTATTTCAAGACGGATGACATGGAGGATGTCATCAGAGCGATTGGGTGTGGGCCGACTGCGGAGGTCTTCGCAGGTGGTCGTAGCAGCCGTGTTGGGAAGGCGGTGAAATGGCTGGGCAATGCGGCGACTCTTGGCTTCTTCAAACCGCCGGCATTCGGTAATGATGGCTTGCACAGTGGAAGAATTCTTGAATGCAAGGAGATGGAAGGCATCATCTGCTATGCACTTAAAGACATGTGCAACCTTATCAGGTTCGGGCATCTTCGGATCCACTTTGCGGCACAGAGCGAGCACGTCCTGGATGTACGTGAGATAGGATTCCGTGCACGTCTGGACACGCGAAGCGAGGTCTTTTTGGGCGGCGCGCTGACGTCCAACAGGCTTTCCAAACAAATCTTTGAGTTTCTGTTTACAAATGTACCAGCTGGTAAGTTCCTCCTCGTGGGTCTGAAACCAGACACGTGCCGTGCCCACGAGGTAAAATATCAGATTCGCGAGCATGATGGACTGGTCCCAGTGGTTGCTGGCGCTCACTCGCTCATATAGTTGAAGCCAGTCTTCAACATCAGTGTCGTCGGTGCCAGAAAAGGTTTCTGGGTCGCGGGGTTGTGCTAGAATGACGGCCCTGAAGCATCCTCGCCTTGAGCTGGCATTGTAGGTGCAGCCAAGGAGCGCCCACTGCGTAAGTCCGTCTTGATAATGATCCCGCAACCTCCACCAAAAATTTTGCGGGGTTAAAAACAGTCAGACGTGTATTTACAGAATATTTACAATAATTATATCAGCTGACAAGATCGTAGACAGCGCGAGAAGACCAGAACATCGTCTTCTTCCGACGATGATCAAAACATCTTCTTCGCCAGCGTGCCACAATATTTTACACAATATTGAATGCAAGCCCCCATAATAGGCTTATAATTCTTCAAGTCTTTAACGTCTGCATGCCATTTTTTAGACAGGCATAATGTTTACATTCCTCAAGCTCATTAGACACTTGAAGTTGTGAGGCACTGCGCATAAAGTGACGCAAGCTTTTCAAGCCTATTATCTGGTACATCTTTAGATTAAACCGACTATTAATCCATCTTTTCCTGCCGCTTTTTCCGGATCATGTCTTGCAAGACCTTTTTAACTTCATCGCTAGTTATCCCTCTGTATCCTGTTCATCACTACTTCCAATGAAGGTTGCGTGGCTGCTCTCGATACTGTACAGCTCAGTATAGAAGTCTTGTGCTGCCTTTGCAGTATCATTGAAATTGCTGGTGACATTACTGGTTTTATCATTCTCTCTATGCATCTTGCCCTGTCTGTGCCAAGCTTCTTTCTCACTGATATTATGCTGCAGCCACTTTTTGGTCCCTTGTGTACCTTTCCGACTTAATATTAAATATCACTTACTTTCTTCTTGTTTAGCGCCTTTGACAGTTCAGCAAATTCCATATGATCTATTTCGAGTTAGACAGATTCACGCTTTGTTGTTTCTCTTTTAGGTCCCTTGTTACTTGGGAGAGCTTACCTGCTGATTGCCTTGGTGCCTTATCCCACACTTCAACTGCTGCTTCTGTAATCAGCCTAGTTAATGTTTAATTCTTTACATCTGTGTTAGCTTCATCTTCTTTTTGTGCCGCGTTACTTGTCGCACGACACTTTCTCGTGTTTCGTGGGCTTTATTTCAGGCTTGAAAAAAAAAACTTATGTAGCACCTATTGAGTAACAAAAAGCCGGATCGGCTATTTTTCAGGATGGTGTACAATTTTCTGGTTGATCTATTTCCTCTGAATATAACATCTGATAAATTGTTTAATAATTAGTAACTGAGTATGTACTTGTCGAAATACAAAGAAAAAGTAGTATGACTTGGGATAAGCGAAAGCAAACAACATTACCTTAGTTCTGTCATATTACCTCGCACCTGCATATCTTTAAATTTTAGCGCGGAAGTCCCTGCCTCGGTGGCCCCATTTCGATGGGGGCGAAGGGAAAAGTGTCTTTGTGCTGTGCAATGGTTGCACTTTAAAGAACTCCAGATGGCTAAAATTAATCCGGAGTCCCCCACTATGGCGTGCCGCATGATCATATCGTGGTTTTGGCAAGAAAAACGCAAGAATTTATTTAATTGAAATTTGGCATAAGTGACGTAGCACGCATGGTATACAGGATGTTTTCTTTTTTTTAGCTGCACCAAATATTTTTAAATATGCCTGGGCAGACAGCACAATTCTAACCCTTGATCTAAATTACTCGATGAGGCGGCCTTTACATCAGCTAGCAATCAAAATGCTTAATTGAATAATCAACATAGTTTCGCTAATTAATTTTTTAAATAATCATTTCACGGCACATTTCAATCCATGAATTGTAACTAGTAAGATCGCAAGGCGTATCCATTTGGAACGAATTCTCAGGACTGCCCCAGCTTCTAGATAATAATTTTCAAAGTGTCCGCCGAAATGCATTGGCGTTCCAGTTAGCTTTTTCAAGAAACTGCTGTTTTATGCATTGAGGTTGAAAATTAACTGGAACGTCAATGCATTTCGTCACACACTTTGAAAAGTCAAAATTTCGGGCCGAATCATTCATATGGTGGCGAATAAGTAGCGAAGCTGGTTAGATGATTAGGTTTCCCATTATGAATCATACACTCACACACACGTATACATCTATACATAATTTTTATTTATCTTATTTCGAAATGGTGGTCATCACGGCGTGTTCTTCGTCTTGCGCACAATGGGCGGTCTTCCCCATTTCGCCAGTTTTGTTGGAGTTGTGACTGTTGCCAGTGCTGTATACCTCTTCAGTGCACAGTACGGTTCTTACACACCGCGGCGGCTACCACGGCGCACATCCCCGTGTATTCCCGCCAACAACTGCCGCACTGTTGCATTGAGTGCGGACGACAGCAGCCGCAGCCGGCGGTTCACTCAGCCACTGCACACGTGAGCCGCGCGCTGAAATCACGTGTCCTTTCTTTCTTCTGAGCCGTACTATCGTTCGTTATTTTTTCTGTTCACTTTACGGACGTTCGCCAGCCCAGATGCCCCACCTACGAGACCACGCATACAGCTCATTCATGCAGGTCCGTTAGGTAAGCAGCTTCGCTGTCATATCTCGAAACTGGGGCAGTCCTGAGAATTCTTTGCAAGTGGAGACGCCTTGGAAACTCACTAGCTGCAATTCTTAGGTTAAAGTATGTGCAGCAATATGATTAATTAAAAAATAATCAGCGTAATTACGTTAGCTATTCAATTAGGTATTTTGATTTCTCGCAAAAGTTATGGCCGCTTCATCGAGTAATTGAGATCAAGGGTTAGAATTGTGCTATGTTAGGTTGCAGCCCGCTCCGTTACCCGGACAGCGCATATGCGTAGAACGTGAGCGCAACGTCTGTCACTGCGTCTGTAGCACGCATCTCTTGCTTGAGCGCGAGCGCGAGCGTTTCGCTCTGTATGGTGTCGCGTTCAGGAATTTGTTTATATCCTACGTGAAGCACGCGAAATACAGTGGTATAGTACGTCTATGACCTAATGGTAACTCGGCGGGCGCGCACGCCTGGCCGAAGTTATAATCCTGCCGCCGGACGCGCTTCCTTTATTTTTTTATAAGATTCAGGAGGAACACACTCAGCGAGAACCCGACCAGTGACTGACCAGCGACCGACCGACCGACGAAGGCGAAATCACAGGCTGTAGGCAAAGAAAGCTTTGCTTGAATAAATAAAAAATGGCATTAGACATTATACCAAACGCCACGGTGACGGCAAAAGTTCACCTCGATTGTGTATATAATTTCTATCGCAATAAAAGCACACCACATCAAACTTCAGTGCATCCGGAAAACTGTGGCATAATGGACAGCGTAACTGCGATGGGGCTGCTGGGAGTGCTCTCGAAGATGACATGTGGGAACCTAATGCACTGCCAAGAAAAAAAAAGTATAGGGTCTTACGCGCCAAAATCACGATTTCATTATGAGTCACGCCGTAGTGGAGGACTCCGGGATAATTTCGACCACTAGGGGTTCTTTACCGCTCGCCTAAACCTAAGTACGCGGGTGTTATCGCATTTCGCCCCCATCGAAATGCGGCCACCGCGGCAGGGATTCGATCACGCGATCTTATGCTTAGCAGCTCAACACCATAGCCTCTGAGTAACCACGGCGGGTTCACTGTGAAAAACAGATGCAGAAATAAAGCTTCACATGCTCTTGCGTAATGTCACACAGTCCAACTAGAACTTATCAGGTTTCCTTCACGACCGCCTGCATCGCCGGGAACGTTCCCAGCGATGCATTCCCGTCTGAACTCTCTTAAAGCGAGACAACTGAGCTCTCCCGACCTTGGTTTGGTGTAGCTTTTACGAATATTGTCGCTTCCTGCGTCGGAGTTGGTGACAGGGGTACAGCTGTAAGTATTGAAGCAGCGAGGAAACCGTCGAACGTGTTAATAGCCAATGCTCTCGCTATTGCATGCATACACGATCACTGGTGACCGCGCTATACCATGATAACTAGCCGCTTTTTGGAGCGGAAGAGTTGGGGACACTGGATTATTTCATCGTCACACCAAAAAGTGGGAAAAATGGTACTGAAGTTCTTATTTTAATGTGACCTATGTGTGCCCCATGTTCATGTGAACGACTCTAAGTAACACTCACGCGTTGTTTTCTTTTCGCGTATCTTTTGTTGCTTTTTTCTTTCTCTCTCTCTCACTATACATGTGTTTCCCATACAGCTTTAATTTGTATTTTTATGTCTCACTTAGACTTCACCCAGTGTAGGTTAGCAAAG
Organism: Dermacentor variabilis; assembly: GCF_050947875.1. Taxonomy (NCBI): domain Eukaryota; kingdom Metazoa; phylum Arthropoda; class Arachnida; order Ixodida; family Ixodidae; genus Dermacentor; species Dermacentor variabilis. The sequence goes on from NC_134568.1 coordinate 37,989,286, forward strand.
CGGACGTTGGTTTTTCAGTTAAGCTCCTGTCTTTGGCCATTACACTCTCTGTCTCAACTCTCTCTCTCTCTCTCTCTCTGCTTCTTGTGAACGTAATTCTAAGACTGCATCTTCAATATATTCTACATTAACAGCGCGCACACCTCTTGAAGATGTAATAACACTTGTACAGGGTGGTACTTTATGGAAGGGAACACGCAAGCGCGTGACCCGGACTATGGATGGATGGATGGATGGATGGATGGATGGATGGATGCATGGATGCATGGATGGATGGATGGATGGATGGATGGATGGATGGATGGATGGATGGACGGATGGACGGATGGATGGATGGATGGATGGATGGATGGATGGATGGATGGATGGATGGATGGATGGATGGATGTTATGAGCGTCCCCTTTGGAACGGGGCGGTGGGTTGCGCTACTAAGCTCTTGCTATTATACTGCCTAATGTCCTACCTAGGTTAAACAATAAAAAAGAAAAAGAAACGATATGAACTACCACACCCAAATTTTCTGATCCCCTATTGCGAACTGTGCTTTTGTGCGTCTCCGTCTTTTGTCGTTTCCCTGCTTTTCTTCCACCAATCCACAAATCGCCTCTTACTAATGCCTATTGCGGACTACCACTGCTCCCGCTAAACCCAAGGATTTCAAGGAGGCCAGTGGTGCCTAAATCGACCGCTGGGTAGGCGTCTTCACATTCTAATAAAACATGTTCCATAGTTTCCCTAGCTTTACCGCAGCAAGCACATGCTTCTTCTTCCTTCTTATACAATGCTTTATAGGTGCGTGTTCTAAGGCACCCGATCTGGCTTCGAAAAGTTATGAACGTCCCTTTGAGTTATCATAAATTGTTTCTTTCCTGATTTCGTTTTTTCTTCGTAAGTAGTTACTCCTGGCAGGTTTCTTTTCCATTTCCGCCACCCATGAGATTATTTCAGCCTCTCTCACTTTCCGCTTGACCTCCTGTGTTGCTGTGTTGCCCACCCTCCAGGCCGCATACTTGCTGGTAAGCTTCCTAGTTCTTTTCCTCCACTGTGAATCAACGTTTTTCCTGTACAGATAACTGAACATTCTCCCAGCCCATTTACTTTCTTCCATACTCCTCAGCCGTTCTTCATATTCAATTTTACTGCGAGCTTCCCTCACTTCAAAACTAGTCCAGCCCATGTCACCCTGCAGAGTTTCATTTGTAGTCTTCCCGTGAGCGCCCAATGCGAGGCGACCAACTGACCTTTGGTTCCCGTCGAGTCCTGATTGTACCCCTGATTTAAAGCAAGCAACCTTATTTGCAAAAGTAAGTCCTGGAACCATTACACCTTTCCACGTACATCGGAGGACCTCGTACCTATTGTATCCCATAGCGCTCTGTGCTTCATTGTGGCTGAATTTCTCTTCCCCTTTACTGTTATTGTTTTTTCCTGTGTTTCCATATATCTATTGCCTTCGTTTATCCATATACCAAGGTATTTATATTCTGTTACCCTAGGTATTTCCAGGCCCTGTATCTCCACTGTCTGTTCACTGTTTTCATTGAAGACAATAACACCTGATTTTCTAACACTAAATTTCAAACCTAATTTGTTGCCTTCCTGTCCACAGATATTAGCCAGACGTTGCAAGTCACTTTGCTTGTTAGCTAGCAACACAATGTCGTCCGCAAAAAATAAACCTGGGAGCTGCTGATCTACTACTGTACCCGCCTTTTTGTATGAGCGATTAAACCCGATATTACTTCCTTCTAGCGCCCCCTACATCCTCACCATGTAGATCATCAACAGCAGCGGGGATAAAGGGCACCCCTGCCTCAGTCCCTTATTGATATGAACTTTCTCCTCGCTTCTCATCCCTTCCCATTCAACACAAACGGTATTTCCTAGGTAAATCTCCCTCAAAAGCTGTAGATAATCGTCACCTAAGCCTTCCCCTTCCAGAATATCCCACAAAATGTTACAGTCTACGTTGTCATAGGCTCCTATAATGTATAAAAAGGCCGCATACAACGGTCTGCTTTCTGCGCTTTTGAGATTTCAATACACTGAGTAAGAACCAACAACTTATCATCCAAACGCCTACCTATTCTGAAGCCATTCTGAAGCTCTCCCAAAATGCCATTATTCTCTCCCCATGCTTGAAGCTTTAATTTGATTTCCTGCATTGCTAGCGTGTATATTACCGATTTAATTGTCAACGGTCTATACGAGTGAATTCTGTCTTTCCCCCCTTACCTTTATAAATCAAATTCATTCTACTTTGTCGCCAACTGTCTGGTATTCGTCTATCTTTTAAAGTTATTTCCACTGCTTTTACCAGAGCTTCCTTACTTTTTGGTCCTAGTTCATTTATCAGCCTAACGGGAACCTCGTCTAGCCCTGTGACTGTGCGCTTCGGAATTTTCTCTTCCGCTTTCTTCCAATTGAAATTTGTCAGCACCAGCTCCTTTTCCACTTGGGTCTCTTTCATGCTCCTTTTTTTCTTCAAATACAACCTCGTCATTGCCTTGGACAGATTAGGCTGTTACTTTTCGGATGTAATTTATTGCCGCTTCTCCTTCCAGTCTGTTTTCATCTTCGTCTAGGATATGTTGTAGTGTTGTTGTTGACTTCCTGCCTAATAATTTTATGTGGTTCCAAAATATTCTAGGTGCGGCCTTCTTTTTCTCACGTATTTCTGACAACCAACGTTCACTTTCACCTTTTAATTTTGCTTGCACCAGTATTTGAACCATAGGCTTTTTCTCCCAGTATATTTCCCACTTACTGGTTACTTCACTCTGCGGCAACTGCGCCTTCTTTGCCTGCTTGTGCTCTCGAGATACTTTGTGTCATTCGGCAATCGCTTCTCGTACCTCCTTGTTCCACCAGCTTTTTTGTTTCTTTTTTTCCTTTCCAACGAACATGTTGTTTCTTTTTCCGTATTTCTGACGTTATTACACTTAGAAGCTCACCATATTACCACCCTTGGCCATTTGCCAAGTTCTTGTTCGACTCTCGTGACTATATTTGCTATTCGTTCAGCGTTAAAATTTGGACTGGCCGTTTTGCACTCCGTGCTCTTCATCCCAACTACATATCGCAGTTTCAAAATGATGCGTTTATGGTCACTCCCTATGCTGCTAAACACTTCCTCATCGATGACCATTTCTCTCAACTTGTCATGAATTCCTTCTGTCATCAGAGAGTAATCAATGGTCGATTGCCGGTTTCCCACTTCCCACGTGATCTGCCCGTGACACTTAGGCCCTGTATTCACGATAACGAGCTTAGGTTGCTCACAAAGGTCTAGCATTGACTTACCGTTGTTGTCGGTATAGCCATCTAAATCCTGTATGTAGGCATTCATGTCGCCTAATAGGACAATTTCAGCCCCATTCCCGAAACCCTTAATATCAGCGCTTATGCATTCCACTAACTCTTTATTCTTCTCTGTGCAATTTTTTCCGGTCCACAAATACGTAACGCCCAGCCAGGTTTTTTCCCCACTCATTGTACCTGATAACCAAAGATGCTGTTGACATTGTGAATTTACTCTTTTCCATTTGGCTCCCTGATGGATGAGCATTACGACTCCACCTCCCTTTCTTTCCGACTTAGTTCTGTTGCACCTTTCCAAACATAACTGCCCATAACTGGCGGCTCTTCTGAGTCTCTAAGGTTCGTTTCTGTAACCGAATACACCCCTATTTGTTCGCTATTTAACTGCTCCTCAATCTGTGCCCACTTTTCCTTTCTTCTGCCACCCTGCATGTTTATGTAGCCCATTGCATGGTGAGCTCTCTTTCTTGCTTTCCTCCTTTTTCTGTTATCGACGGTGATGCTTTTCTGAGGTTCCCCTAGGGGACCTTCTTCATTACTATCTACTCTGACCTCCTGAGCACCTGCGAGCCCCCTAAAAAAGCAATAGCGTGACCACCAAGTCGCCAGCCCACTTCTCCTGCCAGCCTGTAATTGAAGTGGATCCCGTCTCGTTTAAAACCACCACAACTTCTCACTTCCCTGTTTACTTCAACAACCTCGAAGCCTTTCTCTCGGCTCATTTTCCATGTCGCCTCATTAGCAGCCGCTACGGCTCTTTGTACGTGACTGTCACGTAAAGGCACCTCGGGCGCCGTGCACATGACGATCTGCACCTGAGGGGATAGCTCGCGCAAGTCGTCCACCCCCTTCGCCAAGCGCTGGCCTAGTCCTGCCCCTTTCTTGTTTAGGACGTCATTTAGCCCACCTGCTATCATGACAAGGTTGCGCACGTGGGCATTTTCCGCGAGTTTTTCTTTTGCTCGTTCCATGACAGAACCCAGTGTCCGCCCTGGAAATGTCCCTACCGCCACTCTTTTATCACCTTTCACCCTCTCCACAATTGCTTTTCAGCACCCAGCCAGGTTTGAGTCGCCGACGATAATCACCCTTTCACTCTATTCTACCTCTCCCTGCTTCTCTTCGTTCTTTCCCGCGTGATTCGGACTCGACAAGGGGCATTGTCCCCTGGGCTCCTGCTTTTTCCGCGTGGCGGCCTCAAGGTAGGTGCCGCTCTTTCCAGCTAACTCTTCATCACGCTACACACATTCCACGTACTCTGCTGACACTCCCTCTCCTGTCGTGTCGGGGGTCTGCGTTCCATTGTCACGCACTTTCTCGTTCACAATGGCAGCCCTGTTCAGCTTTTCCTCGGCTGCTTCAAGTCTCTTTTCAACTACCTTTCGTTCATCACGCTCCCTGTTTAGCTCATTTTTGAGCTCTTGCACCTGTTTGACAAGCTCTTCCTGGAAAGCTTCCATTTTCTGCAGTCTAGTATCGACATCACATTGTGTGCCGGTTGATTCGACGCCCTCTCCATTCCCATCCGTATCTTCATCTGCCTTGAGGGACCCCCCGCGCACTGCCTGCTTTCCCGGCTTTCTCGCCATGTATTGCACGTCTTTTTCCAAATACTATAATACTGATGCAAATACTATAATACTATATCAATGCAGAGCACGTACCTTTTATCAAAAACCTATATGCACAGGATGCGAATCCTCAAAATGCCGCAAAGCAACTGTCATACTGTTTCAAAAGCAATCAATGCCGCGGAGACCGAAGGTATGACACGCTCTCGCACGCGCGCAACCACGCGGCCACGCTCTCACTTTTCTACCAAAACACACACAGTAAAACCACTAATAGCTATTAGTCTTGCCACTTCCAAGCTGCCATTTAAAGACTACAAACATTCAACGTCCCACCCGGCTGCACGTGTACAAGCACGTGGCGCGAAAGGACGCTCTAACCATCCTGCAAAACCAAATGTACACGAAACACACCCGCTCGCCCGAAAACGAGAGACAAAGGAAAAAAAGAAAGAAAAAGAAAACCACCGAATTACTATTTAAAGGCAAAAAAAAAATCTTCAAATCAAAAAACAGGAGCAAGCTCAAAGCATGCACAAGAACTTATGATTTTGAACCACGGAGACCCGAAAAGCACGTCCATTCGCCACAAAATCCAAACCCTGGCGATAATCTCTGTGGAGTCTGCTCTGTGGAGGCTGCTTAGAGCGCCAGCGAGCGGCAGCAAGGAGAAGCACGTCCGCTTGTGTCGTCATCTATAGGTGGCTAGAATAACCAGGCTGGTCGATAGGCAAGAGAGAGAGAGAAAAAAAAACATTTATTCGAACCATCGAGGTGGTTGCTCTTGAGGCCGAGTGGGTGGTGTCCTTATTTCAGGATTCCACTGGGCGCCTGCTTTCTAGAATTACCTTGACACCCCCTCTTGCATGACGATGGCGCAAAAAGCGGTGCCTGCAGCGCAACGTCTACTGCTAGCAAACCGCGTTGGGTACGCAAGCGCACTGGAAAGGTGGAAGCGCCAACTTGCGCCCGGTAGTTATTAGGTGTTCCCGGCGTAACCGTATTAGTGTGTAAGCATTCTAGGGCTAGTTCCTTCGGAACTCCGTCCGTGCGTCCCTCCCTTTGTCTGTCTGTAAAGCATAACACGATGCACTACAAGCATAGGTATACGTGAGGCCTTATGGAGGTATGTATATACGAATGCCTTATGACTACGTATGGGTATTAAGATTTATGATTATGTCTATATATACCGAATACTGAGAGGTATAAGTGTAATTAAGGTTAATAAAGACGAACAAGATTAGTTACGATAAAATAGGTTAAGCGCAACCATGCTTAATTGACGGTAATTAGGAATAGTGAGGCTAATTATTATGAATTTATGTTAAGTTATTAGACTAATCTTGACTTACTAAGGTTAAGTCAGCGGAATATAATCAATAATAACTGTACCTTGAGATTAGTAAGAACTCATTAAGTATTCTTAATTATTCATTAACTTTACTAAGACAAATTAAGTAAGTAAATAAGCAAATATCGTCATTGTAAAAATAACTAAGCTTGAATAATTAATTAACGAAATAATACCGTTTATTTACCTAAGCTAATGTTTCACCTGACTGCACTTGCCTCCTAAACCATTCCAGATCAGGTGAGGTTTATTCAAGCCATGAGGGGAGTGGGGAGGCAGAGCTTCGTACTGCAATAAATACCCAGAAACACTACTGGTGTTGTCAAAGGGGTCCACTACCAAATTGAAGTTGGTCCACCGTCAAATATCAGTTAGCCCACCACCAAGCTTAAGTTGGCTCACCCCCACATTTCCCGCTGGCCTGCCACGATATTTAAATTGACCTAACCCCAATTTTATGAAGGCCTACACCCAAATTTGAAGTTGGCCCATAAAACTTAAGTTGGCCCCACCCCTACTATACGCTTCCCGAGGAATTTCCTGTGGACCCTATGTACCTCTATGGTTGTTCTCTCTAATCAATTTTTTTCGGTGTTACTGATCGCTTATAAAGCTACCAATCATCTACATTTACACTGTCATAATGATTACGTGTCGTAACTTCGCACATTAAGTGTTTTCGTGCAGATACAAGGCATTACACCTTTCGCGTGGCGAAAAGATCTTGCTGCGGTACGCGCCAAAGAATGCTTACGCATTAAACTGCGGTGACAATGCCTATTAACCTGCCGGCATACGTTGAAAGTTCTACGTTTTCAGTGTGACAGCGTAGGGAGCGCTGTTTGCTAGCAGCAGACGCTGCGATGCAGGCCCCACCTGTTGCGCATCCAGCTGGCGTCGGAGGCAGTCGAGCAGCCGCTTGCCTATCAGCCATGTCTGCTTATTCCGGCCGCCAAAAGTGGACACTAGAAGCGGACGTGCTTCCCTTTGCTGCCTGTTGCTGGCGCTCTAAGCAGCCGCCCCAGAGCACAGGCCACGCGCTCGAGTGTTCCCTTTCATAAAGCACCAGCCTGTACAATAATATCATAATGTGGCAGAGTGTGTTATAAGTTCGCTGTATTTGCACTCTCGCACAACTTTATTTGGCAAAGAGATGGACGCTATACGGTGGCAGAGTATCTGCATGCGTCGTATTGCGCAAAGTATTTCGGCAGCATTTGACAATGCATTGGCTTTCTATGAGACAGACAGACAGACAGACAGACAGACAGACAGACAGAACTTTCATTAGGTCCTGAGGTACGCTACCGCTCAAGGGGGTAGAGCAGCGGGCCACTCCCACGTCGGGACGGGTAGGCCAAGCCTCACCTCCGCGTCGCGGACCCTGTGGACGGCCCTGAATTGATGTATAAGGTCTGGGCTATAAGGGACAAAAGAAAAAAAAATTTCTTGGGTTTTACCTCCTAAACCTGAACATGAATGACACCTGAAACCTGAATATGAGGCATTCCGTAGTTGGGGACATCGCTACAATTTTGACAACCTTGGATTATTTAACGTCCACCTAAATATATACATGAGCTATTTTGGCATTTTGCCCCGATTTATGTGCGGCTGCCATGGTTGGAAATTTCACTCGCTACTTCGTGCTTAGTACTTTAATGTCATTGACCTTAGGTCGAAGTGGCGGGTTGCTTTTTATACCACATATATAATCCGCGTAGCTTCCGCGTGCGAGGCTTTTGGATTTGCGCATGTGCTGAAAAGATTAAACTTATGTGTACTTAACACTCAGTGGTCTATTTTTTATTGTATCATTATCATCACCTCAGTAACGTAATGTCATTGTTGTCATGCAGTAGTCGTCATACATCTTACCTCGTTCCATCGACGCCAATCTTTCTTCATTATTGTATTCTGATCATGCTGTCGTCATTCAATCGTAATTAGACCTCATTTGCCAGGCCGTCACAGTCAGACAGCCGCTATCATGCCTCCATTGTCAGACCGTGCTCGTAATGCCGCCGTGGTCATGTCATCGTTGTCACTATAGCATCGTCATCCGACCCTCGCCATGCCGTCGTCGCCACGTCATCGTCGTCATACGCTGGGCGTCATTCCATTGACCAGCGGTAGTCGTGCCATCATTGTCACTGCATCCTCGTCATACTGTCGTCTTCGTCGTGAATTCGTTGTCGTGCCGTCGTCTGGATGCCGTCGCGGTCGCTTAATCGTCATCATTGTTACTTCGACATCCGAGTCTTGTCATGCAGTCTTCGTCAAGCCTTTGTCGTCATGGCATCGTCGCCACGTTGTCGTTGGAGCATTGACATCACTTCAATAGCCTCATTTCACTGTCCTTATGTGGTCGTCATCATACCACCTTCATCGATTCATTGACATTCTTCCTTGTTCCTTATTTTATCGTATCTATGCTGCCGTCGTTGAATTGTGATTATGCCGCCGTTGTCATGCCGTCGTCGTCATTGCGACGTCGTCACACACACGCTATCATGTATTTGTTGTCATACCGTCGTCGTTATGTCTTGTTGGTGGTGCCATCGTCGTCATTCTCTCTCCATCATATGGTGGTCGTCATACCGTTGTCGTAACGTGACCATCGTCATAAGGCGGCCATCTCACTGTCCTCATGGCACCGTTGTCAAGTTGCCGTCGTATACATCATCATAATTTAAAGAACGATATTTCATTTTCGGGATTTAGCCGTCGTTATACGCCTTTATCATTCAATCGATATCCTTCCTTCTACGTGAGCCATCGTCATTGCGTCGCCGACATACAGTCGTCGTCATGCTTTCATATACTTATGGGCGATCTTGGCAAACGCGTGCCATAGCAAAGTGGAACGATATAGGTCTATGTGGCATATAGGCGAAGCAACGAAAGTCTAATAATTATTACTAAGCATGTTAAATAAACGAGACTTTAGGAACGTAATGTGCCGCTAAATTACTTGATTTCTATTCACATTACCATTGGCAGTCATCGTGAGATGAGTTCGACCATAGCTTTTTCATATGCATGACGTACGCTACGCGTGAATAATTAATAAGGTTCTAACACCTGCCGCAGTGACAAATGTGTTGCTAAATACATTATATTCTATTCTTCATTACTCTGCGTTTTATGTTAGCCTAAGTATTCGCTGAAACACGGGGCATACTACTTTAAAAAACTGTGCGGTGGTTAGTTTAATAAGCCCCCACCCTATTCTACCTCACACTCATCGGTTTCGTTGAACATCTGCCAGCAGCGAGCAAGATATCAATGTACGCAGACGACATATGTATATGGACTTCAGGTGTGACAAGTTCTCAGATACGTGCAAAACTTCAAAAAGCAGCTACTCTGACATCTATATACCTTCGCAACCAAGGTCTTGAAATCTCGGCAGACAAATGTGCACTGATGGCACTCACTCGCAAATCAGTGACATCCTACGCCATCTCAATAAATGGCCAGATAATTTCTTATGAGAAGACTCACAGATTTCTTGGCATAATCATAGACAGAGATCTCTCATGGAGCTTGCACGTGACCTACTTGAAACAGTGTCTGACAGCAATCTCCCAGCTTTTGAAGTTTCTGGGCGGAAAGACTTGGGGAATGTCAGTTCATGCAATGTTGGAATTGTACAGGGCTCTTTTTCTTGGCTTCTCGTGATACAGTTTGCCCGTACTGACCAACACTTGCCAGACAAATATGCATGGTCTACAGGCTATTCAAACTCGGGCTCTCAGGGTTTGTCTTCGTTTGCCAAAATGCACATCGACAGTGGCGACTATTGCACTCGCCCGAGACCAACCCATACAAACACACATTGCGCTGGAAGTGTTGAGAATGCGCATTAGGCACTTTGCCCGTGCTCGTTCCCATCATCTGGAAACACTACCGCCAGAAAGGCCGCAGGCATAACTTTCTGGTACAATTTCGGATTATTACACCCGCCTTCCATTAGGCTTCCCCCCGCAACTAAGCCACCGATTCCTCCATGGTGTTTGGCTCGACCTGCAATGCACCTCCCCGTAGCAGGAATCAGGAAAAAATCCGAGCTGTCATCACTTGCTCTTAAGCAACTAACTCTGCTCCTTTTGCACGAGAGGTACGCCGACCACGTACATATTTATGCTGATGGATCCCTAACTCCCCAGTGTTCCTCTGGAGCCGTGGTTTTCCCAGCGAAAGCCACCACCATCAGTTTCAAGACGTGCCACCCAACGAGACCGACGGCTACGAAACTTGCAGCTCTTCGCGCTGCACTTCGTTTCGTAAGCGAAGAACAATCTCGAAGGTGTTCAATATTCAGTGACTCAAAGGCAGCACTGCAGTCGCTCTATCAGCCCTGCGGCGTGGACCACACGAACAACTGGTATTTGAGATTAGAGAACTAATCCATAATTTGTTTGAGAAAGGACACCACGTGACATTTCAGTGGCTTCTAAGTCACTGCGGTGTCATAGGGAACGAACACGCCGATAACACTGCTCGATTGGTTCTTCAAGGCGACGAAGAGGAGCCGATACTGTTATCGAGGACAGATGCCGCTAGAAAACTTCGAATGCTCACCCGTGATATCACGTTCTCCTTGTGGAACGCAGGAAGTTTTCACAGGAAACGGCTGCGAAGCCTAGACTCCTCACTACGCCTTTGCATTCCAGCTACCCTGCTTTGTGTAATATGGCTAGGAGTGGCCTTCACGAAGTCCTTTGCATTGCGAATCGGATGGGCCGACGACGTCTCGTGTGATGACTGTGGTAGCTAGGAGACTCTTCAACACCTTCTATGTGACTGTCCTCGCTCCACTCTCTCCCTGTCATCTTTGTTTTCCCCTTTCCCATTCCCCCGGTGTAGGGTATCCAACCGAACGTTATTCTGGTTAACAACCCTGCCTTCTACTTTTCCCTTTCCTCCTCCTCCCTCCTCGCTACAATTTACAAACACAATCTCTCGAAATCGTGATAGCGCGATTCGACCAAAGACCTCTAACAGAGGAACTTATTTTAGTATTCCGACATCATAAGCCATCGCAGCGGAGGGCGACGAGGGCACGGTTGCACTTTTTAAGGGCAACAGAACTGGAAGAGAGGCTGTAACCTGCAAGCGCTACTGCAAGTTATAGTGCTGCAAGTGGTACTGTGCTGTGTGGTGACGGTATGCGGTGACATTATTTGACTAATATTATGTCTATGCTCATTTCTTTCTTTATCTCTGCTTTGCTATCACTTTACATCCCCTCCCCTCTCCCCCCAGTGTAGGGTAGCAAACCGAATCTACCCATCTGGTTAACCTCCCTGAAGCTCCCCTTTCTTCTGTCTGTCTGTCTGTCTGCCTGTCTGTCTGTCGGTGCGGTGGTTACTGTTTGAATGTCTCATAAGGCTGAACAAATATACGGCGCTTCTTTGCATCCTGTGCTTTTCCGTGGCTAACATCCTGTGGAAGCTACTATCAGAGCCGCCGAGCTTTCAACATGCGTTTTAGTTTAAAAGTTGGCCGCAACTTTCTTTTATTGCGCTGCCTGGCAGCTAGTGTATCAGAACATGGCAAACGATTTTTAGGGGTTTTAAATTCTTAGGTTTGTTATGGATCTGGGTGACTAACGTACACATATCTTCAAATCTGTGCTCTCTGGACACTCGGACACCAAAGGAGACTTTGCAGATACTGTCGTTGTCGTAAGTTTTTAGCCGTGGTATTCAGTGGCAAGCCTTCAAGCAAGCCCTTAGTCAAGCTTTAACTGTGGCATTCCCTTCCAATTATTCATTCGGCGTGCACGCTCAAAGTTCTCTCACTTGAACACGTCTCTTTATGGAATTTTCACCAAACGTTCAAGCCGACATGACTGAAGTAGTAACTTAGCGCGATAAAAACAGAGACAAGAAAGGTACACAAAGACAAGCGCTACTCACAACTGTTTAATGGAAGGATAGAATCGTACATATATATCCTCTTGTGACGCATGCGCATACCAATCAAATAGGAACGGGCACATGCGCATCAAAGGCAGTTGCGCAAGTCAAATTCGGCATCTAGGATTGAGATAGAAGGCTGATTTGTACACCTATCTCTGTTCTTGATAAATAAGGTCTCAAGTGCAAGCCTAGAAGAGGCGTTACCGCCCCGGCCCAGATTAGTAGTGTTAAGAATGGCCCGCTGTGGTGCAAGTTTTGCCAGCCAGGTGCGAGAGTGGCGTCGACTTTTCCTGGAACGCCACCGCAACCCTCTAGCCACACGGCGTCGCTAAGTCTACTGTGTCCGCAGGACAATGCGCCACATCCGCCACTCTGCGTCGCGGTATTGCCGAGATGAGTTCGACGAACCTGGCATTCTGACGGAACACGCCACGCCGACCCGGTCTGCTGTGAGCAAGGGAGTCCCCGAGGCAACGTAGTTCGAGGCCCCTTCCCACGTACCCTTCCTGACGTCAATCCCGAGTTCTGCGAAGACCGTCTGACCTCGGTTGGAGACCGTGAACTTGTGCGGAAGTGTGTGTGTGTGTGTGTAAGCCCTCGCGCAAAGAGGCGGCTCGTCTACGGTGCCTGGTCGAACGTTTCCCTCACCTTGGGATCGAGGGAAGACCTAGTGTTTATAAACCGCTGTTGTGAGGCTGCTCAGCGTACTTTCTCAAGCAGTCATGTTACACTGATGTACTTTCTCTCGCAGTCATGCTAGACTGATGAACTGCAACGTCCTTATGTAGATACTGTAAATAAACCCACATTCCTCGTTCTCCATGAGAAGCAGCCCTTCCCTTCAACAACGTCCTCAGCGTGGATAAGTTGGACGACGGCATGGGTCAGCTACCATCTAATTCATGCCCGACTCCAATCTTGACAACTGGTTACAAACGGTAGGATTGACCTCCCAATCCTTACAACTGGCTGACAGCGGTGAGATGGACTTTGCAACGTGGTGCTGTGTCTGCGGTGAGTGCTTGGTTCTTGCTTTGACTCTCTAGGCTTCATTTTGTGGTTGTTCTGTTTAGAACAGTAGGGAAGCTAGATTGTTGAATGTTAGCTAGGTTGTGTTTCCCTAGGTAGATTTAGCGAGCAGTACCAAGGCAGTAAAGCAGCAATCATGGAGTTAAGGAGACTCCTGAGAGACGAATTGTTGATTGTTGGTGAGGAACTGGGCCTAGATGTACACAAGGAAATGCTAAAATCGGAATTATTGCAGCTAATTTCCGAACACGCCAGTGAGGAAGAAATTGAAATGGGGTTGGAACTTCTCAAAAATAAAGAGAGAACCGGGACAGAGAGAGAGAAGAACAAGAGAGAGAGGAACGCAATAAAGATCACGAGTTTAAAAAATGCAACTTGAACTTGAAAGCAAACGTTTGAAGTTGTCTCAAGGAAGTGAAGGGGCTCTGGGACGATCAAGTGAGGCAGAATCATAACGCATGGACAGGCTATTAAAGCCATTTGAGGTCGGGACCGACATAGGCTTATTCCTAATCAATTTTGAAAGGACTTGCGAGAAGATGAACTTCGGTCCGAGTACATGGCCACAGCGGTTGCTGTCTATGTTGCCATGTGAGGCTGCAGAAGTAATCGCCAGAATCAGTGCGGAAGAGGCATATGATTATGCGAAGGTCAAATCCAGTCTTCTGAAGAAATACCGCCTTTCAGCCGAAGCTTTTCGGCAAAGGTTTAGGAGCACAGGCAAGAAAGATAGCGAGGGGTATCCGGAGTTTGCATATTGCCTAAAGGCAAACCTAGTCGAGTGGCCTAAAAGCGCGGAAGCGTACGAGAGCAGAGATAGGATCATTGAATACATGTGTCTAGAGCAGCTTTACAAAAGCATCCCACCATGTGTGAAGCTGTGGGTGAAGGACAGAGGAAATGTAAGCACTGTGGAAAGGGCGGCGGAATTAGCCAAAGAGTACACAACGCGTAGAAAGCTGAACCCCGAGGGCGGTAATTGGGAAGATCGAAATGGACCGCGGAAACCAATTCCGTTCAAAAGGGGTTCGCAGACTAGACGATCGGAGCTTGTAGACGTGGAGGAAAAGCCCGCAGAAACGAGCAAGGAGAAATCAAACGGGGAAACAGTACCAAAGGAGCAGAAAAGAAAATTCGAATCTTTTAGACCGATGCGCTACTATAATTGCCACAGACTGGGACATATCGCTGGGAACTGCGGAAAGCCTAGCGTAGTTTTTTCTTACGTAGATGAAAAAGACGAGAATATGGAACTTTTAAGCCCATATCTTCACGACCTGCAAGTTAATGGCAAACCTTGCAGGGTGCTAAGAGACAGTGCCGCCACGATGGACATTGTCCATCCGTCTTACGTGACGGTAGATGACTTCACCTGAGAAGTAGCATGAATCAAGCAGGTTGTAGAAGAACACAGCGTGTGTCTGCCCATGGCCAAAGCCAAAATCAGTGGACCATTCCGGGAGCTAGTGACCGACGCTGCAGTTTCCAAATTTTTGTCACTGCAGTACCCTTACATTTTTTCCAATCGGTTGCTGCGTGAAAAAGGGCTTAAACTGGGAGAGGGCATAGTACAGGCATTGACGCGAGGCCAAGCTCGTAAAATCGCGTCGCTTTCGGCTGAAAATGCACAAGCTGCTCCAGCGGAAGCAGCAAAAGAGATAACTTCGATACCCGAATCCGAGCTAGGCCCGAGGCACAAAAAAACAGTTCAGGAAAGTCTGCCAGCTGACCAGCTCAATGAGGGCGTATCACTAGGGTGTCAAAGTTCACGCCTGCAGGAAGAGCAAGCTGACGCAATCGCAAGCGACTGTTAGCGGTCATTGCTCTTGGAGTTTGTTCACTGTGGCTATCCCTTCCCTATTCTTGTTAGCTCTTTTTCTTTTTTCTTTTTTGCTTATCTTTCCCTAGCTTTTCCTCTAGTCGATATCAGCGTGCAAAGCAGGAACTCAAATGAATCGTTTCGAAGTGAACAGACTTTGAAATATGCTAAGGATATTTTTTGTTGAATTTCCTTTTTCTGCTGTCCGGTGAAACATAAATAATAAGCAATAAAATCTTCTTTTCTCTTGAGACATATCCAAGTTCCTCTATTTTGCAATCTGTTAGAGGAAGAACTTGGTTTTGATTTATCAAATATTGCGTTAGAAGAGTAAACGCAAGCGGAGCAAAATTATATGGTCTATTTACGCGTATACAATCAAGGAAAATGTAGCATGTCTTTACTGTCACGTAGAAGCGATAGTGAAGAACAAAGACAATTCCAAAATTGTGAGTCCTGAGTCTAACTCCATATTTCGCGCACTTTTCCTCTGAAAAAGAAGTAACGCTCAAAGCCCAACGCACTGTTTCGCTTTTACTGCTAAGCTCTGTATGGCTAGTTTCGTGCATTGGCCACAGTTCCGAGCACGTACGACCTAGTCCGGCGACGATTCTTTGGGCCTGGTCTGTACCGATCTGTCCGCCGCTACGTCGCTTCTTGCGAGTTATCTCAACGCCAGAAGAAGCTATTTCTGCTCAGTGCTGGTTTACTCCTATCTCTTGGCGTTCCTACCGAACCCTTCTATCGCGTTGGTGTAGACTTCTTGGTACCTTTCCCCACATCTGGGTGACGCAACAAGTGGATTGCCGTCCCAACTGATCATACAACTTTGTTCGCGTTCACCAGAGCCCTTCCAACAGACGTAGCCTACTTCCTGTTGCAGAAAATCATTGTTCACCATGGCGCTCCTCGTCGACTTCTTACCAGCAGGAGTGGCTCCTTCCTCTCTACATTTGTGGACTACTATGTTTAGCTCCTGTTCTACCAAACACAAATTTAGCACACCATACTATCCTCAGACGAACGGTATTACGGAGTGGCTTATTCGAACAATAGCGGCAAAACTCTCCATGTGTGTTTCTGATAACCATCATGATTAGGATACTGCTCTCTCTCTCTTGTCACATTCGCGTACAATTCATCACGCCAGGTTACACGTCATATTATTACTTAGACTGCCGATATCCGGTATTGGTTTTTATTACAATACTGCTTACCACTCAAGAGTCCGTGTCTCAGTATAGATGGGATGTCATTGCTCGAGCCCAAGAAACACGCCAAGTTGCTCACCGTCGCCTTTGTGCTTCATAGAACAAGCGGAAAAGCATTTGCGACAGTCGTCACCGGGACGCCGACGATTTTCCCGGGAATCTTGTCCCTGTGTGATCTCCCACCCACCGCCCCGGCCTCTCGAAAAAAACTAATGTCCCCCTACTCCGGCCCTTACCGGGTCCTCTGTCAGGTAACCGAGGTAACCTGCGAGATGTCTCCGGTCGCACCTACTACTCGCTCCATCGAGACTTCCCATTACGTCGTTCAGGTCATCCGCCGAAAACGCTACCAGTTCTTTTCTGCCTAAAAAGCAGTGGGACGGCGCTTCCACGCCAAGTGGAAATATGTTGCGCAGCTCTGCACCACCCTGAGGAAGATGAGCACGAGCTTAGGTCTGAAGAAGTGAACTCTTCAATGACTAGCCTGCTGTATGCTTGGCTTTGTCAATTACCTGACTGCACATTCTGTAAATAAAAAAATAAATTAAATTATGGGGCTTCACGTGCCAAAACAACGATCTCATTATGAGGCACGGCGTAGTGGGGGAATCCGGAAAATTTCGACCGCCAGAGTTTCTTTAACGTACACCTAAATCTAAGTATACGGGTTTCTTCGCATTTCGCCCCCATCGAAGTGCGGCCGCCACAATGTAAATACGCTACCCGTCTTGCTTCTTCTCTCAGAAAAAATATTATTCTAAACCGAACTTAACGGGAAGATTTAGCTCCTGCATGGGAAATGAGCAATACTTTCTTCTGACAGCGACTCGACTGCAATTCGTGAGTTTTGCTGAACTTAAAAGTGACGTTTAAATGAGATTTCAGAAAGCAAATATTTATTTAGCTTCCAGTTTTTTAAATTCTAAAAATGCGAAATTTCAAGAATTAATACTTGAAGTATACGACTCTATCTCAGCAACTAAAAACGATATCAAAATTCTGTAAGCTGCACCTAATATTTGGTTTATAGCGGACAGAAATTATATATTGTATGCCACCCTGAAATACACCGCTAACTCCTGAATATGGCATTCGAAAAATCTTCAAAAGCATTGTAACAACTTCACATAAGTTATAAATTCATACATCAAATTTGTCCGATTGAGATGCTCCAAGTGATGCAGTTTATAGAGATGCGATATCAGTTTTTCATGCGAACTAGCGGATTTGCAAACTTCGTACTTCTATTCTTTTTTCATATTTATCGATTTCCGATAATTCTTGTCAATAACGCCACAGCCTAAATCAAAATCATTATTGCAGCGATCACTGTTATCTAACGTTCTCTCTTGAATGCAACAATTATCATTCAGATCGGTTGAGCGGTTGAGAGATTTTCTCATAAAATCGTTTATGTGTTTTACATGTGCATTTACGAGCAGTGGGCATCGAAGAAAGGCCCGAGCTAAAGCTTCCTCTTATTGCACCAGACCGATTCTATAGGAAACCCACGAAACATAACGCTGCACGTGCTATACGGAAGCCCGCTGCCGCAGTGGTTCTCAAATAATAAGAAAAAAGAAACAGCGAAGAAAGAAAACCCAACGGAAGCTTTGCGGGAGCCGTTATCTCGGCCAGACATCTCACCCGGAATGGCGATGAGCAGTCTCGCAAGGAGTCTAGCAAAATCATCGATTCATTGCCAGTCGAGCAAGTAGCAGGTTTTCTTCAAGATAAGGCTGATACATAAACGCGCTCGTACCGACGTGAAGCAACAGTCTCTGGGTGCGTTTCTTTTTATGTTTTCCTTAGTTTTGCGTCATGGCATACGTCACGGCTCGAATTTCACATCTTTAAGGTCGATACGCCACGTGGTGGCGAAAAAAGAAACTAAACGTATGTCCAGAATTCCTGGGTATGCGGGTAACGAAGAAGGATGTGTATCCTCTCCCTCGAATTGATGATGCGCTCGACTGATTCCATGGTGCCAGATATTTCTCATCGCTAGATCTCCACTCGGAATACTGGCAAATTGCCGTTGATGACCGCTACCGCGAGAAGGCCGCCTTCATCACACCCGACGGCCTCTACCAATTTAAGGTCATGCTTTTGGGTTGTGTAACGCACCTGCAACTTCGAACGCATGATGGACATTCTTCTACGCAGTCTTAAGTGGTCGACCTGCCTTTGTTATCTGGACAACGTCATCATTTTCTCGCCCAGTGTTGAAAGCCATCTCCTCGTCTGTCGGCCATTCTCGACATATTTCGCCGGGCTGACCTCCATCTCAATTCCTCTAAGTTCACCTTTAAGCGCTGCCTGATCAAATTACTTGCACACCCAGTTGACGCTGCGGGTGTGCAACCAGACCTGGACAAAGCCCGTGCCATCCGCGAGTTCCCGCTTCCGCGGTCCACGCATAAAGTACGCAGCTTTCTTGGGCTCGCTCTTACTTTCGCCGCTTTGTTCTCAACTTCGCGGACATTGCTCGACCCCTCATGGACCTCCTCGAAAAGGATGCGAGATTTGCAGCGACTTCCTTTGCATCGCTGATTTCTGCCCTCACATTACCACCTGTGCTGGCTCATTTTGACCCAGCAGCTAGAACAGAGCTTCGCACCGATGCAAGCGGCCATGGCATAGGTGCTATCCTCGCCCAAACACAGAACGGAGCTAACGTGGGATAGCGTATGCTAGTCGCCTCCTCTCACGGTCGGAAAAGAACTACACTATTAATGAGCGGGAGTGCCTCGCTCTCGCCTGGGCTGTCGCGAAATTCCGTCCGTACCTATATGGGCCGCCATTCGTGGTCATACCATGCGCTCTGCTGGCTCTCAACGCTTAAAGACTCTACAGGGCGGCTCGGCCGTTAGGCATTACAATTACAGGAGTACACGTTCTCGGTTGTGTGCAATTCTAGAAAGTTACACACTGACGCCGACTGCCTATCCTGTCACCCCGTTGAACCATCCGACTCCACTGAAACAGACCCCGACATCTACTTCTTAGCAATCATAGACTTCACCCATGTGGCCGACGAACAACGTAGAGATCAATCGTTGCTCTCTTTTATTGACCGTCTGCAATGTTCTACATGTTCTTGCTTCAGGATAACGTTCTTTAACGCCGCAACATGCACCCCCACGGCGCTTACCACAACTTCTGCTAGTTGTCCCGCGTCATCTACGCAGAGGTGTCCTCGTCCAGTTTTATGAACCCCCAACTTCCGGGCACTTAGGCGTCTCCAGAACTTATGATCGCATACGACGATGTTTCTTCTGGAAGGGGCTTTATCGTTCCGTTCGCCTAACATATCGTGACCCGTGTCAGCGCCGCAAGAAACCTGCGACTCAACCTGCTGGTCTCCTTCAGCCAATTGCCGTTCAAACCGACCCGTTTTATTGAGTGGGCCTGGACTTGCTCGGCCCCTTTCCAATTTCCACGAAAGGTAACAAATGGATTGCAGACGCTACAGATTATACCACGCGATATGCACTTATCCGAGCGTTGCCAACCAGCTGCGCCCCGGACGTAGCCGACTTCCTACTGTGCGACGTCATCCTCCAACATGGTGCTCCCCGTCACCTACTTACATATCGCGGTCGGTAGTTCCGGTCTCGTGTAGTTGACGATCTACTTCGATCATGTGCTACTCATCACAACTTCACCACCTCATATCCCCCTCAAACCAATGGACTCACCGAAAGTCTCAGCTGTGCACTGACCGACATGCTTTCCACGCACGTTTCTGACGATGTCCAGAATTGAGACGATCGATGAGAACACGTAACCGGTTATCACGCCGTTGTTCAGTGCCAATGTCGTCCAGATCAGAAATGACCAGGATGCAAGAGTCAGTGTCATGCGCATCATTATCAGGGCGGTCGACAGGATGACGGGAGAAGCAGTCGGCATCCATGTACGAACGGCCTGACTTGTATGCAACAGGAAATGAATATTCTTGGAGCCGTAGCGCCCATTTACCCAATCCTCCAGTGGGGTTCTTAAGTTAGGAGAGCCAGCACAAGACGTGGTGATCGGCAACCACGGAAACCGTGCGGCCGTACAGGTAGGGGCGGAATTTGGCAACTGCCCAAACTAACGCC
The DNA here is from genome assembly GCF_050947875.1 of Dermacentor variabilis. Lineage (NCBI taxonomy): Eukaryota > Metazoa > Arthropoda > Arachnida > Ixodida > Ixodidae > Dermacentor > Dermacentor variabilis. The sequence continues at coordinate 38,009,628 of NC_134568.1, forward strand.
ATGGGAACTCCCGTTCGGTAACTGAAAAATTCCTCTCGGCGGGTAAGAGGAAGCGGTTGGCGTATGCAATTACGCGCTCTGGGTTACGCTCCATTGAACAAGAACAGCCCCAATTTCACGGCCACTGGCATCCGTGAGAACCTCAGTGGTGGCAGATGGATCAAAATGAGCGAGCAATGGGGGAGCCGTGAGCAAGCGTATGAAGGCGAAGAAGGCTTTGGTTTCAGCAAGGCCCCATGTGAAAGCAACGTCCTTCTTAAGTAAGTCAGTGAGTGGGCGAGCGGTTTCGGCGAAATTCTTGGTAAAACGACGGAAATACGAGCATAGCCTAACAAAGCTTCTTGCGTTTGCGGCAGAAGACGGAACAGACGTTCTGGACAGCGCGAGTCTTGTCAGGGTCGGTTTCAACGCCAGCGGCACTGACGAGATGGCCAAGAACGGCAATTTGACGAGGTCCAAAGTGGCACTTGGATGAGTTCAAGTGCAGGCCGGCGCGTCGGAAAACAGCAAGAATAGCCGATAGACGCGTTGGATGACTCGTGAAAGATGGTGGAAGGATTGACATCGTCTAGGTAACACAGACATGTCTACCATTTATAGCCGCGAAGTAAGGAGTCCATCATTCTTTCGAAGGTTGCCAGAGCATTACGAAGGCCGAACGGCATAACCTTGAATTGGTAGCACCCGCCGTGGTTGCTCAGTGGCTATGGTGTTGGGCTGCTGAGCACGAGGTCGCGGGATCGAATCCCGGCCACGGCGGCCGCATTTCGATGGGGGCGAAATGCGAAAACACCCGTGTGCTTAGATTTAGGTGCACGTTAAAGAACCCCAGGTGGTCAAAATTTCCGGAGTCCTCCACTACGGCGTGCCTCATAATCAGAAAGTGGTTTTGGCACGTAAAACCCCAAATATTATTGAATTGGTAGAGGCCGTCAGGTGTTACGAAGGCAGTTTTCTCACGTTTCATGTCATCTACTGAGATTTGCCAATAGCCTGATCGGAGGTCAGAGCCAAGTACTTGGCTCCGTGCAAGCATCCAAGGCGTCATCAATACGCGGCAAGGGGTAGACATCCTTGTGTGATTTTGTTGAGCTGTCTGTAATCCCCCCAAGAGCGCCAACTGCCGTCCTTCTTGAGAAGGACAACGGGGGACGCCCACGGACTGCAGGATGGCTCGATAAAGCATTTACTCAACATTTTATCAACTTCTCGTATCACTTGTCGTTCAGCATGTGAAACACGGTACGGCCGGCGGCGTATCGGACTGGCGTCTCCGGTGTAAATACGATGGGTGACCACCGATGTCTGGGCTAAAGGGCGCCCATAAAGGTCGAAAATGTCGCGGTAAGTTTCCAAGAGAAGGCGGGAGTAAGCAGCTTGGGCTGGGATAAGATCAGGTGCAATCATCTTGCTAAGTTTGTCTGTAAGAGTCGGCGAATCGGAGGTTCCCGTAGATGTCGACGGAATTTCGGAGTCAAGAGCAGATATCTCGCAATCGTTCACAGGCGAGATGTCGCCCAAGGACACGCACGCCTCTGGGAAGAATTTGAGTCGAGCAGTTAAAATTAAGTACAGCGAGCGAAGTCTGATTGCCTGTAGCAGTGAGCACGGTATGGGGAACGGACAAATTTATTTCAAGAAGTATGTCTGCGGTGGGACATAGTACATAGACTTCGTCAAGAACAGATGGGAAGGATAGTAGAGTGACGTACGTAGAGGTATTCGGAAGATCATAACTGGGGTTGTGTGACTGGCGAAATATAGCAGCCGTGGGGCAGTTCAAGTTGAATGACACTAGACGCGCAATCAAAGAGGGCTCAATGGGACGATAAAAAGTCTGAGCCGAGTATAACGTCATAAGGGCATTGTTCCAAAGCAGCAAACAGTCGTGAGACGCCCCACAATGCCAATGCAAGCGGTGCATGTACCAAGCACGCATGGGCGTAGCCAGGGGGGGGGGGCGGCTTATGGGGCTTCAGCCTCCCCCCCCCCGAAATTATTTAGTGCTGTCCATGCAGCGCCGATCAAAGCAACCCCCTGCGCCGCAAATCACTCTGCATTTTGTCTAGAATGGGTCTTTTTCACGCTCGAAAAGACATTTCACCGCGAACATTGCGAAGTCGGGCTGGATTCCGCGGCAACGCCAATGTACAGGGAGTCACATAACGCAATCAGCCCCATCCGAGCACAAAGTTTCGAGGGCGTTTTGATGGCGAACGGGCTCGCCGCGGCACCTCGCAGAGGCTGCGGAATCTACGGAGCGCATGTATGTAAATTCCAAACTTTATGGGCATAAATCTCATAAACTTTTCATATGAAAGGTGCATTGACATTTACAAAGTTGTGCTTTAGATTTTCAATTGCGGAACTTTGTGAGTTTAATGCTGTTATAAACATTTGACGACAAAGGGGCATTTACTTTTCCAAAGTCTTACATCGGAACATACAACGAGACAAGCCAAATCAACACACTATCAGACAAGTTGACAAAGCACACAGCGAGGTCCGATGAGACGAAGCTTTGTGGTGGATCATTTGTGCCGTCATGTCACATAAAAAATACCAACATTCTTTTTCACCTACGCCAAAGAAACAATGTCAAGACACTAATGCCAGCCAAGGTAACTACGTTATTATTTATTTTTTCTACTTTGACCTTTATTGGCGCTATCACATTGATCCTCTTCAACGTTTTTGTTCTCATTACCCTACTCGCGAGCTGCCAGAGCCAGCCAGAACGCATACGTTTTTCTCCTGTTGCCCCGACCACTGCGCGGCGCACTTCGTTGCGCGTTCGGTTTGATATATGGCCGAGTGGATTTTCACCTGGGAAAGTTTTGGAAGCTTAGTGGCTAGCAGACGAGAAAAAGAAACAATGGTCGCTCGCCGCCGTCACTGTGGGGACTCGACGGATTGCACCGCGTTCGCTTGAGCGCAGCCTCTCCGTTAAGTCTTGTCTCGCTGGTGTAGGATACCGAGCAGTATGCGTATGGTTCTCGGTAGACGAAGCGTCTCACGTTTTCTTCAATATTCCTTCGGTAGCCACATTAGGTGCCCAAAGTAGGCATTCGATTGCAGCCAACATACTTTCCTTTGCGTTTCTTCATTTCGGTGCACCCATAGCTCGTTGTGTCGTCCTCAATTTGAGTAGAACCCTTTTAGTAAGCCTCCAGGTTTCTGCCCCGTAGGTGAGTACTGGTAAGACACAGCTATTATATACTTTTCTCTTGAGGGATAATGGCAACCTGCTGTTCATGATTTGGGAATGCCTGCCAAACGCACCCCAGCCCATTCTTATTCTTCTGATTATTTCCGTCTCATGATCCGGATCTGCCGTCACTACCTGCCCTAATCAGATGTATTCCCTTACGACTTCCAGTGCCTCGCTGCCTATTGTAAATTGCTGTTCTCTCCCGAGACTGTTAAGCATTACTTTAGTTTTCTGCAGATTAATTTTTAGACCCACTCTTCTGCTTTGCCTCTCCAGGTCAGTGAGCATGCATTGCATTTGGTCCCCTGAGTTACTAAGCAAGGCAATATCATCAGCGAATCGCAAGTTACTAAGGTATTCTCCATTAACTTTTATCCCCAATTCTTCCCAATCCAGGTCTCTGAATACCTCCTGTAAATACACTGTGAATAGCATTGGAGATATCGTATCTCCCTGCCTGACGCCTTTCTTTATTGGGATTTTGTTGCTTGCTTTATGGAGGACTACGGTGGCTGTGGAGCCGCTATAGATATCTTCCAGTATTTTTACAAATGGCTCATCTACACCCTGATTCCATAATGCCTCCATGACTGCTGAGGTTTCGACTGAATCAAACGCTTTCTCGTAATCAATGAAAGCTATATATAAGGTTTGGTTATATTCTGCACATTTCTCTATCACTTGATTGATAGTGTGAATATGGTCTATTGTTGAGTAGCCTTTACGGGATCCTGCCTGGTCCTTTGGTTGACAGAAGTCTAAGGTGTTCCTGATTCTATTTGCAATTACCTTAGTAAATACTTTGTAGGCAACGGACAGTAAGCTGATCGGTCTATAATTTTTCAAGTCTTTGGCGTCCCCTTTCTTATGGATTAGGATTATGTTAGCGTTCTTCCAAGATTCCGGTACGCCCGAGGTCATGAGGCATTGCGTATACAGGGTGGCCAGTTTCTCTAGAACAATCTGTCCACCATCCTTCAACAAATCTGCTGTTACCTGATCCTCTCCAGCTGCCTTCCCCCTTTGCATATCTCCTAAGGCTTTCTTTACTTCTTCCGGCGTTACCTTCGGGATTTCGAATTCCTCTAGACTATTTTCTCTTCCATTATCGTCGTGGATGCCACTGGTACTGTATAAATCTCTATAGAACTCCTCAGCCACTTGAACTATCTCATCCATATTAGTAATGATATTGCCGGCTTTGTCTCTTAGCGCATACATCTCATTCTTGCCAATTCCTAGTTTCTTCTTCACTGTTTTTAGGCTTCCTCCGTTCCTGAGAGCATGTTCAATTCTATCCATATTATACTTCCTTATGTCAGCTGTCTTACGCTTGTTGATTAACTTCGAAAGTTCTGCAAGTTCTATTCTAGCTGTAGGGTTAGATGCTTTCATACATTGGCGTTTCTTGATCAGATCTTTCGTCTCCTGCGATAGTTTGCTGGTATCCTGCCTAACGGAGTTACCACCGACTTCCATTGCACACTCCTTCATGATGCCCACAAGATTGTCGTTTATTGCTTCAACACTAAGGTCCTCTTCCTGAGTTAAAGCTGAATACCTGTTCTGTAGCTTGATCTCGAATTCCTCTATTTTCCCTCTTACCGCTAACTCATTGATCGGCTTCTTATGTACCAGTTTCTTCCGTTCCCTCCTCAGGTCTAGGCTAATTCGAGTTCTTACCATCCTGTGGTCACTGCAGCGCACCTTGCCGAGCACGTCCACATCTTTTATGATGCCAGGGTTAGCGCAGAGTATGAAGTCTATTTCATTTCTAGTCTCGCCGTTCGGGCTCCTCCACGTCCACTTTCGGCTATCCCGCCTGCGGAAGAAGGTATTCATTATCCTCATATTATTCTGTTCCGCAAACTCTACTAATAACTCTCCCCTGCTATTCCTAGTGCCTATGCCATATTCACCCACTGCCTTGTCTCCAGCCTGCTTCTTGCCTACCTTGGCATTAAAGTCGCCCATTAGTATAGTGTATTTAGATTTCACTTTGCCCATCGCCGATTCCACGTCTTCATAGAAGCTTTCGACTTCCTGGTCATCATGACTGGATGTAGGGGCGTAGACCTGTATAATCTTCATTTTGTACTTCTTATTAAGTTTCACAACAAGACCTGCCACCCTCTCGTTAATGCTATAGAATTCCTGTATGTTACCAGCTATATTCTTATTAACCAGGAATCCGACTCCTAGTTCTTTTCTCTCCGCTAAGCCCCGGTAGCACAGGACGTGCCCGCTATTTAGCACTGTATATGCTTCTTTTGGCCTCCTAACTTCACTGAGCCCTATTATATTCCATTTACTGCCCTCTAATTCCTCCAATAGCACTGCTAGACTCGCCTCGCTAGATAACGTTCTAGCGTTAAACGTTGCCAGGTTCATATTGCAGTGGCGGCCTGTCCGGAGCCAGTGATTCTTAGCACCCTCTGCTGCGTCGCAGGTCTGACCGCCGCCGTGGTCAGTTGCTTCGTAGCTGCTGGGGACTGAGGGCCGGGGTTTGATTGTTGTGTTCATAGGAGGTTGTGGCCAAGTACTGCACCAGGGTGGCCAATCCTGCTCTGGTGAGGGAGTGCGTTACCGGTTCTGGTCACCGGGATCAGGCCACACTCCAGGCCTGTTTGTGCAATTTTATCAACACGCGGATTTTTTTTTTAAATCCGGTGGAAAATTGCCGGCACCGGGATTCGAACCACGGACCTCTTGCACGCGAGGCGGGTGTTCTACCTCTACGCCACCGCCAAGCACCCACCCCACAAGAGGAAAAAAAATACATTGTTGCGGCGCAGCGAATTGTCGCATGGTGAAAGTTCGATTTTGTTACTTCTTTTGCGGAAGGTAATGGGCCACGGGACGCTTCATTTGCCGGATACCCTTATTATATTATTCCGATACCAATTATATGGACACGCCAGGCGCATTCCTGCCGTCGCCCTGATGTTTCATATAAAGTCCAAGGGCGATAACATCGTGACCGAGCGCCGCATGCTGTATGTACGAGTGAAAGCGTAAGGGAGGGGTGGGAAGGGGGGGGCGGGGTTGAATCGGTGAGCCGACGATGGTGACTCAGTCTTGTGTGCGCAAAGAAGAAAGGCGGGGAGCAAGCGTGTCGCGCGCGATACATTGGGGGGAGTGGATTGAATGGAGGCCCGGGATCTAGGATTCTATGAATCTGATGCGCAACATGTTTATTTGCCTTGTTTGACGCATTAGATAAAGTGACTTTTTCTTAGATACGTAGATTTATTGGAGACTTATACGTATATTTAAATATCTTGTTGCGAGGTTTTGTGTATACGTGCATTGAACGTTGTTTGCACTGACACGTTTTTGCCCTTTATCAAGCTGTATCTTCGCATTTGTATATCCCATTGTATCTTCGCATTTATAATGTACGAGAGCGAATCAAATGAAAGTGAGCATACCCAACCCGCGTAATAATGGTCCGGTTCATTATCTGAGAGGCATGCGCGAAGCAGAGAGGCATCTCTCATTTACAAAAGTGACACGCATATGTGAGGATAAAGGTTCTTTAATGCTCTCATACACTGGGTTGAGCATGGTTGCGTGACATAAATGACACTCCAAAAGTTGAACAGCGTGTTGCCGTGCAGTTTTTGACAGCTGAAAGTATTTCCCAAAAAGAAATTAGTCGCCGTATGGCTGCCGTGTACGTTGAACATTGCATTTCATTGTCCACTGTGAAGTGTTGGAGCAAACTGTTCAAAGAAGGACGTGGAAGTTGTAAAGACGATCCAAAACCAGGCCAAAACCATCGTGCAATCACCCCCCACAAAATTGCTAAGTTTGATGAGCTGATCAGACAAGAACGGAGGATAAGCATCGATGAACTTGCAGAGCGTGTGCACATCAATCACGGTTCGGCCCACGCCACAATTCATTAAAATCTCGGTTATCGGCTCCTGTGTGCCCAATGAATTTCCAAGATTTTGAAACACCGCCAGAAGACGGAGAAGTTCGGCGCTGCCTTGACTTATCTGATCCTCTATCACAATGAGGGTGACGACTTCTTTTCTGCAATTGTGATCGCGGGGACGAACCATGGTGCCACTACTACGAGCCTGACACACGACGGCAAAGCTTACAGTGGAAACATTCGAATTCACCACGCCCAAAGAAAGCAAAGGCCGTCATTTCCGCCGGAATGGTGTTGACTTTTATTTTCGGTCGTCAGGGGCCATTACTGACAGAATTTCCTAAATCTTGAGGGACTATCAATTGTTTCCGATATGGTGAAACACCGGAACGGCTGCGTGTCGCAATCAAGAACAAACGACGTGGAAAATTTAGTAATGGTGTGATCTTGCTCTACGACAATGCCCGTCCCCACCTCGCTGATGTGGTTAATACAAAACTGGTAAAGTTCAAGTGGGAAACGTTGTAACATCCGCCATGCAGCTCAGACCTGTCGCCTGACTTCCACATTTTGGGGCAACCAAAAAAAACAGCTCAAGGGAACCAGATTCCTGTAGGACGATGACGTGAAAGAGTCAGCTACAGACTTTTTGAAGCAACAACCCAAGGAGTTCTAAGAGACGGTAATCACGCGACTCGTTAGTCAATGGGACAAACGTCTAAATGCTCATGGAGACTCCTTTTAAATAAAGTACCCCGTTTGTTATATATTCGCATTGGCTCACTTTCAGTTGACTCGCCCTCGTACATTTTGCAGAACTCCTGCTTTTTATACGTGCTCTCTGTTACGACTATAATTTCGGTACAATTACTCACGATACACGGCCGGTGATAGCTGCTAATGCGTAATACATTGGAACAAATGACGGCATCATTGCGATTTTTCACTTGCCGTTGCATATGTACAAGGATGCAAACACGGTTCTTGAATGACAAAGATATATGACAAAGAATGGCATTAACATATTTAACCTTAACTTGTTCATTTCATGGCTTTTCCATTTTTCATGTCAACGGTATGCACTGCTTTGCTAGTTTCGAACTGATATAGTTCTAAAGTTCGCGTGATGTATTCTTTACTTATTAAATAGACAAAAAACGTGGAAGCATTGATATCAGTTATCTTGGGCAAAATTTTTGGCACATACGAGTATATTCTTTTATGAAAAAATACATATTTTGCTTGTTTTGACACTGCGTAGCGTTCAAGAAATCGTTTGCAGCATCTTTGGCAATGGCAATGCAATTATTATTCATGTATTTGATCCCTCGACAAATAGCCTAAGAGGAAGCTTTAGCTCGGACCCAACTCCAACGCGGCCAATTCAAGTACATGTAAAACGCCGAAACGCTTTTCTGAGATAACCCCTGGATCGCTTTGAATGAAATTTGTTGCCTTTAAGAGAGAAAGTTAAATTCTAGTGTCTGTTGGAAGCGGAATTTCGATTTAGGGCCTGAATTTTGTTTAAATTTTTTCGAAAATTTTGAAAGTGCGAAAAAAATAGAAGCACAACATTTACAATCTAATAGCTCTGCATCAAGAACACATATTGCGGTTCTGTAAACAGCAAAGCGGACAAATTTGGTATTTCAATTTGTACCTTACGTGAATTGGTTACGTTGTGTACAAGGGCACTGCAAAAGCCGTATTTCCATAATACTAAATTCTCTTGAGATTCATGTGTAACATATCAAGTTTGTCCGCTGTAGATGTACTATTAGATGAAACTCACAGAATTATATCATTTTTCATTGTTCAGTTACAGAGTTCTAAACTTGATAGTTTCGTTTTCTGAAAATGTGCGATTGTGGCCAATTTTTAATAAAGAATTGCCAATGTAAATGAAAAATTCCAAACTAGCAGCCAACAGAATTTAAGTGCTTCTTTCAAATACAACAAAGCTCTTCAAATTTCGTGCAGCGGTTGCCGAGAAAAACGAATTCCTCTTCTACATATATTTAGATCGCAGCATCCGAGCTAAAGCTTCCTCTTGAGGAGGAGGCCTAGTTGCAACTTCAGCCCCCCGCGAACAAAATTTCTTGCTACGCCACTGCAAGCACGGCAGGCGTTCCTCCGTCGGCGAAGCGGAGGGTGCGTGATGCAGCGGGTGTGTGTTCCGGCGTCGGCGCAATTGGGCACTCATCACGGATACGTGCGCGCCAGTGTCAGCGAGTGATGGGACACTGACGCCATCGACTAAAACGTCCATCAAGTTCTGTTTTGTCGGAAAAGTGATCAGAGGGTTTTGCGGTCGAGTCGTCAATGCAGCGTCACCTCCAGTGGCTGCGTCGCTTAGTTTTCCGGAGACCGGCGTCGGGGCTGCATCGAGGACGGTGGGTGATGATCCTGCGGCGATAGGGACATGGTCGACGAGCTGGTGGCAAACGGGACTGGTGACGTCGGAATGACGACGAGGGACTGTTCCAATGAGCACGCGCGTCATTGTTTGGCTGTTGCGGTGCCAATGGAGGCTGGTAACGACGCTCGCTTTCTTCGGGGCGATAACTGGTGAATGGCGGCCGCAGAGGGGAGGAGACAGTACGATTGTTACAATGGCGACCAACGTGACCGATACGCCGGCAGGCAAAACAGATTGGCCTATTGTCTGCGGTTCGCCACTCGGCTGGATTTCGGTAGCGTGCAGGACGCCGCGGACTAGTCGATGGACTTGGAAGAATCAGACAGCTATGAAGCCGTAACGGCGCATACATAACGAACTCCAAGATTAGCGAGTTCTTCGCGGACTATTGCCTGCACAAATGGTGCTATAGGGAAGCTGTTCGGCTCTCTGGGGCGGGAAAAAAGGGCTGCAGAAACTATGGCTTCAAGTTCTCGCCGCACTATCCGCGTCAGGTCATCTGATGATGATGGTCGCTGCACTCGTAGCCTGTCGTCACAAGATGATGTCGCAGCTGTGTTCGGCAGGCGTGCGAACGGCGTTGCAATGTGGCGGCTCTTGGCCTGCTCAAAGCGTTGACACTCTTTTATGATGTCCTGTACCGTTTCACAATTTTTGCACATGAGCAGGTTGAGAGCACCGTCAGCGATCCCCTTCAGTACATGCCCAACTTTGTCTGACTCAGCCATATCTATGTCGGCCTTATGGTACAGAGCCAGCACGTCCTGGATGTAAGAGATGTATCATTCTGTGGACGTCTGAGCGCGGGTCGCTAGTTCTTTATGAGCGGTGCTCTTCCTCCCAGTGAGACGGCCGAACAAGCCCCTCAGCTTCTGTTTGCACGTGTCCCAGTCGTTAAGTTCTTCCTCGTTGTTTCATACCACACCTTCGCGGTGCCTTGTAGGTAGAAGACCAAGTTAGCCAACATAATCGTCGGACCCCATTTGTTGTGGGCACTACACACTCATACGTGGCGATCCAGTCTTCGACGTCGAGGTGGTCGGTGTCGCAGAACGTTCCTGGATCCAGCGGCTGAGCCAGCACAATCGTCGTGGTTCTAGGCGTTGATACGGGCGTGTTTCGTCCATCATGATGTCCTGTCCATGGTGACCACCACTGCGGAGCTCCGTTGTTGTTTCTCGTGGGTACCCCGCACCTCTCACCAATTTTTTACATTGCGGAAGTCACGTGTAAAGATATATTTACAATATTTACAAGAGAGACAACGATGCATAAATAATATGGCTGTCGAGACAGGTGATGATGATGACCTCGATGTGTTTGGCGCATACCCACTCACGGGGATTGGCTAAGAGTAAGGCAGACTTTACATGTGTGTTCAGGTAATAAATTTTAAAAATTATATTGATGAATAAATTAATGCGAGGCAAGTTCAAAACGATTCAGCAGACATTCATTATATATATATATATATATATATATATATATATATATATATATATATATTGTGGGCTCAGCGCATGGCCAGCTGAGGCTCTCAGAGACGACACAGGGTGCAAGAGCCATTTGAGAAAACCTTTACTGCCCGAAGTCCTAGGCCAACTGGGCTGCTTCTTGGTCGCCGTTCCTTGCGCTCCGGCCTCAGGCTGGCTGCGCGTGGCACAGGCGCATGAGCCAGGCCCAGACGGTGATGATGGCGGCTCAACAGCGTAGACATGCAGCCGGCGTCCCCACACTTTATATATATATATATATATATATATATATATATATATATATATATATATGCGCACGCTCTTCCGCTGTGGCTAGCATTGCATTGTGTGTGTGCACGCACGCTGGCGAGTACTGCTTGTCGCCTGACTAAGTTTGCTGGACATTTTGTTGCCTTTAAATGCATAAAAAATTTGCTATTGTAAGTTAAAGTATCATGGTAGCTGCTGTTAAGCAATCCGATTCCTACGTTATTTTTTATTCAAGTTACATTTGTTAGTAAAAACAAATGAAAAGTTGTAAAATGCCTCACGTTTGTGTGCATTGAGTACGTCACTGGGAGAAAATCTGATGTAAAGCTTTGCTCACTTGAGCGTGTTTTTGTATCTCGTCTGTGTTTATGAACTTCGACTTGCGGCGTAGTTAATTTCCTTTCCCTTCGTCCTCTGGTAGCTTCAACACTAGTCTAGGAGGGAAGGTGTTGAAGGTCCGAAGTCGGCGCCCCTCGATGATTCGAGCGCACGGTGGCAACGCGAAGGAAGAGCCGTTGTCCGATAAAGTGACGCTTTATTCAAACACCGAGGCGTCTGCCCGAGTCCAAGCCCGAAGCTCCGCTCTCCACCACACAACCAAACATGACTTTTTAAGCCCTTAGTTGCACAAAGGAGTCACAAACCAGCCAATCACACATGCGATATCACATCATTGTAACCAATAGCACAACCACCTTCGTGCCGCACACGGCATTGGTGGAAATAGTGGTACTCTTTACAACACGCCAGGGGACAGGATTTCTCAGACACGTGTCATCTCCCTCTCCCCTAAGTTGGGCTGCGAGTATCGGCCCCTGATGTCCTCCTGCATTGCGGATAACATGAAGGTCCCTGTAATGCTTCGAGGGCCCGCTGCCCCAACTGTGGTGCCAACCATGCTGCGGGCGATCCTTGATGCCGTCGTTGGCAGGAAGAGCGAAAGGTTGCCACCATAAGGGCTAATAACGCAGGACCCATATCCCATCAACCGGCTTTCGCCGCTGCAAAGGAGACCACTCCCACTAGGTCGATCCCTGCACCACGCCGCAAGACAGCTCCCAAAATGAGCTACGCAGAGGTGGTAACGAGAAACCACCCTTCCCCAGCGTCGCAGCCGCCCCCATCAAGAAACCACTGCTGCAGACCCAGGTACAGCGGTCCCCTCCTCCCAGCCATCCTCTGCTCCTACCACAGCTGTGCTGGCACAACAGTTGGACCAGATGAAGGTTCTGCTGCGGTCGGTTGCAGCGTTACTCCCGGAGGAAAATCCATTGCGGGCTATCTGCCTCCAGGCAGGTGGACTGCCAAACGCAAGTAGCCATTATGGCTAACACCATCAGGACCATCCGTCGCCGCCCCACTGTTCTCCAGTGGAATGCTTTTTCGCTGCGGCGGCGGCAAGGACACCTATCAATGCACCTCCTGCAGAGTGATTACGATGTACTTGCTCTGCAGGAGGTCTACGTGGCTGCTGGAGACTTGCGCCTCCCTGGATACATTGGGTACTCCAGCACCACATCCTGTACTCTGCCTCCTTGCACGGCTGCCTCCTGCTTGGAGAACGACCATCCCCAGGGCTCTCCACGCTGCGCCATCTACGTACGTGGCGAGCTGCTACAAGCCGAGGTGAACGTGGCTGACCTGACGGAAGGGCTCATGGAGTGCTGCGCTGTGGCCATCGGACTCCGAGGGGTGGACACAACAGTGGCTTTCATCTACGTGCACCCCTGCCAACGATGGGACCCGTCAGCCCTCCTGCAGCTAGCCACACGGCTCGGCCGCGACTTCCTCCTTTGCGGCGACGTGAACGCACACCACACGTCCTGGGGAAGCCGCAGATGCTGCAAACGCGGAAAGGACCTAGTGGAGGTGTTCCGCAGTTTGACACTACAGGTGCTGAACACTGGATCTTTCACCGATATATTCAAAGGGGAGGGCGCGCGACCTGTACGGCCATCGACGTGAGCCTGTCGACTGAAGGAACGAACTATAGCTGGGTTACTCAGCCAGACTCCTGGGGCTCGGACCACCTGCCGATCTCCATCACCCCGACGGGAGGGAAGCGACCCCGGGCGAGGCAATGCAGCACAGTTGACTGGGAGGCCTTCAGGAACCAACTCACCTGCATACCAGAGGAGAGGGACTTCCAATGCGTAGCAAAGGCGGCGCAAGCTGCAACAATCCACTCGCTCATGTCCGAAGACCATTCTGCTACTGACCTTCGACATCTCAACCTCCGTGCCACCAGACGCCGAACAGAAAGACGAGCGATGAGAACAAGGCTGCCAGAACATCACTCTGAGTACAACCGCATCGATGCTGCCTGCAGGCGGCATGCCAACCGCCGCCGACGACAGAGCTGGCAGGGAATCTGCAACTCTGTCAACCAGGCCAATGGTGGTCCTCGGGCATGGAGGCTCCTGCGGTCTCTGCTCTCTGGCCCAGGGGTACGTCAACCAGTATTCTCAGCGGCCATCTGCCTAGGCATCAGCGAGGCATCCCTGGCAGAGCTCCTGGCGGACCGGTTCACAGCCTACCCAGTCACTCAACCAGCGGTTACATCGAATTCCCCTTCCCCAAGGCAGCCTTGTGACTTCCATCCAGCATGGACATCCAGCCAGATCGATGCCCTCTGCCATGATCTACTCCAGGAGCACGAGTTGACATCAGCTCTGGCAAAATCCAAGCGCCGTAGCACCCGAGGAGCTGACGGCATCACATTCCAGATGCTACGAAACCTGGACAAGGCGGTCATATGTCAGCTCCTGCGGGCCTTGAACGAGATCTGGGAGACCGGCTCAGTTGATGTTCGCCTCGATGTCAGTGAGGGAAACTTAAAGATGTTGTGGATGTCGCGAAGTCATATTACAGTAGGCAAGCCAGTGACGCTGATTGCAAAGGGGTTAACTGTTTATTAAGATAGAATGGAAAGTATTTACACAGACATCAAACGAGTCAAAAGTTAGAATTTTGGTCTTCTTTCTTAGCTGAATCTCCACCGAATCCCCTCCAACGGCCCTGTACGTACCTAAAAGCATTCCCAGCAACCCTCTCGCCCCATCGTTCGTTCAATCACACTGCGGTGCGCGCAGTGTGCACACAACGAGGCTCCAGAGTCACACTATCCGGAGTTCCAATACGTCAAGGCCGTCGCCACACATCCTTTGCAGTGCAACGAGTCTGTTGTCTCACAAACAAGCAAGGCTCACTCCCCCGCAGAAAACACTTCCACGCCCCGTTCGGGCATCTGGTCCGTTTGCGGAATGTCTCGGCATGGTGCGGTTCAGCGGCGAGCGGTCGCCTTCAAAGCCACTGCACTGCTTCTGCGAACCGACCGGCGGAAGCCCCGACTCACAGTCTACTCGCTTACGCGCTCTTCGTAAACCGCGGCTCCCCCACCCCCGATGGCTATAACTCCCCGCCGCGGCCTTGGTGTCGAACCACGCGTCTCTTCTGGCTACTCCGCGTGACCCTTGCAGCAACTCGCACAAACAACGCTGCATTCCACTCCTCCCCACCAAGAATGTCACGGGGATACTTGTTGTCAGCGTGACATTTCACACGCACCACCCGCAAACACCACACAACACAACACCAAGTCTCTTGCAATTCATGAAGGAAGGGCACAAATGAGTTGTCAGCTCCACCATGCCTCCGCTGTAAACGACAAAATAGCTTCGCGGTCGGCCTTGGGGCCTGTCGACTGAAGCACCCGCGAACACTGGAAATGGGCACGTGCGTACTAACCAGCCCGCAGGAATGCCCTAGGCTTATGCACACAAAAGCTCAGCGGAGCCACATTGGCCGCACGCTTACCGTTTGATGTGTTAGTCACGCTAACCGTTATCAAATTGATAAGTTTGCAGCGCGTATGACCAGCGCAACAACCTCGAGTTGATTGACCTAGAGCCCGCCTGAAATGCTTGCGGAGTGTGGTCCGTGGTCACCTTTATTCTCGCTCCAAATAGACAGGTGCGAAGCCCCCCTAGCGTCAACACGGCCGCAAACACCTCTATGATTAACCACTCTGCCTGTGCTACCGTCAACATGTTACTGAGTAATGCGACCGGTGTTTGTTCTATCTTTACAAGCTGCGGTAGGCAGGTCCCTACCGGTACCTCGGAGGCGTCTGTTGTCAACAGCAAATCGCAACCATGACCATGGGCCACCACCTGCGACAGTGATGCTAACGCATTCTTTACTGCACAAAGGGCGTTTTCTGCCTCTTCATCCTGAGGAAGTGCTTTGGGTATCCCACGGTCGGACAAGTCAGAGAGAGGGCACCCCCATTTAGAATATTCAGGAGCATGATTGCGGTAATAGATTACAAGGCCGAGCCCCGTTCTCAGATCCCTCTTTGTTTCCGGGGCTTGAAACCTTAACATTGCGCTCCTAAGCCTTTGCTTCGTTTCTTCCTCAGACAAGGATTCCTCACTCGGTGTGTCGTCGTGCGCGAGTTCTAAATCTCCTGTCCTTTCGAATTCGGGCAACACCAATTGCTTCTGAATTTGGCCATTAATTTTCTTTTCATGAAAAGGCAATCTATCCTGCACATTCCTTCCGTGCGTGCCTTCAATTGCTTGCGTACAAACTTCATGCAGCGAATCATCCTCTTTCTGTTCTGCCCTGAAGCTAGCCACAGGCGTTAAATCCTTTGAACCCACAGCTTGATTTCCAGCTAGGCCCACCGAAGCAACTATGATATCCTCCTCCGTCTCCTCATTGAGCTCTGGACCCCCTGCCGGCCAGTCGGCGACTGTATTATCTGTGGCGGTAAGCACTTGCTCGAGTGGCTCTATCCTGCGCTTCTTCAACCCGCACCCTTTTCGCGCGTTCCAGAAGTTCATGTGCCTTTGGCGATAACAATGCGCCTATCCCTTGTGACAACACCTTGGTAACTGCACACAGAGCCTGCACTTGGTGGTTGCGTCCATCCGTTTCGGCTAGAGATAGTGGTACATAAAGCAAGTCAGCGTCAACAACCTGGCCAAATGCGCCTTTTAACTTGACTTTACCTGAACTCTTGCCCTTACAAACCTCGGGTACCGTTTCTGTCCTTAGCACAGTTATTTCTGCACCTGAATCGAGACAAGCACCCTGACGGAATTCTCCCCAACTTTCAAATCGACCCAGTTTAATATCTCCGACGCGGCTTGCTGGTTTACCTTATCACACTGCTCCACCTGCGGCCGAAAACTGTCAGATACAAATATCTCCGCCCTTGCTACGATTTTGCTGCTCTCTTCCTCGGGCTGCACTTCCTCGAAACCGTGCCGCGGGTCTGGACAATTGTTGGCATAGTGTCCAAATTTCTTGCATTGGAAGCATCGGATAGCTCCTGTTCGAGTTTTCTTGCCTGCATTCTCTGCTTGGCCACTCGTCTTCCCCATGCGCCTGTCTCCTTCATGGAGTGACTTATCCGAACGCTCTCGTGTCTAGCCCACGCGTCTGCTTTCCTCGTATGTCTCGGCTAGCTCGGCAATGTCGCTAGCGACAAGCCAGTTCTTGACTTCATTCTGCATTACGTATGTCCTTACTTCTGATAATATCTCTTTAAACCTATCGGCGATAACCAAATCTTTTACATACTTCAAGGTTGTGACATTCCTACTCTTTAAGTAGTATGAGAACAAAGTCTCTAACCTGCAGGTCGCCACCTGATGCCAAGAATCACCCTGTTCTGTCTTTACAGACAGAAATAAGCGCCGATATTCATTAGGAGTCATTTAAGTTCCTTTAGAACTTTTTTTTTCAGTTCAGGGCATGGCATTCCGACTCGTCCGACTCGTCCGTCCGACTCGCTTGCAACAAATGCTCTCATCTTCTGATTCAGGAACGGCAGCAATATCACTCCACGAATATCCTCGGGGATTTGCAATGTTTCAAAGAGAGTGTCCACACATTTAAACCATGCGGGCACCGTGTGATCCGCCTCTGGCATTGGAGCAAGAACTACCTTCAATTCTTTCGCATACTCCCCCAGCTTGATACCCGACAACTGCCTTTGCCCGCACTGTGCATCCACCAGCGGCTGTAGCTGCATTTGAGCGAGTTTAATTTTTTTCCATCTCTAGCATTAGTCTGAGCTTCTCAAGCTTAAACACTTCTTTTGTGAGCAATTGCTCACACTGTCGAATGGGTACATTTTCCCCTTCTTGACCAGCCCCTGCGGCAGCCATGTCGCTCTCCGCCATCGTGAGATGTCCTACAAACTTCCCTTTAACTCGAGAATATCACTTAGGCGCTAGCCCGACATGGTGGACCAAGAGACAACAGACAAGTGCCCTACTTTGACCACTCCTGTCTCCGCTACCTGGACTGCCTCTCCGGGGTGTTGTTGGCCTCCTGGGTGCTCCTTACAGCTCTCTGTTGCAGCAACCGCTGATACTTGTACGGTACGAAACTAATCCACCAACTTCCAGTTCTTTTTCCAGGCTGCTCACTGCTCTCGAACTCCACATCGCCACCGTCACTATGCCGCCCTCGACATCACCTGCGCTCCTGCGGTTCACCCCGTCAGCCTTGGCGACTCGAACTCCGCGGCGCTGCGTTGCTGTGCCACTTGTGACGTCACCTGCGTTCCTGCGGTTCACACCGTCAGCCTTGCCGACTCGAACTCCGTGGCGCTGCGGCGCTTTGCCATCTGTGACGTCACCTGCGCTCCTGTGGTGTACGTCTTCGAGATTCCTGCAGCTCCGCACAGCAACAATCAGCCTGCTGCTGACTGTCCAGCTCGCAGCCTTGCTCGTAGCTTTCTGCGCCGTCCTTCAGACGCTGATGTCGCGTCCTTTCTTGGGGCCTCCAAATGCTCTCCCGCCTGCTTGCTCTCCGCCCAAGCGACCAACACATCACTTGCCTTCAGTAGAAAGACGTCGCGATCCTGCCGACTGCGCCAGTTGATGTTCGCCTCGATGTCAGTGAGAGAAACTTAGATGTTGTGGATATCGCGAAGTCACATTACAGTAGACAAGCCAGTGACGCTGATTGCAAAGGGGTTAACTGTTTATTAGGATAGAATAGGCAAGCGATAGAATGGAAATATTTACAAGGACATCAAACTACGAGTCAAAAGTTAGAATTTTGGTCTTCTTTCTTAGCCGAATCTCCACCGAATCCCCTCCAACGGCCCTGCACGTACCTAAAAGCATCCCCAGCAACCCTCTCGCCTCATCGTTCGTTCAATCACACTGCGGTGCGCGCAGTGTGCACACAACAAGGCTCAAGGGTGACACTATCCGGAGTTCCAATACGTCAAGGCCGTCGCCACACATCCTTTGCAGTGCAACGAGTCTCTTGTCTCACAAACAAGCAAGGCTCACTCCCCCGCAGAAAACACTTCCACGCCCCGTTGGGGCCTCTGGTCCGTTTGCGGAATGTCTCGGCATGGTGCGGTTCAGCGGCGAGGGGTCGCCTTCAAAGCCACGGCAGTGCTTCTGCGACCCGACCAGCGGAAGCCCCGACTCACAGTCTACTCGCTTACGCGCTCTTCGTAAACCGCGGCTCCCCCACCCCCGATGGTTATAACTCTCCGCCGCCGTCTTGGTGTCGAACCACGCGTCTCTTCTGGCCACTCCGCGTGACCCTTGCAGCCGCCCGCACAAACAACGCTGAACTGCACTGGCTCGCTACCAGAGACTTGGCTGACCGCAGTGGTGGTACCCCTCCGAAAGCCTAGGCGATCAGCCACGGCTATCACCTCCTACAGGCCGGTATCACTGACTTCAGCAGCCTGCAAACTGATGGAGACCATAGCACTCGGATGGCTAAAGTGGACTGCAGGAGCCGTAGGGTTCCTGCCAGAGCAACAAATAGGCTTCCGTCGCCACCGATGCACTGCTGACTTGATTGCCGACGTGATCTCCACCCTGGAGGAGGCAAGAAGCAAGAGGGAGGTGGCCCTCCTCATCTTGCTGGATGTCCAGAGTGCATTCGATGGACTGCCGCACGAAGTCATCGAGAACGCACTGGGTGAACTTGGCATCGTGGGCTGCCTCCGGCAGTTCATCAGCTCATTCCTAAAGGGGCGGACACTTCGGGTGAGAGTCGGCCGGACCTTGAGTACTTCCCGCAGGGTGTCTTCGGGCGTCCCCCAGGGCTCCGTCCTGAGCCCATTCCTATTTAACGCGGCACTGGCTGGACTTCCGGCAGCATCCCTGCAGACCCAAGGTTTCCGACGCAGTGCTCTGTGTATGCCGATGACGTGGCCCTGTGGACGCACGGACCCAGACGGAACCTGCAAGCCATCCGGTCATCATTGCAACGATCTCTGGATGCAGTAGCTGCATACTTCCTGAGCATCGGACTTCTGAGCGCAGTACCCCACAAAGACAAAGGCTCTGCTCATCCATCCGTTAGCTGCCGCTCGTGTCACCGTTGGAAGGCTGGTGCTGGGCGGCACACCCATCCCATGGGCAAAGGAGGTCACATATCTGGGGCTCCAGGTGGACCACCGTCTCACATCGATACCTGCTGCTAAGGCTACCACCATCAAGGTTCGCAGGGTGAGAACAGTCACTGCCGCTGCTAATGCTGCGGCAGTGGCTGCTCCACATAGAACGCCTACACCCCACTCCTAACGGCGATGCCTTGGTGCGCAGACTGCGGTGCCGTCCCTCCTCCCGGATGGGCAGCATCTGCGCACTGTACGACGAGCTAGTAGGCCAGTCCCCCACAGCAGTGATACCACCCCCACCCCACCAACGGCCATTGGAAGTCCATCTCCAGTTGGAGGGGAAACAGAAGAAGAGGTCTCCACCATGCGAGCTGGCGCAGGCAGCGTTGTCGAAGCTGCACGTAATAGGTGGGCATCTCCACATCTTCACGGATGGTTCTGTCCTCCCGTCCAACGGCTCGGCGGCCGCGGCCTGCATAGTGCCGGCAGCTGTAACGACCCTGCAATGCCGCGTTCCATTTGCTGCGAACTCCGCACCAGCAGAGCTGGCTGGCCTCCACCTGGCAGCTGACTTCCTTGCGGAGCACCCACCGCAAGTGCCCGTAGCCATCTTCTCCCACTCTCGCCCGGCTCTTCAAGGACTACTCAAACCCGATCGAGCTGGAGTCACCGTCACCCTGCTCCTAGCTAAGCTCTTTGCTACTCGGAGGAGTGGCATCCCCCTCTCGCTCCACTGGCTGCCCTCACACGTAGGGATAGCTGGAAATGAAGAGGCAGATGCTGCAGACACAGCAGCCCACAATGCTCCCGTTGCGGTAACCACTGCGGTAGCCGCATCGGACTATACACGGCTCCGGCTACTCAAACTGCTGAGCACAGCCCACCCGGACGCGCGAGTGGCTAGCGGTAAGTCACCCCAGCCCCTCCCCGAGAAGGGACTCACGAGAGGAGAACAGGTACTCCTCCTACGCCTCAGGAATGGCAGCGTTTGGCCTGCAGCCCGGAAATTCAACGCAGGGAGAATCGCATCACCTGCCTGTAGGAGGTGCGGCTCCCCTGAGACCCTGGAGCACATCCTATGCCACTGTCCAGGACTAGCCTCTCCACGACAGGAGACGACAGCCGCATACCGCCGCCTCGGCTTTCCAGTCAACACCGTAGAACACCTTCTCTTCCCCCGTCTATCGCCGGTCACAGCACTGCAGGCCTTCCTCGAGTTTGCTGCTGCGGCCGGACTTACCGCCTTGTAGCCGATCCCCCGACCACCTGCTCCTTGCGGTGTCATGACACGTTGCCACAGCTGACCCTTCCCACAACCTACTTTAGACCACTCGGCCATCCTGACACTCCACAACCTACAACCTACTTTCTTGCCTTCCTTATTTCTCTTTTTTGTCCCTCTCTCCCCTCCCCCCTGATGCTTAGCCGTGCTCCCTCAGGGGTAGCAGAAAATATATAGCATCATTTTCTCCTTCCTCCGAATCACTATATATCCTCTTTTAACCTGCAAGCGGCCGCGATGCAAGATGCCTAGAATGTTTCCATGAAACCACGGCTTATTGACTGCATATCTGCCGGACAGCGGGCTGCCATGCCAGTACTGAGAAAACTGTCTCCCGTGTAGCTGTGGGCCGGTTCGTTTGAAATCCAAGCACCATAATTGGGATCCGATGGCGATCGCACAGAAAAGCATCCCTCGGTAGTAGCCGGCTAAGTGGTGGTAAAGCTACCGCCATTTTCACTGTCATTCTCAGAAGGCGCACGCGGATGCCAAACATCAAACCGGCTGGGCAGCGTCGCGTCACCCAATTTCCGTGACCGAGACGGTCGGCAGGACATTTGGGAAGCGCATGGGCATTAGCGGTGACCTCAAGCACCCCCCACGTTTCATCTTCACGCCCGTCTCCCCGAACGATCCCCTTTAGTTCGGGCCGTCTACCCTTTTGTTCCGAGCGAGAGTGCAGATCTAGTGCCTTTTCTACAGCGCAGCCACTAATCCGTTTCTCTCCACGCGTGAGTGTTTCCCGCGTCCCCTCTTCGTGGAACCCACCTGCGTGCTTCGTTTCCGGTTATTGGCCGATACAGCAGCGTGTGCACTCGTCCTGCGCTTTGCTGTAGTCGCCTAAACTGGGCCACAAAATAACAGCAAGGTCAATTCCCTAACTTCAAGCTGACTGAAGTGGTTTGGCTTCTTGTCATGGTATGTTTCAGATGGCATGCTATAAATCATGAGTCCAGCAATCAAGCTTAGACAACCCGCAACAAGCTTTCAGGTGTTTACCGCACATTACACCACTTAATTTGGTGAATGGTGGCTAAAGTACCCTTAAATTAGTAGGGGCACACCGCAGGCCCTCAGGAACATCAGCACACATCTGTTTTATGCTGGAACTTTGCTTCAAATAGCTGCATTTTCATTCAAGTGAGGTTAGGTAGCAGACTGGCACTCATGGGAGGGCAGGGGCCACGGAGCATTTCATATTTTCTACTTAATTAGTGACCGCAAGTCACCATAATTTGCCAATATGCCGCTACTGCTCCGCTCAAACAGCCCGCTGTTATCGCCTTTATCTCCGCTAGTTTAACGGCGATGGGTAATTTCGACGTTTTCACTCTTGCAAATCGACTGACTAGATTTGCTGGTTGCAGTCGCAATCAACAAACGCACCGCAATATAATACGGTTTCAAGCCACAACGACAGCAAAAGCGCGTCACCCGGCCACTTAATATTTTGATAGCCCTGAAATGGTTCTAGACACATTCGTTTCTCGATTTGACCGACGCACAGCGCGCATATTTGGCGCCAACAGCTAGGGAGGGAAGAAAGGGAGGACAGCCAGTGGCGTAGCAATAGGGGGGGCCGGGGGGCCGTGGGCCCCGGGTGCAAGGGGTCAGTCGGGGAGGGGGGGTGTCATACGCCTGAAGACAGCCCTCTTTCCGCCGGCTTGACTGGGCGCAAATGGAAAAGAATGCTCCAGTATCCAGTAGCCCGAGCTCATGTACACGATGCGTTGCGCCGCAGAATTGTCGGCTGCAGTTCTATCAACACCCCACGAAATAATTGCACGAATGTGCGGGCTAAAAATTTAATTCGCAAAATGGTCGCTAAACTACTCGCCTTAGCGGAACGTTTCATGTGAGGTGCGCTCGTGCTGTGCGTTCATGCTGGGAGCAGGCGTCGCTAAACATACAGTCAGGCGTTGGAAGGCGTTGAGGCTCTTGGGTCCCTCTTCCGTTCAGAACGCGCAGCGAAGTCAGCAGCAAGAGCGCGTCCAACCAGCGCGCCCGGCGCTCGCGTTTACAGCGAAGCGTTCGCTGAGAGCGACGTTGCATAAGTGCGGCCGACAAAAGTCGCGAATGGGATTCTCTGGATCGTCTTCAGACTCGGTTCGGCCGAAGAGTTTGGCGGCGTATGACTCTACAGGCTGTATATATAGTCGCGGGCGCCGCGATGTTCCCCTCTCCCACTCGCTCCGATGAAACCGCTGCGAAACCTGCCGTTATGTTTCACGCTTTCCTTCCTACCCTCGAAAGTTTCAGAAAGCTGTTGTTGTTGTGTGACTTCATGTCACAAGTACAGTGTCTGTGACAGCTACAAAGAATTTTACAAAAAGAAAACGTGAAATTTGTAACGATATTTCCCGATATTCTATGAAGATATGCGTCTTTGTGAGTACTAGGAACTGGGTAGCGTGAAAAATATGGCAGATAAGTAATAACCATATCCTTAACAATTCCTTACTTAGTACTTATAGAGGAAACATTCATTTCCAAGAATTGAGGACTCAAAGTCATATTATTAACTCAACAAAAACTTCTTAAACAAAATCATTTTGGGTGCTACAACCTACAGTACTTTGGCACTGGGAGCGGCGCCCAGTATGGCCGCAGCGAAACAAATATAAAATAGTGGACCAGTAGCGTTGATCCCTCAACCCTCTCCTTTGCGAGTGCAGACCAACAGGTTTCGCTGGCACGGGCTTCATCGCGGTCTTTTTTTTTTTATGGTGACGCCAAGAATCGACGTGAAGCGTGCTCTATTCTGTTCCCAATCTTCTTGTGGTACCACAGCTCGGATAATCACGTTTGTCCGTATAGCAGCAAATGAAAACAAGGCTTTATTGATTAGAATGAAGAGAACTCGTAATTGTCATAGCATTGGCGCCTGCGCAGCAGGGAGGCAGGTGGCCTCGAGCTCCACCACTGGAAAAGCTGGCGTCTCCGTCGGCATGACGTGCTATTAAGGATCACGTGGACATAGCGGCCGCGTCGGCTGCTTCGAGAGCGCCGAAGCGAGCTGAAAACAAGTGTTTAAATTCCCTCGTACGCTGCGGTCCTGTGGCGAGATTTTCCCGCTTCGAGTGTCTCTTTTAGAACGCTTGAAAGCACTACAATAGGTAGTGGCTGCCTTTGAAGGCTCGCAACATGGTAGGCTACTGCTCGGTGACGCAGTGCCGGACGTACGCAATGGATCCCGGTGTCAGCCTTATTCATACGCAGCCGCAGGACAAGAAGCTGCGTGAAGCTTGGCTCGCGAAACATAAAACCGGTAAACAGTCATCGGCTACATCTCGGGTATGCAGCAAGCACAGACGCGAGGAAGATTTCTGCTACGGCGCCGGGTCTGCGTTGTTCGAAAAACGCGCACTGAGACGCTCGCCCGAGTCCGCTGCCCGACTAATGCCATGACGGTTTGGCCTATGAACTTCTCGATGCTATAGATACTGGCAAGTTTACTGGAGTGGAAAGGCAGCGGTAAGCACATTAAAAAAGAAGCATGGCATATGGTCATGTTTGTGTTGCGAAATAATGCACTGGATTACAAAAAAAGAAGCAGCGGGAAATCGCACGCTGAGAACACCGATAAACATATAGGGCGTCGCAACTCGAGAAATAATATTGAAACGTCCAAGAATTTAGAAAAAAAAAGATTGAATCGTCGCGACGGCACATCACAGTCCCTGTAGGCGTCGAAGACTCTACAATGAAATCATTTTTGAACAGCTCTGATCGCGTCCACGCAGCAATGGTTGCTTGTGTACTGTCAGATGCTCATATTCTGCAGCGTAAAGCTCATGGCACGGTGCGAAAATGCGCACGCGGCGAAAGCGAAACAGTGCGCGGAACAGCATGCAGACGCGCAGTCGATCACTGCGAAGCTGTGCGATCGCTGCATTGAGGCTTCATTCTACTACGCTCAATTTAGTTACACAAACACTATAAGAACATATTTCACATAGTTTGCTCTCAGCGTTTACCTACCTTTCACGCAAGAAGCCGGTTCGGGAGACTCCATCGCGGCGACCGCGCACAGTGGCGTTCACTGTACGTACTCGGTAAAGAGATAGCGTCTGTAAACGATTCTGTGCTTTCAGTTTGCCCAAGGTTATAATTTATATATAAGTTATATATATATATATAGGTTATATAAGACAGTAAAATCCTTCTCTCGTTTCTAATGTACTTACAGAAATGTCCGGGAGAGCTCCCGCGCGGTGTTTTCAGTGAGCTGATAGCGCGCCGCGTGATCCCTCACACTACGCCAGCGAGGAGCTTCCGATAGATGGCGACTCCCTAACTCCTCGCCGCCAATACCGGCTGCATTCGCGATCTCTGGGAAAAAAATTGGAGGACGCTTAAGCTTCGCCTTCAAGAGTGGAACGCGACAGCGTTCCCGTCGACCCGCCAAGGGGTGTAAGACAATGGGCTACGGCGCAGCGACTACGCGCCCCGCATCGGACGCGGTGAGCGTCGAGCAACGCAGCGTTCGGCGCGACAACGCAATGTGCGCCTGAGCAAGCGACGCACGCCTGAGCCTTAGAAACAGCTTGCTTATAAGGCAACACCGCGTTCACTAGAGGCGCTTTTGTACCGCTTTGAAGCATCGAACTCGTGGCTCAGTGGTAACGTCTTCGTCTCACACTCCGGAGACCCTGGTTCGATTCCCACCCAGCCCATCTTGGAAGTTGCTTTTTATTTATGAAGTGCCTGCCGTGATTTATCGCTCACGGCCAACGCCGCGGACGCCGCGGCCACAGCGGCCCGGGCAGGCGGGCGTGCGCGGCCCGCCGGGCCGTCCGGAGTAGAACGTTGCCCCCCACACCCACTTCCGCTCCAGAGCCTTGAGCGCGACGGAAGGCGCCCTTCTTCCCCGCTTTCCTCTCTTGCGTGCACGAGAGTGAGCCGCGATCGGCCGCTCAACATCACCCGCTTCTATTCGCACATACAGCATACGGCACTCCGGTACGATTTTATCGCCCTTGGGCTTTACAGGGAACCTCACGGCCACGCCAACTGCAGAAATGCGCCTGGAGTGTCCATGTAATTGCTATCGCAATTAAAGAGCCTGTCTTACTGTGACATGCACAAAATATCTATGAAAACATTTCATCATTATAGAACACAGGCATGATTTGTTTCTCTGCGCCATATAGTTGCAGTGACCGAGTAGTGTGCATGCTTTTAAACCTTTACAGAACTTCTTGTGCCTGCTCACTTTTCTTTTTTTTGCCCGAACTAAGCTTGCTAATCTTCTTTGACATGAGTGTCTAAAACTCGCTGTTCTCAACTCCTTGTTCAATTAGACAGAGCTGTTATGAATGGCCAGTGCGACTGCACGATCTGTTGCGAATTCTTAACCTTGTGAGGACCACTGCAGCTTACCCATGCACTTGGAGCTTTACCTGAGTGTTCTTTGTCCAGATATCTGGAACTGACCCAACAGAGTTCGACTCCTATTATCCTGCTTCATTGACTTAGTGTGCTAAGTTGGATAGAGAACATGGTATGCGCGAGGCTGAACTCGTGCATACCATCTTCAACACCTCGAGATTAAGGGGATGCTTCTCACGTGCAGGACCCACTTTTTCTTTTTGACTAGATGAATAATAGAACATTCTAGGCTTGATTCACCATGTGAAGCATCTTCGTAATGACAAATATTGAACCTGGCAGTGTTTCTAGATGTTGGACAATACCTAACGAGTGCCTTCAAGCATATGAATGTTTTTCAGTGTTTTGTATCCAGCTGTCTTAATGATCCTTGAAGCTAGTTCTACTTCGAGCTAGGTACATATCTTCGAAGACCCATGGGACTGTCTATTCTGCATTTGTCAACTGTTTGGTGTAGCCTTTAATAATATTCTGGGTCGGTTTAAGACCATCACGCCGTGTGAAACCATTTCAACCGACTACTGTTTCCTCAAGGATTTATATGTCTAAGACGAGTAGTGCTAACTCATTGGCTTCCTTCAGGATGCTACCCTGGTAGAACTACAAATAAGATATTCATATGTTAATACAGAACACGTAGATCAGGCAGGACATTTGCCGTCACTTCTGCCAGGGTTCTCCTCTTGCCCTACAGCGTCCATTCATCTATCAATGGTTGGGTGGATGAACTTTCATTGGTATTCATGTATGTGTACAATAATAGTACTGGTGGTGTTAGCTACCAACAATCGCAGCTATGGGAATATCCTTTCAACCCCCGCTGTCACGTAGTGTCTTAACTTATAAGCTGGCAGCTCACCAATAAACCCTCATATAGTACCTCATGGCATCAAGAGTTTATTAGCCAGTTGCCTGCTCCCAAGTTCAAGTACTCTATGGCGCCTTAAGTTGAAAGGATGTTCTATATCCTCCACCACAACCGCGAGGGGCGCAGGCTAACACTACCAGGGCTAAGATTGTACACATGCATAAATGCCCATGAGAGTTGAAGGAGAACAGCCACTGCGGAAAAGCTTCAATGGCAACTCCAATGATTTTACGATGCTCACGGATCCTAATGAAAATCTGAATATACGTTCTATTTTGCACTCTACCTGTGCCAAACAATATGACTGCAAGTAATTTAGTTTTCCTGAAAATGAATTTTGAAGATTGGTTGCGTGTTCCCAACTCACGACTTTTTACTGGCCACCCTGCGTTTGTGACATCAGAGACTACAACGCCACTGTCACTGAAATCATCGCGAAAAACGCTGCTGTCACGGCCACACGGAGCAACAAAAATGAAACCCATCGCACGAACTCGCAAAACAAACGAGAGAGCACGGCGCTCGCCATAGCAGCATCAAATAACGGCACCCAAGCGCAGCCATGTCAGATTCCAAGCCCCGAACCAACACACGGCCGCACGGGGCAACAAAAATGAAACCAAGGCGAGCCAACCCATCGCACGAGTGTCAAGCATTTCCTGTGGAATACGCAATTAATTAGGATTTCTGTCACAAAACAAATGAAGAAAATTATAATTTCTTGCTGCTGCAAGAGTGAAAGTTTTTCGTTCTGATACAAACATGGGCATGTAGCAGATATAAATAATGTCTTAATGCAAGCGTGAAGCTACCACCATTTTGTAGCTGCCACTTTCTAGCCGGAAAACACTCAATCCAGTTGTTTCCAACTGGAGCTGGAAAATTTCCAGCTGGAGGGACTAATTCCAGTTGGAAACCTGGCTGGAAAGGCCATTTTCCAGGTGGAAATTCACAGCCCATTTTCATGTGGGGCATTCAACATATCTGCTGTCCCGTAAAACTCCAGCATTTTTTCTTACCATATTAGGATACTGTCATCTTCAAATGGAATTGACAGTCCTGTCACCGATAAAGTGGTTCAATTTGCTTAGAAATTCATCAATAACATTAAATAACCAAGAATCGAGATACCAAAACGGGTAGCTGCTTTGTGTGACATCACCTGTCGATGACATCAGACCATAGACTACCATAATGTAAAGACGCAAAACGAGTGCTAAATGCGCAGTACACGTAGTGCTAACGCCAAAGAAGTGAAGCTGATGATGTCTCCTAATGACTCAGGGAGCTTTTACCGATTTTCTGAACTAGAAAGTGGCGACTTCAGCAAGTGGCGGCGTAGTGCCTGACGTCACAAACACAGGATGGCCAGTAAGAAGTCACGAGTCGGGAATGCAACCATTCTTTATAAAATTCATTTTCAGGAAAACTAAATTACTTGCAGCCATATTGTTTGGCACAAATAATCGTAGTGCAAAAGATAATGTACGTTCAGAGTTTTATTAAGATCATTGGACATCTAAAAATTGCCGGAGTTGCCCTTTAAGCTCTACAGAGACAGACGCTGCCACTAAAGGTGTCCCCATAGGAGTCAAGCACATAAATATTGATTGGTCAAGTTTGAAATGTTCGGCGAAGGCAAATTTTAGGATCAAAATAACAAGAGCTTGGGTCCGTAGAAATTCATGGGCGCCAGCCAGGACCTTCGGCCAGGGTCGAATTAACCGAAAAGTTGAATTGACTGGAGTCGAATTAATGGAAATTATTGTATAGCACATCAGTTACTTTTCCTCACAAACGATGGTTCTCCTTGCCACGGCAGAGTCACACATGCAGGCATACATTACCAGGACGCACTCTGATTGGCCACCTTATGATCGCCCTTCAGGCACACTCCCGCTCAGAACCACTGAGTGCCCGACTGGTCCTAGACTCTTGAATGCTTCCTTGCTGTGGCAGATTCCCCAGAAATCCGCTGCGAGTTGGAGCTGGATCTTCACACAAACGACATTTTGAGCTCTGAAATGCTACCTGGCCACCCTAGCATAGCATCTTGCAAGAGTCTGAACTGCAGCTGTCATACTGTGGTGTCTTCAGTCAATAAACAGGTTTGTTGGTGATCTGATTATGAAGTCATCTCTGCACTGCGTCAGAAAGACAGAGAACTTAGACATATCATCCTTTATGTACTGCAAAGTAGAGGAGCATTATGCCCTTGTCTGATTGTTGCTTGCTAGGTAAGCCTCGTAGAAGCCAATCTCCACATTGCTACAGGCACCTCCATGGTCGGGCTGTGTAGTGGTCAGAAAAGGACAATGCTCCTGCACAGCACACAAAGTATGTTACTGCTGGGCCCATCAACTCTGCTACAAGGCACAAACAAAGCTGCAGTCTGATTGTGAAAAAACGTGGGATTCAGTAACTTAATATACACCACAGCACAACAGCTGCAGCATATGAGAAAAGGCTCCATCAAGCCCGATCGAGTACATGCGGCCACTGCACTAGGCTGACCAGATAGGAGTTGAAGCTGAAGAAGTCGCAGGAGCAAAGGTCCCACATCCAACTCGCAGCAGGCCTGCAGAGAATCTGTTGTGGCATGGAAGGGCTCAGGAGGCACTCAGGCACTCGGTGGTTCCAAGCTCAGGGTTGAGACGGTGCCCGGAGGTTGATCACGTGGAGGCCAATCAGGGTGCATGTTGGTGAAGTGCGACTGCACGACTTGAGTCTGGGAATGATAGCCATGGTATGTGCGGGAAAAGGAGCTCCTGCTTGCTAGCCATGTCTGCCAAATTCCCACCAGGGCAGTGGTTCCCATGGATTAAGCATGGCAGATGGTCCACAGATGTGAGCTGGGGATGAGGTGCAAGAAAGCATCTCGATCCAAACATGGACCAGGAAGCCTACAATTTTGCCCGTTCCATCAACCCCTCAAAATCTCAGTCACTTTTTGTGCAGCTTACTGCAATTAACCACTAAGCCCCTATGCTACTCGTTTCATTTCTTTAGATGCCGTGACATGGCAGGGCCAAAATATTAAAAAATCGCATGACCGAGAAGACAGTGCTTATACGACTGTGCCATATACTATGGCCTCCAAGATTAGACATGATGAGGGGAAAACCTTGAAAGCCGTGCCAGTTTCAAAGCCTAGTGCGGAGCAATACAGTAGTCACTCCATGTCGGAAAAGCAACACATGTACAAGCACAGCAAGAATGACAAAAACAACAGGAATGCCACACAGGCATGCCAGCGTGGCCTAATGAAATTGCATTGCTGACGGCTCCACTCGTACAGGAACATCTTTTGTAGGGAAAAATTCATGAGGTGAGGCCATGAAAATAACAGTAAATTGACACTTATGTTAAAGTTCAATGCAAAGCCCCTTTAACACCCAATTATTTCTTCTACAAAGAGAAACATGCAGGCCATATTTGCTGATTTGTAAAACAATTCCAATCCATTCAGCTAAATTAGCATGCAAGAGGAGAAAATGTTTGCGAATAGTGTTAACAAGTCCAGAGCACTCCTGAATGCTCTATGCTGCAATGGCATGTTCAAAGGAGTACATACAGCATGAAGAGATCTAAAATACTAGTAGACAGCTAAAGGAGTAGTTAGTTATGCTGTTTAAATGGTGGGAAAACTTTATTGGTTACACCCATCAATGCATAACACAAGTGCTGTAGTATCCTTCTACATCAAGACAAAAATATAAATGCTTTTATACATCTTGGTATCACTGGTATTACACTGTCGGGTGTTTACAAATTGTGGTATTAACGATTGATACTTATCACACAAAAAACATGTTGTAAGCATCCGAAAGTATTTCTAAAAATAACAAGCATAAACAGCAACACCTACTTCAATCGTTACATCATAAATGCAGACCAATAACATTACGGTCTCAATACAAAAATGAAAAAAATATATATATTGTTCTGTAAGAGCCTGGTAAACAACAAATTGCTCTTGTAAAATGCAACGTTATGTAAGTACTTCAATGTAAGCATTTCCAAAATAAGCTTGGGTACAGTATTTGTACATGTAAATGTCAGGTGGTTCAATATATAAAACCAGAATCAATGGGCTCAACATGCTCAATAAAGCTACCATGAACATATGAACCAGAAACGGTAGGCTGGCACATATTGGTATTTTCTTTTTGCATTCTCTAGTAAAAGCCCAAAACTGCAATATATGCCAGACTACACAAGCCACCATAGTTCTCGAGTTAGGTTAAAGGTCATGCACACCTTGTACAAGCTATCATTCTAACTTATTGAACCACATTTACAAGAAATGCTTTTCATATATCCAACCCTTGTGCAAAAAGCAACCAAAAATTTTAGAATACTGTCAGCTGAACCTCGGGGAAACATACGTCACAGTAAAGCATCCACTTTGAATGGCTGATATACATGACTACAGAAGAGCCCATACTTGAAACGTCTCAACATAAAGCGACTGTGTCTCTTATGTTATTCAGAACAGCCCTTCAAAACAATTCGTCGCAATTTCACAATGATCTATGGCAGTAGCAATTTAATCTGGAGGATGCTTGTGCAGAAAAAACCTTCACTGTGCATGCGTGGAACAGCTTCAACAATCTTCATTGCATAACGCAGATGACAGCTGGCCTGATGACCAAGGCAACCTTTACAGCTATCACATTGCTCACGGTGAACACAGTGGGCTACCATATCTTCAACTGGAGCAAGCCCTTTCGTGGCAACATGCAGCGACTACCAGTACCGCGAGTACAAATTGGACCTCCGAATCTGACTCGCTGCCTATTTGACATCATGCTGCCAGCCTCTGAACATCACACGCTGCTACATTGCAGCTTGTTTATAGCAAATGGGGCTGCACATAAGCAAACATACACTGCCCGAGCACAATGCATAACAGTGTTGATTTCACACTCGCATATTAATTCTAGGAGTTACACAAACAGCGTGAACCATTACTTAAAACTGTCACTGTATCGGCGCACTCAAAGTGTGAATGGGCACTGACAGAAACCCAAGCATAAATCAGCGGAATGTCTTGCTTTGAATACAGAGATAACAGTCAACAAATCTTTCTCGTAACAGCATTCGTAAACTGCCGAGTTATACTTTTGTGACACAAGAATGTGAAAATCAGTGACAAAGATTGTGTTTGGAGAAGTTTGTCAAAGCCCAACTATGCCCAGTTGCAGGACAGGAACGTCTCTTATATAATGTACGGGGCAACTCTTTTACGAACACATTAACAATATCCAAACTATCCTGTCTGATAATCAGTTGAACACTTACACGGTACCAAAATGCACTCATGTTTTTCAGTTACAGCCAACCCTTACTGTGTGGCTTGATAATAATGCAGTCATAGGTAAAGAAGCTGATAAAATTGAAATGCTGACAGCAACCAGACTAGAGAACAGAAGAGTTATTTACTTTAATTACAGGGAACCTGATGAACTGCCATGACAACACAGTTGAGAACAAAATCCTGACACAGACAAGGCATATAAAACAATTCAGTTAGTGTCGAGAAAAGCTCAAATACAAGTGAATGCCCTGCACCAGAAATTGCATTGGCTGCCAGTAAGTCTTTAACACAGGCATAATGTACCCATCTCTTCTTGAAGTTAAGCGAGACAGATGGTACAAGCGCTTGTCCCGTCTGTCTCACCCTTGCTTTGTCCAGTCTGTCGCACTTCACCGTAGTCAAATATGCATCATCAACTGGCCCAAAATTACACCCTTCTTACAGAAGTGGATTTGGGGCTATTATAGCGCAGATCTCATCTCCAGGTGCAATTCTGCCATCTTTAATGTGGATTGAGCCGATGCCAAGCAATGGGTGATACTCGTACCTTTCAAGCCCTAGCTTGGACCTGTCAACTCTGTACCTGCAAAGCAAGACCATGGTCACATGAAGGTCAGATTTCGATAAAGCACACCACTTCTTGCACTTACTTTCTCAATGTCACAAGTGGTTCCTTCCCCGTCTTGATACCAGTGTCTTGGTCAACTGTGGTCATTACACATCTGGTAATGGTGCATCATTATTAGCAATGCCATTTCACACAAAAAACCTGAATGTGCAACACGACGTTAGAATAAAATATCCGATTTGTGATTCACCAAGCATAATTTATTTGGCAACCACAAGTGCTAGACATGTTTACCGATCAGATATTGGCATATACCCTGATGATTCAGTCATTCAGTTCTGCTGAGGCTACCAAGGCAGTAAATGTATTGAAACTCTTATACAGAACGTTACAGGGAAACAAGCCATCAAGATTTGTATATCCTCAATTGTTGTACTTCTTTACAGTCATGCCCACTTATTACAACCCTAATTAGGGCACACACTCACTTGGTACCGACACCTTTTCCTCAAGTAAGTTAAAGAAACAAGGTTCACAGTTGAACCCACTTATAAGGATATTCAAGTGCCATTGAAACTGTCATTGTTATAACCGATAATTTTTATAACCAGGTTGCACTAAAAAAAGCAAAATAGGGGGATGGCAGAGCTGCTGTGAGAAAACTAGTGGCGGAGAGGCCAGTGCCCCTCCCCACCACCTTCCTCCATCCAGCTGCTGATTGTGTCGACTCATTTAACTGTTTAACCCTGTTTCCTGCAAGCTCCAATTGCATGTAACAAGCCGTGGCTGTCGGCGTTCAAGAATGGTACTGCTATATAACAACTGCAAAGAGGGGTTACGGGCGGCAAGTGACATGCGAGCTCCGCCAAGGCATCGCTTTGGTGGCCCCAAAAGGGCTAAAATTTTTAAGAAGTGTGAGAAGGTTGGCGCGACAGCCTCTCAGCTTGAGAAATCCAGAAGACACACTAGGTGAGATCACCACAAGCATCTCGCCACATACTTCTCAGTGGCTTGTATGAGAAAACCCCATGTCCATCAGCCTTACTTGCTTTGCACAAAGCTTGCCGACACCCGTCGTATTTGGCAGCAGGAAAAAAATTTCCACCCTTCAGAGCTTACAGCCTTAAACAAAATTACGCTCTTTGAGTCGTATCTTACAACACAACAATAGTCGTCATCTGTCTTGTCCGCATTTGATTTCTTGAACGCTGCGAGCCCGGTACTTCCAAGTCACAAACGGCGTGCGCATTATCAACATGACAGAGCAGTCTTGAGAGAAAAGTAGCGAGTGCAGCGTTTTCAAGAAAGGAAACACAAGCAAGACAGATGACTATTATTGTTGTGTGGCAAGATACGACCCAAAAGGCGTACATTTCTATAAGAGTGTTGGCATGGAGTGGTGGGCACCACAATTATCTAGGATGAGCACTACCTTCCTCTTAGAACGCTCGGTATGGTGATCGAACTCCAAAAGCCACTCACGAAAAAGTTCTCGCGTCATCCATGCCTTGCGGTTGCGACAGTAGTGTACTGGTATCCTGGCAGCACCACGGAAGCAGCGGGGATTTTTTTCAATTCCTAATGACAAGTGTGGGGCATCTGTCTCTCCTGCCCATGTTGGCATGCAAAAAATACAGCGAGACACAGCTTGCTGTTTTTACCACCCTTACACGTGTCTCCTTTGAGTGAAGGTGTCTTGGACAGCAACACCTCACAAGACAGTCCTGCTTCGTCACCATTATATATGTCTGTGTCAAAACAGTTGTCAAGGGTGCGGGGCAGCATTTCCGCCACCCACTTCTGCTTCCCCTCCATGTCAAGCGAAGCCCCCTCACTGATGACGGCTTTGTAAACAGTGCCGTACCTCTCTTTGAAGAATTGTACCCAGCTGCCACCTGGCTGGAAGTCCACATTTTTGATGAGCAGGGCAAACTGCTTCGCCTTTGTGGCCAGAATTGGCCTGGTGATGGGCAAGTTCACGGCATGGGCACCAAGAAACCACTCATAGAGGGCCGCTTCCACCTCCTTATAAGCACCTTGTTGAGCGCGTTTGCGCCCGTTGTCTACCGACCAGTTTTCTTTGCCCAACTTGTCCGCCGAGTGGATGATTGTCAACACTGTCGGTTGCGACAGTCCGTAATTCTTCACCAAGTTGCACACTTTTTTACTGTCTTTGTAGTCCTTCACAATACTGCACTTTGTTGGTATCGTTATAAGTGAGTTCGACTGTATGACTCTTTTTTTCTGGCTATCGTTAACACCATTTCTGCCATGCTTTCCCCTGACATGTGTCAAGTACTCTAGAGCAACACCATTTTAAAGCTTTCCAAGGTCTATTGTGTCTGCTCTCATATGATCATCGTACAAAACACCTCTGGAAGTGTTCTATTTCTCTCCAGAATATTTTCTGCCAGCTACATCGAGACAATCCCCTGTGTTAAGCACACGGTGCCCTCTAGCCAACACCCAACAAGCTGCTTAGCAAAACACATGTGTGCTTTTGCGCAGTACACAGCAGAAGCTTGTGGCTCCACTCTAATGCACTCAAGTGCTTGAAATCGAGGTTGAATTCTTGAGAAAAACCTACATTTTTGGTACTTTAAACAATTACAAAGAGACGTAGCTGTGTCCAGGGACAAAGGCCACAAAAAAGAATGTGCTTGGAGGTGCCGGGATACTGACAGACTACAGGGTATGCACAGTTAATTATGAATAAGTTCCACAGGCCACTTGTGCAGCTCCTTCACGAAGAAGGACTGCATCCATTTATTTAAAGGGACTGACAGCAAATTTTTATGGTACCCGTTTTTTTAGTGCAACAGAAAGCTTACTGGCGAGTGTCCAATCATACGGTGCTAATGCATGAAACGCTGTGGAACATTTTTTATCAGAATTCTCTGGTCTGCACTGTGGATGTAGTCATGCTCAACAAACATGCTGGAAGCAGTTATAGGTGAGTGCAATCAAGATTATACACCGGCTGTAGGAAAGTAATGTTTTGTGTATCAAGCCAATGTTCCTGCGGTTAATATTTCCTAGAGCGTTTAATTACTTTTACAATAATAGGTGGCGTTTGAAGCTACACCCCAGTGAGCAACCCCTCCAAGTAACAAACTGATCTCAAAGGCTGTGCTTTTGCTGGCTGCATGCGGCAGGGTTTTTTTTTTTTTAGCTAAGCCAAGCTAAGCGGAAGGATATGCCAGTAGTGCTATTACTGCAGTGATGGCACCCCTTCATGACACAATTCGTCGATGGCATTTTGCATCTCAGAGACCACAGTACTCGGGGTACTAAGTCACAAACTCACGCGCATTACAACAGCCCTCACACACGCCGTGATGCACTGAACAGCTCTGCCGCTCCACTTGTTAACATGAAGGCAGAGTCACTCATTAGTGTGCACTTTCTTTTACTTCGTAATATGCATAGAATAAAGTGAAAAAGCCTAATAATATACAAACTGCAATTTTAAGCAATAAGTATTCTGTACTTAATAACAGCAGACTTACGTAGAGCAATCTCACATTGAATCAATAGTGCTTTTCAGTCTTCTGCGGTTTTTATTTTATGCTGTGGGTTTTTATTCCTTTTGTCATATAGGAATGTGAGGACTATCTCAAGAGACTATTTGCCATTATCCATGTCATTTTTTTCACTACTGCATAACAGAAATAAACTGTTGTGTTTGTCTTATAATATCCAAGAAAAATATTTACGCCTGAGGGTGTATCACTTCTGAAAGAATCCAACACTGAAAGGGTTAACAGTTTCTAGGCCTGTAGTACTTTTAATCTCCTTTAGTCACATATAGGATGTTCTATGCAACTAAAACTAAACTTTAACATAGACATGGCACACTGTTGACCGGTCAGCCAAACTGCATATTGCTCACAGGTTTTTCAAACTACTCAGTCATTTTTATTAATCGTATCATGAGAAGCCAATGAGCAAAGACACCAAGGACAATATAGAGAAGATTACTTGCACTTACTAATTAAATTAAAGAAATGATAAATTAATGGCAATGAAAGTGGATGAAAAAACAACTTGCCGCAGGTAGGGAATGATCCCACGTCTTCGCATTGCACGTGCGATGCTCTAACCAATGGAACTACTGCGGCGCCGTTTCCCCATCCACTTTCTTGTATGGGGAAACGGTAATTTTTGTAGTAAATTTAGCTAGTTAGAGTCAACCAAGCAATACGTCGAATGCTCGTTTTAAGGCACAAGTTATATTCATGAAGGTTGCAGAGAATTTCCAGAAACGCTCAATGCAGTTGTTTACATGGAGTTGTTCGTTGTGCACTTCTCTTTTTCCAGACTTGGCGGCAAGTCCATGAAGTACGTAAAAAGGAGGCCGCAATGCGTTTGCACATCTGTAGTGCACTGTGCACCTGAAGTGTACTTTTCGTGAACGACACCCATATGCCGGCCAAGACGAAAGCGACAAAAGAATTTCAAGCACATTTCAGCGTCACGTGTATGATCAGTTGCAAGAGTAGTGCACCATGTTGAA
Organism: Dermacentor variabilis; assembly: GCF_050947875.1. Taxonomy (NCBI): domain Eukaryota; kingdom Metazoa; phylum Arthropoda; class Arachnida; order Ixodida; family Ixodidae; genus Dermacentor; species Dermacentor variabilis. Next base: position 38,047,223 of record NC_134568.1, read on the forward strand.
AACGATGAAGCTGACATGGCTGCCTGGCCTATACGCTGAATAACAGTGCCACAAGCTTCCTCGTAACATGAAGGCAGGCTTCATACTTTGGAAAATGCCTGAGGTCTCTACATTCCAGATGCGTAAATCCACAATGCAGTCTACTGTTTTGTTTTGTTATGTAGGTTTTCTGCAGAGCTTCTCCCACTCTGCAAATATTTTCGTGGGAGATAGCTCATTAATGGAAACAGGTGCACCGAGTTCTTGAACATGCTCCGCAATTGCATCAAGTCCAACTTATGCCATAAAATGAATATTTAAAATTTTTCACAATTCATAATTATCTGGCTAAATAAGTGCACTAAAAGTTTCTTTACAGTTTGTATAACAGCGGAAGGATGGCAGAGGAGACAGAAGAGAGCACTAACTGCTAACCCTTCTGTACTAAAAGCTTATTTAAAATAGCTCAAGACAGTTGCAAACAATACAGTCAGCTTCGTCTGTCTACAATACAACACTTTTTCTTAAAGTATGCTTTCAATTATGTGAAACACCTCACATAAAAACAGTCTACTTCACATCTGAGCTAATACGTCATTTTGGTGGTGCAGTTGAAGTTTCCAATATGTCTTTTATCCAGAAACGGTGCATTACCTTCTTGTGCGCTCCAAGAAAGCCATCTCTGCCTCTCCAATCCTGTAGCGCAACCAGTGGTCCTACAAAGGGGCAAAACAAGAGGGCCATTTGTCATGTGGCGGAAAAAACCCTAGCCCTTGTCTTCACAATTACCTCTGAATGGGCTTTACAGCCTTCAACAAAGAGTGAGGGCCGAAAATTGCGCTGCCTGATGTTGCTACCTGGAGGCAGCCTCGACACTAGCTCATCCAGTGATGCCTTTGAGAGGACCTGAAATGATGACTTATCTTGGAAGGCCACCTGAAATCAAGGCAATAAAAATTTCTGCTAAAAAAATTACTGCTCAGGAAGAAGGAGAATCAAGTGATGGAAACTTGCAACTGATGCAACAATTACCAGTTAAGTGGGATAAACAACAGCCTAACATGATGGAAAGTATCGTAAAGAGCTCCAAGTACATGAAAGGAGCAATGGTAACTGCTATGGCAACAGCTTAACATCAACTGAAGAAAAAGTGCAGCAAAAGCTTAACATCAAGTGAAGGAAAAGTGTAATATATGTGAGTCATTATAACAGCTTAATAGAGCAGTACTGACACAAAGTTTTTTTTTTTCTTTAATGGATCCCTGTCAACGCATGGTGTGATGCCACAAGTAATTAAGTACATCATATTTTATAGCGACTACTTAAAGAATTGTGCCGAAGCAGCAGAGCTTTGAGCTAGAAGCATGGCTCATTCTATCCAAATTACTCTAACAGGCAAAAATAAATTGAAATCCATGATGTCACAACAACATATCTATGGTGCTGTTCAGGCATGAAATTCAGAAAGGGAACATTTGGCCTTCATTTCCTCCACTAGTAAGCAACCTCTTTCTGTCAAATAATTGCAACCAGAGCCTTGAACAGACATTTCAGCCCCATAAACAGATTTGGTGGTGCACTTTAGTGTCCCTTTAATGCATTGTAGGAAAACCTGGAAAGATGTCCAATTATGAAGGGGTCCCTTAAAGACAAGGAGGATGAACAGCAAACACATCTGAAAGCGCGGTACCCACAAAGGTGGCACAGTACATTTTACTGCTGAGCAGAAGGTCGTGGGTTGGATTCCCGATCACAGCGGCCGCATTTTGACAAGGGAAAAATGCAAAAACACTTCTGTAATTTGAATTACGTGCATCTTAAGGAGCTCCAGGTAGTCTAAATTAACATGGAGCCCTCCACTATAGACATCTATTGTGACCCATTGTGCCCCCCAGTTTCGGGACATTAAAGGCTACATAAAAGAGATATTAAATATTTTTAAATAAGTGTGGTTAGTTGACAGTCACTCTACCTAACATAGCAAGGTGCAACAAAATGCAGGATTTTTGCATGATTTCACTTTTTTGCTTGTCATACCAGCATAAATAAATACATTACCGAAGCACTACCATCCCTTCCTCGATCAATGGTCTCCTTGTCCAAAACAATTCTGACGAGTCGAATGCCGTCACAATTGAGGAAGTTCCTGAACCACCGGGACGCTTCTTCCGACACTTCCACAGCCTTGTAACTGTTCTTTCTGACCCTAAAAGGAAACCATTCACATGGATTAGCTACCAGGTAAAGTAAAACAGATGGCCTAGAATACGCTTGAATAGAAAGAAAGGTACCAGAGTGAAAATTCACGAGGAAGTTTGCAAGCGCAGCTTCAGACTGCCAGAGTCGTGATCTGAAGTGTGCTTAAGAGCAATACTCTCCGCTAAGTACAAAAATGATGTAGATCCAATGCACATTTTGGAATATATGTGAAGCAAAGTTTGCATGAAGTGGCTTTTGAAATGCCACAAATTTGTCCATTTCATTCCCGAGTCTCTGGTGTAAAGGAAACTGGATCACGCACACGTGCACTCATGCACCCATGCTATGTAATGAGACTTCTTATATTGGTTTGCATTTCTTATGCATTATTTTAACAGTTCAACTTTTTTTTGGGGGGGGGGGCGCTATTCAGCAGAACAGGAGCAGCACCCACCCAGCCAGCCAGTAGCCACGATAGGAAAAGCCTGGGAGGGTTCACTAAGAAAGCTGAACTTTAATAAACCCTCCTTACAACAAAGTCATTGGGATGCGAAATTAATTTCTACACCTACCAGGACAGCGATGAGGGGCATTAGCTAACACTCCCAGGGTCAGATCTTGTACATGAGCAAATATCTATGACATTATATTGGAGAACAACAGTCACTGTTGCTTAAGTTGTAGAGCTTCACACACGTAATGCTGAAGACAATGCGTCAGGTTCTTTTTTCGCCGAGATTCATTTCCCTTTACCGTATTTCTACATGTCAATTAAAACCCCAGGGAAGTTTCACCCATTGCTTTCCTTAGCCTACTTTGCTTCTTGGCTTCATGTAGTTGCATTGAACAAAGCTCGAGCCCCTTGTCTGCCTTAGTTCATAGCATTTGGTAACAAAGAAAGATCTTTGGAGAGCACAACACAATGCAACAATTCCTGCAGCTGTGGCAGGAGCAAAAAAAAAAAACATGTTGGTCAGAGAGTTCAGATCGAAATTGATCCTTCCAGTATTTACCAACAATCTGGTTTGTGCAGCTTGCAAGGCTCATTACAGCTGCAGGCTTCAGTCACCGACGGGAGACACTTAATAGACAGAACCCAATATACACATGCAAAGCAGTTAGCGTTTGCCGAATTTTGCTGCTGCCCACGAGCAGCTACCCCTCATTTGTGGATTATCGGTGCATGACACATAGCTTGAGAGGCTGCTGTCATGTTGCGTAGTGGCCTTTGCAGCTTTCTTGACTTTCCACTTTAACGTTACGAAAATGCTTTACAGCCTGTTCTATGCCGCATCCAATGGTTCCACAAAACTTTCTGGCTTCAAACAGAGTGCAGCCTGGCAGCACTCCCGCACAAATAATGCAATCTAGAATGCATACGCTGCCATGGGAGCCAAGAAAAACTGAATGAAGCATTAATTCAACCAAAGCGATTTCTTTATAAGACAACTTTCATGTACTGACAGAGGCTGCCGGTATATAATGAGATGTTAAATAGCGCAAGAAAAGCCATAAGAAACCGCAGGCTGTCGAATTTTTGCTACAGTTGAACCTACAATTTATTGCGCTTATATATTTTGTTAAAATTGACAAATGCTGAATGTTAACTTAAAACATCCATACAGTGCTGAGCATTGCTTAGCGAAACTGCAATACTGACCATTAGAGGTGAGAAGTGCCACAGGTGTTTTAAGGGAAGGTGCACCTATGTGATCAGTTTTCATTATTAATAAAGTTAATTGGATATAATTTATTTACAATATAGAGCTTATTCAAGTTCTGAATACAATTTTAGTTAATATCATATTTGGTTATCTTTCTGTGTCCCCTGGAAGTAAGAAAAGTAGGATCTCTTGTGCAATGTTTGGGCTTCATACCAGGCCTAGAAGAGTTATAAAATAGCCCATACTGCCCCCTTATAAACAAATATAATTGTAAATAAGCTGAAAAGCTACCTTCTATTCATTTTATTATTTCAACATACAATTTTTAATCTAGACTCCAGTGATCCGGAACACTGATGACTGGTTTCCTTAAATGCATGCGACCAAAAATGCTGCAAATTACAATAAAGCCTACCGTAATATTCCGAATGATAGCCCACCTAGAATTTACCGCAAATCAAGTGAAAAGAGGGAGTGGGGTAACTTCCGATGAACAATCAAGAAAAGTTGGGAAAAAAAATTAATCTTAGCCAAAGGTTGTGAAGGTTCGTTCATATGCCCTTATTCAGTCTCCCTCAAAACCTTCAAAAGAACAGTAACTATGCCTGTTCTACTGTGTCCCTCGAGTTCCATTGCATCACTTCCTTGCAATCCACCCCAAATTGATGGGCAGTCTTACTCAAATTGTTGCCGGTGTTCTGGTGCCATTGAACCGCCTCAGTTTTCTTTTCAATTGTTGCAGCACTATTGCAGCATGACCTCCTTGCTGCTCCGTGACAAAAGACGAAGTGACCAAGTTTTACAAGCTCAGGGATTGTTTCAGCGTTGTTCGCTTATCTTCCATGTAGTACTTAGCTTCTGCCAAGGTCACCATTGCATCAAAGGGGGATGAGCTGAAGATCGCTGTCCTTCCCAGTAAGCGTTGTTCCTCATTTCCGGCAGTAGCTAACTGACCTCATTTTTGCCACAATCACCATTGGTGGCAGCAGCAGTGGTACCGCTCCAGGGCAGTGGGATTATGAGAACTGGGCTACCTTTTGGCACTTTGGTAAAAACACCAAACCATGCGAAAAACACGGGCGGGGAATCTATTAGGACATTACGGTAGACACTTGCATTCTACACATCTATGTGCACGTGCATGCAAAATTTGGCCTTGGTTAAATCAAATTATGTACAAGAATTTTTGGGCACAAGCAGTGAAGCAACGCCAAATTGAAAGAAGAGAAAAATAAGTTAAAATTTTGTAAACATGCATGTTACCATTGCAGATAACTTGAAAGAAATTTGGCAAGAATGCAGAGCAGCCTTTCCAGAAGTGTAAAACTTCAAAATTCTCCTGTGTAGGCGGTGCCCTCAGAACACTTGCAAGCTTTTTCCTTCAGCCAGGATTTTTTTGCTACACTGCAATGACAAGATTTAGCTTCAGCTGTCTGTGTGTCAAAGATTCTTTTGATTCTTCTCTGGTGTTTCTGGCTGCTCAGAGCGATAAACTCCATAGTTTAAAGGAAGTCCAGCTACTGTAGAACTTCCTTTGAGGAAGTTCTACAGCTCGTGGCTTTTGTTGAACCATAGTATGGCTAAAAAATGTTATTAAATTCTTCGGTTTTAAATGCCAGAGAAAGAGAGAAGGAGGAAGAAAAGGCAGAGAGGTCAACCAGACTGAGTCCAGTTTGCTACCCTACATGTGGGAGGGGGAGTGAAAGAGAGAGAGAGAGAGAGAAGACATGTCTATATCACACTTTCACATGCACTAAGTTAGGTACAGGATGTCTACAGTCGGGCACTCAAGTCTGTTGCCTTCAGGTACTGAAGCGCTCGAATGGCTGTCTGGGCTAATGAACTGCAAGGCCAGGCTCCCAAGACCTTTGCTTCTGTGAATGGCCTATCGTTTAGTCTATTCAAGGCACACTGGAGAGTCTGACGTTGGTTATCGAAGCAAGAACAGCGGCACAGAAGATAACTGATGGTCTCTTCACATTTGCACTTAGCGCACATTGGTGAGTCTGCCATTCCAATACAATAGTTGTAGGAGTTAGTGAATGCTACTCCTACCCACAGCCAACACAGCAGTGTTGCGTCACACCGTCAAAGGTTTGCTGGTAATTTCAGTATCAGTGATGGGTCGAGGCTGTACAAACGACGGTTAGAGTTCTGTGGTGTATGCCAGTAATTGAACGTGATGGTACGAGCGAGACTACGAAGCTCTCTTGCAGCGTTGACTCTCGATAAAGGTATAAGGAGTGTCGGTGCTCCAACCTGGGCACATTGGGCAGCATCATCGGCGATGATGCCGCAATGTCCTGGTAGCCACTGAAAGATTATATCGTGTCCTCGTTCAGAAGCGCAATGGCAAATTTCGTTGATTTGGGACACCAGCTGTTTGTAATTACCACATTGTAAACCTCACAAGCTTTGGAGGGCTGCTTTCGAATCACAAAGTATTGCCCATTCGCTACGTGGTTCTTTTTCAATGTATTCGACAGCAGCATGAAGAGCGGCCAGTTTGGAACCTGTAGATGTTGTTACGTGTGAAGTCAAACTTGATGATGACTGATTCAGATGGTATAAAAATGGCACCCGTCAAACTTTCCAAGATTGAACCGTCCGTTTAAACATGGATTTGGTTAGCGGTGGAACAATGCAAAAGTTTCAATGTGATCTGCTTGAGAGCTGCGGTGGTCAGGCTAGTCTTCTTCGCAATTCCTGGAACAGCAAGGTACACAAGGAGGCTTTTTTAAGCACCGCAAAGGGGATGGCATTCTTGTTGCGGGCGAGTATCTCAATGAGAAAGAGTGCTGGTTAGCTGCAACTAATCTGGAAAACGCTGCCTTGGGTCTTTTCTCAGGCAAGCGAGCGAGATGGTGCTCAGGGGACTCTGGATATATGACGAACATCCGCCCGGAGTGCGTCGACAGCTATGCAAGTCGTTACTGGGTGGTCTCCCGCAGTGGCAATTGTTGCTACAGTTGAAGCACATCGAGGTAGCCCCAGACATGTTTGAAGGGCTTGGCCTTGAATGCTCTGTAGGACACAGATGTTAGTTTTGTTAGCATTGGACAGCACTGGTGTGCTACATCACAAGTATCCTAGGAAAAGTGTCCTGTATAGCTGAAGCATAGATGCCACAGATGTGCCCCACATTTTACCAGCAAGAAACCTTAGTATATGGGCGATAGAGGTAAGCCTCTTCTTCAAGTATGAGATGTGGGGGCTCCTTGAAAGGTCCCTGTCGATAATAACACCTAGGAATCAGTGGTTTTAAATGCCAAAACCACAATCTGATTGTAAGGTACACCATGGTGAGGGACTGCAGATTAATTTTTACCATTTTACCATCTGAGATTCTTTAACGTGTACGTAAATCTAAGTACACAAGCGCTTTTGCATTTCGCCCCCATCAAAATGTGGCCGCTGGGCCCAGGATCAAACCCGCAAGGCCATAGCCACTAGAAGACCATGGCGGGTGAATCACAGTATGGCTATGGAAGTGGCCAGCTCCACAACAGTATGTGAAGCAAAGCTTGGGGAATGGAAACCAAATCTTTCTGGGGTGGTGGGCAGGGCAAAACGGCTGTGCGCAGGTCGCTTACCATGCGTTTTGCTTTCACCCTTCAGGCGTTGCTGCTGTCAATTGGCGGTGCGCTGTTCCCTGCTGTTGCCTCAGCTTCGTTGCTACCAGCGTCTAAGGCTACAAGAATTGATGTGGACCAAGGACACATCTACAACGTCATCAAGGCTGCTCCATTCTTTGCTTCAATCCATTGCTCTGTGACGTCACAGAAGGCCCTGCTATAAAGACTGTAGCGTTCTGGACCATCTTCAATGGGCACAGCAAAACGGCTGAGCAAAGGTTGCTTACCATGCATTTTGCTTTCACCCTTTGGGTTAGTTATGGCTCTTGTCTACGTAGTGATAACCGATTTCTCGTTGTTATGCCATGCCCACGGAAGTGCTTGTATATTGCAGATGATTGTTGTTGTGTTTGTAAATTGCTGGTTTACGGGGATGTGGAAGAAAACCTCTGACCTACTGTAGAGATAATACTGCACACTCTTGTAGAAGGTCAACAGTCAATTAGGTCAGATATTTCAGACTTAAGAACACGCCTTGAGAACACAGAGAGACTCAGAGTTTTGGTGTATGTTTAACAGACCTCGAAGGCAAAGTAAATGAGATGCAGGGAAAGATTACCTCGATTTAAGTTGTAAGCCCAGCTGTTATGGCAGAAGAATCTCCACTCTAAGCATGAAAAATTAGGGGATTTGGAGGACAGAAGCCCCAAATCGAACTTAATCACTTTTGGAATCCCAGACACACCTGACGAAACAGAAACAACCCTAACAAACAAAGTTATAAAGGGAATTTTTCACGATAAACTAGGCTACCTGTTCATCGGTTGCGCAAATTCATAGACTAGGAAGGCCGAAATCAAATCAAATATTGCAATTGTTTTGAGTACCTTTTCCCTGATTCATGTGAAACAAAAAAAGGGTGTCTTGCGTTGTATACCAGTGCTGTTGTATGGCATTTTTTTTGCTTTATATATTTTTTTGTTTTTCTTTTTTCCTGTTTTTCCCATGCTCGTGTGTGTATATCATACAATCCACTTCCTGTTTGGGCCTGTGCAAAGGCCTACAGTATTGTTAAATAAAATAAAAAAATAAAAATCAACCAATTATTCTTTCTTTTCAGGATTTCCGCAAAAAGCAAGCTGTCTTGTCAAATGCAAGAAAATTAAAAGGAATGGATACGCACATTCCGCAGAATTACTGTGCAGACAGGTTAAGGAAACTCAGGTTGCTTTGGGCTAATGATAAATGCAAAAGAGAGGCCAAGAAAAAGGTATTGCTTGGAAGCAATAAACTCCCAATAGGTGACAAAATTTTCCTGTGGGATGACACGTTGAACACTCTGAAAGAAGTGCCGAATTCAAACAGACTATCTTCTCGCTAACAATCAAAGCCTCGCCAGTTATGTTTGCTGTGTCTGAACGCTCACAGCATCGTACATAAAAAAGATAAGCTTGAAGATCTTCTGCTGCTATATGCACGTCATCTTTGCATAATCACCAAAACCTGGCTGAACAAGTCTATTCATGATGACGAAATAGTTCCTCCAGCTTATCAATTGTGTAGAAGGGACAGAGGTGCTCATGGCGGTGTTGCAGTCATTGCAAAAAACGGAATAGAAGTAGTACAAGTTTTCATTGAAATCCACAATCACGAGAGCTTATTCCCGATAGTGGCATTGTCAGGAATAACGTTTTGTATTGTCACAGTCAATCGATGCCCTGATGCTAATGATGATTACACAATTCAATTACTAGACTATGAAATCGTAAAGCTACAAGGCAGAAACCTAATACTCACAGGTGACTTTAATCTGCCAAATATTAATTGGAACAATCTCAGTTAAGGATGTTCCGCTTCTGAAGACTCAATTCTTGACATTATTCTTTCTCTTAACCTCGAAGAACTAATGAAAGTGAACACAAGAGCGAATTCGATTATTGACCTTATGTTCGTTTGTGAAATCTTCGATAGTGCACATGTGACAGTTGAGACCGAAATCTTGATAGCAAGAAAGAAACTTCTGTAAAAAATGTAGTTAAGGATTTCGGTCAAGCAGATGATGTGGCAATAACAGACTACTTGCGGTCCAAGGTATACTGTTGAAAGCGCCATGGCAGATGTTTCATAATACTGCGACATACTATGTTGAAAATTTTATCCCATCGAAATGCGTTTGCAAACGTCATTCAAATTCATGGATTAGCAGAGAGATAATTCCTTGTAAGCGCAAAATAAAACAGCCGAGAAAGAAAGCTAACAGGAACAGAGCATTTTACTCATCTTAAAAATAATTTATTGACTAAGATTAAGCAAGCTAGACATAACTTTTTTAGCAACAGTGTGGAAAAGTTTATTAAAAGTGACCCTTCTAAATTCTGGCCATTTCTGGTCAAACTAGAACAGAATTATCGAAAATAAAGGTTGGTGGCTGTACACTGATAGACCCTTGTCGCATAGTGGAAAATTTTAATCACTACTTTCAAAGTGTACTTTCGGAGCTAGACTAAACTGAGCATAGCGCACCCACATGTATTGTGCACATGAAATTGTAATCACACGCGAAGGTGTTCTGGCGATGGTTTTGAATATCAATGTAAAGAAGGCTAGCGGACCAGAGGGCATCTCTAATTTATTCTTAAGGCACTATGCTGCACAGATTTCCGAATTTCTTACGGATATTTTTAACTTATCACTGAGATCATATGAAATACCATGTGATTGGCGAATAGGCCCACATTGTTTCAATACATAAAAAAGGGAGTCGCCTGCTGGTTACTTTCACCCAGTTTCTATCACCAGTCAATGTTGTAAGCTGTTGGAGCATGTTATAATAAGTTACCAGCAGAAATCCCTTGTTGAACATAAGATACTCTCCGTTTACCAGCATGGTTTTAGGAAAGGTCCGTCTACAGTCATGCAATTAGTCGCAACAGTTCATGAATTTTTTTTAGTGTTCTTGATATGTATGCCCAAGTGGATGTTTTGTTCTTGGATTTTTCTAAGGCGTTTGACAACGTGCCTCATAGTAAATTATTGTTGAAGTCGCAGTACATTGGTCTACCGTCCAACACTGTAGGATGGATTGCTGCATATTTTAAAGACAGACAACAATTTGTGTAAGTGCAAAATTATTCATCCAGCATGCCATCAGTTACCTCCAGAGTTCCCCAGGGAAGTGTACTGGGACCATTGTTGTTCTGAATTTATATAAATGATTTAATAGATGTCTCACCAGATGATGTTTCAATCGGGTTACTTGCAGATGACTGCGTTTTTAAAAAGATCTTGTGCACAGACGACCATAATTGTCTACAGGCAGCTCTCCAGGCAATTGATAGCTGTGTAGAGTGGAGCGGAGCATGGAGCTAAACAGGCAAAAAACTGTTCTACGCATCACAAGAAAAAGAAATCCCAGCATATTCATGTATCATCTCGGCAGGAGTGCGATTTGAGAACTTGACAAGTATAAGTACTTAGAAGTCACCCTTATGAAAAATCTATCATGGGCCATACATATCATGGACACTTGTAGTTCTGCTTTTCAAAAGTTGTTTTCTTAAAAGAAAGCTTAAAGATGCCCCTGTGAATAAAAAGCTTTTAGCATATTGATACAAGGCAGAAACATCTTTAAATAACGCGCGCAGGTTCGTGCGCACCCTAAGAGGACTACGGCGTATTGGAGAAAAAGACGATGAAATAATGGCACGTGTTCTCACCGTACGCACTTGCCTCGTAGGTGGCCATTGTCGGCGTGTACAAGAAGAAGTGAAATGACACTCGAGGAAGAAGAAGAAGAGGACATTCTTGATCTCCTGTTTAGAACGCGGCAGTCTTTTTTTTATTTACCCCCAGGGCACAAGTTAGCCCACAATAAATAGTTGATATGATGTGATAACTTTATATGGAATCCGGTGGTTGGGAGGCCTGGGCCTGGGGCCGCCTAGATGGCCACTGGGAGCTGCTGCTCCCGTGTGGCTTCCTTGGCTCACTGGACGGCCCAAAGTTGGTCTTGGAGTTCTCAGCTGAGCAGCACGGCTGACCACTGCGCCCGTAGATTTTCTGGGGAGACTGCCATTTTATTTTGGTATATTTCACATCCCCACAACATGTGTTGAAGGGTGGCGCTAACAGACTTGCATAGCTTGCACATATCGCTCTCGTATATATCGGGGTGGAAATTCTTTAGTTGCACGGGACTCGTATAAGTTTCTGTTTGTAGTCACCTCCGAGTAACGGACTCAGCTCTGTTCAGTTTAGTGTGAGGCGGTGGTAATACTCGCCTCCGATTTTGATAGAATTTGGTAATATCGCTAAATCTTAATATATCTTTTTCTCTCCAGATTTCCTCCTCCGCATTCTCTTGAACGATGGAAGTCACTCTTTGCTCAGCTCGGCGAGTAAGATCTTGAGCTTCGCGGTGTACTACCTCGTTGAGGTTGACTGCGGGAATGTCTGGAGTCGTATGCGCTGGGAACCAGAGCAATTGCCTGCCGTTCTTCTCTGCATTGGAGAATTTTGCTTCATTGACTCTGATGATGTGCCATGCCTCAGGAGAGATCCTACCTTTTGCATAATTTCTAATGGCCACTTGAGAATCGCTAATGATGTACTGAGCATTCGTGGAGACCAATGCTAGTGCAATGGCTACCTCCTCTGCTGTCTCGGAATGTTTGGTATTAACTGATACACTTGTAAGGGGTTTTTGGGTGTGATCTACGATTACTGCTACATAGCTATTTCTGTCTGGGTGTTCAGCCACGTCTACGAAGGTTGCTCTGTCGTCTGACCCAAAGCTTCGGATAATTTTCTCTGCTCTACTCTTGCGTCTGCCGTCGTTGTAACCTGGATGCATGTTCTTAGGTATATTCGGTACTAGGAGTTTGTCACGAATTTCTCTCGTTATCTTCCTCTTTTCCCCGTATAGATTGTGGCAATTCATTCCTAGTTTGCTTAGTATATGACGTCCCGTTTTGTTTTTGGTTAGTCGCTCTGCTTGAGATGTTTGTTGTGCTTCTATGAGTTCGTCCAGTGTGTTGTGGAGTCCTAACTTTAGAAAGAGATCCATGCTCGTACTGATGGGAATCCCTAGTGCTAATTTGTATGATTTTTTTATCAGGTTGTTAATTTTATGCTTTTCAGCTGCAAACCAATTGCGGAAGGCTGCCATGTATGTGATCTGACTGATTACGAATGATTGTGTCTGAACTTTAACTGTTCGTTACAATTCTAGTGGAGGTGCTGGGTAATGATTTCCAGCCCAATTCGAGTTGGAGAAAGCAGCCCGGAGCCACGCCATTTCAGACCCAATGAGCTCACGCCTGTCCACCAGCGCACGAGCCGTCGCCTACGTGGTGAGCCGCCCGAGTTTCCCTTTTGCCAGAGCAAACTATAGTAGCAGCAGCAGACAATACTGAAATGACATCCCAGACAGCCTCAACCCACATCGTCGTTGATTAGGCGCAGACGCCCAAGCCTTTTCACGGAGACACCGTAGAAGAAGCCGAGGACTGGTTGGAAGGCTTCGAGCGTGTCGCGGACTACAATGGATGGGACAAAAACCGGAAGCTCCGCAACGTTTACTTCGCCTTGCAACACTGTGCGCGAACGTGGTTTGAAAACCATGAAACTGTCCTCCGGTCATGGGATGACTTCCGACAGGAGCCGTTGGCCACGTATCAGAGCACAGACGCCGGGAAAGAGCTGAAGCCGCTTTGCAAGCAAGAAGCCAACAAAACAACGAAAGCATGGCAATGTATCTTGAAGATATGTCCCACTTATTCCGCTGGCCCGATCCAAGCATGAGCGAGGACAAGAAGCTTCGGCACCTGATGCACAATGTGAAGCAGGAGCTTTTTGCCGATTTGGTTTGCAGCCCTCCACGTACCGTCACCGAATTCACTCCGAGGCGACAACTATGGACCCGGTGGGCAGGTGCACTTCTAGAATTGAAATACGCGGCTTTACATACGTCGCCAGTTTCATTGTCCTGTCAGAATGCTCAAAGGATTTAATTATTGGAATGGACTTTTTGCAGGCAAACGGTGCAGTAATCAACTTGCAGAAATCCTGTGTGTCGTTTTCACCGAAGCACGCCATCGCGATGTTCGAGTGTGAAGAACAGTTTGATGCACTTCAGATTATAGACGATGACGTTACGATACCCTCAAGATCCAGCACAGCTGTCGCTGTACGAAGCACCGTATTCAGCAACTATGAAGGAATAGCAGACAGTAACACAGGGCTCTTACTCGAAAAAGGGATCTGCATGGCAAGGGGTCTTGTTCGGCTGCGTGATGCGTGTTCGAATGTCTTCCCGACTAATTTTGGAAATGAAGTCCAGCATGTTGCAAAGGGAACCGTCATTGCCAGCCTTAACGATTACAAACAGATTATGGATTTGAACCCTTCCGATGCTGCACTATTGCATTCTGACAACGTAGACTCCATACTCACATCCATCACCATCGAAGCAGCACTATCACTGAGCCAGAAGCAGCAAATTGAGAACCTTGTACGAGAATTCGCCTTGTGTTTCTCAACGACATCGAAAGTCCAGCGAACATCATCAAGCACCACATCATTGCCGATGAAGCTGTGAGGCCTATTTGCCAGCAACCCTACTGAGTGTCACCGAAGCAGAGAGAGATCATCAGCAAACAAGTCAAAGAAATGCTTAGAGACAACATAATTCAACCATCGATCAGCCTGTGGGCTTCGCCTGTGGTGCTGGTAAAGAAAAAGGATCAGACCTTGCGCTTCTGCATTGATTATTGAAAGCTAAACGTCATCACAAAGCGGGATGTCTATCCACTTCCGAGGATCGATGACACCCTCGATAGATTACGGGATGCGAAATTCTTTTCTTCTCTCGACCTCAAAAGCGGATACTGGCAAATAGAAGTGGACGAACGAGATCGCGAGAAGACAGCATTCGTCACACCAGACGGACTATACGAATTCAAGGTACTTCCGTTCGGCCTCTGATCCGCACCTGCCACCTTTCAGCGGATAATGGACAGTGTGCTCTCCGGTTTAAAGTGGCAGTCCTGTCTGGTTTATCTTGATGATGTCGTGATTTTTTCTACCACCTTTGTTCAACATGTAGAAAGACTAAGGACTGTGCTCAAAGCTATTAGTTCAGCAGGGCTGACGATAAAGTCACAAAAATGTCACCTCGGCTTCCATGAGCTGCTTTTCCTCGGCCATGTGATTAGCTCCGAAGGCATCCGTCCTGACCCTGAGAAGACCGCAGCAGTAGAAAAGTTTCCTAGACCAACCGATAAAAAGGCCATTAGGCGATTCCTAGGACTTTGCGCCTACTACAGGCATTTCGTAAAAAATTTTTCGAAGATTGCCGAGCCGTTAACGCGATTAATGAAAGAAGATATGCCTTTCATCTGGCTAAGTGAACATGAAGCTGCATTCAATGAGGTACGACAGCGACTTCAAAACCACCTGGTCCTTGCGCACTTTGATGAGGAAGCGGAAACAGACATCCACACAGACGCCAGCAATTTAGGACTCTGTGCCGTCCTCGTTCAATGGCAAAACGGAGAAGAAAGAATGATTGCATACGCTAGCAGCACTCTTTCGAGGGCTGAAACCAACTATTCAGCCACAGAAAAAGAATGCCTCGCAGTAACATGGGCCACAGGAAAATTCCGACCATACTTATATCGTAGACCATTCCGAGCAATCAGCGGCCATCACTCATTGTGCTGGCTTGCAAACCTGAAAGATCCTTCTGGACAACTTGCTAGATGGAGTCTGAGGCTGCAGGAATACGACATAACGGTCATGTACAAGTCAGGTCGGGAGCACAGCGACGCTGATTGTTTATCACGTGCGCCGGTCGAATCTGCTCCTGTGAAAGATGGACACGACTTTCCGTTTCTTGGAGCTGTGACCACATCTGAGATGGCCAAACACCAACAGTCTGATGCCAAGTTGCTCCTACTCATCAGGCACCTCGAGGGACACCCCTTCCATGTTCCACGAGTTTTCTGCCGGGGACTGTCATCGTATGTGACGAGAAATGGCGTCCTGTACAGAAGAAATTTTGAGCACAGCACAGAGAAATTGCCACCCGTCGTTCCTTCAGCTTTGCGATCCGAAAACTTGGAAGCCTGTCACGATAACCCATCAGCAGGGCACCTCGGAGTGAGCAGAACGTTCACCCGAATTCATGCTAAGTACTACTGGTCAAAGCTATTGAATTCAGTACAGCATTATGTACGAACATGTCAGGATCGCCAAAGACGCAAAACACCTCCATTAAAACCCGCAGACCTCCTTCAACCAACAGAACGCCCAGGAGCCCCATTCGAACAAGTAGGAATGGACTTGCTCGGTCCCTTTCCGACATCGTCATCAGGGAAACGATGGATTGTAGTAGCGACGGATCACCTAACCCGATATGCCGAGACATCCTCTCTAATCAGTGGAACGGCCGTTGAAGTGGCTGAATTCTTTGTCACCAGGATAGTATTACGACACGGTGCCCCTGCAATTATTATCACAGACTGAGGCACTTCGTTCACAGCCGGTTTGACCAATCCATTATGAAACTGCCTCATACCAGCCACAGGAAAACAACTGCCTATCACCCTCAAACAAATAGGTTAACCGAGCGATTGAACATGACGCTCACCGATATGTTGTCAATTTACGTAGACTTAGAGCACCGTACATGGGACAAGATACTACCCTATGCAACATTCGCCTACAATACCGCATTGCAAGAGACCACTCAAGTAAAGCCATTCCAGCTTGTTTTTGGTCAAACAGTTACCACACCCTTGGATGCAATGCTGCCTGTCAGCGAGAGTGCAGAACAGAACCCCGACATCAGCGACTTTACCCAGAGGACTGAAGAAGCATGTCAGCTGGCGCGACATCGCCTTCAACAAAGGCAGCGCATCGACGGAGACCGATACAACTTGCGGCGAACAGAAGTCGAGTATGCACCAGGCGACAGAGTATGGGTGTGGACTCCTGTGCCGACGCGCGGCCTGTCTGAAAAGCTTTTGCGCCATTATTTTGGCCCTTACCGAGTGCTTCGCCACATCAGTTCCTTAAACTACGAAGTTACGCCAGAAGGACAAGTGAGCTCATCACGATGCCGGCATCGCACAGAAACTGTACATGTGGTCAGACTGAAGCCATATTATGACAGGCAGTGAATATTCTACCAAACATCTATTCTGTGCCATATACCACTTTACTATGGACAACAGCTTGTGAACAATTTCGTCGCTTTACGCATCGGGACGATGCATTTTGGAGGGGGGATAATGATACAAGACAGAAACATCTTTAAACAACGCTCGCAGGTTCGTGAACCCCCCAAGAGGACAACGGCGCATTGGAGAAAAAGAAGAGGAAATAATGGCATGTGCTTTCGCCGCCCACACTCGCATTGTAGGTGGCTGTTGTCAGCGTGTACAAGAAGTGAAGCGACGCTCGAGAGAGAAGAAGAAGGCATTCCTGATCTCCTGTTTAGAACGCGGGAGTCTTTTTTTCATTTACCCCCACGGCACAAGTTAGCCCACAATAAATAGTTGTCTGAACTCCCTTAACTGTTGGTTACAATATAATGTATGTGCAAGGTCCAAGCTGGAATATGCATTGGTACTGTGGGATCCCTACATAAAGAAGGACACTGAAAAATTGGAACACATTCAAAGAAAAGCAGTAAGATTTATATACACTAAATATAGAAGACTAGATTCTCCTTCCTTGCTCATGCAAGAACACCAGATTCCAACGTTACAAATACGCTGGAAAATAAGTCGACTTTTCTTCCTTCATAAACTTGCTTCAGGAAAAATCTCGGTAAAGCTTCCAAATTGCACACAGCAGGCTACTACCAGGCAAACAAGGCATACAACACAACACACATTGGCTCCAATTTTTGCAAAAACAAGCTCCTCTAAGAACAGTTTTTTCCCTAAAACAGTGAAAGAATGGAACAAATTACTACAAACCACTTTCAAATGAAACGACTTCCCCACTAAACTGGAATGTATTTTTTTGCAAGCAGCAAATGTGCCTTAAGTTGCAATGTGTTCTCGATTTGTGAACTTCCTTTGCGATAAAAGATCAGAGTTGAAATGGTAGTCTCTGCCTTCATGTTTTTTTTTCCTGGTAACTTATTTGTAATTATTTGTAATTTGTAAGGATAAGGCGCTTCCTGTCTTTTGTTCCTTCTTTGTGCGCCTTGTCCTGTCTTTTGTTCCTTCTTTGTGTGCCGTTACCGTTGGCGCTTCAGTTTTTGAAAGCTATGCACCAACCAGCCCCACAACGTGTTTTACTTATTTGTAAGCTTATTTGTACTTTTGCACGTGTAACTTTTATGTTCTGGTTTTCGCCCTTTTTTTTGCTAACTTGACTATGGTTGAATTAGAGGTAGACCTTTGTGACAATAAAAATAATTATTCTTTGTTATTGTCCCGCCGTGGTGGCTTGGCGGCTTTAGTGTTGCGCTGCTAAGCATGAGGTTTGGCATTGAAATGCGGCTGCTGCGGCTGCATTTCGATTGGAGGCCAATGAATACTGCA
Source organism: Dermacentor variabilis (assembly GCF_050947875.1). Lineage (NCBI taxonomy): Eukaryota > Metazoa > Arthropoda > Arachnida > Ixodida > Ixodidae > Dermacentor > Dermacentor variabilis. The sequence goes on from NC_134568.1 coordinate 38,065,199, forward strand.
GGCCAATGAATTTGCCTGCAGTATGGTTAAGTGAATAAATAAAAATAAAACATTCTCTGGCCTTTAGGTACTTTTGGAGATAGTTTCACTACTGCGAGATTTATCATGACTCGGCACCAGACGTGTATGCATATAAGGTCAACGTATTTGGTCTGTTCCAAGCACGCTATCTTCACAATTCGCCAAGAGCACTGTCAGCTGTGTACTTTGACATGTGCAGTGCCGAGTCTCGCGATATCCCACAAAAGTGAAACTATCTTTGAAAGTTATCGCCAGAGAATGCCGCCCCTGTTGAGAGACTTGGCTGCATTTCGGGGTTTGTCCTGAACACAGCCAAACAACATCTTATTACTTGTCTGCCTCCCATACGTAGGAAGCCTTCACCTGAGCACTAATGAAAAGTGCAGCTGGTGCCAGATCAGCCAGGGCTCATGCTTGTTTGTTGTTACCGCACGAAAGTTCACCATATGGGTGAAACTTGTGGTTGCGAGTCTCATCAGTACAATGCACGAATGGACAAATGATGCCCCTGCAGCTACCACACCTCGATTAGAAACGTTCTTACATCTATGGAATATGAGTCTACAGGCTTCACCAGTCCTGCACAGTAGATTCCTTCTGTATGTGTGGATCCACAACGTGGGCATGCATAATGTAGGGATTCGTTCTGTTGAATTCTATGCCCCTTTTATCATCCAACATTCCTGGCTAGCTGACACCAGTAATGATGCAGGCAGAGTGCTGCTTTGACCACTGACAAAGCACGACAAGGAATCACATTGGAAAAGAATTGTTACATTCTCCTGGCCATGGATTATGCCGCACTCACGGTGCTGCGCGAGCACTAACCTGACAGAAGCAAGAAGAACGAGTCTTACCACAGGAAAGCCCTCCACTTCAATTTGAGCTGATGCAATGCTAAGAACAAAGATGGCACTTCTTTCTTACGCAACAAAGCGAGAATCAAGAAGGCATACAGTCTTTTCGAGTAATTTTGCTGCCATCCATGTCTCTGAGTTGCTCTGGCAAAGGGCATCTGAAGGCAGACGGCCACCCTAGAAAAACACTGGCTTCATAAATATACCTGTAAACCTCTAACGAGACTCAAGCAAGGCAGTTTTCACAGGAAGACGGAGACTTGAAGTCATGAACAATTTTGACAAGGAAAGTTGTCCTTGTCAGGAATGATAATGTGGGAACAGCCACCACCACTGTAAAATTGGTAATGAAACCCACACATAGTGCAAAAGTTGTGGGTTTAGATTCCACCTGCACTAGGTTGTTGTCTTGTCCATTTTTATTTCCTGTTAGCTAATCATATCCTGAGATTTTAACATAGTGCAAAACGACGAGAGGCCGGACAAAGAAAGACACAGACACAGCACTGATTCAGAACTAAAGTTTATTCATCACAAATTAAAAGGTACAATTAAATTCTCAGATGCTTTTCTTGGCTTCTGTTGGTTTCATATTGTTAGAAATTTACTTGTACAGCAACCAAGAATGAATTCTGGGGTTTTACATGCCAATACCACGATTTGATTACGAGGCACACTGTAGTGTGGGACTCCCGATTAATTTTGATCACCTGGAGATCTTTAACAAACCCCCAATGCACGGGTGACGGGCGCTTTTACATTTTGCTCCAATCGAAATGCAGCGGCATTTCAATCTGAAACCTCATGCTTAGCACCACAACACCAAAGCTGCTAGGCCACCACGGCGGGACAATAAAGAATAATTATTTTTATTGTCACTTAAGAAAACAGTACATGGGCCAAGTTTGCCTTTCTCTTCAATTTTCCCTAATTAAAAAAACGTTTGGCACACACCTTCAGGTTCTGGTCACTTAAAAGAATGTATTACAATTTCTGTGCTAGCAGTGCTGTTTGTGAAGACAATCTTTTATTACAAGTGTGGAGTCAGTTTTTATAGCCCGCAATTGGTTTCGTCTAGTCATCTATTTTTCATAATGTCTGTTCATGTCTTGATGTTACTCATTTTTGGAGAAGCTAAATTTCTTGACTTTTTGCAATGTGCTGACACACTACTTGCACTAGCTTTCTTTATCTGTATCTGTACCCACTTCCTGTATGAGCCGGAGAAGGCTTACAGTATGAGTAAATAAAAAAAAACTTTTTGCCACTGATGACAGGTTGCTATTTGTTATGTACTAGTACTAAAAAACCCTACCGAAAAGCCATCAAAGGTCTTCGTTATTGATAAACCTTTGACATGTTCCGTGAATACTTGGAGGCACTTTTTTACTTGGTTGTAGTTTACCACACCATATTACATTAAGTTTCTGCTAATATGATTACCATCGAAGCTTTGTTACCCTGTTCTACATTTCCATTCTGCTGTGTTCGTGAATGGCTGTTGCCTTTTATATTGTCGAAGGTATAGTACTTACAAACTGGTTTACTCCAAGTGTTGTGAATTTCAAAATATAATCATACTTCATCAATATCTGTCTGGGAGTCTACTTATTACAGTCCAAGAACTTTCTTTTGCATGTGCTGTACTAACAGTTAGGGAAATCACTGCCAACCAGGCTAGCGAAATTGCGATATGTGATGCTGTTGTGCCAGCATATGCAGATAGCGAGAGTGCTGGGTTCTTTCTCATATTTTTTACGTGGCAAAGTCAGCATTTATCGACCATGGCGACAGCGCAATTATGGATCCTTATCATGACCAGTTTAGGTTTCATTTGTACATTGACCAGTTGTCAAAACCACATTGTTACTTCCAAATCACAAATTGCATGTCGAACTACCCTCGAGTGTGAAGAGTGGGAACAGCCCGGTACTCTCACTTGTTAGCTGCAGTGCCAGGTGTTGTAATTTTGCCACCCGAATCACTGGTTAGTCACGCTGATCTTTCTCTGTTGCGACTGTACAAAAACTGAAGCTAAGCTGCAAAAGCAAGTGCAAAATAACGAACTGAATTCTCCACGACGGCTTGTAAAAGTCTTAAAACTGATTTCCACAATGAGTACGACGAGATGCCTTAGGAATTTCTAAATCTCTTTTCTACAATAGCTTTTTTTGCAACATTTCTAAAACCAGATTTCAACCTGCTATAAAATGGACTCAAGCCGGACATTAGACTAGATATGCAATGTTTTCTACAGTATGAGCTTCTATCCCACGTCTTCTTTCAGACAGTTTTATTGTCTTGGATAAACGGTGAAAAAAACTTCACGTACCCCGTTTGTGCTACCTGGGCTATAGTCAAAAATCTTAACCAGACTTCAAATGCACCTTTATAAAAACCCAGAACAAAAGGGCAGACAGAAAAGTAGCAAGACAGTGCTGTCTTGTATCGCCTTCCCCTCTCATTCTTCACACTTTTCTAAAGAACCCTTACTAACTTGCTGGAATTTGAACTCTTCTGTAGGCTTCAAATGCTTTAAAACGCTGTTTCAGCCCCACTGAACCAATCGTCAATGAAAGTGCCACCTCCAATTACTGTCATCACCAATTGCCAAAAGAAGAGCCACCTCGTACGAGTGTTGTCCTAGATAAGATAATCTCAGCTGGGGCCTGATCTTAGGTGGCCTTGCTCAGTTGGCTAAGCAAAGCTTAGAACTTTCTATGTATTCTGTATTTGCTACAGCTGTTTTGCCCATTGTGCGAGATTAGTGCAGCAGGAGCTCAATGTGAACAGTGACACACATGATCAAGGCGACATATTTTTTAAAGGCAAAGCCTAAATAAAAAAAAGACACATAACTATTGACATTTAGAGCAATTAGGATAAGTGATATGCCACATCTTGCAACACAGAATTGACTTTTCTTTTTTCCCCAGCATTACTGAAATGCAGTTGATAAAGAACTGCAGTCCCACATAAAAGTGAGACAGTTGACAGAACTAAATGTGGTCACTGGCAGCTGAAAGGAGCACATGTGACATGTGAATAAACGCTAGCCCACTATTCAGCACTAATGTACAACAGGAAAGACACTTGCCTGACAGTGAATGAAGGCACACTCTGTTCCTCCGAGTCATGGAGATGAACTACCAGTGGTGGATACCCATTCACCGTCAGTGTCAACATCAATTTGTTTTCATCAAAGACGACTCTGATCATGCCAAGACGGGGCTCTTCGCGCATGGAAACAAAGTAGTCATCTTTTACAAGGAGCATTTGCCTGAAAGTAAAAGTCACCATTTCAAAAGGAAGCTACAGGAATAATGTTTTGCAGCATTGCACATCATCTTGTAAGCAAAGACGGAGTACCAAGGCACCTTTCTTGTTGACAGAACAATCAGTGGTGTTGAGGCTATATCGAATTACAGAATTCAAGACACATCAAAAGTAGTGCAAACATGTCCAACACAATGTTAACAGCACTCATATCCACTGGCACAGAAACCAGTGGTGCTTAACCCATGAAGAACTCAAATGAGTCCTCCAAGCCACCTTCCCTAAGTGTCCACGCTTTAAAATATAAAGAAAAAAAAACACTTCAGCCTCCTACAACAGAGTTCCAAGCTTGCTGCGGTCAATGCATAATATGTTTGGTAATTTTTTTTTTATGGGCATTTACAGGATGCAAAAGGTATTTGAGTGCATGCTGAAGAATTCAGGAATAACAACAATATTTCGGAAAACATTTGTTAATCTAGAACCTCACTGATACAATTTCTGGGTGCCAACGTTCGCGACTGATAACACAAAAGCGACCCAATACAGTTATGCTCATTTTTACCAGTTCACACATTCCCGGAAAACATGACCCTTCGGTACCAACTTTCAGTACACCCACACACTGAAATCGTACAAGATGTTTTCAGGCAGCTAAATCCCCTGCAAACAAGAAAAGGCGCAAGGCATGCATGATCGGCAACAGTAGCCGGCTGCCGCAACAGCTTTCCCATGATACTCACCCACCAGTCGAGCATAAAAATGCTGGCACACACTCAGCTTCCTATTCCGGTACCAGCAAAACCGACAGGTGGTTGCACACCACATTCACAGCTATCACTGCTAACCGTATTGCAATAAGCATCTTCACCTATCTGTTCACAGCATGTGGGGCATAGTGCCATTGGAAAGTGCACTGCGCATACTTAATAGGCGACAACCCAAACTCGCCACCATTCCAAGCTGCAGGCGGCGCGAAGTGAGCATCGTGTTTTGCTCTAGCGACATCGTAGGCACTATATTCGCATCGTAGGCACTATATTCGCATCGTAGGCACCAGCATCGTAGGAGCCCCCCAGCAACAATCTCATTTCAATTTTTCCGTTGCCGTTTTAAAGCACTAGAGGAAAACGACAGCTTGCGTCTCGGGTTGGTCGGGCCCACAAGCTCCATGCAAGCCAACATCTCCTGCCCCCAAAGATTTGCACCGGGTGGGCATGTTAAAACTTCCTGCCAAAATGCTCCGCTCGAAGAAGCTGCTGACACAGACTGAATTTGAGGAGTGCAAACGTGAGCCTGCTGAAGCACGAAAACGACAACACGCAACTCGGGCCCCACGAGCTTGGCGTGCGTTGGCATCTCATGCCGCAACGATTCTCGCAACACTTCACATTACGTAGATATCAACTACAGTTGAGCGTTGAATTTTTTTTTTTTTTTTTTTTACTTCAGACCGTGCGTCCTCCCGGTTAAAACTGTATTATATACTATATGAAACTGTAAAAAGATCTATTATTTACATTTTTTACATTGGTTTTTTCACTGCTGTTTCCTAAGACTGCTCAATAAAATCGTCTTCAGCCTCAATACATGACTGACTTTGGCTTCAATAACGACTGCATGCTTGGATCAAGTGCTGTGTTTTCATGTCAGCCAGCGCTTCCACAATAGCAGCCTTTAGCCAGCTTTTAAAACTGCATGGCTGTTTATTCGATGCCCTCTCAGTGATGCCCTCCCCCATATAAAGCAGCATAGCAGGTCTAAATTATTGGGAACTAAGATGCCACAGAGAGGATGATGCGGCCATAGAAGTTCATAGCGAGCCACTCTTGGGCTGGGCAGGTGATGTGGGAGGAATAAGATCCACTACTTAAGAGCAACCCCTAATGATTGCATGCAAACAAGACCAGACTGATGACTTCGCCGCATGAAGCTGATCTGCCAAGAACATCAATGGCTCTTCAGGGCTCTCACTTATGATGGCCTCCACCTGCTGGAGAAACTCAACAGCCTGAATGACACTGTATCACATGCAGTGCTTGTTTCTCCTGTAGCAGATGACAATTGAGCATGACCTCTTGTCTCACTCCAAAAAGCAGGAGATTTCTCCACAGCCGAGAATGTGGCATTACCCAAATTGCTGCGGCCAGCATGTACGGTAACTAAGATTGCATGCGGCTTCATATCTTGTGTCAAACTAGAGGCTGCTATGCTAGAAAAAATATTGTAGGTATGTAACAAAGGGGTCAATGAATAAGAATTGCCTAGATGGATAGATTTAGAACTTAAATGTCCATAGCATACGAAGCAGTGTCCTCAAATGCCTCACCCACCCTGTACTTCAAACGACCTGCCAGAACATTATTAATTTGCTACTCAAGTCCTTTTTTCTAGAGAAAATAAAGATATATGCAGATTCATGTGATGACCCCAACAAGGTGACTAACAGACTACAATTACAGTCTTCAAATAATACAGGAGCATTATCCTTGAAAGGCATCTCACAGATCATGCATAGGCCAGGAAAAGTGTGAGAGTGTGTGTGTATACACACACACATATATATACAGGGTGTTTCAGCAAACACTTTCAAAAATATTTAAAGGTTGCCTGTGGCAGATAGCACAGTTCTAGTTCATGAGGTGGTCTACTCAAAGACACGGACACTACTAGCAAAAAAAATTGAAATGCATAATCGATTAATTAACAAACATCCCTGATGAAGTTAGCTAATTACCTTATGGCTCATATTACAATTTAGAAATTCTAGTAGGCGAGACTGCACAGTGTATGCACTTGAAAAAGAATTGTGTGGCTGACACCATTTACAAGATATGGACCATCAAACTTGCAGTAAAAATGCACTGTTGTTCCACTTGCTTAAAGGGACCCTCAAAACGACTTTGACGATTTGGTACAAACATACTGAGTTGTTAGAGTAGGTCCTTCTGATTATCAATTGATGCATGTAAGTGCTCCACGTAAAGTGTGTAATTTATTATAATGTTTTAAAAATGTACATCGCTGCCGATCGCAGCACATCGCTCGGCAAAATTTTAAGCCACCCCTAACCATATGACGCAAATTGCTTTAATGACATTAGTAGGGCGAGCTATCCGAATGGCTGTCCAGAGCGCATCGTGGATAATTTTTCCAACGTTATGGTGAGCAAGTGTTGTTTGCAATAGTTGAAATGTTAGTTAATTTGTTTCTATAAAAAGAAAGTAACAGAAAGAGAATGCACAAGAACAATTTCTCCCTACACTTGAGCACTTCTGGCACACAGCAAGCTTTATCTCCTTGTGTTACAACGTGCTCTGTTTTGATGAGAGCTCCGCGGTCAGTGCCGCTCAGTCTTTTTGCAAGCACCATGATTCGCCTTTGTTGCATTGTGGGCAACAAACATAGCGACTGGCAATATGTCAAGCTGCGACATCGTGTCCCTCTGCAAGGCCATAGACGAGCGGAGTGGCTGCAGCGCATCGGACTGTCGCTATCCAATCAGCGCCAGGATTTGCGCGTTTCCGTCCGTCACTTTACACCGGAGGATTACTACCACAATAGATAATAATAATAATATTTGGGGTTTTACGTGCCAAAACCACTTTCTGATTATGAGGCACGCCGTAGTGGAGGACTCCGGAAATTTTGACCACCTGGGGTTCTTTAACGTGCACCTAAATCTAAGCACACGGGTGTTTTCGCATTTCGCCCCCATCGAAATGCGGCCGCCGTGGCCGGGATACGATCCCGCGACCTCGTGCTCAGCAGCGCAACACCATAGCCACTGTTACGTTTCGCCTACGACGCGCGGTATAGCCGGCGCGGATGCAACGGATGCCGGGGCTTCGTTCAAAGCGGCGGACATTTTGGCCCGTTCGGCGCCGCCGATACGCCTCCCCGCCAAGCGCGTCCAGGCATGTTTCAATGCCACGTGTCTTCAAGAGTGCGTGTGTGTGTGTGTGCATGTTGGTGCCCACGCTTGTCAAAGCGCGGCAGCCGGGGAGAGGAGCTCCCCAAGTGTGAAGCGAGGAGGTCTGACCGGCGCCGGCCCGGCGGATGCGTCACTACACTCGTCCCAACATGTCTCTCAGCCTGTCCGTGCCGCGCATCACGTGCGCCTCTGACGAGGCGTTCCTTCTTCCCCTCGACTCCGAGAGTATAAGAACAGCTGCTCCCGGACGCCGAGGGGGGCTCCGATTTCTTCAGTTGAGTTACGTGCTCTCCCGTCTCTCCACTTCGGTCGACCTGACCGCCCGCTCTTTTGCGATGCTAGAATAAACAAGTTGTTCTGTTACCAGTCGACTCATGCTTTGCCGGGACCTTCGGATGCTTCCAGTTGTGCCCCAGGCCGCCAGGCCAACGCTACCCTTGGGGCTTGCGACCCAGGTGCAACAACAGGTGTCAGCGCTGAGATTCCAACACCACTGAGCAACCACGGCGGGTACCACAATAGAGTTTCACGAGTACGGTATTCTGGCAAACGCAAGCGAAAGAGGACAGGGCCTGGCCGTTTGATCGTGCCGTTTCACGAGGTGAGCAGAAGCATAAATGTGAATGGTCTGCACGGTGCAGCCACCTGGTGGCACAGAGCTCAACCAAACAACATCGTAGCAGTAACAAAATGTATTCTTCTTTGCTGCTGGTGTAAACTTTTCACTGGAGTGTAATCATTAACGCAATGTTTTTGTAAATATTTAAAATGTTTTACACTTGGTTAGAGCAATATTGGCTCTTTGTTTGGCTGGTTAAGCTCTAAGCCAAAATCTGGCTGGACCATACAGACCGATCAGGCCGCTCACGTATGTCTACACTAAATTTCCTTCATCAGCTTGAGTTTATGCCTCAACCCATCCGTCAAAACACCAAGCTCGCCTATGGTTACCGAAATACCAGGCACATTCGACGCTGGGACAGAATGCTCGCAACACACGCTGCTTCGATAGCTCTCGCTAGGGGTCAACTGCGAAACAGCTGGCAGAGAGTTTGGAGAGGCTTCATGCGCGCGCTCCTAGAGAAACAGAAGTAGACGACATGACATGCCATCATGATGCAGACCCAGTGAAGGCGGAGCTTAGCCCCGATCATTCGGAGAAAGAGTTGAGGAGAAAATGCGTGACTATGGAGGAGGATAACTTGTAATTGTCTGTAGCTCTCTTAATATGAGACACTTCACACAAATTGTGGTGCGAATGATTAACATTAGCTGTACCCTACACATCTACAAAATTTGTCCAAACAGTTTCAAGGGCCCTTTAACAAAATGTTTTATGCATTGAAGCACAAAATTAACTGCAACGCCAATGCATTTCTCCACAAAGTCCAGGTATTAATATCTCAGAACTGGCGTCATCCCGAGAATTTGTTCCAAGTGGATCTGCCTTCAAACTTGTTGGCCTTATTGGCCTCGTCAAAGTTGTTTTACTCGAGGCCCATATGAAACTGCATAATTTTTTTTTTTTTTAAGGTCATACCCACACTAACGAGAAAAGTGGCCATAATCCTTTTACTGACATACAATGCTCAAACATGTGGCCCTGTCCCTCTATTACAAGAATGCTATTCAACAGAAGCTGCCCACCACAACAGGTATGTATGTGCAACATTGATAAACCCAAATATCAAATCTCCTATTAAAATAAAGCGAAATGAGTGGCCACTGCTTATTCCACTTTTCCCAGCCGCTCTGCACTTACGTTTCAGTCACTGTCACGAAGGACTTGTTTACTGAACAAAAACAGTGGCATTTACAGTAGTGTGGGTGTGGTTAACTCTACTTTGACGCTTCTTCCTACATTCAGCTTACCACTGCATGGTGTGATTTCCCCAACAAATGCCGCAGCTTGCAGCAGATGTCAAACAGATTGTCAAAACAAAAAAAAAAAAAAAGAGGATGTTACGTTGGCCTTAAACTACTACTGATGAGCAACACAAAAAATTTTGTCACGGTAACTTGCATACAACCATGTTTACAACTTACATGAGTTGAGACAAGTTTAACTGCGCCCACCCCAACATTGTTTCTGGTAAGACACTTGTAAAGAAAACCTCTAATAGCGGAAAACAGGAATATGTGCAAATAAAATGCTGCACTTTCTTTTCAAGCTACACTCTAGCCAAATTGCTTAACAACCAAATTATCATATCAACAAACGAGTAATTATTTTTTCCAAAATATGTACACAAGCAGTAAATGAAAAGAGCAGTATTCAGGCACGTAAGTTAAGAATAAGCACCCACAAAAAACGTATAGTATAGTAAAGAAAAAAAAAATAGACCAAAGTAATGTAAAATAAATTGTCAATATGACTATATAAAATAGAATGCCAATATGACCAAAATTTATTGCGCTGCACATTATTCCACTCTGTCCTATTTATTATGCTTTTAATGCTTTCTCTAGCAGCCTGCCCTGCAGCATCGATCTGTATTTAAATAAAAGCATGGAGACCCTTTTCATGTATAAATTGCAATAGCAGCTTAACAAACTTATCGTCCGTGAACAAAGGCCTATAAATGTGTGCAGAATGAGCTGACAGCTCAGCAGTCATAAAAATCCCCTCTCGAGAAGCTCTCAGTCTCAGGCAGAATCTGAACAGGCAGTGAATGTCCACTGTAGACAATGGAGCAACACACACTGGACAGTTCACGCGGTCATCATGTGCTAATATGCACATTCCACAAAACACAAAAGTTGTGCCTCCTGGCTGTTTCAGCGCTTGCACAAAAATTGCACAAAATTAAACACTGCAAGCAATAGGCAACACATAAGCAGTAAATTCACAGACAAAAAATACAAGACAGTGAAAACGTAGGCTGCACTTCATTTTTTTTAACAAACTTTGTACGAAAACATTAAGACATCAAAGGAGTACTGACATGACATTTTCGACTCTCCATTTTTCTTTCCTTTAAATAAGGACCCTAGACCTCGAAATGCTAGAAAAAGTACTAGAAAACCTCAGAGTACCCTAAATAATTTATTATAATGGCTCTTTCCCTTTCTTCCTGCATGAATGAGTAGTTCCATTAAGATATTTTTTTAGGAACCTATGAATATACAAAATAATGTTACCGTTCAACCATCAACTGAAATGTTTTTAGCCGCTGGATTACACTTGTAATATTTCTGCATCGAGCAATTCCACTCTAAAAGAAATTGCTTCTGTAATAAATTGAACAGCTATACCCAAACTACACACACAGGTTTACACACACACAACTAAACAAATGACTAAGACCCTGAGAAAGCTACGGGATTCAGTTTGCAGCTGGGTACTTCCAGGGCCAGGCAACTTCCAAACAACACTATGTCATACATTTTAATCTACATACCTCGCCCCCATTCAATCTTCTCCACAATAGATGGATGTTCATACTTTACCATGTACACACCGACACATTAAGCTACTGTTGTCAGTGCACATTGAAAATCATGCCCACATGCTATTTATGAGACCTCACAATACTTATAAACAAAATGAAGCAGGTTACAGTCGAACCTCGTTAAAACAAAGTCACATTCGACACAAAAATATTTTTGTTATATCCAATATTCCCTATAAGCTCACGCACTTAGATCGGCTTTAATAAAATTTACTATGAGGTCTTTCCAAAGTAAACGCAAGTGTAATATGGCTCTGATAGGCAAGCAACGGTCTCTTGAGGATTTTTATGGCTCATCAGTGACTTGCCATGTCAATACGTGGCACCAGTACAACAAAAAATTACATGCACTGGCTTGCAGTCATCACTAATATACAATAAGGTGACTGGTGTTATCACCCACGATCAGCATGTTTGTTTGCCGGTTGTATGTCACTGAAGTGTGTCATGTGTCACTTGAAGTTGCTTTTGCCGAGTACAGCCACCAACCAAAAACAGATCGGCAACAGCTCAGCAACAGCGCTTCAATGCATGGAATAATCACCTGTCCTTGAGCCCCTTGTAGACTGGCCCAGCCACAGTGCAGTCAGCATATGGCACCTCTATGCCAGCAAGGGACTTGATAGGGTAGATGGTGATGTTGACCAAACGAGCCACGGGCACAAAGTTGCTGGCGGCAGCCTTGCGCTTGAGCCAAATGTAAGATGCCGCTGCGACCGCCCCACCCACAACTGTGGCTGTGAAGGCAATGGTGCCAAGATGGGGTGCTCTCAGGATTGAAGATGCCATGGCCAAGTTTCTTCAAAAACAGAACCTGCGCACGCCTTCATGTCAGCATGAACGGCTGTGTGAAATATCATTGGGGCACGTCTTCATACTTTACTACATGCAAAATACTGCAACCGTGGCTCTCAACATAAAGCACACTGTGGTATCCAGGCACCTTTGGTGCTGCACTATGAAACACTCTTACCCAGCAAAGATAGCTGGCTTCAAAAGCAGTAGGTAAGAAGGGATTTGAAATCCAACAGTCAAATCAGTGCAAGAGCTCAAGGCTCCACTCAGGAGAGTGAAGTCTTGAAGCTTTCTGTAGGGAGTGACCTTGCTGCTACCGCATGCTTTTATCTCCTTCAGACCCTTCTTGCAATTTCCATTTGCACCACAGTCTAAAAGCACAATCAATACAGTATCACTAAGTGCAGCAGTGGTAGGAAGACGCTTCGCTTTCACTTTGCTTGAGAAGAGAAATAAGCTTGCATCTATATGAGCTTGTACTGATGTCATCCTAGCCACCACGATGGAGCACCACAACTGTGAGAAGCTGCGTCTGTTGGCATCTCATGTCATGGTTCTGCCAGTTTTGCCATGGTTCTGGCACAGATGCCGTCAGCATTCCAAACACGTCTCTATGACACTGAAGCAGGTTATTTGTGGCAGTGAATACAATACACTGGTGGCTGACATCCTCCTAGCTGCCACGTTGGAGGCTTGGAGCATGGTGAGAAGCTGTGTCCATGATGTGACATGCAAGCTATCTATAGAGCCACCTGGACTGCAACTGACTAGTAAGCATCGAGGTGACAATGCAGTGTTTGTTGTTCTCCCTTTCTTTGTCTCCATCTCTTGCGCTACCCATAACAATGAATCTATATGTGGCAACCATGCATTTGAGAGGCATAACCACACACATGGTGGGAATAATGATAATAGTGAGATAAATGTGACCGGGGATGTTTCTTTATAAGTCGTATTTGAGCCTCGCAATATGCATGCATCAAGTGAAGTATTCTTTGCTCTTTAAATCGTTTCAAGCTATGTTCATAAACCTGTGCACATCTTAAAACTACTATGCAGCAAAACTAAATGTTGTACAACAGATGCATGGAATGGCCGTTGGCAAATGTGCATGCACTATTTACCCCCAGCATGTAGTATGCAAGCCAGCTTGTGCAAGCTTTTGTGCAACAATAAACAAAGAGGAAGAATTAGCTTGAACTTCTTTTTCAGAAAGCGGGAGGATGGAACAGACCCCTCCAGTCATTTTTGCTGCACATGGCAGAAAGCAGAATATAAGCCTGTGAAGGCCAATACCACAGTCATGGGATCTTCTTGAAGACACGGTAGCCCGCATTAGTCACACAGCAATATTGTCCGGTGACACAAGCTAACGGATTCTGAAAAATATTCAAGTGGCTGATGCTGACACAGATGTGCTGGCACAAAAAGTGCAGGAAGACTGGAAACAGCACAGTTCAGCACAGGTAATGAGCTCACTGTCACTGTCCATATTCTTCAAACGAAGCATTGCCGTCACCATACAACTGGTGACAGACCTCTGTCCACATCCCGGGGTCGATCACCTCATCGTGCTGTTCCGCTTGTACTTGCACAGGAACGAAAGGCTGGATTTATGCCAGCAGTTTCTGTTTGTACTCAAGTTTGTTTAACTGCAATTTCCGCTATTCAGAATTCATTTAATTGAAAGATTTTTGCACAGAATGCATGAGAAAACCACCGGGGATTTTCTAAAAGTTTGTTATTCTGAAATATTTGTTGAACTGACATTAGTACAACGAAGAATTTAGTGTATATCACTGTCAACTATTGCACTGAGTCGACTGTCACATGCTTGAGTTATCATTGACACCAACTATGGTTTCGGTGTTGTGAATAGTCTCCTGATAAAATAGTGCTGCACTTGGAGCACATTTTAAATTAGCTGTATAAAATGTGACATAATAATTATTTGTGTTGTTCAAGGAATTGAGGCTGCATGTCATAAATGTAGGGCCGGGGCACAAAGTTTTTGTGTCAGCACAGCCTTAATGAATTTCTCTAGATGCATTAACTGATTTAAAAATAGTAATAATTTTGATGCGCAATTTGTTTTGCACTGTCGATGTCTTGTTCTAACTTGTGCAGAATACTAGAAACCATTGAGCCTGCCAATCCCTGTGTAAGCCGCTGCATCTTTCCCTGAGGTGGCACAAAGAAGGAAGTTTGTAGCTGTGATCTCATCTGCATGGCAGTCCCAGTTGTCCACAGAAGATTGCAACAAAGTATTCCAGCGTGCAAATCAAGTCTTTCTGGTTAGCGTAAATGGTGGGCCTCCTAATCAAAATATGGCTCCAGGGCCCACAATGAGCTCATTGTGGTAGGCCAGCCACAGTTCAGTTGCCACTCTAATCGGTAATTTTCTAAAGCACCACAAATCAGTTTTATTTGTTTGTTTATTTTTGTATACATACGTGTGTGTGCATGTGTGTGTGTGGGGGGGGGGGGAATAGTATAGTTTTCGTAGCCATGATTTCAGCCAACTAAGTCTTTCATAACACTGGTTACTGGATAGATATATTCAGGAGAGAATTGTGAATGCGCCTTTACTTCCTTTTAAGCTTACAATTCCGTCCAAGTCTTAGCCTGTTCTTTCCCTGCACTGTTTGCCCCCCCCCCTTTATTTGAAAATAAAATAAAGTCTACTACATTTAGTGATGCTCTCAAAAAAGGTAATTGGTCCCTGTACCTGTTTTATAAACATTTCAATTACCATTTTAACTAAGCAAATTTCATTTTTTTGTTGCAATGATAATTAAGATTTCTAAGTTCTCTGTAAAGAAGCTGCATTTACTAAGGACTCACTCTATTTACTCACATGCATAGTAGCCATACTGAATCACATTTATATTTATGAAATAAACTGCAGTGTTTACTGCTCCCTTAAGCATATATAAGCCATTGTGCAAGGATGTTTCTGTGTAGAGAGAGAAAACAGCTTTTATGCAGGCTGTTTTAATGCCTCCTTGTTATACCCTCTCTAAAAAATGTTCATTCAATATGTTCGTCTGCCCTTAATACTGCATGCCACCATTTGTTTAGAGTACAGTTTACCTGAAATGATAGTGGTATTTATTGGCTGTATTCGGTCATGGAAATGTCATATGCGGCTTCAGCATATGGATCTACATGTTTTCGTACCAGTGAAAAGTCTACTGGTACACAAGATGCACATGCAGTGGAATCTACTCATGGCCTGTGGAACTAGGGAAATATAATCGTACATCTGTTGCACTATTTCAGACAGACATGCTTATTAAGTGCATTGCTATAGCCGACAGGCATGGTATGGTGTAATCTCAGGTAATACTGACCCCCCACTATCAGAAAACAATGGTCCTCTCAGACTATCAAAATGTAGAACTGTTTACAAGCATGGTGCTCAAATGTTGAGAATGGCTGAACAAAATGAGTGGACTGCAATGTATTATGTGCACTCAGCGTTTGCTTAGGCTGACCTGCTAAACTTATTTAAGCTGTATCTTAAATTCCTAAAAGAAAGAGGCATAATGAGATCCCCCTTTTCTCTGCTGCACATGCATGGTGGCAGATGTCATACATTGTATGAAAACCTCCAATAATGTTTCATTACCAACTTTGGTACACATTAAAGTTGGTTAGTGCCGACACCATTTGACGACTAGAAATGCTTATACTTGCTCGAGCTTAGGGCAAAAACTAGTATTTCAGCTTACAAGGAGCAGTTTACAAGGTGAGTGAGAACAATCATAGAGCACAAATATGTTTCTTTGTGAATGTTGGAATAACTATTTCAGTATTTTGTTGCACTGTATTTATTACTTTATTAAATGATTATCAGTTTGGTATTTCTGCAATATTAGTGGCATGAAATCAAGGGCTTGACAACAGCTCATCTGGTTGGAAATTAACTTGGCACAAGAAAGACACTGACCACAATCAAAGTGAAAATTTTACTGTAGCTGCCTTTTTTGTGCGTTTGTAGTGACATGTAAAATATGAATTCAACCTTACAGGATCGTAAACATGGTAAGCAGAGCTAACTGTAGCGCCTGCGAAGCTAAAACAAGCCTAGACACTGAATGTCTACACCGCAGCTACAGCAGTGCTTCCCAGTGTGGCTACAAGCCTCAAGGGGAGGGAGCATTAGCTGAGCTACCAGCTAGCTTGTAGAGGTCTAGATCTAGAGCACAGGTTACAGAAGACGGCTACTCGCTGTGACCTAAACTAAATCAAGCTGGAACGTAGACGCCTACAAGCTAGCTGCGTGCCTCCTTGGTCAAGGCCACTTTAAACCGCGCAACTGACCTCATTACCGCTCCCCCCCACAGCTACCTGCTACCAGTTACAACTAATGGAAACCAGAAATGAGGAAAGTCGTTATAAATTACAAGGTTCTGGTCAGGGAAAGAGTTGGCGACGGTTACGTATGCTAAGAGGCGAAGGAAGCAAGCTGACACAATCGCGTACACTTGGCCACATGTAGCACGTTACGGCAAGTAAAGTCGCAGGAGTGACACAAGGAGGTCTCTGAACTCACCGCAATCCTTCAGCACCACTCGCGTAAAGAAGTTGTCCTTGCGATACGGGGATAAAAAAACGCTCTCGTTCCTTCGCGCGCCAGGGTGCAGCTCAGAGCGAGTGGACGATAGCTTGAAGACCTACAACAGGAGTGAGACCTCTGTGATAAGCATGGGATCTTCTGGAGTGCACGTCTCGGCTCATGCTCTAAATAACCTGTCACTTCAAACGTTCCGGCGCTTCGAGTTTCGCAGCAGAATGACCACACGAAAGCGCGCGTAAACGATAAGTCAGTCAGCATCCAACAGATCCCGCCCCTGTCGCCGCTGCTGCCGCAGCCCCGCGGTACAGTGGCGCTTCTGTCAAATGCTGTACTTATCAGTTTCGCTTTCGTTTTCTAACTGGTCATTCCGTTATATCAGAGCTGTAACAAAATCACCAACCAAACAGGATTTCTTTTTCTTTGCTTTTAAGTAAGAGAAATACAAGGACTTGCTCTGGGCGCAAAGTATGCTATCAACGTTGAACTTTTCACTTGCGGCAAGCTTCGAATCACCTCATTGACGGCATCGCAACTCCGGCGATTTTTCGAGGTCAGCGGATATCAATGAAATTTGCTGCGTGCCTTCTTCCGCATACTTCCGTTATTTCTTGGAAACATCAGTTTCTTTATTTCTTTCATGAGCTGCCGCTCACCCCATTCATGTAGTCGACTCCTCTAAGAAGTTCGCTTACGAAGATTCCAGCAACTAAGTAGTCGCAAGGAGCCAAGCATCCCCTTATTCAGGCAGCTGGGAAAATTTAATACCCTCAACAAACAAAAAAAAAAACTCTTCAAATCAAATCGCCTGTAACTATTTCTGGCCACTGTACTTCTTGCAAAAAATTCTGGCTAAGTAAATCTTGCAGCAATGCATCACTTATCAGGCGAACTTTGCGAATTTGGCGCGAGCTAGGTGCGTGCAACAAACGTATCAGAAGCATCTACGAGCTCTTCGAACTCTACGTTTCTATTTTGCAGCGTAACAGAAACACCTCGCTGCCGCGTTCAAGTGATATAAGCACATTAGTGAGATATAGCCTCTCCCCGTGTTATTACCACGACAAGCCGGATCGAGCATACGGAAGAGCTCTTTCTGTTGGAGAGCGGGCGCGCGCTTCTGGTAGCAACTACCAAAGAAAGCATCGAAGTCAATGCGATGCATTTGCTCGTATTTGAATACGTCATTTGGTATCAATCTGAAAGAAAAAAAGTTCGTGCCCAAGGAAATAAATTATATATATATATATATATATATATATATATATATATATATATATATATATATATATATATATATATATATATATATAGAGAGAGAGAGAGAGAGAGAGAGAGAGAGAGAGAGAGAGAGAGAGAGAGAGAACTTTATGTAACGAGGAAAGATCGGGCAGGCCATCGACGTCAACGACTGAGAACAATTTGAAAGTCGTTGAGGTCATGGTGATGGAAAACAGACGAATCACAGTGGACTAAATCGCCAATACTTTACATATCAGCCATGGTTCAGCGTATTCCATCTTACACGACAGGTTAAATTTTCGGAAAGTGTGTGCTAAGTGGGTCCCGAAAGAATTGTCAGAGCAGCATAAGGCAGAAGGCTTGGACATCTGTCGTAAACATTTGGCCCGTGATCGTCGCGAGGGAGATGAATTTTCACAGCAACTTGTTATTGTAGATGAAACTTGGGTACATCATTACGAACCGGAAAGTAAGGCTGCGAGCATAGTTTGAAAACACTGATCATAACCAGAAGTTAAGAAATTGAAACCTCAACCATAACGCTGGTAACATCATGCTGACACTCTTCTGGGAGATGGAAGGTGTGGTAGCCGTTCATTTCACCCCATGAGGCGAAATTGTGAACAGTGAGAACTATTGTGATGTGTTGGGAACTAAATTGAAACCTGCAATCAGATCCAAACGTCGTGGAAAACTGCTAAAAGGTGTAATCCTACAGCAAGATAACGCTCGGCCACATTCTGCCAAACGGACGTCCGAAACAATAAAGGAGTCGGGATTCAAATTGCTGGAACACCCGCCATACAGTCCAGACCTGACCCCAAGCGATTTTCATATGTTTGGACCATTGAAGGAAGCGCTCAGGAAAAGAAGACTTGCAACCGATGCAGAAGTCATTGAGGGGGTGCAAAATTGGTTAGAGGTGCAACCAAAGAACTTTTTTTTGCGACGGAATCAAAAAAGCTTTGCAAACGTTGGGCAAAATGCGTTGAAGTGCAGCGAAGGTATGTAGAAAAATAACGTGTTTCAGTTTTCTATCATTAGAATAAATGTACCTTTTTTCAAAAGTCCCTTTACTTTTCGACTTCCCCTCATATATATATATATATATATATATAGTATGTGTGTGTGAGTATTATCTCGCTGGCTATCGCCGCCTTATGACAAAAAGAAAGCCCGGGTAGGCTGTATCAGGGACGCAGCCGCAGTACATGGTGTACTGCGGCTACATGGTGGTGTATATATATATATATATATATATATATATGTATGTATGGTCCTGAATATTTCGCTGCGCGTGGTCGAAAAAAAGATTTCGCCTTCACCGCTGCACAGTCCTTGCTCAAATTTGGCAAAACGATCGCATTTCTGCGTCGACTTCGTTTAGTATAACACTTGGAACAGTTATTTCCTGGTTTCAAAAAAAAAATGTCAATTTGTCTGCGCTTATGGGGATGCGAGCTGCTGCCGCTACGGCGCAAGTGTGTGTGCATGCGTGTGTCACGACTGTGCCGTCCTTCAGAAATATGTTCCCCAACGCTTCCAAAGCTGGGGCCTGTTATCATTTTCTGCTCTAGAGTATGCGGAGCGTTATGTGAGGAAATCACTTGCGGCCTCCTTTTTACTTCTCTTTTTTCTTTCTTTTTTTTTCAAGTTTTAAGCTTGCGACACCGTGACCAACTATTTGGGAAATACAGAAATTTCTGGATAAAGGTGTATGGCCAATTTCATTTTAGGCATTGTGGGGATTGCATTCTCCCATTTCGTTGCTGCGCCATATCCCAGCCCGATTTAGCCATAGGGGCCGCATCTCGGCGAAGTAGCTTTCGAAGTTCGCGCGCGCGGACTACCGTTTTCCCTAGCTCTTGTCTCCAAGGGTACCGTACAGCAGCGGGACCGTAAAGCACTTGCTGCTGCCCGTCCCCAAACGGACCACGGGCTCATCCGATTGGTCTGTTTGGGTGGGAACTCACTCTTTCCTGGCTGCTCGAGTCGACCGGGGGAGCGGCGAGAAGCTCGCGAACGGCGACATGATTCTCCCGGCCAACCCTAATTGTTCGCCGGCACTACCGAGTGCTCAACCCGAGGCGGGTGCACACATAAATTCACTACTCCTGTTGTGGAGGCTACGTTAAAGAGACAGGGCTGACTTCACGCGCGTGGTCTTAATGCGCCGGGTCACCCTCGGAGGAGATATACTGAGCTGAAGGAACACTACCCTGGTAACGCGGTCGTTGGAAGTTATCCTCCCCTATAGCGGCGTGTTACAGCGTTTTCTGATACTGTTGTGCCACCCTTGAATTGCGGCAGCTCCGGCTCAGGCGCACCGCGCGTACAGGGTGTAACAGTTAGACAACGCCAACGTAATCGTCCAATAAACACCTTCCTTGCACTCTGGGCCCTCTTGCGGCGCTCTGTCTCGATCCCCGTGAAGACCGAACGAGCGTTCGCCTGGGGCACACAAAACACACGCGGCTGAGCGTGTCGTCCCCCTGAGGACCCAAGCAGGTGGTACGGGTGACTCCCGGTGGAGCACCGCGCGAGATAGAGACCACAGCACGAACCGGTGCTCGTCTGCTTGTTATCGCTCTGTACAAAAACTACATGACGAAGTAGTATCGCGCATGATCATGTCCAAAAGGTCACGTACGATCCATAGCTTGTCAGGAGCGAAAGGTTACGTGTCACCACTGCACAATGCGCCCCAACAATTACAACGCATCGTCTAGCTCCTCTCTGCGAGAAAAGGAATGAGAAGAAGTATGGCTGCATATTCCGCTTTAATTCAAGCTAAAAAACTGCGCGTTGTTTAGCGAAGAACGTGTTGACTTCGGGGGTGAAATACAAGAATGCCCGTGTACCGTGCATTTGGCGCACGTTAAAGAAACCCAGGTGGTCAAGGTTTATCCGGAGGCCCTCATTACGGCGTGCCTCACAATCATATCGTTGTTTTGGCACGTAAAATCCTAGAGTTTTCTTTTTTTGTAATGAAATTTAAGCGTTTCGGACGTTATAGACCTTTTACAGCGAGCAGTGTGCGCACCAGGGGTAGCCTCAAGCCCGCCTCCATTGAACGCCTTAGGAATCGAGAGCCAGCAGGCGCCAGTCACCGTCCGTCGCTCCGGAAACGTTTTGCCGAGAGGCCGGAAATCGCTCAGTACTTTTTTCTTATGTGGAAGAGCAGAGGGAAGGCGTGCTCTGTCGCCCAATGAAAACACTTCGTCCACAAGACATCCGAACCATGTCCCAATGTTCATGCACCATTTCGGATACAAATAGGACATCCACGGGACGTTCCGTTTTGGCTATCCTATTACGCATGTCCCAATTAAGCATATCGCACATGAACCTGCTTCGGATATTCTACCACGGATGTCCCAAAGTTATCCCATATGGTCATTTTTCGGCATACACGTGAATATTTGACCTTAAATTGAGGCTTTTTCTTGAAGTTTCCTCGTAAACAGAATTATGTTTTGTGCGTGTACGAATTACAATCCGCAGATATTGTGTCTGCAGCTGGTGTGTACGTCGTACTTTACGAAGTTTCTGACGCAGTTTACTTTGCAAACTCCAGTTATTTCAATAGGTCACTAGCGCATGGCGGAAGGCCTAGAAGAATGAGGAGTATATACACTGCACTTCCGCACTTGTGCGAGTGCGCAAAACGTGTGCGCGTATGTACCTATTCTTGATGTGCGGGCGGGCTGCACGTTGCACCTGCTACGCAGCATGTGCTTCGAGCGTAATTGACTTTGATTATGGCAAGTACTGTGCAAAAGGACCTCGCATATGTACGCAGCGAGTACCCGCAATGTCCTTCGTGGACATGCGAAAGATGTCCGCAGGGCACGGCAAGAGCGGCCAAATGGATATGTGAGGGTCGTCCGCAAGACATATTCCACACATCCCCATAGGATATATATGTCCTGGCCAGGGCCGTAGCCAGTGGGGAGGGGGGGGGCTTATGGGACTTCACCCCCCCCCCCCCGAAATTTTTTCGTGCTGTTCATGCACCGCCGACCAAAGCAACCCCCGGCGTCAGAAATCATTCTGGATTTTGTCTAGAATGTTTATTTCACGCTCGAAAAAAACATTTCACCGTGAACATTACGAACTCGGACGTGATTTCGCGACAACATTCATGCACCGGAAGTCACATAACGCAAGCAGCCCCATCCGAGCACAAAGTTTCGAGGGCGTTTTGATGGCGAACGGGCTCGCCGCGGCATCTCGCAGAGGCCGCGGAATCTCCGGAGCTCATGAATGTCAATTCCGAAACTTTATGGGTATAAAGTTCTCATGAACTTTTGATTTGAAAGGTGCATTGACATTTCCAAAGTTGTACTCTCGGTTTTCAATTGCGGAACTTTGTTGGTTTAATGCTGTTATAAGCATTTGACGCCAAAGGTGTATTGACTTTTCTAAAGTGGTACACCGGAACATGCAACAAGACAAGCCAAATCAACGCACTATCAGACAAGTTGACAAAGCACGCAGCGAAGCCCGATGAGACGAAGCGCTGTGGTGGTTCATTTGTGCCGCCATCTCACACAGAAAAATATCAACATTTGTTATCACTTACTCCAAAGCATCCATGTTAAGACATTAAAGCGAGCAAAGGTAGCTACGTCCTTATTTATTTTTTCTACTTTGACTTTTATTCACGAGGGCACATTGAGCCTCTTCATTTTGTTTGTTCTCGCTACCCTACCCGCGGGCTGCCAGAGCCAACCAGGCGACGTATTCTGAAACGTTCGCCGCCGCGAAAGTATCGCCCTGGCCACGCCTCCGCCGTTGCGGCGCGCTCTGAATGGCTGCTTTGACAAAACCGGAAATTCAGGTGGCGCAAGTAAATTTCCGGTTTTGTCAAAGCAGCCATTCAGCGCGCGCCGCAACGGCGGAGGCGTGGCCAGGGCGAAACTTTCGCGGCGGCGAACGTTTCAGAATACGTCCCCAGAGCGCATGCGTTTTTCTCGTGTTGCTCCTACCACCGCGCAGCGCACTTCGGTGCGCATTCGGTTTTCTCTGGCAGAGTGCATTTTCGCCTAGCAGGGTTTTGGACGCTTTCTGGCTAGCAGACGAGAAAAAGAAACAATGGTCGCTCGCCGCCATCACTGTGGGGACTCGACGGATTGCACCGCGTTCGCTTGAGAGCAACATCTCTAGAAAGCCTTGTCTAGCCGGTGTAGGATACCGAGCAGTATGCACGTGGTTATCGGTGGACCAAACCTCTCACGTTTTCTTCGATATCCCTTCGGTAGCCACATTAGGGGCCCAAAGTAGGCATACGGTTGATCCCAAGATACTTTCCTTCGCGTTTTTTTTTTTTATTTTGGTGCCCACGCCCCACAAGAGGAACAAAAAAAAAAAGACATTGTTGTCGAGCAGCGAATTGTCGCATGCTGAAAGTTCGATTTTGTTACTTCTTTTGCGGAAAGGAAAGCAATGGGCCGCGGGAAGCTTCACTTGCCGGGTACTCTTATTATATTATCAATTATACGGCCACTACCGGCGCATTCCCGCCGTCGCCGTCGCCCTCACGTTCCGCGTAAAGTCCAAGGGCGATGACATCGGTACCGCGCACCGCATGCTGTATGTGCAAGTGAAAGCGTAAGTGGGGGGTGGGCCGACGATAGTGGCTCAGTCTTCTGTGCGCAAAGGAGAAAAGCGGAGTAAGCGCGCCGCGTAAGCGGAGAGGAAGCGCGCTCTATGTATCGCCCGTCTCGGGCGATACATCGGGGGGAGTGGATGTAATGGGGGCGGGATCTAGGATTCCGTGAATCTGTGACTGTGCAACATATTTATTTGCCTTATTTCATTTATTATATACCGTGACTTTTTCTTAGATACGTAGATTTATTGGAGACTTATACGTATACTTAAATAACTTGTTGCGAGGTTTTGTGTATACGTGCAGCGAACTTGGTTTCCAGTGACACTTTTTTGCCCTTTATCAACCTGTATCTTCGCATTTGTATATTCCATTTTATCTTAGAATTTCTAATGTACAAGGGCGAGTCAAATGAAAGTGAGTCTACCCACCCCGCGCAATAATGGTTCAGTTCATTATCTGCGAAGCATGCGCGTAGCACACAGGCATCTCTCATTTAAAAAATTGACACGCAGGTGTGAGGATAAATGTTCTTTAATGCTCTCATACACTGGGTTGAACATGGTTGCGTGACGTAATGAACTCTCCAGAAGTTTAGCAGCGTGGTGCCGTTAGGTTTTTGACAGCTGAAGGTGTTTCCTAAAAAGAAATTAGTCGTCGTATGGCTGCCGTGTATCCTAGAACATTGCACTTCATTGGCCACTGTGAAGAGTTGGAGCAAACGGTTCAAACAAGGACGTGAAAGTTGCAAGGACGATCAAAGACCGGGCCAAAGCCACCATGCAATCACCCCCCAAAAAATTGCAAAGGTTGATGAGCTGATGAGACAAGAACGGAGGATAAGCATCGATGAACCGGCTGAGCGCGTGAACATCAGTCACGGTTGCGTTCACGCCATAATTCATGAACATCTCGGTTATTGGCTCTTGTGTGCGCATTGCATGCCCAAGATTTTGAACCACCGTCAGAAGACGGAGAAGTTCGGCGCTGCCTTTACTCATCTGATCCGGTATAACAATAAGGGTGACGACTTCTTGTGTGCAATTGTGATCGGGGACGAACCATTGTGCCACTACTACGACCCTGAAACACGACGGCAAAGTTTACAGTAGAAACATTCGAATTCAACACGCTCAAGAAAGCAAAGGCCTTCATTTCCGCCTGAAAGGTGTTGACTTTTTCGATCTTCAGGGGTCATTACTGATCGAATTTGCTAAATCTTGAGAGACTATAAATTCTTTCCGATATTGAGAAACGCGGGATCGGCTAACTGTCGCAATCAAGAACAAACGACGTGGAAAATTGACGAATGGGGTCATCTTGTTCCACGACAATGCCCGTCCCCACGTCGCTGATGTGGTTAATATAAAAGTGGCGAAGTTCAAGTGCATGGGAAACGCTACAATATCCGCCATACAGCTCAGACCTGTAGCCTTGCGGCTTCCACATTTTGGGGCGACTGAAGAAAAAAAAAACAGCTCAAGGGAACGAGATTATTGTCATACGATGACGTGAAAGAATCAGGTGCAGACTTTTGGGGCAGCAACCCAAGGAGTTTCATGAGACGGGAATCACGTGACTGGTTAGTCAATGGGACAAATGTCTAATTGCTCATGGAGGCTACTTTTAAATAAAGTATTCCGTTTGTCATATATTCGCATTGGATCACTTTCATTTGACTCGCCCTCGTATATTTTGCAGAACTCCTGCTTTTTATACGCGCTCTTTGTTGCGACTATAATTTCGGTGCAATTACTCACGATACAGGACCGGTGACCGCTGCTCTTGCGTAATACATCAGAGCAAATGACAGCGTCATTGAGATTTTTCACTGGCCGTTGCATGTGTGCAAGAATGTAAATAAGGTTCTTGAATGACGAAGTTTCATTAACATATTGTCCTCAACTTGTTCACTTCATGGCCTTTACATTTCTCATATCAGCGGCATGCCATGCTTTGCTGGTTTCGAACTGATATAGTTCTAAAGTTCGTGTGATATTTTCTTTACGTATTAAATAGACAAAAACATGGAAGCATTGATATCAATTACTTGGGTACAATTTTTGGCACATAAGAGTATACTCTTTTATAAAAAAAATTATTATTTTACTTGCTTTGACATTGCGTAGCGTTCAAGAATTCGTTTGGAGCATCTTTGGCAATGGCACTGCAATTATTATTCATGTATTTGATCCCTCGACAAATTGTTTAAGATGCAGCTTTAGCTCGGGCCCAACTCCGACACGATCTTTTCAGATACATGTAAAATGCAGAAACGCTTTTCTGAGATACCCGCCGTGGTTGCTCAGTGGCTATGGTGTTGGGCTGCAGAGCACGAGGTCGCGGGATCGAATCCCGGCCACGGCGGCTGCATTTCGATGGGGACGAAATGCGAAAACACCCGTGTGCTTAGATTTAGGTGCACGTTAAAGAACCCCAGGTGGTCAAAATTTCCGGAGTCCTCCACTACGGCGTGCCTCATAATCAGAAAGTGGTTTTGGCACGTAAAACCCCAAATATTATTATTATTATTTTCTGAGATAACCCCTGGATCGCTTTTAATGAAATTTGTTGCATTTGAGATAGAAAGTTGAATTCTACTGTCTGTTGGAAGCGGAATTTCGATTTAGGGCCTGAATTTTGTTTAAAATATTTTGAAAAATTCGAAATTTTGAGAAAGTAGACGGACGATGTTTACAAACTAATATCTCTGCATCAAGAACAGATATCAAGGTTCTGTAAACGGCATCTACTATAAATGTCAAAGCGGACAAATTTGGTAAGTCAGTTTGTATCTTACGTGAATTTGTTACTTTTTGTACAACGGTTCTGCAAAAGCCGCATTTCCATAATACTACATTTTTCGAGATTCATGTGTAACATATCAATTTTGTCCGCTGTAGATGTACTATTACATGCATTTCACAGAATTGTGATATCATTTTTTATTGTTGAGTTACAGAGTTTTAAACTTGATAGTTTCATTTTCTGAATATTTGCGATTTCGCCAATTTTTAATAAAGAAGTGACAATCTAAATGAAAAATCCGAAAAAACAGTCACTACAATTTAAGCTTTTCTTTTAAATGCAACAAACCTCGTCAAATTTGGTGCAGTGGTTACCGAGAAAAACGAATTCTCCTTCTACATGTATTTTGATAGGAGCACCCGAACTATAAAGCTTCCTCTTGAGGAGGAGGCCGAAATTTTTCGTGTCGCTGGCACGAAAAAAATCACGCAATGTTTAACTTCGATAAGCTTCATGCAAGTCAGCGCTATGTCCACCCCACGCAAGCACGACTGATATACTCGAACAACTTCTACTTTACATCAAAGCGAAGACAAACGTGGAATAATAGGCGGGCGCACTGCGAGTTTTCTTTCTGCGCTGGAAATCAAACAGACTGGCGAGCAATCGCTCGGTCACTTGCAATGCTTTTTTGTTCACGCGTACATATTAATCTGCACTGTAGATCATCAGAAAACCACCCCCAATTTACCTGATCAGCTCCGGCGACAAGAATTACGCGGTCGGAACCAAACAGCGCCGTCGCAGCAGGTCGTAAACAGATATTTTCTGAGCGCGCACGCACACACTTATTCCCGAGCGCAGGTTTTCTGCATACAGTTAACGACAACAGGCGCAGGACGTACCGTAACAGCCTTATAGATATACAGCTGTAAAGAATAGAATATGAAGGATAAAAGCAAGCAGGCTGCTAGATTCGTCGCCTTAAACCAGCAAGCTTGCATATTAAGATTGCAATGCCGACGAAACGGATAAACGAGAAGTATATTTGCACTGCCTCTGCAGCTTTAAAGGGCCCCTCACCAAGCCACACAGCAAACTTCGGCTATGCGCTGGAAGTTGTTACGTGTCCTCTAGGGGGCGTTCTGCCGCAAAGAATTTCCAAATCGGCTCATTAATAGCCGAGATAGAAATATTTCAGTGCCGCGAACCCAGGATTTCAAGAGGCGAGCTCCACTGCCCAACGAGAGACTCTCTCCACTTGCCCCGTCTAGCCTCCGCAAGCGAAATTCCTTCCCAGCGTTTTCCCATACCGGACCTCGAGGATCGCGCGGCGCATACGTCCCGGGCACCGCCTTCATTTTTTTTTATCTTCGCTTTCTTGCGGCGCGGCGCACTTGCGCTGACGGCGTCGCGTGAGAGCTGTTGTCTCGTTTGGCGCAGCGCACGATTTTGCGCGCTGTGCACGAGGACACCTGACTAGCGGTATAAGTCAGTGTGCTACACGAACACTGAGGCAGACACAAGCGGGCCACAGAGCATGATCCCGATCTGGAACACGGTAGAAAATGACATAGTTTCGCTCTCTGCGTGCGCGACTTCACGACGTGGGAACAAGCAGACGAAACGGAAGTACACTTCTCTTGCTATTCACGTCTATTCTGTCTATTCAAGTAATACATTACACAAATAACAGATGCTTCCTTGGATGATTTTCGAAGTCACGTGTCACCACAAGCGACGTCACAGCACGGACACGTGTACGTTATCCTTCGGCTTGGAGCGCGCCGGCCGCGAGAATGGAAAACGGCATTCGGTTTGAAATTGCAGATCTTTCCGCGACGCGTAGCGACGTAATACTTTGCAGACACGATCGTTATCGCGCATTGTATGCTCTGCGCTTGTCAGCTCATTGATTGATTGAAAACATCTTTATTTGCAGAATATTCGTAGAATTCGTGGGTGGGCCGCCTAGTCCGGTAGTCCACTGGTTATTGCTGCTGCGCTGGCCCTCCCCACCAGCCAGTGCTGACGGTCAGGATCATCGCTGAGCAGAATAACCTCGCAGTGCTCTTCTGCGGGATTTGGAATGGGGTCAACCATGGGATTAAATTGGCGTGCCCAGACCATGTGGTAGAGGTTAGCTACCTCTCCACAGTGTGGGCATTGTGGGGAGTATAATGTAGGGTACCACTGGTGTAACTTAGCTGGCGTTGGGTATGTATTGGTTTGTAGTCTCCTAAGGGTGTTCTCTCCTAACTTATCGACGGATTTATGTGGTGTTGGGTACTCCTTCCTGGCTGTTCTGTATGGTGCGAGATTTTCAGCATACACTGCTAAAGCAGTTAGGTCGCAGCACCCTTCAAGGTCATCAGAGGGAGATGCCCGGTATAGAAGAGCTCGGGCATGCCTGTGAGCGGCTTCGTTTCTTCCTGGTAGTTCCACGTGGCCGGGAAACCAGATGACTGAGGCTTGGCTGGGTGGATGCTTAATCAGCAATGACAACCCTGACCTGTGAGTTAATCCAATATTAAAGTTGCGACAGGCGTTCTGGGAATCAGTGAGCACATCGGCGTTGGGCTTAGGTGCTATAGCTAATGCAATAGCTGCTTCCCCTTCGTGAGTGGGGTTGGATGTTTTCATCGAGGCGCAGTTCACCATCGATCCTGAAGGCGTTGAGACCACAATAGTCATCACTCCATTCTTTGGTCCTGCGGCGTCCTCGTAAAGGGTGTTAGGTTGCTCGTCCCATTTCTTCCGCAGGGCTTCCCCTCTTGCTCTTCTCTTTTCGATGTTATATGTGGGATGTATGTTCCGCGGAATGGGGTACACGTTGATGCGTCTCCTCACATCACGTGGTACCGCTTCCCTTTGGTCTATCGTATAGGGCAGATTAATATGGATCCTTTCGAGCAGATCTCTACCTGGTTTTGTGAGTGCGAGCCTATTGAGTTGTGAGAGGTATTGTGCTTCCCACATCTCTTTGAGGGTATTATGTACTCCTAGAGCCATGAGCTTTGCCGTTGGCGTGGAGTTTGGTAGCCCCAGTACCGTCTTGTAGGCTTTCCTGATCAGTGTCTCCAACTTTTCAATTTCCGACATGGAAAGGTTAAGGAACGCCGTCCCATGCATTATCCGAGAGATCACGAAAGCTTGCAGCTCAAAATGACCAGACCTTGTGAGGGGCCCTTTAAAATTCTGAGGTTTACGCTAACTGATTATGAGGAACGCCGTAGTGGTGGACTCCAGATTAATTTTGACCACCTGAAGATATTTAACGTGCCCATTCACGGGACATCCGTATTTTTGCATTTCGCCCCCATCGAAATGCGGCCGCCGCGGCCGGGATTTCATCCCGCGACCTTGTTCGTAGCAGCGCAACACCATATTCTCTAAGCCCACACGGCGGGTCCATACAGCTTTGGCCAAAGCTTTGTGCCGCATATCCACTCACTACTGATCGTAGCGGCCGATACAGCGACTCTTTGAGCCGTGCCTGCGGCCGCCATGGCCATTGTAAACAAGCGTACAGACGCCGCGGTCAGAAGGGGCTCAATGGCGGGCGCTGTCACGTGAACAGATATGGCGGCGCCTATAAATATGGTTACAGTCCACTGTAGCATGATGCTGTAAAAGGTCCATAGAACACAAATGGTATTAAACAGAGCATACAGTAATTACATATACGTCAGCTTAGGCAATATCGTTAAGTGATAACTTGCTGTCACAACCTTTCAAGCTGTTAGAAGGCTGAGGGCACAGAGAAGAAAGGAACACGTGACAGAAGCAAAATATATGTACTTGTACTCTCCCTGTTGTCTTCGTCTTAAAAACTGCACTTTCAGCAAATTAGCACTGATACGTGACGATGTCTTTCCCTTTTTTCCTAGCTTCGCGGAAACAAAGTATGCAATAGAGAATTGGAATATATATAGTTACCTTGCCGGTCACTACTTGGCATTGCGGGAACAATGAAAAAGATGCGTTACGTATGCCATTTCCGAGGGCACCTTTTATCATAGTGGTGCTGCGGCCTACTCAGCCGCCTTGCGCGATGAAGGTGGCCACGGTCATCACTTTGGCAACATAGGTACTTTTCAGAACCAAACCGGAGGGTACGCTATTAGTTCATGTTCTGAAGGCTAAACTACCCGTACGCTTGCCGGCGCATGAAAGCTCGGGCCCACACGTATCACGCATGCGCAGATGGTGCAGGAGAGATTGTACGCGTAGAACCGCGGCGCGAGCACGGATATATCTTCTCCAGACAAATATCGGTACTCTGGCTTCCTCACAAAAATAATCACCGCCCTCTCCAATCCGCGAAGATGGTCGAACAGCGAAGTGTGTTAGTTACACCGAGTAACTAACACACTTCACATCATGCAAGTCAAATTTCGCAAGCAGTGTATATCGTAGTTTTTTTTCTTTTGTGCCACCATTCTTTCACCTCATTTTCGCGTTTGCGTGCTTTGCGTGGTGAGCATGCCTTAGAAGTGCTCTTTTTTTTTGCGATTCTCCCAGTGGATTTTTTTCTTTTTTTTTGCGCGTGAGGTTTTTGTCTGTGTTTCGCCACTGGAGAGGCGGGCACTGCAATCGTTTTGACAATTGGTTGGGTTGGTTTGACGATAGACCTCTGCCTGTTTGCAATCAGTATGACGTCACTGGGATTTGTCCTCCCATCTGCCCCACCTCCGAAGAGGGCGCTGGTTGGCAAAAAACGTTCAGCCGACCGGTTCTCTGCATAGGAGCGCTGCCTGTATCTAAGCGGCTACGATCGGTGCCAGCATCTATGAACTGTGCTCAGAAAATGCCCATCTTCATTTTACTGGTACAACAGCGTAGCGTTGTCGCCAAGTGCATGGAGCTTTTAAGTCAGCATATGGTGATTTCGTAAGAATGCCTCTTCCGTAGATCAAACAGCCACAAAAATTACATTACTCTTCGAAAGCGAATATATTACCACGAAGCTGAACATTTTCCTCGTGCCGAAACGACACACGTGGTCGTCGGAAAAAAGAAATTGCATTGCGTTGACATGAGTCTACTTACTTGCGTCCATTTACAATGTAATCTTAAACGATATACAAGATTAATTTGGTGTACATGCCATCAGCCATACCCGGTAGTGGCGCCTGAATTCCGATGGGGGCGGAGGGCAAAAATAGTCGTTACCGTGCTTTAGGTGGACGATGAAAAACCCCAGGTGTTCCAACTTAATCCGGAGCTCTCGCTTACAGCGTTCTTCATAAGCCACTTACCCTGCTGAATAGGAATGTCAAACACCATGTTTTCATTGATTTAGCGCTTCGTCATCGGAATGCGAATGCACGAAGCGTATATAGTTAAATCATCATGAATTCCTTGCGCATTAACTTCGCTGTGCCTGCGGCCTCCCTTTGCTGGTTTTAATTTTAAAGGACCCAGTTTTACGCGTTTATGCGCATCATCACAGCATAACTTTTCTCTCACAAAGGAAGTATAGGAACAAAAAAAAATAAAACAAGAAAGTCGACTGTTTTAGCTAAAACCCGTGATATCCGCTGTAAAGCGTGATTAAGTTAGTGGGTCGCCTTTTGTGCGATCCCTTGGCGAAGCGTACACAGCATCTTCGGCAATGGTAAAAAACATGCTTATAGCGCATGCACGTCCCGAGAATGCGAGAAGCTCATTTACAGTCATACGTTTAGGGGCCGATGGATTATGCTGAAACATTTTTTTTTTCTCCATACAGCGCAGTCGACACTGCGATAAACGCGCTTACTGGTCATCGCGTCTCGTTCACTCCCACCTGTACAAAAATGATGGGTCCTGAAGTTCTGCCGATTCCTGGTCACTAAGACTTCCCATTATTAGAAGTCATCACGTCCACATTTTCGCGAACATGACGCATTGCTAATCGCGCATTACGCGACACACACATCCGCGCAGAAATGTGCTCCGTTTCCCAATGCAAAGATGAGCCCATGCCGTCGCGTTTTTTTTTTTTTGCCGCATACTTTATCACTACAATACAAACGTGGTGCATTTCTAAAGAAAAGCCGATGTTGCTGGCCACCATAAACCATCATG
This sequence comes from Dermacentor variabilis, assembly GCF_050947875.1. Classification (NCBI taxonomy): domain Eukaryota; kingdom Metazoa; phylum Arthropoda; class Arachnida; order Ixodida; family Ixodidae; genus Dermacentor; species Dermacentor variabilis. The sequence continues at coordinate 38,097,789 of NC_134568.1, forward strand.
TTGTTAACTGCTGCAAGTAAAAAAGCCAGCGTGGACAGTTTTACATCACGCCGTTTACCACACGCCGATGCTATCCGGCACACAATACGGCCAATCTGACTGAAAAGAGTGGGGTTTCACGAAAATAATAATAATAAAAAAAGCGTCCACGAGGCTCAAACCGCACCAAGCGCTGGCGGAGGCGATGTTTTGCCAACCAGGGTCACTGCACGTGCGCCGGTGACGTCACGTCGCGGTGTGACGTAGCCCAGGAGAGGTCTGTAGACGTGGCTGCCGGCATTGGGCACAGTTCGTTGGCCGCATACCTCCAGCATAACGTTTGTTTCTTTCGCGACAGGGTGGAATCAATCGTCGATAAATTCGATGCCGATCTGGCTCGATCGCCGAAAATGTACCGTGTGATAACCGTATAAGATTCGCGTATAAGATACCATTCTCACAGAGGGAAAGGGGTCACTCCAACCCCTTTCCCCCTGTTGAGCCCTTCTTTTCCTCTCCCTCAAGGTCACGTGGCCCCTTTTTCGCCAAGTCCGACAACGACGGCACAGGGTCCGTATAAACAGCTTCTCTGCAAAACGACACGACGTCTGCCAAGGCGAAAATAGTGAACCAAGTGCTGGGCGCGCGCTGGCGCGCGTCCTGTCGGTTCGAAGCGTCATTACTCGCGACGAGGGGCCAACGCAAGGCGCCTGGGCGCGAGCTGTCGCGCGCCGGCGCGCGTACGTGTAGTTTGGCCTTTATGGTACGACTGGGATGTAGCGATTGTCGAGGCTTGGTCGCAAAAACAAAAGGATACTGCTTTTACTGTGCCATATACAGCGTTATTATTACTATTTTTGACTGAATTGCTCTAAATAGGCGACACATTACTTGCTTGAGAAATCTAAATGTACTGTTTCTTAATGAACATTTCACTAATTACTTTAAGGTATATGTTGCAATTAACGAATCGGACTTCGCAATACTTAGAAGGAATTATGAAGCTGACACAGTTTGGATATTCGTTTCAAATGGACGTGTCTTGAAAATCCATCAGCTTCAATGAGCAAACTGCAATATATACGCCCTAAAGCTTTCAGTGAACTAGCTTATTGAAAGAAAAATTATTATTATTCAATTATGCATTTATATTTATCGTGTAACTAATGTCCGCCTGTTCGAGTAATCCAGCTCAAAAAGAAAAAATTATGCCGCGCAACTACCAGCGGCAATTTCTTTTTAGAGTTAACAAAAAACACCTGTTGTAATGGTTTTGCTACTCTGAATGCCTAAAGTTCGCAGCCGTGTCGTTTCCTTTTCCCAGTCAGCTGACCTTTCGCACTTGCGCGTTCTCAGGCTGACGTCGTGAACTATCGCATGGCTGCATGCGACCAGTCATAATGGATGCCGCATCCTATAACAAACGCACGTGCTGCCACCCTCATGCTGCAAATACTGCTCGACATCATTCAGCGGATTCTCTTCATTCTGTCACTGAGCGGGTGTGCCTATTTATTGCCAATCTCTTTTAGTATATACACTAGCAAAGAAAGCGATAGTGCGGCTCTAACCGCAGCCAACTGACTCGCGTCTGTACGCTTTGCCCCGCGAAGTGGGCAGCACACGTTGATGTATAATTTGCAACTAATGCTATAATTTGAGCGTTTCACCTGCGGCCCTTACGCTGGCGCGCATGCAAAAATTATCGTCATTCTTTCGTCTCAGATTCGCTCGCGTCATTGTAGTCAAACGCTAATATTCACAACATAGTCAGACGCCTTTATGGTGAAGCGCTTGGAAGCTCCAAACTCCTTCGTTTACACAGGCCTCTTCGTGGTAAGGATCGCGTACCGTAATACTCGCAATAGTGCAGGAGAGGCGCATTATGGTAAACAAAAGAATGCATCTATATTTAACACGAATTCAAGCGATACTTAGTGAAAGAGGTGGATAATTTTCTTCTTCACACTTCGCCCGACGAAATGTGCGACCGCGGTCTACCTTATATGGCACCGAGGCTCACGGCATGCTCCCGCGTCTTTATTGCGTCGACCGTTTCTCCTTGTGAACGCCGCCGCTCAGGTAGCGGCTGCGGAGGACAGCGGCAGCTGTGTGTTCGCTTTGAAACACCAGATCAGCCGTTGGGGAATGCGTGAATTCCTTCGCTGTACAGGCCAATTCGTTGAAGCGGTCTTCGCTGTTAGACGCTTTCACAATAATTATGAATAATAGCAATTTCAGCGGGACATGCGCGGGAACCCTTCGTTGTACAGGTCTCGTCGTTGTTTGGTTGTAGAGGCGTTCGACTGTAGAGCTATTCCCTTTTCGAGTGTCGTTACAGTATTGCATTTTTTCTAATTATGGGGTTTTACGTGCCAAAACCACTTTCTGATTATGAGGCACGCCGTAGTGGAGGACTCCGGAAATTTCGACCACCTGGGGTTCTTTAACGTGCACCTAAGTCTAAGCACACGAGTGTTTTCGCATTTCGCCCCCATCGAAATGCGGCCGCCGTGGCCGCGGGATTCGATCCCGCGACCTCGTGCTCAGCAGCCTAACACCATAGCCACTGAGCAACGACGGCGGGTAGTATTGCATTGCACCCTTTTGTATTGGAATCTGTAACTTACCGAACGTCGTCTTCTTTAACTCGGCGTGCCTTTAGCACATGCAGCTAAAAAATGATCTTTACATGGTCCATATGATAGTGTCCTTGAAATGACCTGGCTTTGCGGGTGACAGTTCAGCATATATATATATATATATATATATATATATATATATATATATATATATATATATATATATATATATATACGTACTTACCTGGAGATGTCAGGTACCTCTGTTACTGTAATTTCTTGTGTGCGGACCATCTTTTGAAAATGAAAGACATGACCTCTGCACAGCTCTCAATCAGCTAGATAGAAAGCCGTTCACCTTGAACAAAATCTTGAGACCATGGCCTCGCATATCGCAGCTGCAAAAGGCCACAAAAGCGCTGCTGCCATATTTGAAAGTTACCGGGTTGAGTCAGCGTCTGTGATCCGGACTGAGTGATCGAATGATATCGCCAGTGGAATTTCTCTTCTTCTTTTAATCTTTCTGTCCCCCTTTCCCATTCCACAGTGTAGGGTAGCCAACCGGGCTCAATCCTGGTTAACCTCCCTACCTTTCACTTATCAATCGCTCTCTCTCTCTTGTGTGCGGAGCAACAGCAACAAAGAAATGAAAATAATGCCAATTATAGCGACCTATCTTGTCTTGTCTCCTCATTTCTTCTGTTATTTTTGTTTCTGACGTTTATATATATATATATATATATATATATATATATATATATATATATATATATATATATATATATATATATAGTATGTGTGTGTGTGTGTGTGTTAGTATTATCTCGCTGGCTTTATCCGTCTTATGACAAAAAAAAAAGCCCGGGTAGGCTGTATCAGGGACGCAGCCGCAGTACATGGTGTACGTGATACGGCTTGTGCGTGCTGCAGACCGTATATGCGCACTAAGGTACAGAAATGACGTAATGAAATATACAAGTCACATTTATTAGCGCATTAAAAAGCCTACATGCCTAACTTATACGTATATTACAGCAAGTAGGCATTAAGTGTACTTTCGCAGTCGTACTCGCTCACTATTGAAAAGTGTGCCCGTTTGTTTTCCAGATGGTGTTAGGCACAGAAGTGACCTCCCCCCCCCCCCCCCCTGCTGGTGGCGCCCGAGACTGCTCCGAGCTCTCCGAGCTCGCCGCACTGTACGATGGTTGGGGCTCAGTCTCAATCTCCTGCGACGGACCGAATCCGCCGACGCCAAAGGGGTCGGATATCTCTCTGTCTTGCTGCCCGATTCTCTTCACGCCACTCCTGGGCCCTATACGCGTCGAACGCAGTATTAGCTTGGTAAATTATGCCAATATTATGGCACACTGAGCTCCCTCAAACGCGACCAGTCCTGCTCGGATGCGGACTGTTCATCCAATTCACTATTCACTACCGTTATAGCTCACCGACCTGTTCTTATACTTCCAAATAGGCAGCAGCGTGCACTTGCGGTTTGTGTTTGTCACGTGTTAGATCATGCATTGTATCTTATCGACTGCATGGGCGTCTGTCGCCACTCCTTTGAGTGGCAGGTGCCCCATGGGTGCCCTTTCGAGTGCTTGCGCGTGGCATTAGCCGACTAGACGTACTATATCATACAGCTGTTGCACTTGAGACGCTATTGTTTTTTTTTTCTTTATTGAATGTCCGCTCGCAGCGGCAGACGTATAGCTCAGTCCGCGGCTACAGCTGCCTGCTTCGAGCAAGAGATCGAGGTTTGATCTTGGTGCGTATTCCGATGAGGGCCAAACGGCAAAAAAAAAAAAAAAAAAAAAAAACGCGCGAGGGGCGTGGTTTCGCGTGCGCATTAATAGTTCGGAGCCCTCCCTTTCCACTTCGGCGTCTGCGCTTTCTCAAGTCTCCGCACTATAAGAAAACTCCAGTGCGGAAAAAAACATGTTAACTGGGACGGCATATGTCATTTCACGGGCACATTTTTCAGTCGACATTTCTCGAAACTAATATATATATATATATATATATATATATATATATATATATATATATATATATATATATATAGAGAGAGAGAGAGAGAGAGAGAGAGAGAGAGAGACAGAACGTTTCTAGCAAAAAAATTATGCTTTGAGTACTGGCTGCCTTCATTGTACGATTGCGACGTGCCCCTTAAAAGTCGCATAATTTAAAAGTCCATCACTGAAAGATTGTTGGCGCTTAATCGTATTGTCGAGCGTCACGCAAATTTCTGTTTGCCACCGATATAAAGCTTGGTTAGAAAAAAAAAGAAGAAGAAAGAAACCTTTGAATGCAAATCACGTATGTTTCATTATCGGCGGCAGCGTTTCGTCGCAGAAACATGCGGCATATATTCGACAATGACGCTATTCTTCTGATGGTAATTTGTCGTACAAATATCGTCACGCTTTAAAATCAATGTGTTGCAGAATCCAGCGTGCACCTGTGTTTGCCCGTAACTGCGACGCATTGAGTTGCGCTCTGTGAGAGGCCGTACCCCCTGATCTGTCTCAGCGTTGTCAGCCCTCGTCTTCTAGCGCCGCTCTCCTCGTTACTCGGTGCCAGCTGGAGCACTCGAGGCAAGGGCCTGCTAGCAGTCGCTTATCTAGGCCATTTATTTATAGGCACGGCTTTATCAACAGCAACGGACACAGCGGCGCGGAAAGAAACGTGCGCGTCTATGGAGACTCGCAAATTCGAAGCAAGACTTTGCATCATATAGCTCGAAGAAAACAAATTAGGCGGTCAAAATACAAATTCGAAGTCACATGAAGACTGTATACGCAGTCTTCATGTGACTTCGACAGCGCGACGAGTTTGCTGAAAGTGTTCCTCGATGTCACATTAACGATCGAAACGTAAAAAAATAAATAATAAATAAATAAGTTTAAAGAAATCAATAGACAAGGAAAATGAACGAGTAATGCTTAACAAAAGGGAATTACACACCTCTGTTCCAGCCTATTTACAGCTACAGTTGCTGATTACACCAAGATGAAAACGAGGTGTGCCGCAGTCTGCATCCCGCGGCATGCAGGTACATACGGGGTGATCATTTTTAAGCTTTACCGAATTTTTAAAGATCGCCCGTGGCACGTAGCATAATTCTTGTCCCTAATGAAGTTGGATTATTCGAAGAGGCGGACATTATTTGCGCGAGGAAACGGAACACATATTCACAAAAGCAACAAAAATGCACTTAACTTATTATTCCACTACATTACGGCGAATATATTGCAATTTACGATTTGTATGGCCGGTGAGTTCGCAAGACGTATCCACTTGAATTGAATTTGCAGGATGGCACCAGTTTCGAGATATTATTTCCCAAAGTGGTGAGACGAGATACGTGAGCGTTCCAGTTAATCTTGTGCTTCAATGCATAAAACAGCGTTTTATTCAAAAAAAAAAAAAGTAAGTGGAACAACAGTGCATTTGTACGGCGAGTTTGATGGCGCATATTTCCAAGCTGCTGTCATACTGGAAATTCGTTCCAAGTGGGATTCGCCCTGCAAACTCACCGGCTACAATTCTTAATTTGCCGTATGTGCCGTAATGTAATTAATTAAGAAGTTAATCGATGAATTTTTGTTAATTCGTTGAATACGGGTTTCGCTTTCTCGGGCAGATAATGTCCACCTCCGTGAATAATCAAGCTCAAGGACCAGCATCTTTTTTTAACGGGTGATCTTTAAGAATTCCGTAAGGCGTGAGGATGGATCCCGTACATTTCATAGCCCCCGCGTACGTACGTCCGTGTGCCACGCAGCCTAATTAAGCCAGTGCAGTGCTGCGAAGTCTGCACGGCTCGCGTCCCAATAATCAGGAACGACAAGCAGAGGAGCGGCGCCACTGTGTCCGCTCCTAAAGCACGTCGGGTGCAACGCGGGATGAAATGCAGGGGTGACGTGCGTAAACACTCGTAGCCACCCACGATGGGCAAGCCCTGCAGCGTCTCCATTCGCGTAGGAAAGCAGCTGTTTGTCTGACTCGGCCAGTAGCTTCCGCCGAACTGCACGAATTTATTGAGGCGACGAGCGAAACGAGAACAAGGTAAAAGCGAGAGCCAGCGTTTCGACAAGTGGACACGCCGTTTTCAAAGCAATGTCCAGACAAGTCCACTTGTCGAAACATTGGCTCCCGCTTTTACCTTGTTCTCGTATCGCTCATTCTCTCGAACTTCCATCTCCCGCATTCCCCGTGTTTTATACGGATTTATTAGGGAGTTTCAGGAAATTTAGCGTCCCTAAGCGCGACTTTGCGTACTAAAAAACCCCAGCTCCCTAGCGCGCCTCTTGCGTTCTTTCGTACGCCCGGCCGACATCGTCCCCCAACTTAGAGTCCCCATTTACTGAAATCCCCCATTTTTCCGCGATTGAACGCCCTTGTACGTCACTTACGTTAGGAATTGCATCCCACACAGAGCCCTTTCTAGGAGACGATCAGATAAGGTGCACCACCTTCCACGCAGTGAACAATTGAGCTTTAATATTACGAATTCAATATTGATATTTTTTTATTTTCTTTTTCATTTTATTTTCTTAATTTTTAATGTTTTCCCGCTGGCGTTTCACGTGCCAAAGCCCCTCTCTGATTATGAGGCACGCCGTATAGTACGAGACTCCCGATTCATTTTGATCACCTGGAGTTCTTTAACGTGCGCCTAGTATAGTCTCAATACACGAGGCTCGTGGATTTCGCTTCCCCCCCCCCCCATCGAAATGGGGCCTCCGAGACAGGGGTAGAGCTCGTGACCTCGAGCTTAGCAGCGCAACGCGGCGGGTCATGTATTTTCAGTAGCTGTAAGCGTTGATTGTACAGGGACAAGCAGAGTTTTTGTAGTTATTACTATAAGCGTAGTGGACTTCTTTCTTTAAAGCGATTAAATTAACGCGCAATAAAATTCGCTCACATCTTGTGGGACACCTCCTTCTGTCAGCTAAGCCTCATTATGTGAGATCGCTGTTTACGATGTGTTTCTACCACTTTGACCTTTACGAGTGGCAACGCCCATTCTAGAGGGTGTTTCAGCTATAGCTTGTGCCCAGTCTTGGGCAGACAATCAGACAGACAGACAGACAGACAGAGAGACAGACAGACAGACAGACAGACAGACGGACGGACGGACGGACGGACGGACGGACAGGCAGACAGACAGACAGACAGACAGACAGACAGACAGACAGACAGACAGACAGACAGACAGACAGACGGACGGACGGACGGACGGACGGACAGACAGACAGACAGACAGACAGACAGACACACGGACGGACGGACGGACGGACGGACAGACAGACAGACAGACAGACAGACGGACGGACAGACGGACGGACGGACGGACGGACGGACGGACGGACGGACGGACGGACGGACGGACGGACAGACAGACAGACAGACAGACAGACGGACGGACGGACGGACGGACGGACAGACAGACAGACAGACAGACAGACAGACAGACAGACAGACAGACAGACAGAGAGAACTTCATTGAGGTCCTGAGAAGCGCTGCCCTTAGAGCAGCATGCGGGCCCCTCCCATGTGCGGACGGGGAGGCCTAGCCTCACCGCCGCATCGTGGGCTCTCTAGACAGCCCGGAGTTGTGGGAGAAGCTCGGAACCCTTGATGGCAGAGCTCCACTCCTCTGCGGTGACTTGATTGGGCCCCCGTAACGAGGGGCACCGCCAGAGCTTGTGGTCATCTAAGCTGCTAACCGACCCGCAGTCCGGGCAGGTAGACTCGAAGGCGTCCGGACCAATAATGCCGAGGAAAGCTAAGTGGGATATGACCTAGTCTGCGACATTCCGAGTGTGATTGCCTGAGACCTGGAGAGTTTACCGTGCGGGGACGGAAAAGCCCACCTGCCCATTTGATAATGCTTGGTGACTTCGTCAAAGGTAAATAAAATGTATTAAATTCCCCGTACCCATCCTGCATACCTGCTTCATCCCCGGCGTGGAGGGTTAGAGCTCGCGCTCGAGAGTTAACAGTATCATTAAGGTTGGTGAGGGAACCCAGCTGAGAATCTAGATGTGCCGGAAACCAAGTAATGGTGTGCGGAGATACTCTTATTGCCAAGAATTTTAGAGGCTTCGACGGAAATGGAGCAAGAAGCAAAGACCCTAGCCGCCGATCTAGAGTCTGTGTAGATTTGCGATCTACTATCGTCCAGGAGGGCGAAAGCTATGGCCGCCTGCTCAGCCCTCGAGGAAGTAGAATCTTTGAAACGTGTGAAATGGAGGATCGAACCCTTGTGATCGATGACAATGGCAGCGAACCTGGTCGAGCGGCCATACTGGGTGGCAACTACGAAGCAAGCCGAGCGAGGTTCGTCCCTAACGTGTCTATGAAGCGCGACGGCCCTGGCCCTGCGCCTGCCGACGTTGTGCTGTGGATGAAAGTTGCGAGGAAAAGGAGAGGCCTGAATGCTGGCACTTTGGGCGTCAGAGAGTTGATGTCACCGTTCCGCAACGAGCGTGGGGTTGAGGCCGAGTACGGGCCAAAATCTTTCTTCCGGTCGGCGTAGGCGACAGCCGAGTTACCTGGGCAGATTGCTGGCATGCACTATGCGAATACAACCACACAGTTATAGTTGACTGTCATCGTCAGCGACGTTTTATTAAGAACACAAATAAATAGCACAAAATGATTCCCTAACTTTCTAAATATTAATTTAAACGCAAAACCTTCCGTAAGAAGCGTATTGAGAAATATACAGCTGAATTCTTTCCACGAAGAAACCTGTCGTGGTTTTAGTTTTCCGGAGCACCCCCCCCCCCCAAAAAAAAAGAAAAGTGCGCGAAATCTGAGAATTTACAATGTGACTTGGCATTTGCGAGCAGCTACATTAGTGCCCTCAAACATGATTCTATGCCGCATGCCGCATGAACGCAACAGGCAGCAGGCGAAAAATTATGGCGACCACGACTGTCGTCTCGGACGCATCACAACCTGCCACCGCAACCTCCTCGCCCACGCTGTTTGCCAACAGAAAAAAAAAACTGACAAGGTTTATTTAGCGCTCCTGCGGCCCCATTTGTACTATCGCTTATGGAAAAGCGGAACTCAGGACCACTGTCTTTGAACCATTTTGTCTGCTTACGCCCTATCTTTATATATCCTTTCTGCGCGCAGCCATGACCACCGTGATTACGCGCAACCGGCTACTCTGAGATGGCGCTGTTATCCGGGGGCTAATAACAGCAACGGGGAAGAGAAATGCACCCATAAAGAAACACAGAGCGCTATGGGGATACAGTAGCTACGAGGTACTCCGGGGTATGTGGAAAGGTGAATGGTTCCAGGACTTACATTTGAAAATGCGGTTGTTTGCTTGAAATCAGGGGTACAATCAGGACCCCATGACAACCAAAGGTCAGTGGGACGCCTCGCATTGGGCGCTCACGGGAAGATTGAATGAAGCTGAGCAGGCAGACATGGGCTGGACAACCTTTGCAGTGAGACAAGCTCACACTAAAATTTATTATGAAGAATGGCTGGGAAATATGGAAGAAAGTAAATGGGCTGGAAAATTGTTCAGGTATTTGTACAAAAAAAAAAAACATTGATTCAGAGTGGAGGAAAAGAACTAGGAAGATTACCAGCAAGTATGCGGTCTGTATGGTGAGCAACACGGCAACAAAGAACGTCAAGCGGAAAGTCAGAAAGGCTGAGATAATCTCATGGGTGGCGGTAATGGAAAAGACACCAGATACGGGTGACTACTTAAGAGGAAAAACGAAATCAGGAAAGAAAACAATTTATAATAACTCAAACGGAAGCTCCTTACTTTTCCAAGCGAGATTAGGATGCCTTAGAATGCATAGTTATAAAGCGAGGTAGGCCAAGGAAGAAGCATGTGCTTGCTTCGGTGAAGCTAGGCAAAAGGATGGTATTTGTTTTATTAGCATGTGAAGATATCTGCCCATCGATAGATTTAGGCATCTCTGGCCTCCTTGAAGCACTTGTGTTCAGCGAGAGCAGTGGGAAAGTAAACATGTCAGCAGCAGAGATTAGTAAGCGGCCATTGGAATATTGGCGGAAGTAGGGAAACGACAAACAACGGAGGCGTGCAAAAACAAAGTTCACAATAGGGGTTCAGAAAGTTCGGTATGGCAATTCATCGTGGTTTTTTTTTCTTTCGTTTTCTTTTCTTTGTAGCATAGGTAGGACATTAGGTAATATAATAATAAGAGCTTGGTGGGGCAACCGATCGCCCCGTTCCAAAGGGGACGCCCATAGCATCCGTCCGTCCACCCATCAGGCGACTGCGGAGGGCGTAATTCCGTCCACTAATAAGCCCAATAGCAGCAGTTCCGGTTCATTATAATAAAAAAAACAGATATACTACGAACACGGTAATTACTGATAACGCTGATAACAAAAAGAAAAACATTGCTATTTTATAATGAAGAATATACCAACAGAAAAAAGCTTTACTCTGATTCCTGTTTATTAAGGTTCTGGAGGTAGTGTTTGAGTTGCCATCTGGTGGTGGCCGTCACAAATGAAACGCGTCTCGCGCTTTTCGCTCTTCTGGTGTCGCGTACTTCGTGCACCCGCGCCCGGGGAACATGCGCATCGATTGCATTTGGAAGTATGAAAACCTCTACAGCAGGAAGAAATCAAAATGGCTTCTTTTATTTTCCTCGAGGGCGACTTATTGACTGAAGTTGCAAGATGTGGATTCAGTTGAATTGATGACTACATTTGCTATTGCAGTAGCAATCATATGGACACTCCAAGAGCATTCCTGTCGTCGCCGTTGTATTCCGCATAAAGTCCAAGGGCGATAACATCGTCGCCGTGCGCCGTTCGCCGTATGTGCGATGAAAACTTGCGGGGGTGAGCCGACAATGGCTGCTCAATCTCGGGCGCGCAAGGAAGGGGGGAGGAAGCGCGCCGTCTTCCGTGGCGCGCAAGGCACCGATGGGAGGGGAGGAGGGGGGCGTTCTACTCCAGCGGCAACTGCGTATGGCGCGGCCACGCGGGTCCTATCTTGAAAGCGATCTTCGATGGGGACACATCGCGTCGATGCTGATAGCTTCGTGAGCGCTGTTTTCGCCGCTTAGTTCGCGTTGAAGTTAGTGGAAGCGAGAGGCAGCACGAAGGTCAATTCGCTCGATGATGCCGCCGTGCTTTCTCACTACAGCGTTTTGACAGCGATCGTACGCGGTCATCGAGTGAGAGGTGTTCATTGTTGCCTGTGCACGCGTGACACTATGCTTGTTAATTTAGTTAGTAAGCGAATATTTACAAGTTTATACGGCAGATAAAACTACTTTCCTTCGTATAGCTGCCTCCTAACTGCCGTGGTTGCTTAGTGGCTGTGGTGTTGGGCTACTATACACGGGGTCGCAGGATCGAATCGCGGCCACGGCGGCCGCACTTCCATAGGGGGTGAAATGCGAAAACATCTGTGTATTTAGATGCACAGTAAAGAACCCTAGGTGACATAAATTATTCCGGAGCCCCCACTACGGCCTGCCTCATAATCAAATCGTCGTTTCGGCATGAGAAAACCCATAATTTAATTAATTCACAGCTGTCTCCTGAATTGCTATCGCGATCGCTGCTTCGCCTTTCGGGAGAAACTGCGACTTTTTACTAGTACCCTCCCATGCGTATTTTTCCTGCTTTTAGTTTTAATTTCAGTTGTACTTTTTGTATTGGCTGTATCGATAGTGTGTGCCGTTGCGTTGCGCAAATAAAGCATTTGTTACGTAGATTTTTTTTTAGTTTGCCTTGTTGAATAACCCTTTTTTTAATGTTGGTGCAACGTACCGTAGTCCCCCCTCCCTTTACTTAATGACTTGCGGAAGGCTTGTAAGTTATTTGTATATATATATATATATATATATATATATATATATATATATATATATATATATATATATATATATATATATATATATCCTGAGCAGACACGCGAAAAAGCGACTAGTATTTTTGTGTTCGCTGTAATTAATATTCTAATCACTACTGTTTACAATTATAGTAACGTCTGCTTGGCCGGTAACTACGTATACTTATAACCGAGTAAACAATTGCATAATTTATCATTTCATGGTTAGCGCACAAATTTTCGCTCCATCCATCTTTGAGACTGCGGCACGCAGCAGGCAACAGCACGCAAAAGCACGCAACAGAACATATGGATTTTGTTTAATCCAGATGCAAACCTTTCTTAAGGTTTGCTGCGCCCTATAGCTGAAACATTCATTGTGCGTTTGCACATTTCAATGACACTTCACCTCAAATATTTGCCTTTGGTGTGTTCATGTGCACACGTTATGCTCGCATGCACGCGTGCTGAAGTCCACATAGTATGCTTCCCATTCTTCTAGGCATTCCATCAGGCACAAGTAGTATATTGAACTAAAGTTTTCAAAGTGAATTGCGTCAGAAAAATGCGCCAAGTGCGATGAACATACGAGCCGCATACATGATAACTTCGGATTATAATTCGAACATATAAGAAAGCATAATTCGGTTACGATGAAAGTCAAGACTATTCATCTACGTCTAAACCGAAAAAAAAAACGTATATGCATGTGCAATATATTTAGGACGTCCATAGTAACGGATACGTTACAATGTTCTATTGGTCTCGAAAGCATGGAAATTAGGACATGATTCGGGTGTCCTACGGACGAAGTCTTTTCGCTGGCAACCCCCTAAAAAAATCCAGTGGGACTTGTAGCAAGAGGTATACAGTATGGAAAGTTGCCCCGTGTGCGTGGTCGGTGATTAGGAAGACTACTTTGCTACAAGAATTAGAACAGATCTAAGTAAAAGAAAAAAAATTGCCCAAGCCATTGATTATGATTGCAAATGTAAGTGCACAGCTCAACGCTTCAAGAAGGCTGTTCATTTATTAAAGGAATGTTATGCGTTATTTGGATCGGACTGCTGGTACGATCTGTTGGGAACTCGGCGCTGACGCCCGTGGTTGTACCTGGGTCGCAAGCCCCAAGGGTAGCGTTGGCCTGGCGGCCTGGGGTACAACTGCAAGCATCCGAAGGTCCCGGCAAAGCATGAGTCGACAGGTAACAACGAAACAACTTGTTTATTTTAACATCGCAAAGAGTTGGCGGTCAGGTTTTGACCGAAGTAGAGAGACGGGAGAGCACTTCACTCAACTGAAGAAATCGGAGCCCTCCTCTGGCGTCCGGGGGCAGCTGTTTTTATACTCTCGCAGTTGAGGGCAAGAAGGAACCCCTCAAAAGACGAGCACGTGAATGTACAATGGGCTAATGGTGACGCACACTGTCGTAGCGATGCCGTAGCACCATGTCGTGGCGCTGCGCACGATCTCGTAGCACCTGGTCGTGGCGCTGCGCAGCACACTGTCGTGGCGCTGCGCAGCATACTGTCGTGGCGCTGCGCAGCACACTGTCGTGGCGCTGCCGGTCGGACACAATGACTGTAACGAGAAGATGGTCCCTGCTTTGGCATCGCCTGTTTCGGGCACAATGACTGGAACGAGATCCCTGCTTTGGCATCGCCTGTTTCGGGCCCAATAACTGGAAGGAGATCCCTGCTTTGGCCTCGCCTGTTTCGGGCACAATGACTGGAACGAAATCCCTAGGCGGTCGCATCGCCGCAGACGCGCCTGGAAACACCTGGCGATGAGTGTTGCGGTGACGACGATCGGGCCAAAATGTCCGCCGCCCCGCCGCCGTCGCGCCGGCAAAACCACGTGTCGCAGGCGAAACGCAACAGACCGCCCCGCCGGGGAAAGGAGATCCCGATGGACAGGGGACTGCATCCGCTGTCCGGAGGGATGTCGCTCGATGATGCTCATAACCGAAGTCGGGCGTCCCTTGACGTTTCTTGAGCGCAGCGCACAGAGAAGGCCTCGTTCTCTCGTTCAGGTTCGCACGGGACACTGCAAAGTGACTTCGGGAGAGTTCACATTTTTGTTCTCGTTCCCGGCAAGCGTTAGAACTACGCTGAAAACTCAACCGCTCAGTCAGCAAGCACGGCACAACCCTCACTAAGCCCTGCCAGGCTCTTTCCCCTTTTTATACCACTGCCTAGTTCCTTACAGTAGTCTAGCATCACTCAGAACGCGTCCACAAATTGAAAAATTGCACTAGAAAGCATATCATCACTTTGAAACACTAAACAAAAGCAATATGTTAAAAAAAAAATCCTGCCTCAGGAAGAAAAACATCAGTAACAAACAATTTTGAGGCTGATTCCTACGTTAGGGGCTTCGACTTAAGCCATCGGCGTTACCGTTGAGACTCCCCTTTTTGTAACGCACCTCAAAGGAATATTGTTGTAAAGCGAGGCTCCAGCGCAGGAGGCGGCCATTTTTGGGAGAGATGGTCTGCAGCCATTGGAGAGGGCAGTGATCTGTCTCAATGATAAACCTCGAGCCGGCTAGATAGCATGACAATTTCTGAACGGCCCACACGAGACATGCACACTCTTTCTCGGTGGCGCTATACGCCTGCTCACGACTGGTCAGCTTACGACTAGCATACAGGACGGGGTGTTCTACTTCTCCATTTTCCCGTTGGCACAGTACAACGCCCATGCCTCGCTCACTAGCATCGCACTGAACAATGAACCCTTTTGTATAGTCTGGCGATCGTAGCACAGGCTGGCTGGTTAGGGCACTCTTTAGGGCGCTAAAAGCTCTTTCCTTTGTCTCGTCCCAGACGACTGTTTGAGGCTCTGTCTTTCTTAGAGCATCCGTCAGGGGAGCCGCGATATCAGAGTACCTAGGGATGTACCTCTGATAGTAGCCGGCGACACCTAAGAACGACCGAATATCGGTCTTTGTGCGCGGTTGCGGAAAGTCTCGCACAGCGGCCACTTTTATTTCAGAGGGGCGGCGACGACCCTGACCAATCACGTGACCGAGGTAGACAACCTCGGCCTGTGCTAACTGGCACTTAGGAGCCTTTACTGTCAAGCCTGCTTCGCGCAGGCGGGTTAGCACTGCCCGCAAGTGTGTCATATGCTCAGACCAGGATGCGGAGAATATCGCTACGTCGTCTAGATACGGTAAAGCGAATTCTTGCTGTCCCCGCAACACTTTATCCATGAGACTTGAAAAACAGTATGGCGCGTTCTTCAAACCAAAACTCAACACTTTAGGACGGAATGTTCCCATTGGTGAAATGAACGCCGCATACCTACTAGCCTCTTCTGTAAGTGGAACCTGCCAATAACCCCTGACAAGATCTAGGGTGGAAATAAACTGAGCGCTACTAACTTTCTCAAGGCGCTCCTCGATGTTAGGGATCGGATAAATTTGATCCTTAGTGATGGAATTAAGCCTGCGGTAGTCGACGCAAGGACGAGGTTCCTTGCCCGGTACCTCAACTAAAATCAAAGGGGAGGTATAATCACTCTCACCTGCCTCAATAACACCGAGCTGTAGCATTTTCTTTACCTCAGCCTCCATAATATCGCTCTGGCGGGGTGACACCCGATACGCCTTGGATCGTACTGGCTCTGTGGAGGTAAGTTCTATATCATGAGTAAGTACAGAAGTCCTACCAGGCCTCTCAGAGAACAGACCTTGAAACTCTTGTAATAGCTGGTGTAGTTCGGTTTTCTGCTCAGGCGACAGCGGTGCTTTACTGATAAGGTCACTAATGACTTGACCGGTGTCTTCCCTGTTCGTCACTGAGCCTAGTCCTGGAAGCTCGACCGGAAGCTCTTCAGGAACGTTTACCATCATGCACACCACTGCTTCCCTTTGTCTATAAGGTTTGAGCAGATTACAGTGGTAAACTTGCTGTGCTTTCCGCTTTCCTGGCAGACTTACCACGTAGTTAACGTCCGACAGTTTCTGAACAATTCGCGCTGGGCCCTCCCACTGCACGTCTAGTTTGTTGTTTAGCGATGTGCGCAATATCATGACCTCATCGCCAACCTCAAAACGACGGGCCCTGGCTGTCCGATCATAATAAACCTTGGCCCTCTGCTGGGCCTTTGTCATTGCTTCACCTGACAACTCCTGTGCCCTTCTTAAGCGTTCGAGGAGCTTAAGCACGTACTCCACCACGACTGGGTCGTCGCCCCTACCTTCCCATGATTCTCGAAGCATGCGAAGCGGAGATCGAAGCGAGCGACCGTACACCAGTTCAGCTGGCGAAAACCCCGTAGCCGCATGCGGCGCGGTCCTTAAAGCAAACATCACCCCAGGCAGACACAGCTCCCAGTCAGTTTGATGTTCAAAACACAAGGCTCTCAACACGCGCTTCATGACGGAGTGGAGCTTCTCAACGGAATTCGACTGTGGGTGGTACACTGAGCTGTGTAGCAGCTTTACCCCACACCTTTCGAGAAAAGTTGTCGTCAAAGCGCTAGTAAACACTGTGCCCTGATCTGATTGAATTTCTGCAGGAAAACCAACTCGCGCAAATATGGACAGTAGTGCATTAACTATCTCAACTGAGCTGAGTTCTTTAAGCGGCACTGCTTCAGGGAACTTTGTCGCTGGGCAGATCACAGTCAAAATGTGTCTGTACCCCGTGGCTGTTACCGGCAGAGGTCCCACAGTATCAATAACGAGCCGTCTAAAAGGCTCCGTAATGATAGGTACCAATTTCAACGGCGCCCTCGATTTGTCCCCTGGTTTGCCCACCCGCTGACAAGTGTCACATGTCCTCACGAAATGGTCTGCGTCCCGAAAACACCCTGGCCAATAGTACTCTTGCAAGAGACGGTCCTTAGTTTTCTTAACTCCTAGGTGTCCGGACCACGAACCCCCATGTGACAAGCGCAACAGATCCTGACGATAGCATTGAGGCACGACCAGCTGATCGAACTCCACTCCTCGGCGGTCTAGATACTTCCGGTACAGGACTCCACCTCTTTCCACAAAACGCGCAGTTTTCCTGGCGATACCTTCTTTGACATTGCAGCGCACGTTTTCCAGGCTGCCATCCTTTTTTTGCTCGGCTATCAAAGCCGTCCGGCTGACTTTTAGCAACCTATCAAGTCCGTCTGACGTAGGCGCGATGAGCAAATCAGTAGATAGCTCTTCTAACTTTCCCGCGTCGGGATTTTCCTCTCCAGTATCTGGCGCCTTCAACGCTACAGACTCAATTCTATTCTGTTCGGGCGTGCTCTGAATATCAGCTTGCTGCGCCTCTGACCCTTTTTCGTTGTTTGATAACGTCGGCCCCGCAACTACCGCCTTTGCAGCGAGCTCCCGAACCTTCGATCTGGTTAAGGCCTGAACACTAGCTTCACCAAACAAAAGCCCCTTCTCGCGCAGGAGGTGATCGGACCTGTTTGAAAATAGGTACGGGTACTGGGGTGGCAGCATAGATGACACTGCCGCCTCCGTCTCAAGCGCTCCGAAAGGTCCTTCAATAAGCACTTTTGCTACCGGCAGACACACGCTATGAGCTTCCACGGCTTGCTTGATCCACGCGTACTCGCCCGTGAACATATGGGGTTCTACGTAAGACGGGTGAACTACATCCATCGTAGCTGCGGAATCGCGAAGCACTCGGCACTCTTTCCCGTTTACGAGGAGGTCTCGCATGTAAGGCTCAAGAAGCTTCATGTTCTCGTCAGTGCTGCCTATTGAAAAAAACACAACTTTTGGTGTTGTTTCCGGACACTGCGCCGAAAAGTGACCCGGCTTCTGGCACGTATAACACAAGCGCGCTCGCCTCATCTCGAACCGCTTTCTGCGTTTGGCTGCCGCCGTCTCTTTACGTTTGGTCGGACTGCTTTCGCTCGCATCCGCACTACGCGTGTCCCCTTTTAATCTCATGGGCGTGAACTTCGGCCTCTCAAACTTCGAGCCAAATTCACCCTTTTGACCGTCCTTAGCTCCGCGAGCTCGACGCGTCACAAACTGCTCGGCTAGCTCAGCGGCTCTAGCCACCGTACTCACGTCTGGCCTATCCAAGACCCAGTATCGCACGTTCTCCGGTAACCGACTATAAAACTGTTCTAGCCCGAAACACTGCAGAACTTTATCGTGGTCACCAAACGCTTTCTCTTCTTTGAGCCACTCCTGCATGTTCGACATAAGCCTATACGCAAACTCTGTATATGACTCACTTTTGCCTTTCTCATTTTCCCGAAACTTCCGACGGAACGCTTCCGCAGACAGCCGGTACTTTTTTAGCAGACTCGATTTTACTTTGTCGAAATTCTCTGCTTCCTCTCTATCCAAGCGAGCGACTACGTCGGCCGCCTCGCCGGGTAACAAAGTGAGCAAGCGCTGTGGCCACGTTTCCCGAGAGAACCCCTGCTTCTCGCACGTTCGCTCAAAGTTAACCAGGAACAAACCAATGTCCTCTCCAAGCTTAAACGGCCGCATCAGGTCAGTCATTTTGAACAATACGCGTTCTCCTGCACCGTGTGCCTGACTTCCATTACGAGCGCGTTCCATCTCTACCTCGAGACGCTTCATTTCCAAAGCGTGTTCGCGCTCTTCTTTTTCTTTCTGCTCTTTAAGTTCGCGCTCCTGTCTTTTTGACCTCTCCTCAATAGTCTCAAGGCATTCCGACAGCTCGTCATCCTCAGCCTCTAACTCAAGAATAGCCGTTATCAGTTCCGGTTTTCTTAGTTTGTCTGAGACATCCAGACCCAACTCTCTTGCAAGCTCCAACAATTTCGGTTTGCGCAACGACTTCAAATCCATGGCTGCTCTGAATGCTGCTTTTTCTACTGCTTACTATTGTCTTGCCGCAAACTAACCCGGCAGCAACGACAACCACAATTACCAGCTCTGTTTCTGACACTAACAAAAAGCCTGGCAAAGCTCAGTAGAAGAAAGTCCCGCACTCACCAAACCTCGCAGGCAGGAATTCCGCGCAGTCGTTCCGCTGCAGGCAACCAGTCGTCACACTGGGCTCGTTGCACTGCTCCCGGATCGTCGTTGAGCTGCTCAGCATACTGTCAACTGCATCTCTTTGCTGCTGGCCTCCGTTGTCGCGATCTCGCCGCTGGCAGACCGTTGTTTGAAGTCGTAGGCGATCTCACCGCTGCCAACCAGATGTTTGGATCGCGACAGTGGAGCGATCGGATGGGAACTCGGCGCTGACGCCCGTGGTTGTACCTGGGTCGCAAGCCCCAAGGGTAGCGTTGGCCTGGCGGCCTGGGGTACAACTGCAAGCATCCGAAGGTCCCGGCAAAGCATGAGTCGACAGGTAACAACGAAACAACTTGTTTATTTTAACATCGCAAAGAGTTGGCGGTCAGGTTTTGACCGAAGTAGAGAGACGGGAGAGCACTTCACTCAACTGAAGAAATCGGAGCCCTCCTCTGGCGTCCGGGGGCAGCTGTTTTTATACTCTCGCAGTTGAGGGCAAGAAGGAACCCCTCAAAAGACGAGCACGTGAATGTACAATGGGCTAATGGTGACGCACACTGTCGTAGCGATGCCGTAGCACCATGTCGTGGCGCTGCGCACGATCTCGTAGCACCTGGTCGTGGCGCTGCGCAGCACACTGTCGTGGCGCTGCGCAGCATACTGTCGTGGCGCTGCGCAGCACACTGTCGTGGCGCTGCCGGTCGGACACAATGACTGTAACGAGAAGATGGTCCCTGCTTTGGCATCGCCTGTTTCGGGCACAATGACTGGAACGAGATCCCTGCTTTGGCATCGCCTGTTTCGGGCCCAATAACTGGAAGGAGATCCCTGCTTTGGCCTCGCCTGTTTCGGGCACAATGACTGGAACGAAATCCCTAGGCGGTCGCATCGCCGCAGACGCGCCTGGAAACACCTGGCGATGAGTGTTGCGGTGACGACGATCGGGCCAAAATGTCCGCCGCCCCGCCGCCGTCGCGCCGGCAAAACCACGTGTCGCAGGCGAAACGCAACAGCGTTTATAACGGCATATATTTGATGCAGCGAGGATAGGTAGCGTTTTTCCAGTGACATAGCCTTTAAGCAGCACATTTGTAATGGCAGTAAGTCGATTAGTGATCTTAAAGGGTTAACAGCGCACACAGACGGGGACAGAGTGAGGAACAACAGGACACAGCGCTGAACTACCGACTGTTACTTTATTGGAAGAGGCAACATATATGTAGGCTGAAACAGCCAATGGGAAAGCTAACAAAGCCAAGCACGAAATTAGAAAGAATTCGGACTCATCATATCGCTCTGTGCCCTTTACAAAGCGCCATCCGAATATTCAGTTTCCTTTTTGACAGCGTCACTGAAGGCCTGCTTACGCAATTATGTTTATCGTGATGGATTTCATAAGCTTCGATCACTTCACGTGTCAGCTTATCCTTCTCTTTCTTAATCACTGTACAATCCCCATAGACCGGTTTACAAGTACAACTACTGCAGTGTAGTGACAGGTGGCCCGATACGACAGCCTTTCCAACCATATTTTTGTGCTCCCTAAGCCTGTCGTTCACACCTACCCGACTGGCCGATATACCTTTTACCGCAGTCCAAGGAGACAGAGTAAATTACACCCTCCTCGCAATTAACAAACTGCTCCCTGTGATTTATTGGGCATCCTACCTTCTTTCTGGCATCAGGGTTGACCATCGAACAAATTTTTGAATGTTTGTTGGGACCAGAGAAGATAATTCTACACCTGTCCTGTTGTTCCTGACTCTGTCCCCGTCTGCGTGCGCTGTTAACCCTTTAGCATGTTTTACCAAGCCCACCAAGCCATTCTTGCGATTATTCATGTGTGTTTGTGGTCTCTGCGCGTGAGCGCGTGCGCGTGGAGACTGCCCTATGCACACCCACAGGCGCCACAGGGGAAGTGGGCGGCGAGAGAAAGGGTGGGAACCCGATAGGACGAGGGATGCCGAGAGACGCCGACCCTCAACGCGGGAACGTGCAAAAGCTTGAACCCCACGGTGCGTTTTTCGCTCACGAAAACGCAACGCCCGGAGAACGCCCCTCGTCAGCACCCGCATGAGCACGGCAGGCGTGACGGCTGCGCCGCGTTTAGCGGTGTTCCCACAGAACACCTATATAAACTTACGGCACGATAAGTGCGGTATAAGCGCCATGACCGAAGACGTTTTAGCTGCGCGTTCCGCTCGATACCAGCTCTCTGTTATCGCGCGCTTGGGCTGTCCCGCGTCGGCGCGCCGGGCTACGCAGCTATGGCGCAGTAGGTGTTCCGTGGTGGTACATTCAACTCTTAGCGAAGCAGATTTACATCATGCAAGAAAGTGCTTAATCTCTCGTTTTTGTGCTTATCTAAGAGCTCTAGAACTATAACAACTACTTTTATAGATATCGAAGCATTTTGAAACACTGTCAATGGCCACCAATGCTGCGACCCGGTCGACGGTGTGGAAAGGGGGGGGGGGTAAGCGTTATTTTGCTCGGGTCGTTCTAGCGCTTAGGACCCGAAAGCGTTACGTTCACCCAAACAGACGTTAAATAATGATTTGACTTGCCTTCGTATATTATTTTTAAATAGGTGGCGCTAAAGTAATGAACGCGACGAGAGGTCTGAAACTGTGCGTCCGTTCTGCCCCTGCGGACTTCGCTTACGCCCGTGATTGTGGTGAAGTGATTGTGGCTGTTTGACATCATTAAATGTGAGAGCTTGTGGCTAAGTGATCGAGTGCTGCCGTAGTAGTTCTGCCCATGTATATTGTTTAGCGGACTTCATCTGTGCTCGTGGCTGATCGTGTTGCCCAATAGCTTTGTGCAAGGTGCGTGGTTTGTGTGGATGTCGTTGCAGCATTTGCCAGTTCCTGGGTGGCGCCTGTGCCAGTGATTGATAGCGTTGCCCAGTAGCTTTGTGGAAGTTGATGTACCTTGTATAGATCTAGCCGCCGCTTATGAAAATGCCTTAATTATAAGTGGTCACGCTGCCTTTAGAAGCGCGTACGAGCGCGAGAAACTTCATCCGTTTTTATGTAAACAACCTGGAGGTATCGAAATGTTAGCTAGCAAATTAACCAGCAGCAAGTCAAGCCTGCGTTTTGTGGTTGTGCGAGCTTATGCTCGTGCGAGCAGCAGAATGACAAAAGATCCGTTACATAATGTCAGTTCCATAAATTCAGCTTTGCCGCAATACTGGCCTGTTATGCGGTAAAGCACACGTAATGTATTGCGGTGAAGTATATAAAACGTGGACAGGGGTCACTGCGTTACTGTGGCGATTTTCTTGTTTTATGGTCATGGCCGTGCGCTTATAAAAGGCGCGAACAAGGAGGAATCACGGTCGAAGCGCATGGCACGAACCCTGCCGATGCATCACTTGGAAAAAAGGAAACTAAATGGAGTGGGTGATGCCAAAAAGAAAGCCTTGACTTCTGTATTGTTACGTAGGAAGACACCGACGTAGGAAGACCCGCCCGGCTTCTTCCATTCCGCCCCGTCCCGCATCTTCTTACCCACCACGTTTCCGCAACCCATCTGAATGGCGCACTGCTGACGACGTTCCCTGTACCTCGTCACGGAGCTTCGCAGTGGACGGTACGTCGAGCCTTCCTTCATGGCTCCCGGCGACGACAACCCGACTCCGCCGGCTCCGACACCTGCTGCCACTTCGACGACCTACATCACTCTCCCCGCTCCCCGTGATCCTGGCGTATTCTCAGGCAAAGATGGGGAAGACGTCGATGACTGGATTAGCCTGTATGAACACGTCAACCGCAATAACCGGTGGGACCCTCCTATTATGTTCGCCAACGTAGTCTTTTACCTCGGTGGCACACCTAGAGTTTGGTATCGCACGCACGAAGATGAGCTCACCAGTTGGGATTCACTTAAGACACAGCTTCGAGACTTGTTCGGCGACCCCTACGGTCACCAACTTGACGCGCCGAAGGCGCTTTCCGGCCGTGTGCAGACGTCAACAGAGCCCTATGTCACGTACATTCAGGACGTCTTGGCTCTGTGCCGCAAAGTTGACACCCACATGACTGAGTCAGACAAGGTTTCCCACATCCTCAACGGCATTGCCGATGACGCCTTCAACTTGCTCGTTTGCAACAACGTAGCGACGGTGGATGCTGTTATAAAAGAGTGCCGCCGCCTGGAACTCGCCAAAAGCCGCCGTATTGACCAGAAGTTTGCCCGTCTGCCCAACACCCCAGCGACATCTTCCTGTGCCGACGCTCCTCGTCCCAACAACACTGCCGATGTTACCAGGATCGTCCGGCGTGAGATCGAGGCCGCCTATTCGGCTGCCTTCGACTCCAGTCCCACCAACGCATCTGCAGTCACGGTCTCACTGATCCAGGCAGTTGTCCGCCAGGAGTTCGAAAACACGGGTCTTCACAGTATTATCAAAGCAGGTCCAAGAACATTCAATCATACTCCAAGCTCCTGCCTTATTTATGATTTTTAAAGTAAATGCATATATTGTGCACCAGCCTTAGCACAAGTTCTGATGTACTTTAATGATGTAACTTTAACAACACGTGGCAAATATGTAATTTGTGTTGTGTGGTCTTGTTTATGAGCTGCTGCTTTCACATGGTAATGTGTACATTGGCCGGAAGAGTTGATGCATCTTCCTTATAGAACATGATAACTCCTCCAAAGGGGAACCACCTGTCAAGCCATCGTCATTCTTGCTGTTTCGCACCATATTTCACAAACATTGGGATAGTTATTATACATAAAGAGCAGCTGAGCCTTAACATACCCAGTTTCACGCACAGGAGTGCGGGAGTCAACCGTCTATCTAACTCAGGTTGAAAGTGCATACTTGAGTAACATGTGTTACATGTTGGGCGTCTGGTTCCTTTCGTTGTGAGCTTAGTTCATGTTTTTCCCCCATGTATAGGTTTTGGTGCGTGTCGTTATGTATGTATATAATTGCTTCCAGAGTGGCTTTCTTGTTGCTAACAAATTTAGAGAAGGCAGTGTTCTTAATTTTGTGCATCAGACAGCAAGGGAGCGTGCTACAAAGGATGTTAGATCTTGTTGCCGTAAGCCACAAAAAGGCATAAGCATATAGACTGCTTGCTGGATGTAGTCTTTGTAGCATCAAGGATATTATCATGCTGATAACTCCAAGCACAATAAATAGAAAGATCACATGATGTCTGACATGTCTTCTTGACACCACGAAATCTTGTCAGATGCATAACACGGGACAGATACCATAGATCTTGGCCAACCATCCCCAATTGTGGGCTTGAGCAGAATTGTCCAAGAGACAAAACAAGCAACTTTTATCTGATTAAATGTAGAATGTAGCGTATGTTGCACAAAATTAGGACACCATGTCAGGTGCTTTTGTTGACAGAGATCCATATCTGTGAGCCTCATAAACTAATGTCTAAATAAAGAGAATAATACCGATGAAATACACTCTTGGTATGCCGGCAAGACAAGTCTCTTGCAGAGTTAAATAACAACCCTGCGGTAGTAACGTGATGTCAAACTGAACAATAATTTCAATAATTTACTATGTTCAGTTTGCCTTCATACAAGGGGACACCTAAGAATTCAATAGTTTTCTTTGTGCAATACTGCACTGATAGTTTTGAATTTTTCTTCAACTGCGAGGCTTTTCTTTCGAGGAACCCATGTGGATTTCCTTTGTAGCATTTGCTACGAACGGGTGGATGTCTGATTTTCCCTTTAATGCATTACTTCTCTCTACCTTGCGGGTTTCCGCAAAACTATTACGTCAAACCTTCAAGGTATGTGTGCGCGGTGACAGACGAACTTTTTAGATCAATATGTTGGGAACCTGGATGAAGGCGAGAGATATGTACAGTAAAACCCATATGTACAAGGTCAAGGATGAATTCCTTTCCTTTATTGAAAGTAATTGGTTAGCGATGTTGCCTGGCTTCTCTTGTTCCCTGGATGATTATTACAAACTATGGATATATATATATATATATATATATATAAATTGTGTACAATCAAATCAAGTATACAATCATTGCACGCTGCCTGTGCTAACACTTGGAGCTTTCTTGGAAACAATGAAGGGCCTTTTTGTTGTCATGT
This sequence comes from Dermacentor variabilis, assembly GCF_050947875.1. Classification (NCBI taxonomy): domain Eukaryota; kingdom Metazoa; phylum Arthropoda; class Arachnida; order Ixodida; family Ixodidae; genus Dermacentor; species Dermacentor variabilis. The sequence continues at coordinate 38,123,271 of NC_134568.1, forward strand.
TGGAAGGCACTTTGCTGGAGGAGGGTGTGTCGGCCATTGACAGGAAGTTTAATGAAATTTATGCCAATCTAGCTAACATAAAATCTCGAGCTGTCGTGAAGTTGAATCAGTTCGGTTTGACAATGGTCTCAAATACTGTTAAGGTGGAAAAAGGTCTTCTTTTATGCGCCTTCTTCAGTGTAAAAACGCACAAGCTAGGGAATTCATTTTGGAAACACTTTGCTGGAATATAAATCACTGCTTCATGTTGTTTCAGACTTTCTGCAGACACACCTTAACAGGCTGAGAATCAAGGATCCATTCCTTACTCCCAGCTCTCAGAGTGTTGTACACTTCCTGCAGGAGCATAATCTGGGGAAACACACAGGCTTTAGTATAGATGTAGAAGATCTATACTATTTTATGCCTCAGGTGCGCCTCCTGCAGTTTGTTAAGGACTGCATACACAATCAAACGAATTAGCTGGAATTTGCTGAAAGGTGTAAAATTCCGGTTGCAAGTTTTCCGGAGCTTCTTGATTTCTATTTAGTGTCAATTTTGGTCTGGTGGGAAGCTAAAATATTTGTTCAGAAAGCTGGCATCTGCATAGGTTCCTGTGTTGCACCAGTACCCAGTAATATTTTTTTTAACTTACGTTGACCAGCAAATTAATCAAAGCCTGAGTGGGCTTGCTTTTAATATATTCAAATACGTGGATGATCATTTTATTTTTGTGGGCAAGGGCAACTTTTGCAGAGCTGTCATCGAAGTACTGAAGCTATTTAGATTACACGAGCAACGTTTCAACTTCACTTTAGAAGTTCCAGAAAAAAATGCGCTGTAACTTCTTATATCAGGCTTACTTGTATGAGGGATCACGTATGCTGGGGATATCAGCCGAGAATTTCCAAGTCCCTTCTTGATTATAGGTTTAGCCATTCAAAACATACTAATTTTGGTATTGGCACTCACGCAATTAGACGCCCTAACCAAGAGCAATCCTCACCTTATGCTTGAAAGTGTAAGGAATATGGTGACAAGGCTTGATGAGGCAGGTTTTGCAGTTTCAGTGGTTTCTTTAACTTGCAACAAGTTAATTAAGGAACTTAAAGCGTAACCAGGGTGGAAGAAGCTTAAGGAGCAAGAGCGGAACAAAGTTGCCATTATCCCTTCTATTCATTGTCGCATAGGCTGAAAAAGGTGAGGTTCTAAGTTCCGGGTCAGGACTGGGTTTTCGGGCAAAATAAGCTGAGAGGAATATGTGAAGCAATAAACAAGCGTGTTCTTCACAAGGAGTGTCTGAACACGGGGGACTCCAAAGTGAAACATAGCATGAAGTTTGTCCTTTGCACATGAAATGTTGTTTATTGCGGCCTGCAAAATATTATATCGGTCAAACTGGAAGATGCTTGAACATTCGACTAAGGGAGTACCATAGTTTTTTGAAGGGTTTGCACCTTTCTGTGTATTGTTGCAACTGTGGGTGTAATCCAGTTTTTGAAAGTACTATTCTGCTGTTCAGACACTATGAAAAGCTCTCACATGAATTAATGGAAGCTTATCACATTAGAAAGAAAGGCTCACTATGTGTTAGCCAGCCATCTATCTCCCTGCAAGAGAGCGAGATTGCCTTGTTAGAATATTATTTAAAGTTATACAACATTATGAAAACGCAACATATGTATGAATTTCGTGTTTGCGTTCATTCTATGCGTATTCGCCCACTTTTAAAAACTTTATTACCCAAATAGCACTGCTTCAGCAATATACCAATGTTTGTACACGTTGTCCTGGCTTTTGGGATAATACCACGTTTCCTACTTTCTACAAACTGCAATTTTTAAAATATAATCTCCCGTTAATCGTCAATAAATACAAAGATATAGCGAAGCCCACACTAGCATTACTACGTCAGCTCTATTTTTTAATCATACCTATGACTAGTGTCATTAAGTTACATACATTAACAATTCTTTTTGTCTACTTGTACTTCACGTTGTAGTGCTTTAGAATGTAATATATTTTCCTGGTGTATCATATGTGTATGTGAGTATGCATATGTGAATTCATATATGTATGTATATATATAGATATGTTATTTTCCCCTTTTTATCATTATGTTTTTCATTTTTTATTCTGTATATAAACCATTTTTTCGACATGCACGTCGAAGTCAAGCCCTGCCTTGAATATGGTGTCCGAGCCTCCGTCAAGCTGCAGAACCACCAAAATTGTTTTGGAAATAAAGAATTTGAATTTGATCTTGGGTAAAGCCACTGAGTTGCCTCATTCCTTAGTAATTTGTTTTTACGTTGATCAGTCAGCCATGACATGTGTGTTGCCATCGAAACATGCGCATTCTGTGATATGAAGGTTGTTTTGATATGTATCTGCATACAGTGGCGTAGCAACAGGGGGGGGCCGGGGGGCCGTGGGCCCCGGGTGCTAGGAGCCAGTGGGGAGGGGGGGGGGTGTCATATACGTCTGAAGACACCCTTTCCGCCGGATACACCCGGGGGGGGTGACAGAAGACCTATGGGCCCCGGGTGCCAGACGACCTAGCTACGCCACTGTCTGCATATACTGCGGGGCCGGTTGTTGGTCACATGATGTGTGTTATATATTCTATGTTTTCTTTCAGTAAACTTCATTTGTCAGTCAGCGCTGTATCGTGTCCCGTTCTGTTCCTTTTGTCCTCGTCTGTCGCGCAGTAGCTACCATGAAACTTCACCAACTTGCCCAATTTTCCATCTTATTGAGCTTAGGGCAGATAACCAATGGGAGTCCCGGCCACGGCGGCCGTATTTCGATGGGGGCGAAATGCGAAAACACCCGTGTACTTAGACTTAGGTGCACATTAAAGAACCCCAGCTGGTCGAAATTTCCAGAGGCCTCCACTACAGCGTGCCTCATAATCAGAAAGTGGTTTTGGCACGTAAAACCTCATAATTAAAAATTAGATAATCAATGGACAGAATGAGTGCCATGGGACATATATATATATATATATATATATATATATATATATATATATATATATACATACATATGTGTGTGTGTGTGCGTGCGTGCGTGCGTGCGTGTGTGTGTGTGTGTGTGTGTGTGTGTGTGTGTGTGTGTGTGTGTGTGTGTGTGTGTGTGTGTGTGTGTGTGTGTGTGTGTGTGTGTGTGTGTGTGTGTGTGTGTGTGTGTGTGTGGTATCTGATTGTTTGAACGAGGCGCGTGGGCGCCATCACTCGAGAAAAGAGGAGGAACAAACTGGGCTGGCGCTGCAACCGCTGTTGTAAATATAGCCTGTAAATAGTTGCGCGTCTCACTGACTCGTCCTTCGCGTAAAATTGTGGTGGAGGTGGAACGTTCCCCGTCCTCGCCAAGCAGCTCCGAAGCGGCCACACCGTCGTCTTAGCCATGGCTTCCGATGAACCACCCCGTCGCCACCTACACCTGCGGCGCCAACCACAACGTACGTTACGGTTCCTAGTCGCCGTGATCCTGGAACATTCTCCGCCCAAAATGACGTTGACGTCGACGACTGGTTCAGCATGTATGAGCGTGTTAGCCAAAGCCACCACTGGGACCCTACCATCTTGCTTGCCAATGTGATCTTTTATCTGGACGGAACACCGCGTGTCTGGTTTTGCACCCATGAGATCGAGCTCTCCAGCTGGGACATCTTCAAAGAGCGGCTTCGCGACCTACTTGGCAACCCGTCAGGTTGCCAACAGGCTGCGCGAAAAGAGCTTGCCACCCGTGTCCAGTCGTCGACCGAACCGTATGTCTCCTACATACAGGAAGTACTCGCGCTTTGCCGGAAAGTCGACGAGCACATGACCGAGGTTGACAAGGTGGGCCATATCCTAAAGGGCATCGCGGACGACGCCTTCAATTTGCTCGTCTATAACGACGTTTCTACGGTCGACAACATCGTCAAAGAATGCCACCGCTTCGAGGTAGCCAAAAGCCGCCACGTCTGTCCCACAGTTTTTCCCGGCTCCCAAATAACCCTGCCACGTCCTCTTTCTCCGCTCTTACCGCCACACGACCTTTTTAGGAGAACGTCACACGTATCGTTCGCCGTGAGATTGAAGCGGCGAGTCCGGCCTCACTTCATTCACGACCTCCTGACGCTACCTTTGACCAAGACGCCCCCACTATTTCCGTTATTCAAGCACTTGTGCGGCAAGAAATTACAAACCTTGGCATCCCTACCACCTGCTCTGTCTCCCAACCTGATTCAGCGCCCATTCCCATGTCCACAACCTGTAATGGCCAGTATTTCGCTCCCAGACCACGCAATCCTGCTGAATGGCGAACCCCAGACGACAAACCGATCTGCTTCCGCTGCCACCGCGTTGGTCATGTATCCCGCCACTGTCGCACCACCTGGATACCGCCGTACTGGAGCTCATTCCCTGCTCCTCGCCCATACGCCGAAGCTAGCCGTTATTCACCTCGCCGACTGTACCCTACTTCTGATGTCCCTGAAAGCCGCTCCTCCATGTGATCACCATCGCCTCAACGCCGTCGCTCCCCGTCACCCCAACCTCGCCGATTTTCCTCGCCGATTTTCCTCGCCGAACCGAAGGACGGAAAACTAGGCCATGCCGCTCTTGGAGGTAGTGCTGAATCACGTTCGTCCTGTCCAAATCCTCCGTTGACGCTCCTCACCAACACGAACCTAATTGAATGAGACATAGATGGTGTTCCGTTGACGTCATTAATTGATACTGGAGCCCAAGTATCCATAATGAGCGCTAACCTATGTCGTCGCCTCAAAAAAGTTCTAACGCCTGCCACCACTCGAGCCGTACGCGTCGCCAATGGCGCCACTGTTGACGTCAGGGGTATGTGCACTGCTCGCATAGGAATTGCTGGCCGCCAAGTTCCAGTCCTGTTCGCCGTGCTGACCAGTTGCCCTCATGACCTAATCTTCGGGCTCGACTTTCTGACGACGCATTCTGCCCTCATCGACTGTTCTACCCCGGTACGCTGTGCCTCAAGCTTCCTCTTCTTTCAGACTTTCGCCCCGAGCAACCGAACACCCTCTGCACTACAGCGTTTGTTCGCTTACCCCCAAAGGCATATCCTTCGTCGAATCGGCCTCAACAGCAATCGTGCCTGATAGCGACTATGTCGACGCACCTATTCGTGATGTCCTCCTGGCGCGCAACATCTCTGTGCCACACTCCGTCGTAACCCTTGCCGCTAATCGGATGTGTCTTCCCGTTATCAATTTTGGCTTGACGAAGCAAGTGTTACCTGAAGGCATAGCGGTGGCCACGCTCCGTTCAGTGACAGACGACCACGTCACTGCTTTTGCAACCGACGCGTCTCCCGATCCTCCTGATTACCCGCAAGATGCCGTGAACCTCGACAGCCGGTTATGTCCCATGGTCGCCCCAGACCTCGCACCTGACCAAGCAGCCGCCCTATATCACCTTTTGCTTTCCTACCGCGACATATTTGACACTGACAATTTACCACTAGGTCAGACGTCCCTTGTTAAGCATCGGATAAACACTGGTGATGCTGTTCCCATTCACCGCCGACCATATCGCGTGTCCACGGCAGAACGGCAAGTTATTCAGCAGGAAGTAAACAAGATGCTCACCAGAGTCATTGATGAGCCCTCGTCGAGTTGTTGGGCATCGCCGGTCGTGCTCGTCAAAAAGAAAGATGGCATAGGGCGTTTCTGCGTTGATTACCGCCACCTAAACCGAATTACTAAAAAGAACGTGTACCCTTTACCACGAATCGATGACGCTCTCGATTGTCTTCACGGTGCCAAATACTTTTCGTCCATCGAGCTTCGATCTGGATATTGGCAGATTTCCGTTGATGAGCAAGACCAAGAAAAGACCGCTTTCGTCACTCCAGATGGCCTCTACCAACTCAAGGTTATGCCGTCCGGTTTATGCAATGCCCCCGCCACGTTCGAATGGTTGATCGACTCTCTGCTTCAAGGTTTTAAATGGTCAACTTGCCTTTGTTACTTCGACGACGCCCTTATGTTTTCTCCTACATTTGAGACGCACATTGAGCGCGTCGCAACTATTCTTGACGTCTTCCGCAAGGCTTGGCTCCAATTAAACTCGTCGAAGTGCCACTTCGGCCGCCGACAGATTACAGTGCTAGGCCATCTCGTCGATGCATCAGCAGTACAACCTGACCCGGAGAAGGTTCGAGCAGTAACGGCTTTTCCTGTACCTCAGTCTGTCAAAGACGTCCGGAGTTTTGTGGAGCTCTGTTCTTATTTCCGATGGTTCGTGAAAGATTTCGCAGCAATTGCTCAACCACTCACTGAACTTCTCAAGAGAGATGTGCCTTTTACGTGCGGTGCCCCTCAGGCTGCCGCATTTTCACGCCTTACCACGATTCTCACCAATCCGCCTGTCTTGGCCCACTTTGACCCGTCCGCACCTACAGAGGTCCGAACCGATGCCAGTGGTTATGGGATCGCCACCGTTTTATCGCAACGCCAACAAGGACACGACCGCGTTATAGCCTACGCTAGCCGGCTGCTGACAACTGCAGAGCGCAACTATTCGATTACCGAACGCGAACGTCTTGCTTTCGTCTAGGCTGTTTCAAAGTTCCGCCCATATTTATATGGCAAGCCCTTCTCAGCAATCACAGACCATCATGCGCTCTGTTGGCTTTCGTCGCTCAAGGATCCCGCTGGCCGGCTCGGTCGTTGGGCCCTCCGACTACAAGAATATCCCTATACAGATACTTACAAGTCGGGACGCCAACACCAGGACTCAGATTACCTCTCTCGCTACCCAGTCGAAGACGCGACCTCTACGTCTGATACTGACACCGACGCCTGTGTTCTCTCTGTTTTTCCACTGCTCCATGTCACCGACGAGCAGCGCCGTGACCCGTCCTTGCGTATCATCATTGACCGCCTGGAATCGTCACTTGCCGACAGTTTCCTTCGCTTATTCACACTTCAAGATGGCATATTCTACCGCCACAACGTTCACCCCGACGGCCCTGCATTGTAATCCCTAAACACCTTCGCTCGACTGTTCTCCACGACCTTTGCGACCTCCCCACTGCCGGTCACCTGGGCGTGACACGTACCTACGACCGGATCCGCCGACGCTTCCTTTGGCCAGGGCTTGCTCGCTCCGTTCAAAAATACGTAGCTGCGTGTGAGAAATGCCAGCGATGCAAGGCACCATCGACGCTCCCTGCTGGGTACCTTCAACCACTCGAAATTCCCGCGGAACCATTCTCTCGGGTTGTTTTGGACTTACTTGGCCCTTTTCCTCTTTCTACCTCTGGGAACAGGTGGATCGCTGTGGCCACGGATTACGCCACGCGCTACGCCATCACCCGAGCGCTTCCTACAAGCTGCGCCACAGATGTCGCCGATTTCCTTCTACGCGACGTGATTTTATTACATGGAGCTCCGCGACAACTTCTCACAGACCGTGGCCGGACATTCCTATCAAATGTTATCGCGGACATCCTGCAGTCCTGTGCCGCGAGGCACAAGTTATCTACGGCATACGATCCGCAAACAAATGGCCTCACGGAGCGTCTCAATGGCACTTTCACAGACATGCTCGCGAAATATATCTCTTCAGACCCCACTGGCTGGGACCTCGCTCTACCGTTTGCCACATTTGCTTATAATTTCTCGGGCCACGACACAGCCGATTATTCCCCATTTTTCATTCTGTTCGGCCGAGAACCAGCACTGCCCCTCGACACAACCCTCCCTGTTCACGCGGCACCGACCAGTGAATATGTACTTGACGCCATCGCCCGCTGTGCCCACGCAAGGGGAATTGCCCGTGACTGCCTTCTGAAATCCTAAGAGAGTCAAAGGCCTTTGTACGACCGGCGACACCGAGACGTGCACTTCCCGTCTGGTTCTTTGGTGCTTCTATGGTCTCCGTCACGTCAGGTCGGCCTGTCAGAAAAACTGCTGTCTCGTTACACAGGCCCCTACCGAGGGCTTCGTGCCGTGACTCCCGTCACCTACGAGATCGCCCCTGACGCCCCATCTGCTTCCCAGTCCAGTGATATCGCGCACGTTACACGTCTGAAGCAGCGTCACCCTCCCAATGATGACATTTAGACGCTCTGGGACGTCGCTTCTGCCACCGGGGGATCATGCTACACGCGTGTGGTATTTGATTGTTTGAACGAGGCGCGTGAATGCCGTCACTCGAGAAAAGAGGAGGAACAACCTGGGCTCGCGCTGAAACCGCTGTTGTAATATAACCTGTAAATAGTTGCTCGTCTCACTGACTCGTCCTTCGCGTAACAATATATATATATATATATATATATATATATATATATATATATATATATATATATATATATATATATATATATATATATGTGTGTGTGTGTGTGTGTGTGTGTGTGTGTGTGTAATAGTAAAGATTGGTTTGGCAAGGTGGCGCCTGTACCTTGAGGTTGTGGTTCATTCTCAATGAGATACAAGGAGGTAATAAAAAGATATCATGTTTCAGAGAATATGTGAAATAAATTCGTAAGTTTTCTTGTTGACAAGTCTGGCCAATGAAGGCGAGTTTTAATTGTTTATATGCTTGCGGTATGGGAATAAGCAAGTACAATAAAATGTAAAGGTTGGTATTGTATGGCTTCAAGTAAATATGAGAGCGTGTTTGTTGCAGGTATATTCCGGATTGATGAAGCATACTCCAGTCTTTGATCTTGCAAACATATTATACACTATAAGTTTAAGGGAAGCAGGAGTCCAAGAAAACTTGCAGCACAAAAAGCCACGTGTTCAGTTATCAGCATTAGTCATATAATGGATATGCATTTGCCTTAAAAGATTATTAGTAGTGTGAATACCCATGTACAAGGTGTTTAATAAGAACCGACTGTTTAATATTGTAGGGAAATGTGCTAAAAGGAACAGTTATAATGTGAATATCTCTTCATTTTACCTTTACTGATGTTATGTTTTTAACTAGTGATGACACTCCGAAGAGACATTAGTCTGAACTGAAATGGACTGGCCAGGGTTTGGTTGTTTCACGACAATACACACAGTCAACAGAAAGTTTAATTTTATACGTGAAGTTCTTTGGGAGATCTAAAATAAGAAAAATCAAGGGCCTATAGGCCCTTGAAACACTGAGCATTGGGGCATGCCAGAAGTGACAAAAGACAGATTTGTGAATTGGAGTTGTTAACACATACAAGTTGTGCTTGGTCACGAAGAAAGCATTCAGTGAATTTTAATAATTGCATGTGGATCAATATTAAGTTCGCTTATTCAGGAGAAGAAGACAGTGGCACAAAGTATCAGTATTTAAAAAGTTAAAAGCATACATTCAATGCAAGAACCAAGTTCAAGAGAGGAGATCAAGTTAGTGAACATGACAATGGTTGTGTTTTGCATGAGAGAGAAGGTTTTATGGCAACCATGTTGACATTTGCTGTAGAAGTTCGTGACAGAATTTAGGATTATTGTGGAGATTGAAATAAATGATGTAGCAGGGAGGTTTGGCTTGGTGATTAAGGCCAGCAATTGTTCTACCCGAGTGTCTCGCACAATATTACTGCTATAGATCACAACATGCATTCTGTTCTAGAAATATTGTTCATAAAGTACAGTAAGTCTAATTAACAAATTTTATTGGAGTCTGAGGTTTTATTTTGTTAAATTGAAACCACTTGATTAGATCATGGAACATGCCATAAAATTGATGCAAGAGCCAAAAATGTAATTTTTGCCTACGTTCAATCTTATCGTAGCAGTTGAGCATGCCCTCTGACTTCACTGGAGAAACGATTAAACATTCTTAAAGGCTATACGTCAGTGATACTAAAATCACCAGATCTCAATCAGACCTACTATACCCACATTTTTCTTTTTAATTATGGCAAATCGGACAAGACGTTAGTTGATTCTAGGTTTTCAGTGCTCATTAATGTGACAGCGAGAGTACCGAATGGCATGTAGTGTAGTGCAGCGAAAACAACGACACAAGCAGAAACAAAACACAGACATAATTATAGGCACTTGTGTCTGTCTTTCGTTTCTTCTTGTGTCCTTGTTTTTGCTGCGCTACACTACATGCCATTCCATGATGATCAACGAACAAGCCCACATAGCCACCCTTGTAGAGAACAGAAAAGTTCGTTATGCACTTAACCCTTTGAGGGTCGATTTTTTCCGCCATATGCGACCACCCTGGGTCGATTTTTTTATTGCACATTTAAATTCTTCAGAGGGACCTATTTCGAAAAAAATTTGCCGTAATTTTTATAGGGTGACCGTAAAGTGAGAAAAAATGTTTTGCATTGGCATATATGTACTGTTTATTCATGAAAAACAATAAAAAATAGCAAATAGTGTTATAAGAATTTTAAAAAAAATTGGCGCATTGTCATACACAATGTCCACACGAGAAAAATACACAAGAAGAATGCGCACACGAAAATTTTTCGCAAGTCTCAAATGTTCCTCTTGCACTAATATTTTTTCAGCGTGTGGTAGCCCTTGGAAGCATGGCTCCACACAGAGCGGTTTGTTGCACTCAGCGCACATGTACCTTGTGCCCTTGCGACGTTTTTGCTGCCGAGTGGTGTTGGCGCAGACGTGGCACCTACTCTGGGTACTGCTTCCCTGAGCAGCCGTGGGAGGCAACTTCTGAATAAAGTGCCAAAAAAAGGAAACGCATGCACGGCGGCATCCTTCGTATGCGGACCCCTGGGAGCTACAAACGAGCAACAGGCAGCCACCCTTTGAGCGATAAGAGCGACATAGCCAACAGTTTTGCGAGCGAAAGAAGCCGAAAGCGCGTGCGAAACGAAACCAAAACTAACCGCCGCGCGCCCGCGAGGGTGCCAATGCGCTGAGCAGTAGCAGACGCGCCGGAGGAAAAAAAACTATACAACGAAAACCGAAAGAGAGAGACGCGAGAAAAAAATTACATGTATTCTCACATAGTGGCAGCACATGCCAGGCAAGAAAAAGTTAGTTAATTAGCGCGCGTTTTAAACGTACAGACGGTGCCGTAAACATACGGCATCGACCATTTTCGGACCTATTCGCGGCGCCGTATATTTACGGCATCGACCCTCAAAGGGTTAAACTTCGATATAACAAAGCAGGTAAAATCGGTGATTTGCTTCGTTTTATTGAAATTTCGTTGTATTGACATTCGACCTCGTATGCAAATAAGTACAGTCGCCGATCGATTTTAATTGCACGGACAGGGGCCACACAATTTTCCGAATTATCGGGCAGTCGAAAAAAAGCAAGTTTGAATGAGAAAACTATTTATTTTGATGAATTTGGGAGTCAGTGATGAATCATACGGTTTCATGTCGATATCTTCACATCAGCGGTACGAATTAAGCGAAGCCATGTTTTCGCGTGCACTCCACCCCCACAACTAATAGCATCACTTGGCCGCACTGCGACGACGCTATCATGAAAAGCGCCGGCAGCGGGGAGCGCATGCTTCGTATGCTTCTCGCTCGAACGGGTCACCGAAACTCGAGATTATGCAACCTCCAATACTAAACGTGCGGGAAGACAGCTTATAAGATGCCACGCCGTCTCGGAACGCACACTCTTTCCATACGCGGCAAATTTTGTATAATGCACTGTACTCTTCTGTTGCTAATTACAGTATTGCTTTCTGGTGTGGGGTATCACACCTTTACCAATATCAACCGCTTGCATGCCCTTCTAGAAAGAAGCCATTCGAGATATTGTGAATGCGCCACGACTAGAACACACCAAGCCCATCTTTAAGGCACTTGGTATAAGCCCCCTTCCCCAGTTGTACGAAACATTACTCCTCCGACGGTATAAAGCAAGTGTTGCGAAAAATAACTATTTTATGTTACACCTGTCCGCATTAAAACGCAAAGAGCCTGAACATTCAACACGAACTAGCTTCAAATGGTTTGTACCTAAGACCCGTAAAAATTATGGTTGGCAAATGTTGTGCTACACCCTCCCGCATTTATTAAACAAAGAATCTCAATCGATGCACGTATAGCTAAACAATTCCAACTTTGTTATGTTGTGTTTTCTATCTTGTGTTTGTTATCTTGTGTTTATTATCTTGTGTTTTTTATCTGAAAATATTTTGACGCTGTGTCTTTGTATGTTTTCGTGTACCACTGCCAAGCCTCTGTAGGGTGCGTCGACCTCGTCAAGCCTTTTCACTGGCTTTTTGCCGGCGCACCGAACACCTGAAAGATGTTAAATAAACGTATTGTATTGTATTGTATTGTATTGTATTGTAAAAAAAGCGTGCGTGGCTGCGTATGCGCTCAGCCACGCTTACAGTAATGCGCAGCCCCGGCCGACACGCGTGCCAGAAATCGCGAGCACACCAACTTGCCCTCCTCACCTCCCCCTCCGCCCCTCGTGCGCGCTTAATCGCGTTACAGTGAGCTCACTCCCCTTCCGCTCTTTCCCTCTGCTCGCGCAGGAAGGTGGAATTCGTGAAGCCGCCATTTTTCTCTTCTCACCCTCGCACACTTTAACTCACACCTAAAGCACAAAATGTACGGGGCGCGATAGGATCTTATCGCACTAGGACTTTATGCGGAACATGATGTGGCTCAACTTCGGCTGTCGTCCTTGTCGCGCCGCGCGCAGTTTGAGAGGTGCGTTTGCAAAGCCGCTTGTAGTTCAATCATTGTAGTATCTGCGTCCGCGGAAGTTTCCGCCGATTGTCTTGGCGTTCCTTCGTGGTGGAAGCGAAATTTCGGTATATTGAAATCGCATGCAGATACAGTTCGTTATATTGAGGTTTTAAATGCATGGTGTTCTATATAGAAGAGGTTATGAAAAGCTAAATACGTCATTATATCGAAAATTTCGTTATATTGAAGTTCGTTATATCGAGGCCTAACAGTATCAATATTTGAATGTGTATACATTGTTGTGTAGCTCCTTGAGTCCCGGTTTTCACATCGCTCGTGGGTACAGATACTTTACAGCAATACTGCATATAAAAAACCACAGAAACTGAGCTGGGGTCAATTGATGCTGCTTACCCAATCTTACTCCAGTTCACTCACTCAGACTGCAGAGTGCTGCTACACATGACAGCTTTACTAAAGGAACCATGCAAAGACAATTTTCAACACATGTTCAGTGCTTTGCTCTGTAAACAGCAGTGAAGTAGTTCTTTTTCATCCTTGTTATACCTGTACCTAGTAATTCACTTGTTCATTGGGTTTGGGCTGGTGATTTACACCTTTTTATAAAACAATGTAGCATATTAAACTGAATGTACATCAAGTCGAAACTTTATTACTTTGTGTTAATAAGAACTCACTAAAAAATGCGGAAAAGATATTCCTGCCATCTTTGCATCCCTTCAAGAGAGTCTCCAGCTTCCTCAAATAAAATTATTTGACTTCTACACATTTATTCGCAGTGTACGGTAATTCCTGTACAAAGGAACTGTGTACATTCTGAGTGAGAATGCATCATTTCAGCCATGTAATATTGCCAGTATTTTGCAGCAACAGTAAATATAAATAAAGTCCTCATTGACAAGTTGGACAACTAATCATTCATATAAACAATTGAAGTATGTAGGTTTGATTGAAGCATTTTTGTGCCCTATTTAACTAAGCACAGTTAGGTTACTGCATGATGCTCTTTCGCAAATATCAGTGCATTATTTGTGTGCAAAAAAAGTTACTTCGTTACTAATTATAAGCAGCAAACAGCTATATTACCATATTCCGGTAGTAAACATAGTTGTGCAGATTTACATTCTATCTGACAGTTGGCTACTGCTATATTAAAACAACATTGGCCTAAGTTTAAAGGGAAACACAGTATGAAAAAGATACGGTACTTTATGCTTATCACACCCGAATATATATGTACCATTTTTTCTACGCCATGTGACTCTCTATCGGTTGCGTAGAAGATCTCTCTCCGCCCCGTTGCCCTCCAGTTCTTTTGGAGGAGGCCCCCTCTTTATGCTATCCTTGATCCACCCTTAGCCCACATCATTTCTTAATCGAGGCATGTAAGGCCACAGTTTTTTATGCGATGCAGCGCTGACATCATGCATACCATACAGAATTGTACATGAGGCTGAGTCCATGCTTAACCATTCTTCTGATCAATTGTTAATCTTTAGACTAACATCCTTTCCCCTTGCATGACAATCATCTCTGCTGTATTGCTGCTGCTCCCTCGTGTATGTATACGAATAAATTATCTGAGTCAATTTCTTCTTGAACATTGAGTCTAACCTTTGCCAACTTAAGTGTGTGTTGGATGTTAATATTTTAAGACCTGTCTTCACAATCTGCCTCCACCTCATCCACTTTAGCATTCTCAATTCAGTCACTTCTGCATCCTGACTTCTAGATGACTTTATTAAAATTGTTTAGGTTCCATACAGTATTGCTGGTCATGTATTGTCTTACAAGTTTATTAGAAAGTGAAAATCTTTGAACTTGACTGGGACCTGTGCAACATAAATGCCATGATGCATCTTTTCCGTTTTTCCGTACTATGCAAATCCTGCTGATTCTCTGGGCTGTCCAATTTTTCCATGTTGGCGTTTTCATTCGTCATTGAACCAAAGTATCCGTCTTGTCTATGGCTTACCCTCAAGGCTACCCTTTCATCTACTCTGAGAAACTGATAATGGACTACCAGACATGGACAGCTTACCTCACAACACAAACACATGCTCAGCTGCTTTTTCCCTAACCTTTGTGCTAGATGTCAATCATCATGGGCAAAGCAGCGAGAATGGGGAATTATGAAATTAAGGCAGAGGTACGAGCATTAAGGGAAGCCATACTTATGAGGTGAGTACACGTGAAAAATAGTATTCAGAAATGTCGGGAATTTGCAGTTCCCATTTATTGGTCTATTAAACTCTCCCTACCTATTTCAGTTATTTCATCTCATGTGTTGCAATTTTTGGTTGCAATATGTTTTTTTTAAGTGCTGCCACACTCAATACTAGAAGTTGGAGAACCTATATTTCTTATTCACTTGGTTCATTCATACCTATACAAGCAGCAATCTTCTCATTTTACGTCAGCTATTGAAAGCAATGCCCAGATATGTTCTCAGTCTACTTCAGGGGCAGTCACTGACACAGTGAATGATCATGATTCATGTGTGTTCTTAGAAAGTGCCTTCATGTTATGCAGCTATAAGTTAAGGTAAGTCAAGGTATGCTTTAGGAAGCATGCTACGTGGCCTACGTGAGAATTATTTTATGCCAGAAAGCACACAAACATTTGTGTTTATTTCTGGTGTTCTTCTTCCTGAATTACTCTCTTGGTTCAGCGCATATATATGAAGCAAGATATGCTGGCTTGTTCTTTCTTTGCATTAGCAAATTACATTAATCATACAAAAGCACACTTTACATAATTGAGCACACTAAACGTCACTTGGTGAGCAAAACATGTACTTGTCCCTGAATATCACAGCTTATGTTTTAGTGCGTGCAGCTGGGACACGATTCTTGAGAATCACTACATCTGTTACAAGTATGTGATGTATAATTACTCAGCATAGCAAGCAGATCGAAGCTGTTGCAGGCTGGTACACACCACACAACACAAACCTAATCATGCCTCAGGATTTTTTGTTTTTTTATTCGCTTGGTTTGCCACACGGCATAACATCAGTATGCCTCAGGATTGTAGAGGTGGATGCCGAGTACATATGAACACTGGCATGAACAGTGGTAAAGGAAGTATTATTTGTAGGGGTGGACAATAATTGAAGTTATGAATATGAAGTGAATGTTACACGCTAACTATTCATATTCTAAAATAATTAACTATATGGCATTTTTGATTATGTGAAACAAGCCGAATATATTGCAATAACCAAGTGTTAAAGTTGTTACCCAAGTGTCTGTCTGCTAACAAAGTATCGCAAATTATCACAAATGAAGCAACATAAGCTTTCGAGGCAATGCAGAAACAAAATGGGTAATGCAAGCTTTGTTTTTGGTTTCATGGTGGAAGGCTACATGATAACCCTTGATTTTTGCTTATCTATTATTTAATATTATTGGCAGTCTAGTCATGTAAGCTTTTTATAACCAGTTACTTTTTCATGCAACATGTCTTTTTACATGTATTCACAGCAAACAAGTCCTTCAGCAGCTTTTATTTTCCATTTTCACCACTTATGATTTTTTTTGGGGGGGGGAACTATTTATTTAGAACTTTTTTACAGCTGGTCATACAGCAGCTATTCATTCTTAGAAATCTTGTTTGCCACCAGGCTCTAAAGATTTTGAGAGGCTGTTCGTGCTTAATCCCAAGATAAATATGCCGGCTGTAAGTATGCATCAGTGTTCGACTATTCAATACTTACTGTTCCTATTATAAAAATGCGATATTTGCCAACCACTAATTATTTGCACTGAAGTTCTGAAGAGTTTGATGGCAACCAGTCTGGTTTGGTAAGCGATGGTTCAACTGCGATGGTTCAACTGGAGCTTTGTTCACAATCGTTGTGAACAAGGCTCTCATGTGGGAGCCGAAACATCTCATATTTTTTGCATCATATATTTATCTGCTTATTATTATTATTTTACTTCATCTAGCCCTAAAGAGGTGGCAATATATTTGGAGTATTACTCTTTGCATTTTGTTTCCATTGCTGAGTTTTTTATGTAACTTCATGCACCACACAAGTACAACACAAACATTTTCATTCTTTCAAGGACGTCGCAACTAGTGGAATGTATTCTGCGCTAACATAATTATTTTGAGTTTTCCAGTAAATATGTAGTCCTCATAAACAGTACCTAAACAATTTTGGCATGTGCGGTTATTCATCAACCATGTAGGCTTCATCAACTTCTGCCATCACTTGGCCTTGGGCAAACTTGTGAGCTGACAAGTTTGAGCGTGTAGTCACTTCCCTCCATATTTGTTTCGATGAAGGCCTGCCCTTTGGTGCTACTCTGGATCCACCCCCGTTTCCTGTAATTACTACTAATGGGCTTCAAGGCACACACCTTCAGGAAAACTTTTCGTGAACAAACCTGGTTCTTTCACAATTTTACTGACAAAGACGGACATTGAACGCAATGATGGCATAGCAGGCACGTTGGTTACATAAGTGCTCTATTAAATAGCTCTGTAAGTATCCACCTAGTGAGCATGTCCATATCCTCTTCTGCTGAAATGCTGATTAGCTGGGGGAGCCTGTCTCCTTCTCATGCGTACCCCAGCCCAGCCAATCGGAACTTCCGCAGCAGATGAAATAGACATTTCCACTAGGTGGACACGGAATACACCCCCTGTGCTCTGCCCTATCTTTCCACCCTTCTTTATGTATTTTACTCAGTTAACTACTTGTTCAGCGTGTTGGTCACCTTAATCAATCTTCCAATAGCTCAGCACCTAAATAGGTGTACACTACAAATAAGGTACTGTAAACCCAACCAGTTAGTTTGGCGACTGCCGCTGTTATGCACCATACAGGCTCAAGCCATGGCTTCACTGTAGCTTTCCAAGTTAACTTTACTGAACTTTGATTCTACAGAAGGCAGAATATAAAAACAGACTAGCATTTTTCTAATGTGCCTCACCCGCTCTGCTTTCTTTTGTTGTTACAATCAGTATATTCAACCCAAATGAAGTAAAAAAGAAAAAGAAATTGTGACAACAATTTCATTTCACTGTCTCTTTTTTAAAG
Organism: Dermacentor variabilis; assembly: GCF_050947875.1. Taxonomy (NCBI): domain Eukaryota; kingdom Metazoa; phylum Arthropoda; class Arachnida; order Ixodida; family Ixodidae; genus Dermacentor; species Dermacentor variabilis. The sequence goes on from NC_134568.1 coordinate 38,140,930, forward strand.
GTACAGCAAGATTTTTTAATTGCATTACGAGTTGTTACTCATGTTTCGGTTTTAATGTTTCTTTTCTGAAGTGAAATGAAATGTTTCATTTCTCATGCTCCAAATAGGGCTACGACAGTACTGTTCGCTCATCCACAGCTATCAAGGCCTTATGGCAACATTGGAAGCTCTCTGAACTGAGTAAATGCTACGCATTGCATAATTTCTCAATGCATTTTCCCAGCTGCCTTTAACATCTATAGTTTCTCATTAAAGCCAGCATTTCTCTTGTGACCACCTTTAAAGAGCTTGTGGTAATGTATGCTTAACATGAAAGATGGGTGCTTTGTAGTGCTAGTATGCTCTGTCTAAGTATATAGATTTATGCGAAAATTGCTGACATACAAGCCTGACAAATACCGCATCAAGCATTGCTATTTGATATTTTGCCTTCTGTTTCAATTTGACTGCATCTATACATTTTACCAACACACCAGTAGAAAGGGTCCAAGGCTGTTCTTTAAGACACTCACGAGCACTTATCACGATCAATTCCCCATATAAGTGGTTTTGCTGAAGAGAATAAAGGAATACAAGCACATTAGACAAAGTGAAATGTGGGTAGGAATACTTTATTTTTTGCGCATATTTTTTTGATGAGCTGCTGTTATACTGCTAGAATCTGCATATTTAATGAAAGTATACCGTTCTGCTTCATCACTCCACGCTAAGTGCAAGTATCCTGTACCAGGAAGGCAAACCAAGATGTGGGATGTTCAGTCTGTGAAAATAAGAACGAGTTTAAAACATTAACGTTTAAAAATTAAAGCACACTGAAGAAAATAAAGACAGCACAACAACAAATCCAATGAATCGGAATTACCTTTGAGAGAAAATATTGCAGTTTATATGGCATAGTGAAGAAAACGTATTCCTCCGGCTTTTTTTGTGCGTGTGAAAAGATGAAAGCGTATGTGTTCTGTCCCATTTTGCGTATCTGTCACCTTTTCACACACAAAAAAGATGTCGTCTTAACGCGCCCAACTGTCTTTGCATATCCATTTCTCTGCTCTCATACCATGATATCTACAGTTCAAGGCTTTAGCAATGCTTAGCTTGAATGAAACAATACCAGCTACATGCACTGTGCTGTTGAACATGGCTATGTAAGTTAGGTTGATGCACAGCACATTGATGTGCTACATACATTTGATCTTGATTGTAGGCGAGATAAATAAAAAGAAGGTATGTAAATACGAATGTTCCCTGATGAGCTGTGCAGAAGTGCTCTCCCATTTGGAGAGAAGCCGAGTGCAACTGCAGTGAGCAAGAAGACAGCTTACACAGCACTTAAAATCTAAGATCTAAATATGCTACAGATTTTTCTAATTCAAGGTTGGAAATCAAGGTGTTAAAGATGACACATATTTTAACAGATCCCTGCTCAGACTGGTAATACTATGTGTCGCCTAGTTTGATAAAATACGCCCTACCACTGATCTCCCAAGCTAAGGCTGCTCTCCAGCTGCAAGTACAAATCACTCAATTAGGTCTAGGGTACACTTGAGCAAAAGGCAGCCAAAATTACTGCACCACTGAGGTCTATTGCCTGACATCTGATTTCTTCTCAGAAAACTGCCTCTCTCTAAAAAAGCTTCACAACAATATAACCCCAACCTCTCTTGAGGAAAGCCATCACACTGGTCCTTGAACACTGATTATGCAGTGGCTTCTTGGGATGTAATGTTATGTATGTTAGTACCTTACAAAGTACAGGAAAATTTAATAATGGCAGCATGACAGGTACACAACAAAGCAAAGGGATAAAACATCACACAGGATGCCACCAATATTCATGTCTCCATTTCAGTGTGGATGTTTTAGCAGCGAATACATGTTCTCATAGAACTGAGTGTCACAACATCAGAAAAGTGAAGGGCAAGGGTCTTTACATTCTAAGCTGACCAATGTGCTTTGTATGTTACATCGCAATACAGGATGTGTTTTGCAGTGAACGGTCAAGTAAGGTTTCGGCTAACTACGGCCTGCATGTCCTGCAGTGAGGCATCTTCCGTATTGCGGTAAAGTGTATTGATAGCGACAAGAGCTAACCTGGCAGGTACGGCTTTAACCAACAAAAGTTGTCGAAACATCACCCTGCCGCGAAAATCTGCTTTTTTGAGACCAGAACATTAGGTTCGTCGCTGACTAAAACCCTACATTCCCGATTCGCGTAAATCATTCCCACTATCGGCATGCTTCACCGCAGCACACAAATATGTTGCGGTGATAACGGTGATCGAAGAGGCTGATGCAAATGTTTCGACAGGGGAGTTTGCCTTCATCAGGGCAACTGCTCTCCTTGGCAATTTTTATATATGTGAGTCTTCCCCACTCCCAAGAAGGGAGATTTAGCTTGTAAGACCTTTGCCAAGTGACGTACCGAGAAGCGTTTGGTAGCGGCTGGTAAAGAGGCAGGAGTCTAGAAAGCCTTGCGAAATTCGGTTTCTTAAGGTTAGCTTCGCCGCAGTACAAATATATTAAGCGGCTAGGCATACAGAATGTTTTGCGGTGAAGGATAGCAAGGGTGCGTGACCTTTGATGCAAAAGCAAGGTTTGGGTACGGGCTAGTTGGTATTCCATGCTATCAATCGTCACACACAGCGCATACATAGACGAGGGCCGTACCCAAACAGCGCCGTCTTCGTCGTCCTTTTTGTCCCTCTTCTATTTATGCGCTGTAAGTGACGATTGATACCTTTGATGCAAAGCAGCTTCGCAAGAGGCACGCTGATCTCACGGCTAGTTATGCAGTTCCACGCGTGCGAGTGAGTTCCCCGCATTCGGTGGTCTCCCAGTGACATACAAAATGACATCGATTGACTGTGTTGTAAATGGGCGACGGCAATACTGGTGCAAAAGCTTCGTTTCGCTTTGAAAACTGCGCTCGGCTAAAAAGAACACTCTGACTTGCATATGACCAAAGCAGTTGGGCAGGAAACTACAAAATTAGGTAGCTATTATTGAAGAAAATAACAGTTTAGAAAAAATGACCGTGTAAACATTGGCTTACGAGGTCGACAAACCAACGAATCAAAGCGTCACAGCCACGTCCGAAATAGCTCTGAAGGCGCCACTTATTAGGCGCCTCGGCGCGCGTAATGTAACAGGAGACGGCGGTTGCACACGTACATCATGAAGGAACACATATTTTATATGTTCCGTGACAGTGGCCCCTTTTCACTTTTGAAATGCTTCACTGCAATACTTATTGGGTGTGCTTCACCGCGTAACACAAGCCTAGTGTGACTTCAGAACGCCCATTTATTCAACCTATCTTGCGAGGCAGGTCCGTTCATCACGCTTGGCAACGGTCGACCTAACTTACTGCATTAATTTCGTTTGTTCTGTTTAATTTTCTTATCATAGTGACCCTGTATCGCGCAGTAGCAGAGCTGGTGCCGCGTTTTAACTGCGTCAGGAAAGGTAAGCGTTATGCAGCAGGCACGGCGGCACTGGCTCTTGTTGGGAAACTTCAAGAGACACTCTTCCGCGCAGCGATGCCATCTGTCTTATTAAAAGAATACAGGTGATGAATAAATCAGCTGCAGCAAAGCTGTAAAAAAGCAGTAGTAATGCTGTTCTAAGACCATGTCGCTTGAGCGCAACGGTCCTAAGAAAAAAGCACGATGTAACACGATCTGACGGAACAGCTCTTCGTGCCAGTGTTTTCTTACGTCGTCGTTCTTTCGCGCATCCTTCCCTGAACCAGACTACTGAATGGTTCTGTGCACTCACTGGCGATCCTGACGGAGGCAGTACCATTCACATGAGCAGTTCTATATAGGATACCACGGCCCATTCCACACGCCGGCTGCAATTTGATGCGGCCAGAAGGCAAAATATGCGCGCAAGGTACCCTACGGTAACGCATGAAACAGCTCACAGCGCCAAGCTTTTATTACACGCATATAGCGTGGAAATGTGAATTACGGACCGCTTCGGGGGGGGGGGGGGGGGGAGCAGCGCAACCGGTCCCGAAAGACAGACGCCTTGCATATAGACGGATTGGACATCATGGGTTATAGTGGACGTGACGTCATGGGTGAACGTAGACGTTCACGGCACCTTTCGTCTGCTGTGCCCCGTTCTCACCAGTCACGGCCCACTGTCAATAACAAAGTACGAAGTGGCATCTTCCATGACGTCTGTGAATGAGCTCAGTGAGCGCGCGCGTGGCGCCCGCTGTCGCGCGTATTTGTGGATGCAAGCCACCATTCCTCGCGAGACGCGGCAGGCGCAAGGCGCGTAGACGCGAGCTTGCGCACGTGCGCAAGCGCACGTGTGGTCCCGCCTTAACCGCCAGAACGCGCTCGTGCCACTGCTCGCGCGTATGTCGCCGTCCACTTTTTCCACAACTGGCTCCGCTGCCGTTCATCATGCCAGCGTTCGCATACTGTCCCTCCCTTTGCGAAGGCTCTGACGGCACTGGCTATACTGCCAGTCGGTGCGGTGATTTCGGTTTGAATTTTTTTGCCTCAATATATCGCTCGCGCCTTCGTCATCATCTTCTTCCACAGCTGGTTCCGAGGCCGTTCATCATGCTAGCGTTTCCATACTGCCCCTCCCTCTGCGAAAGCGTCGACGGCACTGGCCTATACTGCCAGTCAGTGCGGTGATTTTAGACCCAAATTCTTCGTTGATCCGGGGCTCGGTGGATCAACAACTGGCCTTAGCGGAGCAACCGCTCTTGTTAACTGGGCCTTAGTGCTGGCCTTAGTTCTTTTTTTTCTCGTCCTTCCTTGCTTCAATATATCGCGAAATGAAAACACGAATGTAAATAACGAACGTATCGCACGAATGAACGCGGATGTATAAAAAAAATGTGTATGCGTACTTTCTTCACGATGACCAGCGATCAAGACAATAAATTTGTTCGTACCTTTGTTCCAAATTCGGTATCACCTCTTTGCCCTGCGCTACACAGCTTCGCTGGTCATCCACCTTGACAAAGTGGAACAGCTCATGATTTTTGGGATAGTTTTGATATAACAACAGTGATGATAGGTACGCACACACATTCTCGTATCACCTCTGTTATTAAATGCGTAAGCATTTCTATGTCTACTCTACAAGAAATGTGTCCGTCAGGTGAGACAATGAATCGCTCATACCCCCTTAAAAGCAATGGCTCATACCCCCGTAAGCAAGCAAAAACAATATTACCTGAGAGTCTACTGATGTTGAGAATGGTGCCTATTGATAACTAATCTACTGAAAATACATATCCAAGTGATGAGAGGTATAAGCTTTTTATAGAATGAAGCCATTTTGCATCAAATTCGGGAGTTGAGTTTTTGCACACGCAGATTTGTTCACGGACCCGAAAAATCCACGGAACCCCAGCCATAAATGACTTCGTTGTAAAACGCGCAGATCCAGGGTAATGTTGAAACCTAAGTGACACGAAGCTTTTCTGAGTTAGCGAGACACAAGGGGTGGTAGATAGCGCAGCCTCGTCGCCTACAACTATTAGCTGTCTGCGTCACGAGGATGAAATTAATATGCAGCGACTTTTGTTGGTGTTTTCTTTCGAACATTTTTTTCATTGAGATAACCATTCTTTTATTTGCTCACTCCAGCCTTTTTCAGCCTATCTATCTATCTATCTATCTATCTATCTATCTATCTATCTGTCTGTCTGTCTGTCTGTCTGTCTGTCTGTCTGTCTGTCTGTCTGTCTGTCTGTCTGTCTGTCTGTCTGTCTGTCTGTCTGTCTGTCTGTCTGTCTGTCTGTCTGTCTGTCTGTCTGTCTGTCTGTCTGTCTGTCTGTCTGTCTGTCTGTCTGTCTGTCTGTCTGTCTGTCTGTCTGTCTGTCTGTCTGTCTGTCTGTCTGTCTGTCTGTCTGTCTGTCTGTCTGTCTGTCTGTCTGTCTGTCTGTCTGTCTGTCTGTCTGTCTGTCTGTCTGTCTGTCTGTCTGTCTGTCTGTCTGTCTGTCTGTCTGTCTGTCTGTCTGTCTGTCTGTCTGTCTGTCTGTCTGTCTGTCTGTCTGTCTGTCTGTCTGTCTGTCTGTCTGTCTGTCTGTCTGTCTGTCTGTCTGTCTGTCTGTCTGTCTGTCTGTCTGTCTGTCTGTCTGTCTGTCTGTCTGTCTGTCTGTCTGTCTGTCTGTCTGTCTGTCTGTCTGTCTGTCTGTCTGTCTGTCTGTCTGTCTGTCTGTCTGTCTGTCTGTCTGTCTGTCTGTCTGTCTGTCTGTCTGTCTGTCTGTCTGTCTGTCTGTCTGTCTGTCTGTCTGTCTGTCTGTCTGTCTGTCTGTCTGTCTGTCTGTCTGTCTGTCTGTCTGTCTGTCTGTCTGTCTGTCTGTCTGTCTGTCTGTCTGTCTGTCTGTCTGTCTGTCTGTCTGTCTGTCTGTCTGTCTGTCTGTCTGTCTGTCTGTCTGTCTGTCTGTCTGTCTGTCTGTCTGTCTGTCTGTCTGTCTGTCTGTCTGTCTGTCTGTCTGTCTGTCTGTCTGTCTGTCTGTCTGTCTGTCTGTCTGTCTGTCTGTCTGTCTGTCTGTCTGTCTGTCTGTCTGTCTGTCTGTCTGTCTGTCTGTCTGTCTGTCTGTCTGTCTGTCTGTCTGTCTGTCTGTCTGTCTGTCTGTCTGTCTGTCTGTCTGTCTGTCTGTCTGTCTGTCTGTCTGTCTGTCTGTCTGTCTGTCTGTCTGTCTGTCTGTCTGTCTGTCTGTCTGTCTGTCTGTCTGTCTGTCTGTCTGTCTGTCTGTCTGTCTCATAGAAACCCAATGCATTGTCAAATGCTGCCGAAATACTTTGCGCAATACGACGCGTGCAGATACTCTGCCACCGTATAGCGTCCATCCCTTTGCCAAATAAAGTTGTGTGAGAGTGTAAATGCAGCGAATTTATAACACACTCTGCCACATTATGATATTATTGTACAGGCTGGTCCTTTATGAAAGGGAACACTCGAGCGCGTGGCCTGTGCTCTGCGGCGGCTGCTTAGAGCGCCAGCAACAGGCAGCAAAGGGAAGCACGTCCGCTTCTAGTGTCCACTTTTGGCGGCCAGAATAAGCAGACGTGGCTGATAGGCAAGCGGCTGCTCGACTGCCTCCAACGCCAGCTGGATGCGCAACAGGTGGGGCCTGCATCGCAGCGTCTGCTGCTAGCAAACCGCGCTCCCTACGCTATCACACTGAAAACGTAGAACTTTCAACGTATGCCGGCAGGTTAATAGGCATTGTCACCGCAGTTTAATGCGTAAGCATTCTTTGGCGCGTACCGCAGCAAGATCTTTTCGCCACGCGAAAGGTGTAATGCCTTGTATCTGCACGAAAACACTTAATGTGCGAAGTTACGACACATAATCATTATGACAGTGTAAATGTAGATGATTGGTAGCTTTATAAGCGATCCAATGAGGAGTTCTACACAGCGCTAATTAGAATAAGATCGTAGGAAGAGGCAAGCGTGACGGTAGCTTCTTTTCACGCAACGCGTTCACATCACACAGGGGTGCGGCCAATGGCCATATCCCAGAGTAGCGAAACTCTCAACGGAACACTTCCGCTGCCAGCCTGTATTTTCTTAGCAGACAGGGCTCCACGCTATCGTAGTCTAGTCATGACGATTACGTCCACCGTCTCGCCAAGTAACTATGGCGGTAGGCACCGTGGCCACGATTTCCGGGCGAAGACTTGCTTTCTAGCTATATTAGCTCCAAGCTTACCTAGAACTGACTCATATCCTTTCCCAGCTTGTACTTCCGTCATGTCGCTCAGGAAGCGGTCGTGGGCACTTTCGATCCATATAAGCAAAAAATTGAGGAGCCATTCCACTCTGTGTGTGTGAGAGAGAAAGAGAGACGTTAAACAATCAAATTGTGGGGTTTTACGCGACAAAACCACGATCTGATTATGAGGACTCCGAAAATTTGGACCACCTCAGATTAACTTGCATCTAAATCCAAGTTCACGGGTGTTTTCGCATTTCGCCCCCATCGAAATGCGGTCGCCGTGGCTGGGATTTGATCCCGCGACCTCGTGCTTGGCAGCGCAACACCAGAGCAACTAAGCAACAACGACGGGTTGGTGATGACACGTGTACGTACAGCGAAGTATGACACATATTCAAGTGCATCTAAGGCATAATACCTCCCCCCCCCCTTGGTGAGACCAAGAGGGGGGGGGAGCCCGTACCCAATCTGATGGATTGGTCCAAAATGGGCACATACCTACAGTTGCAGATACCCATTGGCCCCAGTGGTTGTTTATTCGTTGAGAAATATTACTTACGTGCACCAAACACATGGGAGTTAAGCAAAAAAAGCACTGATTAGAAAGAATACATGCAGATACAACGCACATGTTACAAACTATGTGAAGCGAAGGTTTCGTGAAGCAGTTAATGAAATTTCTTCTTATTAAATTTACATATACCACCCGCTTCTTGGCCAAATCCAGTTGTGGGTATGTGCTCCAGTTGTGGGTTGTGGTATGCTAACCATATCATCATCAACATACACGGCAATCATCTCAAAGAGGTAGTTCGCGTCGCACGATATATGTAGTTGCCCAGGGTGTCTACCAAGTTGGCATCTCTAATTTACCTGATTTTTCTAGGTTTTCCCTGGGTGCCCTTGCAATATTCTCTGAGTGACACAGACCTTTGTTTTATGTCAAGACGGGCTGACACCACGTCGCCCAATGCTTTCACTGTATAGTAAGCATGTTAAAAAATAAAAAAACGCCTTAATCGAGTTTGAATATTAAGGAGTAGTGTTTATTTTATCCAAAAAGAAAACAGAAGGGAGGGGTTAGTAATATGCACAGCGAATAAGATATCTTAGAAAAAATGGTAAAACCCCTTGCAAATGGAGTCTAACACTCTCAAATAGAAATAAAATGAATAGACATACAGAAACCAATATTTTCGAACATGAGCTATTTCTAACTAATAGAAAGTTCATTGGCATAAGGCCAAACTTTGTCAAAAGTGAGATTCTCTCTCAACAGCTGGTAAGTCAACCTCAACTGTCCCAACATATGCTGAAGCAAGATAGCAAGGTAGGCGAGTTGGTTAGGATTAATCATACTCTTGGTAACAGCGCAAAGGTGCACGGAGAAAAGGAAGAAGCACAACACGGGCGCGAGAACACGGACGCCCGTGTTGTCGTGTTTCTTCCTTTTGTCCGTGTCCCTTTGCGCTGTTACCAAGAGAACGATGCACCCTGACATATTCTCAGCCCGCGAATAATGCCTCAGTGTTGCGTTTCACTGCTTTAAACAGTTTATCTTAGTTTGGATAGAGGGACATCTGCAACTTGGCTTCAGCCAACACTTCGTTTTTAGAGCGCAGCTCTTTGGCGTCCGTTCCTGGGCTTCGCGTCGTCGTCGGCGTTGTCGTCGGCCTCGTAACCAGCTCCGCCCCCCTTTCATCCCCCCAGCGCTAGCAGCGACCGACTGATACCGCTGGATGCCGCTGACGCCGCTAGAGAGTCAAGATAACGTGACTGCATAGAACACCGTCGCCGCCATGCAGAAAGAGGAGGAAAGGGTCCCCCCCCCCCTGTTCTTGTGTGGCGGATAGGGTGCTCTTCAGTTGCCGACGCGCCGGTTATTTCACGTAGGCCCCGGCACGTCGACGAATACGTGACCACCTTCCAACGGCTAGACCTGGTTCTTAGCGCTGCGGAAGCGAGGGTATCATATTGTTTGTGTCGGCATCGGCGGCGTTGTCCCTGAAACCAACTCCGCAGCTGGGGTTGACTCACTATCGGCGTCAGCGGCATCAGTCAGTCGCTGCTATCTCTTCCCTCCTCCCTTTATCGTGTTGTCCGCTTGCTGCGCGCGCTTCTGCCCCCATCGTTTGCCGCTGGGTGTACACGCCGCCCCCCTCCCCCCTCTTCCTGCGAGTCTCCGGTTGTCAAAGCGCCGGCTCGAACTTAATTCCTTTCTTCGCTCCTCCTCCAATGCAACCCCTGTGCGGTGGCAATCAGAGAGCCAGATCGGTGGCGGCGGATCTGTATATGTGCACCGCCCGAGCCGAAATTGCCGCTGCCGTTCGCCCTGTGCGGTGGCAATCAGAGAGCCAGATCGGTGGCGGCGGATCTGTATATGTGCACCGCCCGAGCCGAAATTGCCGCTGCCGTTCGCCACTGCGAAATTATCTGCCAGTTCTTTCTGAGCCATGAGCGAGACGACCGATGGAAGTCCTCCGTCTGCTGCTGCTGCTGCTGCTGCTGCTAAACGAGCTGCCAGAGCAGAGGCCCAGCGCCGTCGCCGTCAGAATCCAGAGGTGCGTGCCGCCGAAGCAGAAGCTTACCTAGTGGAGTCTTTGTTAAAGGAATACGTGTGAAAAATAAAACAAAAATTCTGTGATAGCGCATACATGTGTTGCTCGATTTCTTTGCCTCAATCTATCGAAAAGGTGAAACAGCTTATTTGCTGCGCTCAAATTTCGCATTAGGAAGTAACGTAATCGTCGGTAATTTTTTGAACTAAAGCTCCTTCAAGGAAGCGGCGGCACGCGCTTCCTTTCCCGTTCATTCCTCAACGTGTTGGTCCTTCCTGTTCGCGTCCTCCTTGCGCCGCACGTTCGCCCCACGGACCATTTGAAGCATCCTCTCGGACTGCCTAGGGGCCGCGAAGACGTCCGACAAATCGGGCAGTACGAAAAAATGAATGCATGTCTTTCACTACCCTTAAGAGCTCAAGTCACCACAGACACATCCGAAACAGCTCTGAAGGCCTGCCAGTAGAATTATTAGGCATATCGGTGCTCGTACTGTGACAGGGGATGGCGGGTGCACGCGTGTATAATTAAAGAATAATACTGTGTGCCGTGACAATTGCCCCTTCCCACGCTTATGCTTCACCGCTATACTTTTGCGTATGCTTCACCGCGTAATATTCCTGTACTGAGGCGAAGCTGACACTCGGGAACCGGCTCATGCAACGCGTCGTGCTTTCCGAGCTTCGAAGCCAATCGCGAGGACCACAAAGGCGGAGACGGTGCCATTGCTGACAGCGGCGAAGTCTTTTAATGAAAAAAACACGGCACAGAACGGCAAGAAGCTTAATCGCGAACGTCAAAGCTTCTAGGCCTAGTGTTGCGGCGTTAGTGGCTGCGGCTGCCAGCGGATCTGTGTGCTAGAGCGCCGGTTCGAGGCGGCTAGGTAATCAAAATGTAGGTGGTGGTCGCTTTGGTTAATGCCATTTCGGACCTTAGGTGACGGCAAAAAGTTCGGAAAATCGGACAACGAAGGGTTCTTGCGTCCGAAATTTCAGACGTTCCTATACATTGCCTCTGGGGTACGTGGCGGTGCCGCGAAGCCATCCGAATTATCGGGCGTCAGGAAAGGCGGTCGTTGACTGTACACTGGCCACTCCTCCAGTCCACGACACGGCGTCAAAGACGATTCGTTACGATTCCTCTGCGTGACGCGAGCCAGCATTACCGCAACTTCAACAAAATTTCAGCAAATTTTCCCTGACAGAAGCATATATTCCCAGAGTTTTCCATGAGTATTTCCAGGTTATTCAAGATCCCTGAGAATTCCCGGTTTTCCCGGTAGGTAGACACCCTGTTGCCGCTACTTCGCCAACACCTCCCTCCCTAACGAGGTTATCTTCCGTTGTGCGTAAATTGTCACCATCATAATCATCACACGGAAAAGGTTCTCGACCGAACCTCTCTGTGGGTATGTGCAATAGTAAAGAAATCATAATCATCATCAATAATCATCGATCATCATCAGCCCCATCGACCTCCGGGCTGGTGGGCGCAGGGGTCTTGCCTTCCGATGCAGGACTAGCTCTCTCAGAAAACTTCTCGCTCGCAAGAGAACGTGTCCGACGCCTCACAAGAGGCAATGGACACTACACCTATCGTCAAGGCGCACCAAGCGCCAAAGGAGCAGCGAGGCTCCCTCGAACGCTCCAGAATGGACAAAACCCCCGTTACAGAGCACACACACAGCACCTACACAGAGCACCTATTTACTTCCAATTTGGATACACAAATTATTCAATGGAACGTCAGAGGTCTTAGAAACCTTGATGACGTACAAGAACTCATCCACAAACACAATCCAAAAGTGCTGTGTTTACAGAAAACATACTTAAAATCGAAACACACAAACTTCCTCCTACAGTATGTTACGTTTCGCAGAGATCGCGATGATGCTGTCGCATCATCGGATGGTGTTGCCATTGTTATTCATAAAAGCATAGCATGTCAACGTTTGCAGCTAAAACGCCCCCTGAAAGCAGTGGCGGTTCGAGTTGTACTCCTAAACAACCTCATCACCATTTGCTCGCTTTACATACCCCGCATTACCAATCAAACAAACATGAATTTCAGTCCTTTATAGATCAATTGCCAGAGAGAGAGAGAGAGAGAGAAAAAACTATTTGGTCCATTAAAGGTTTAGCGTTCGGTCTTCGTCTTCATCGCTGTAGACGCTTGACCTTTTTAGCAGGGTTGGGCTCCTAGTCCAGGGCTCCACTGAGCCGCTCTGCTTCGCTTGCGTGCTGCACCATTGCCCTTTGGGCGGCGAGCTCGCAGCTGGTGAGCCGGCTCTCCCACTGCTCCGCACTCGAGGTTTTGTGTTGGTGGAATGTGTAGTTACGTTTACACTCCCAGGTTATATGGTTAAGCGTGGGGGTTGCCCCGCACCACGGGCAAGTGTTTCTAAATTGTGTAGGATACATCTTGCTTAGTATATGTAAGTTAGAGAAGGTTCCCGTTTGCAGCCTCCGCCAACTAGCTGCTTCTTGCTGTGTTAAGGCTTTGTGTGGCGGGGAGCATCTAATTCTCTTGCCTCTGTGGTAGTTCAGTAACTCTGAATAGCCGATCTCCACGGTGAAGTGCTGTCCCAGAGCGTGTGGCCGCTCGACTCGGTACGTGATGTGCGAGCCAAGCTGTCTGCCCTTTCATTTCCTTCTATCCCCCTGTGTGCCGGAATCCAGATTAGTTTGTGGGTTGCGGTGTGTCTGAGGTGTTCTGCCTTGCGGAGGATAGCTAAGGTAGCCCTGCAGATTCTACCCTTTGTGTAGTTCCTGCATGTCTCTTTTGAATCCGTTAAAATGACCATTGAACTTGGAACAGTTTCACCGACTCAGAGACACGGCTACGGGAAGAGCGCTCCTGACAAGGTTAGGTCGCGACCCAAGGAGGCATCTCGATCGATCCGCCGATATACCCGACGAGATCCGTAAGACCCTGCAGGTCAATCTCATTCCGAAAAACATGGATCCAAATCTCCACGCGGCTTCTCCACGCAACTTGAATGGGAAGTTACCAACAATCCTTACGTAAGCGATCATTTCCCCATACTGCTACGAACACCTAAAGAAAACGAATATTTACCACAGGCTCCTAGGTGGAAGATTGATACAGCTGATTGGGAGAAATTCCGAACTCTCACTAGTGTCTCATGGGATGACATGTCCTCGTTAGGAATTAATGCTGCTGTGGAGTATTTTATAGTGCCGCATCTAAATGCATATCAGAAGTAAATGGCTTGGCATGCAAACGGCGTCCCGTGGTGGAACGACGAATGTAGGATCGCTCGTAAAAAACAGAACAAAGCGTGGGGGTTGCTACGCGCCTCTCCCACTGCGGAGAATCTTATTAACTTTAAGAAAGTAAAGTCCCAAGGCAGGAGAACGCACCGACAGGCCTGAAGAGAGAGTTGGCAGAAGTTTTTATCAGGCATCAACTCGTATACAGATGAGGCCAAAGCCTGGAACAAGGTTAATAGGATAAGAGGGCGACAAACATATTCACTCCCTTTGGTAAATACACAGGGCGATACACTGCAAGATCAGGCAGACTCACTTGGGGAACACTTTGAGCGTGTGTCGAGCTCAATCCACTATTCCCAATCCTTTCTTAAAGATGAAGAAATAGAAGAACGTAAGCCAATCATACGAAAATGCAGACAGAATGAACCGCATAACCGGCCTTTCAGTATTGCCGAGTTGAGAGCTGCCTTGAACACATGCAAAAGCACTGCACCGGGACCTGACAGACTCATGTATGACATGATCAGAAACTTACATACTGACACACAAGTTACACTACTCACACTTTTCAACACTACTTGGGCTGCGGGATACCTCCCATCCACATGGAAAGAAGCGATTGTGGTTCTTGTTCTGAAGCAGGGAAAAAGACCTTTCCTTGGCAGCAAGTTATCGTCCGATAGCTCTTACAAATTGTATGTGTAAGCTTTTTGAAAAAATGATTAATCGCAGACTCATACATTTCCTTGAACTCAACAATATGCTCGATTCCTATCAGTGTGGCTTCAGACAAGGGCGGTCGACAACCGATCATCTTGTGCGCATTGAAGGATATATCTGCAATGCATTTGTACACAAACAGTATTTCCTCTCAATATTCCTCGATATGGAGAAGGCATATGACACAACATGGCGTTACGGGATCTTGCGAGACTTGTCGGGAATGGGCATCTGTGGAAATATGTTGAAAATAATTGAAAGCTATTTGTCGAATCGTATCTTTCGCGTGAAAATTGGCAACGTATTATCGCGACCTTTTATACAAGAAACTGGTGTACCCCAGAGAGGCGTACTCAGTTGCACACTCTTTATCGTTAAGATGAATACACTTCGTGCTTCTCTACCACAGGCCATTTTTTATTCCGTCTACGTGGACGATATACAAATAGCTTACAAATCGTGAAACCTTACATTGTGCGAAAGACAGGTACAGAAGGGCTTAAACAAGGTGTCCAAGTGGGCAGACCAAAATGGATTTAAAATCAACCCCCAAGAAAGCTCTTGTGTTCTCTTTACAAGAAAGAGAGGCCTGGTCCCTGATCTTTGTGTAGAACTGGGTGGACAACAAATTCCCTTCAACAAAGAGCCCAAATTTCTAGGTGTTATACTTGACTCCAGGCTCACTTTCATTTCACACATAACATGTGTTAAAGCAAAATGTATAGAAACTATGAATTTACTTAAAATCCTGTCCCACACAACATGGGGTAGTGACAGGAAGTGTTTAGTGAATCTTTACAGGAGCCTTGTCCGATCACGGTTAGATTATGGTGCCATAGTATATCACTCTGGCGCACCGAGCGCGCTGAAGACGTTAGACCCCGTTCATGATCTGGGTACCCGCCTGGCCACTGGCGCATTTAGAACAAGCCCTGTCGAAAGTCTATATGTAGAGTCAGATGAGTAGTCACTCCATCTTCAGAGAACCTACATCAGCTTCACCTATTTTCTCAAAGTGCGCTCTAATAAAGAACGTCCGTGTTTCACAACCGTTAACGCCTTGACATGTGAAACACTTTTTCATAATACACCCTCTATGAGACTTCATTTGTCACTGCGTGCAAGAGAGCTTAGCGAAGAAATGGATGTCCCAATTCTCGAGCATCGCTTAATGCCTCCAGCTAAGCTACTACCGCCCTGGGAGTGGCAGGTGATAGACTGTGATTTATCCTTTGTAGAGGTCACAAAGCACGCTCCTGACCTCGAAATTGCTATGCATTTCCGTGAACTTCAATCGAAGTACTGCTGTTCCGAATTCTACACAGAGGCGTCAAAATCACATTCTGGTGTATCTTATGCTGCTGTTGGTCTCTCTTTTCCTAAATCTGATGTATTGAACCCCTTAACGAGTATCTTCACTGCAGAAGCCTATGCTGTACTGTCTGCAGTAAAACATATAAAGAAATTAAAACTTGACACAGCAATAATATTCACAGACTCGTTAAGTCTTGTAAAAGCGCTGATCTCTTTACAAAAGTTTACAAATCTGGTTTTCATTGAACTTTACTCACTTTTATGCAGCATTTATTTATCATGTAGACATGTAAGAATATACTGGGTACCTGGCCATAGAGGCATCGAGGGTAATGTACTAGCTGACAAAACGGCCACATCACTCAAATCACTAGCTATTAATCCTACGGCTACTGTCCCTGTCACAGATCTGAAGCCTTTCTTACGTAATAAACTGCGAGACCACTGGCAATGCATGTGGGACGCGGAAACAAATAATAAGCTCCACGTGATAAAGCCGCAGTTAGGATTCTGGCCCTCTGCAACAAAATCACGCAGAACAGATTTCCTATTCTGTCGTCTCAGAATAGGACACACATTTGGTACCCATAATTTTCTACTCACCGGAAATGACCCTCCAACCTGTGGTAGATGAGGGGAGAGGCTGACCGTTCTCCACGTCCTCCTGGGGTGTGGGGAAGCCAAAGGTAAGAGAAAGAAATTTTTCCTTAGCATACCGGCAGCACATTCCTCTTCATCCTGTAATGTTTCTCGGTTCAGAGCCGCTTTTCAATAGAAACACAGTCCTAGGTTTCCTCAGAGATGTTGTCTTACATGTTATTAGTCCCAGACATTCGTAGCGCTTCCTCTCTTCAGACGATGCCGCTGCGATAGTCGTACTGTATAGCACATGCCTCCAGGCCCTTGTCTTTCAAGGGCTCTGGTGAGGCAGTTGTGCTGAAGCAAATCTTGCATCTTTGATGGTCTGTATATCCTATGATTCTTCCGCAATGCAGTGTAAGGCTTATAGTACCCGTCATTAGTCATCGCCATAGTCTTATTGCACGTAGATTTTACGCACATTACAGCGACTATTTTTAGGCCCCTCTACAGCCACGTCACATCAACTTCACAGAAATCATCATTTCACCACGAAATCACTAACAATGTCATGACGCTCTTTGGCCATACCTGGCCCTTGCGCCACTAACCAACACACATTCATTCATTCATTGCTTTAATCGTTCGGCTAGATTCACTTACATTGAAAAAGCATCGTAGATAGCGCCTGGCCTAGTTTTTTTGCTCTTTCAAAGTAAGCCTTATCAAAGTTTTGCTGTGCTTGATGTGCGCAATGCCTACTTTTTGGTCTTTGTTTTTTTCTTCATTTCGTCTTTGTTTTGCATGGCTGTTTTTTCACGCCGGTGACCCCAAATCTCCTCGTGAGTATGAGATATATGTCGATGTAACAACGTCATCAAACATCCCTGACAACAGCAAGTGGACTACCGATAAGGGTGTAAAATTACATCTCGCTGCCATCATTTTATACACATGTTTCCGCTATTAGCTTTATACGTTTGCACAACATTTGCTTTAACTTTTTCGCACATATCGGAGGAAACTTGTCTTAACACTGTTTTCCACTGAAGCTTGTGATTCGCCAAATTTATGTTTCGTCACCCAGAATAGAGAAGCACTCACTGGCGCTGTTCTCTGGGCCAAGGCAATGGGCTGTGATTGGTCGGTTTGCTGGAGCTTGCCGCGTCTGCAGCGAAAGCATTGCAGTGGCGATGGTAGACGATGTTTTGTTTTCACTGGCCCTGTGGCGAGGGTGAAGACTGATGACGAGAACGTGTCCTATAGAGACGTGATGACAACTTTATGATTGTCGTTGTCATCCTCAAGTTGTACTCATCAGCGTAACGGAAAGGACGGACAGACAGAGCAAACAGTCTCTAGTTTTTAACGACAGTCAGTGTGTCCGGGGCAGAATTCCCAAAATTCACGGATAAGCAAGTACATAACCTCCCTGCTGGTAAGTTGCTGGACGCCATATTCACCGCATGATCGAGAGCACAGTCTGCGATCGTCGAAATGTGATCAGCGGGTCAAGCGCGCCGGCTTTTATACATAACTCGCCCAAGGTTCTAGCGTAATTGCTGGTGCTCGCGTACCTTCCAGAAAGTACTACACAATTGGCATAGCGCATACAATCGTATTACAAAGTATTGGTGACAACAGGCACAACAGATAGAATCAACGATAATTTTCGAGTAAGTTCCAAATTATGCAGGTGCGTCTTGCTGTGAGCGATAACTTTAAGTTGTTAGCAGGTGAAATGTTGTCCCCGAGAAAATAATATATAAGTACACGTGTCAATGCTCATATATATACATTATTGTATTCGAATATGCATACAGAATGCAACTAAACCATATAAAAATAAATAAACATTCTGCAATTTAACCCATCATACAACCCTGCCTCTGTGTCGCTAATTCTACCATCACAAGAACGTATAACCTATAATCACTAATTGCACACCTGTCGCGAGAAAGAATGCTAATCACATTATCCTCCGCAATCATCTCCATAGGATGAATGAGCCGCCATTTTTTTTCAGTACACATGTATTCGGGCCTAGGGGGTTATAAAAACCGCCGTATTGTGATGGGCTTCGTATTAATTTTTGTCACCTGAGGGTCTCTCTTTAACGAGCATCCAATGCACGGAACACAAGCGTTTTTAGCGTGATTAGCATTATTTTGGAACTTCAGGAGTTTGCGATATGTCTGTGTGTATGCCTGTCCACCCCCAACTTTTTTCATGCCAACTTGGGTCACAGGGTAGTCTATGATTTAATGGGTAGAGCATCGCATGGCTGTGCTGAGGGAACCTAGTTCGAAACCAACCGTCGGACAACCTTGGGCCACTGGATATGCGACACGGGGTATATGCCGCTCTTCAATGATTCCTTTCCACACCAACTTGTGTCACTCGGTATGTGCCGCTCATCAATGAACCTATTAGACGCCAACTTGGGTCACTGGGTATTATTTAGATCGGCCAGCGGCGGTAGTGACCTTCTAGCCTCTCCTGTACTACTGCGACGAATCGCTTCGAGAAGCTAACAATCCGTCCCCTCGTACAGACTGCGGCAACACCAGGGGAGACACGTTTGGCCGATAGAGTGTTGATTGTTTGTTCACTGTCGCCGCCACCGACGATGGGAGCAAGAAACTCCCGGAAAAGGGTGTTCTGACGCGTTTCCTCACGGACTCCGGTAACCGCCCCGGTCGCTTGACAGACACTCCAGCTAATTGCCGAGAAACCCCAGCAACCAAGACGAGCCAGTTTGAGTCAAGCGTGACAATCCCTGTCTACGAAGCACCCCTCCTTTCTGTGTGTTCAGTGAACAAAGGCGCGGGAGTGATTGTGTGAATCCTCGCCCTCAACGCGGGTCCTTCGGCGACTTTGGAAGCTCCGATTGGACGAAGGAGGGACGGCAGATTTCCCTCGCCTAGGGATCTAGGGAGGACAGAGGGGATTTAAGAGGACTTTTCCGGCTCCTCAGTGTGCTTCAATCCAGTCATGCTAGACTGATGAGGCGTAACGTTCTCGCCTCCTCATGTAGATATTGTAAATAAACCCAGCACTCGTTCTCGATTAGAACATGTTACTCCCTTCAACAACGCCCTTAGTATGGTCGGACGACGGCATGGGCCAGCTACTCCTTTTGACATGCCTCACCCCAACTCTTACAGTATATGTGCCACTGGTTGACAAAAAAACGACAATAGAATTCTTTAAAAAATGTATCTTGTCCTGGTCGGAGTTGAGCCCGCATCATACCTATTCAGACAGTCGTGTCTAAATAAATATTTGCACGCGCCCCTAGCGCAGACTTCGAGGCGGCGCCGCTAGATGGCACAGCGTATCCAGAGGGAAATGCGCGAGAGGAGCCTGGCTGCAGTACATGCCACACACATGACGCGTTTCGGCGTTGGCAATACGGTGCGTCGCGACATTGTTTCAACGGTAATCACATTAGCGTCGACATTCATCGTGAGATGGGCGGCCACCTCGCGTCCGGGAAGCGAACTCGCAACCTCGTACACAACAGCACAACGTCCTAGCAAGTGAGCCATGGTCGCGGAGGGTTTGAGAGGCAACACCCATCAGTTTCGTGCGTCAGATATTGTATCATGTTCATTTACACGTGATTTTTCTGGGAGATAAAAGAAGTGAGAAAAGAAAAATAAGATATGCCGCAATTTCCTAATGAATGGAATTAAAGTGTACATTAATGCAAAACTACCAACCACAGAGGACCTAGCCATCACCACTGAAATGTACCAACAAGACTGATTTAACTTGGCGTGTGAGTACATGCAGGCAGGTGTGTGTGTGTGCGGTGTTATGATCGACCTGTGAAGTGTGAGAGACATTCAGGCGTACGTTCCTATTACAAGATGATTTGCCTCGTCCCAGAAAAGGCTGTTACATGAAGCCTGGACAACGACCTGTCAAGTGTGAGAAGCGTTCAAGCGGGAGTCCCCATGTCCACATAATCGCCTTCTTCTCCGAAACAGCGTTACCCCTTTTATTTCCCAGAGCTGACACAAAGGCATGGACGAAGAGAAGGCAAACCGAAGGGTAGGAGGTCGTCGACGACAGAACTTGATGCAAGCACTAATACTTCCATAGGCCCCACAAGAAGACGTCGACGACCACAAGACCGCAGGGGGTAATTAAGGCCGTCTTGGCCTCCGTATGATCGACCTGTCAAGTGTGAGAAGCGTTCTAGCAGGCGTCCCCATGTCAACATAATTGCCCTCTTCTCCGAAACAGCGTCCCCCCTTTTATTCCCCGATCTGGCACAAAGGGATGGACGAAGAGGAGACAAACCGAAGGGCAGGAGGTCGTCGACGACAGAACCTGACGAAAGCACTAATACTTCCACAAGCTCCGCAAGAAGACAGCGACGACCATCAGACCGCAATGGGTTATTTAAAGCCGTCCTGGCCCCCGTGTTAATCAGAACCGCTTGAGACTTGGATAAGAGTCACCATCATGTACCAATGAAGTATATACAATCTTTTCTACTTTTTTCATCTTCACGATTCCCGACTTCGTCCTCGTTTCCTGATTCTTGCGGTGAAGTTCCACCTCACCCGGTCGAGATCGTTACAACTGGTTGGCAGCAATGGGATACTTCACTCTTCGTCCTGGCTTCCGCAGAATGGTGAGTGCTGGACTTTCTTTGAGAATTAGCTAAGTTTTAGCTCGTGTTTTCTAAAACAACAAATTAGTTTCTGTACATGCAGGCTCCCGTTGAAAGCTTCCTCACATCACAGCAGAGTAATAAAGTCCTCGTTCGGAATAGACCATGGATTTAAGCAAATTGAAAAAGCCAGAGTTGTTATTACTATGTGAAGAGCTGGGAATTGAGGTCGGGAAAAGCCAGAGAAAGCCGCAGCTCGTTGAGGCGATTGCGAAGTGCGGGGCTTTTGGGGACGAAATTTCAGAAGCATGGGAAGAGATAGAGAAACGAGCTGAGAAAGCTGAACAAAACGCTGCAGAATAAAGGCAAAGAGCTGCAGAGGAAAGGAAAAAAGCTGGTCAAATGGAAGCTGCATAAAGAAAGGAACGAGAGGAGCAGAGAGCTGCATTAAGAGAGGAACGAGAGCAGCAGAGGGCTCCAGAAGAAAGACAGAAAGCTCACAAACTAAAACTAAAAGAACTAGACGTGCAGCGGGATCTGGCCATGCAATCGGCAAATAAGATCTCAATAAATGAAAGACGTTCAGGTGAAGCAGGAGTAAAAATAAGGGATCTCATGCCGTCGTACAAGGTGAACGATAACATAGGATTGTTTTTCGTTACTTTTGAACGAACCTGCGGGAAAAACGGGTTGGCACTATAGAGAGTTGGCCACAACAGATTCTGACTGTTCTGGTAAACTGGGCGGAGGACGTCGCGACTAGGCATGGCCTGGACGCCCCATCCGGCAGCCTGAAGGCCGCCCACAACGCTGCTTTTTAATTTGTTTTTACTTTTGACCTTCTCATCAATAAAGTTTTTCACCACCACCACCTGGCGAAGCAACCGAAATAATTGCAAGGCTAACGAGAGACGACGCAGATGACTATGAGAAATTAAAAGCTGCGTTGCTAAGGAAATATCGGCTCTCAGCGGAGGCTTTCCGCCGTTGTTTTCGTGAGGCAGCAAAAACACCGGGCGAGCCTTTTCAAGATTTCACTTATAAGCTGAAAGCCAATTTAATTGAGTGCCTAAAAGGGGAAGATGCGTTCGGTTGCCACGACAAGGTTGTTGAGGTAATCTGCATGCAACAGTTCTATGGGTCCTTGAGCAAAGAGATGCGCCTGTGGATTCAAGATAGGTCGGACGAAAAGGAGTTAGAACGTGCTGCAGTGCTAGCAGATGAGTTCACTGCACGTCGCGAATCCGAGAAAACGCGTGTCAGGCCATTCACTAAATTCAGCAAAGAGGAAAACAGGCGCCCCATTCACCACGAGAAGGCTGGAGGAGGGACGAAAGACGTGCAGCCTGATAATTCAGTAGAGAATAACACCGCAGTAAAAGACGAAAGAAAAAATTACCGACGATTACGTTACTTCCTAATGCGAAATTTGAGCGCAGCAAATAAGCTGTTTCACCTTTTCGATAGATTGAGGCAAAGAAATCGAGCAACACATGTATGCGCTATCACAGAATTTTTGTTTTATTTTTCACACGTATTCCTTTAACAAAGACTCCACTAGGTAAGCTTCTGCTTCGGCGGCACGCACCTCTGGATTCTGACGGCGACGGCGCTGGGCCTCTGCTCTGGCAGCTCGTTTAGCAGCAGCAGCAGCAGCAGCAGCAGCAGCAGCAGACGGAGGACTTCCATCGGTCGTCTCGCTCATGGCTCAGAAAGAACTGGCAGATAATTTCGCAGTGGCGAACGGCAGCGGCAATTTCGGCTCGGGCGGTGCACATATACAGATCCGCCGCCACCGATCTGGCTCTCTGATTGCCACCGCACAGGGCGAACGGCAGCGGCAATTTCGGCTCGGGTGGTGCACATATACAGATCCGCCGCCACCGATCTGGCTCTCTGATTGCCACCGCACAGGGGTTGCATTGGAGGAGGAGCGAAGAAAGGAATTAAGTTCGAGCCGGCGCTTTGACAACCGGAGACTCGCAGGAAGAGGGGGGAGGGGGGCGGCGTGTACACCCAGCGGCAAACGATGGGGGCAGAAGCGCGCGCAGCAAGCGGACAACACGATAAAGGGAGGAGGGAAGAGATAGCAGCGACTGACTGATGCCGCTGACGTCGATAGTGAGTCAACCCCAGCTGCGGAGTTGGTTTCAGGGACAACGCCGCCGATGCCGACACAAACAATATGATACCCTCGCTTCCGCAGCGCTAAAAACCAGGTCTAGCCGTGGGAAGGTGGTCACGTATTCGTCGACGTGCCGGGGCCTACGTGAAATAACCGGCGCGTCGGCAACTGAAGAGCACCCTATCCGCCACACAAGAACAGGGCGGGGGGGACCCTTTCCTCCTCTTTCTGCATGGCGGCGACGGTGTTCTATGCAGTCACGTTATCTTGACTCTCTAGCGGCGTCAGCGGCATCCAGCGGTATCAGTCGGTCGCTGCTAGCGCTGGGGGGATGAAAGGGGGGCGGAGCTCGTTACGAGGCCGACGACAACGCCGACGACGACGCGAAACCCAGGAACGGACGCCAAAGAGCTGCGCTCTAAAACAGAAAAGGCGTTTGAGGCTAGAAAACCGGTGGTCTGTTTCCGTTGCCAGGAGCCTGGACACCTTGCGATCGGCTGTCGGAAGCCTAGAATGTTTTCTTTCGTGAAAGGCGGCGATGACAACTTGGTCCTCTTAGAACCCTGCCTTCGCGACCTAGTAGTAAATGTAATGCCGTGTAAAGCACTTAGGAACTCAGCTGCTACAATGGACATTGCCCACCCTGCGCTTGTGAAACCTGAGGATTTCACTGGGAAGTATGCGTGATTCCGGCAGGTAGCCGAGGAGAATAGTGTTTGCTTGCCCATAGCCAGCGTAAAGATTGAAGGGCCGTTTGGACAATTGCTTACTGAAGCAGCAGTATCGCCAAATCTGTCGAAACACTATCCCTACTTATTTTCAAATCACTCGAAAATGACGTTGAAGAAAAAGGGCCTGAGTTTCGGCGACCACATGATTCAAGCTCTCACGCGTTCCAAGGCCCTAGAGATCACGGCGGAGATAAATCACGGCAACGAAGCCAAGTATATGCCTCGTGAGAAAAACACTCAGGGAGCACAGCACATAGCTAGTGAAATCAGTGAAAAAGGCGCTAGGGAGGAGGCATCCAGGTCAGTGAGAATACCGCAGCAAAGGCTAGCAGATTAATTAGAGAATAACTTGGCACTAACACATTCGGAAAGCTCTTTAGACCTACTGAAGGTTGTCAGAGAAGGAATCGCGTCGGAAAAAGGGAAGAACTATGTCGCGAAAGTAGAAACAAGGACTATCCTGGAGGACGTTCCTTGCGTAGATGAGACCAGTTTAAACAGCCCCAAAGGGTTCAAGGAGGCGCTGAAAAACTCCCGAGTACCTCCGCACTTGGGCGGCTTTCCGGAATCGCCAAAAGGAGAGGAGAATGCCAGGGCGGTCCAGCGGGGCAAGAACCCAACGCTCGGGAACTTCAGAGGCGCATTAGGCGGCCGCCTGGCATGGAAGAAATTGGTTAACCAGCGTAAGATCAAGGGATCCAAGTATTCGGCTCAGTGAAAAATAGAGAAAGTCGCCACGTCGCAGTCCGTAAGACAAGAGAACAGGCCATCACGCAGAACTTCAAAGGGCTCGTTGGGGAGGGTGGGAAAAGGGAGGCATCACTCAACTACAAACCAGAACGCGTCTCTGTGAGTAGGGGTGTGGCTGAAAGGCTCAACCGGGCTGAGATATGCGTGTACGAACAGGGCCAGTCAGACTGTCACTGCAGCGGAATGTACCGCGAGAGTGAGGGAAAAAGGAGGCTGGCAATTCTTCCTGCGCTTACGGTCTCCTTTTTAGGGAAGAAAAAGCAAGCCGCGGGCACACAAAGTTGCAGACGACGACAGAGGGCAGCGTATGCCTGGCGCCCTTTGTTGCCTTCGGCGAGGCCCGAAGGCCTCCAGACAGCGATCTAATCGTGTGCGCATTAAGAGGTAATAATTGTCGAATGAGGCGCATCGATAAGTTGCTTGTTTGTTGTAAAGGGCCCCTTTTTGTTCTTTGCTTCTTTTCGAAGGCGTTTTGTTTGTCAGTTTTGAATTTATGATTAGCGCTATTATTGCTGGATTTCAATACGTTCCCAGTCTCTCAACAACCGTGGCTTTCTCGGAAAAAGGAAACACAAAAACGTTAAGCATTAGGCTGGTTGAAATGCGCACTGAAGTCTGGTTTTCTCCTTTTTGTTAGTTTTCAGGAATCTCGAACGAGGGCTGCAGGTACGATTCTGATAGGGTTTTATGTGAAGAACGTGTGAACTTGGCAGTTCTCGTGGTTAATTGGTTGTTCTCTGTTTGTTTTGCCTTGGGCTTGGCGTGGTTTATTTCCAGACGGTGTCACCTGGCAGGCCTTGGAACGATCGGCGAAACGAAGCAGAAGCACGAGGTCTACCGGTTTCTCCGAGGTGCTTGGATACTGCAAACCCCAATCGAGACCTGCTGCGGCGTCGGGCGGTCTGTTATGAACGACCTGTCAAGTGTGAGAGACATTCAGGCGTACGTTCCCATGACAAGATGATTTGCCTCGTCCAAGAAAAGGCTGTTACGCTATGCCTGGACATCGACCTGTCAATTGTGAGAAGCGTTCAAGCGGGCGTCCCCATGTCGACATAATTGCCCTCTTCTCCGAAACAGCGTCCCCCCTTTTATTCCCTGAGCTGACACAAAGGGAAGGACGAAGAGAAGACAAATCAAAGGGCAGGAGGTCGTCGACGACAGAACTTGACGGATGCACTAATACTTCCACAGGCTCCCCAAGAAGACAGCGACGACCACCAGACCACAATGGGTTATTTAAGGCCGTCCCGGCGCCCGTGTTAATCAGAACCGCTCGAGACTCGGATAAGAGTCACCACCATGTATCAATGAAGTGAATACAATCTTTTATACTTGTTTTCATCACCACGATGCCGGTTTCGTCGTTTCCTTATTCTAGCGGTGAAGACCCCCCTCACCATGGTCGAGATCGTTACAGCGCCTCGCACGAGGAAATCAGCTCAAAGAAAAACCAGGAAGCGTTGACGGCGGCGGAAGAAACCACGGTACACCTACCCTGCGAGCTCTTGGCACCACTTTCCCTGACTCCCGTTTAGCAAAGGATCGGCGGGTCCATGTTTTCTTCGGGGGTAAGGTAACTTGCAGAACGCAGAATAGATTCGAGTCACACAGGGAAGACGTCAGAGCTCAAGTATATTGTATAAGGCACTCGCATCATGCACATATATACAAGACACCCAAAACTATAATATAGCCAAGACCGAACATGTATGGGAGGACTGGGGGAAAGCGAGGCCTCATGCTAAACACACCACCCGCAGTGGTGTCCTTCAGCCGCGGGGATCACGTAAACACGGACCCGGGGGAAGGACCCTCCAAGGGGCACTTTTGTGTGCGCTCTAGACGGTACCTGTTGTTGGCTCCCGATCGACGCGGGGTCAGGCGGGGTGGATCGCTCCAGGGGGGCTCGGTGTTTGCTCACCGCGTGTCGCGGGCGTACAATGTATACGTGTCGGCGTTCGCGCAACAACAATCAGCAACGCCCGTGTGGCTCCCTTTCTTTCTCGCGTCGACGCGAGAGCGAACGGGGGCAGGAGGCGGCCGCTTCCTGCCCGCCGCCGACCAAACGGGGGCAGCTATGGGAAACCCCGGCTGCCCCCTTATTTTCTTCCGAGGCAGTCTCGATATCCCGGCCCGAGCGGGGAGCGAAAGGCGTCGACGAGTCCTCTGTGCGCGACCTCGCGGCTCGCTTTCTTGACGGCGGCAGTGCCTGGGACGACCCAGAAAGCGCGCGCACCGTTCGGGCCACGTCCTCGAACGGTCCGGGAGCCCCGCTTTCGCGCTTCCTTCGCGACCCTGGCCTGGTGTCGGCTGACCCGCTGTGGCCCACATAAAAAAGCGCCACTGACATGACTCCCCTTTCTAATTGATGTACAGATAACTTCGCGCGCGCGCTTACGAAGTGTGGTGCGCTTTGTTATACACCGTAAAATATACAATTGCGGGGGAAAAAATATGAAGAAATAGAAAGTTGGCTTCTTTTTCTGCACTTAGTTTGTCACGTGGCATAACGTCATAATTGAGCTAAATAAAGCATGCAGGCCCGTTTTGTGGAGATACTGCAACAATGACTTGTAAAATGTGTTGTCCAAAGTCGATCTTTCATAGTGTTCAACTCGATCACTGTTCCATTTTACAATCTTGAGCACACTTTCGCGAATTGTCTTTGTCCCTAGATATGTCCAAAGTAGACGGCGGGTATCCGTTGCGGACGCTATTTTTATAAAAAAAAAAGAATGTGTAAACGGAACTACTCTTTTTTTTTTCATGCTGAAAGAAAAGTATTTCTTGATTTTAACAAGATATTTCGCTATATATATGATGTCATAAATAGTTTGTGCGGATTGAGTTTCCTCATTTCTTCTTACTATTCTCCATTGATTTTTGTATGCAGCTTTACCACCCACTTCAGTGTAGACAGGCAGATCTCATATGCGTAACGAAATTAGTCTTGATTTTCATAAAGGTCATACAGCTGCGTGATCTACGGGCTAGTCATGCAACTCAAAGCGTGGCTATGTAAATACGTACTGGTCCAATAGATGCTTAGATGTATCGCATAGCGCAGTTTGTCTTGTCCCTTCTGGCAGGGCGGTTATTTGTATTTGTATGACATCTGTCATCCGCGTCACAGCATTTTATTCTTTCGTACTCCCTCAAAACTGTAGTCAGGAGGGAAGTACAAGTTGCTCCAATTAAGGAGTCTACCAGGTAAAAAATCTTTTTCTGTAATATATGGCGGAAACAGTCGCTAACAAAACGTTTTAGTGAAACTACAGAAAGAGTGGCAAGCATAAAAGGTATTGCTAATATTGCTACGCTTTATTTCTCTCTCTCTCTTTCTCTTTATTTTTCCAGTTTCTTTTTTGTGTGTTACAGTGTACGCATACATAGCCCGGCTCGCAAGCTGCGGAACGCGAGCAGGTGCCTAATTGTCGAGTGACTTCCTGCCATGCGCCAGCGTGTTGAAACAATGCCATCACCACTCGCTGACGGGAAAGGTTTAATGAGAAATGCGCTACATGACCAGATCGCGTATAGGGCAAGGGGTGCACGGAGGAATCGCGGGGAACGATGTGGGTCAAAGAGGACGCGGACCAATGCACCAAGCACCTATGCTGCATGGAGGAAGAAACAGTGAATAACTTGCGGATCCCACGTGCTGTGGGAGTCGGTTCAAGCGAAGCTTTCATCTGTGTTTGTGATGAACGCTAGCCGTTCCTGCTTAGCGACCATTTGCAAGTATAGGGAGCACACGACCCAGTCGGACATGGTTTCACTGGGTACCGCCTCATTCAACATAAACTTGTTTCGTTCGATCATGCATATACATGCCGCGCATGACGACGAAGGAACGAAGCGACGATGGAACGACCCCCGACGGTATGAATGCGTGCCCGGTGTGCTCCCCATGGCTTCGCCCCTGCCTGTGACCGTGTTTCCGTCCCAATGTGTCCTGAACGCTACAACTATGCAGCGCAACGTCGCTCCATCAACAGATGCTGTTTACGCGTAAACCAAGCCTGTTCCGCGTCCTCCGGCCACGGTGCGACTCCCTTCTCCTCCGCCTGTGGGCGACTTTTGTTTCGGCCACAAAAGGAGGAACCGATCCAGGCGGAGCGCTTCGCTGACGCGCCCGGGCCGCGCGCTGCTCCACTGACATTGGACTACTTTGACGCGCCCCTGTTTTTATTTCAGGATCACTCGGTCACCGCGCGGGCCGGTGCGAACCCACATGCGGGCGGCTCGCACTCTTTGCGGCGGCCGACCAGCGCACAAAACGGGGCCGGGCACGCCACCGGGTCGACGGCACAGCCGACCGAGGTCGGCCCCGCGGTGCTCCACTGGCCTACGCGGCCGCCGACGAAACAGTAGCGAGACCGGCGCGGCTTTCACCCGGTGCGGCCCGATGCTCTGGATTCCCGGTTCTCCGGGCAAGGCTTGCGGCGAGTGGCAGGCTCTCGCTCCGGAGGACCTCTGCGTGGGGCTGTGCGAATCTACGAATAAGGAATCGCCCCATTCGACTCGCTCTTCGAATCGAATAGGGCACTGTTCGTAAATACGAACACATTGTTCGATATTTCAAATCCACTGCTGTGCCGCGATTCAGCGTAAAGTTGAAGCAAACTTGCGACAAATTTCATCGATCGCGACGGCCATAGCATACGTAAAACACGAGTTCAGGGTATAGTGGGGCACGTCGCTCAATTTAGGAGCCAGACTCTCTTGGCTAAACTGCTACCATCCGCATTCACTAATATCTTCACTAAGGTAGAAAGATGGCCGGGTTGGACAGGATGCGCACTTATTAATCAGCGCGAAAACAATGGGAGACACCGAGAATAACACAGGACGAGTGCTGTCTATCAACTGAAATTCACTGAACAAGATGCTCGAAAAAGAAAGCACCAATAAACCAACTACCTGAGTGCGCAGGAAATCTAAGTCACCTGGAAATAGCAAGTGCGTTCCACAATCTAAGAAAACGACAGATGGCTCAGATACACAATCATAGCGCAACCTTTCTATATGGTAGGCTTAACAAGTTCACGAGCCCTTCTGCCTTTGTGTCTGATGATGATAATTTTTCTTTTTTGAAGACAGGTTTGCAACCACAAGATCTGCAATGCGTTGAAAGGTGAGAGGTCGGCGTTCCTTTTAAAGTATTCTTATGCTGACGCAGGCCGCTCATCGATGCAGTTGCCCATCTGCCCAATGTAGGCTTTTCAGCAAGGGAGAGGAATTCGATAAACTACGCCTACGGCGCAGGAAACGAAGGGTTTGCGATGATTCATAGAGCAACCAACAACGCTTGGTCCACCTGCCTTCCTCTCAATCGCAGCACTTGCCTTACCTAATTTCCGGTTGGCCGAAAGGCTTCTGCTGATCGCGAGAAGCAGTGCGTGACCACATCTGTTGTGCGCGGACCAGACACTCCCCGTGCTTGCACAATAATGACTGCTACAACACTATTCGATGCTTTATTATGCATCACTGCTACAATAACGACGAGCACGAGCCACATTACACAGATGGGGGAATGTCGCCTCCTGTTGTAAAACAAGTTTCACAAATGTGCATGTACATAATACAAACAAATGTTGCAGAAGCCATGGTGTCTTTCCTTGCAGCACCATGGCGCGCTAAGGTGCGCTCAACTAACCATTTGAGGGATCTTATTTTATTTCGTTTTTCTTTTTTCGCTGAATGAGCATTCGGTGGCTCACTCATGCTGACGGCGGCGTATATTGATTTAGTTTACCGAGAAGGACAAACAGTTGGGCGACATGGTTGACATTCATTTTGAACTACAACGGGTACGTAAGAACTGTTGCGTACTCCAGGGTAGCGTACCGTACTGCTGCCGAGAAGTAGCGACGCCTGCCTATCGAAGCTCGACCGACATTACTTATTGGGTAGCGTGGCGTTGTCGGCGGGCTGCAGGCATCCGGTAGATCATGGCGACCAAGCAGGGGCGAGACGATTTGCTAGTGCGAAACTTGCACTGTTTATTCAAAGGTAGTTGAAAGAAAATAAGAAGAGCACGAAGTATGAAGTCTCAAGTAAGAAGTATATCAAAGTACATTTCGGAGCCCCTTAAATAGCTCTCTACAAGTGTGGGCGGGATCTTGCGTCCATCGATGACACGTGACAGGCACGGAGAGAGGGCCCCTCCTCCTGCAATACCAAACACGGGCAGGAGAGGTCGATCCTCTCAGCGACGAATCCGGTCGGGTGAACGACCTCTCCGGTGCACGTGGGCTCCGGTTCCGGGAAGGTCGGGTGAATGACCTGTCGCCACGTGGTGTCAGACGCCAACCCTAACAGAACGCAGGAGGACACTGTCTGACAAATAACATTTTATTGCGATGAACATGAAAGAAATACAAAGTGCCAACGTACCTACACGCGCATAAACACAATGCAATGTATAAAGTTGTTAGTCTGCTCCTGCCAGTATATATATACTTTCAGTGACGCTTGATTACCACCAGCCATGGTTCGAAAGTTCTAAAGGATGACTGAAAACACGGCGCGCTGAGCGCAAAGGAAAGGACGTCAAAGCGCAAAACAGGAAAAGGCAGTGCACAAAGTAAAAACTCGCAATGAAAACTCGTAGAACAGAAAAGAAAGAAAAAGTAAAGGCGAAAGACTCGGCAACATCCGCCAGCATTCGACACGATAGACACAGCAAGACATGCAAGACCAACAAAGTTCGAGTGGAAACCGTAGCCCCTACACAAACTTTTAAAAAGAAATAAAGAGAGAAAAAAGGGCCGGGGGGGGGGGGGGGACACGGACAAGCAAACAGAACAGCAACTAAATACACGCGAGGAGTGACATCTCCAAACCGGTCACCTTTACAGCGAAAAGATACGATAAGAGGCCGGTGTGCACGTGTGTCAAGAAGGGCTGACCATGACCTCGCGTGAGGAGGCTGGCATCATCTTCGAGGAAAGGCCGCCCCTCGCCGACCTTGGCCGCAGGCCGGGAAGAATGCCGGTCAAGGACTGTCGGTCAAGGTTTCACCTTGAGCCACTGCCCCAGCCAACTCTCCGCGGCAGAAAGGTTTTAAAAAAAGAGCCGGGGGGAGACCCTGAGCGCGCTCGCGACCTTGGCCTTCTTGGCGAAGCGAAAGCGAACGCTCTTTTCCTCCAACCCTCTCCCTACTTCCGCATTTCTTTAAATTATTGTTTTCATCCGTGCAGAGAAGGCCGTAGCCATGACAGTTTGTCGACCCCGGTCCCGACGCTGCGTTTCTCTCCTCCATCGCTTCGAAGGACAGCGAGGAGGCGGTGCCTCCGAAGTAGTTCAATGCCAGCTGCGATCGTAGACCCAGGAAGCGGGCGCCGGGTGAAAGTAGTTTCCTTCCCGCTTTCGCTTTTTCGAGCGGCCTTCCTCGCCCAGGGCCGGCAACGCGGAGTACGTTCCACTTGCTAGCTCGGTCGTTACTCTCTCGCGCTTGCGGGGAGCTGAGAGCGGAAGGGGGTGTAAAAAAAACTCGATGACGGGTGTGGAGGGAGGCGTCGTCCCTTTCCGCGTTTGTCGCAGGTGCGATAGCTCGCGGCGGAGGTGCTGTGCGGCGCTACCGTGTAATATGTGAGCGTTGCAAAGGATAGTTATTTTTTTATTATTATTTTATAATATAATTGCTACTCTAGAAACACGGTGTATATACACTCCTTCTCAAAAGTGACTTGCAGCACTGTGAAAAAGCAGCTGCTACCGTGCGTTCGCACGTTGATTGCATTAGTAAACCAAAGCTTTGACAGTGTTCGTCAACAGTGCTGCTTCAAAGGCAGGATATCAGAAAGCAAATTGAACGAATTGTTTTGTTTGCAAACGTGACCATCGCCGCGTTGGCCTTTCTTCGGGTATTCTTTTTCTTCCAGTTATTTGTTTCATTTCCGTTGATGAGCCATCTTAGAATATAATTTTATGCTCTGCCAAGCAAGCGAGTTAAGGCGTGGTCTTGACGTACATGCTAAAAACGAAAACTGATAAAGATGAGCTCGTGAAGCAACATCAAATGCTCTGCAGCATCTAAAAGACGCATCTTTGTGGGATATCATACATTTATTCTTACCATAGAACCACTATGTTTATAACATGTATGACTACGGAGAAAACTAAAGGACGGACAAATCTCGGAATTATAGCACCACACATGTATTTGATTTCGCAGGGACAAATATACGAATATACACTCGTTTCACTGAGCCCCGCGTTTCACACCAGCGCTCACGAGGGCCAATGTACTTTGCGCACTGAGAAGATAGAGGACAGATGAAACAAACCGCGGACTTTGCGGCAAGACCAAGAAACAGGCACACGGCCGCTCCGCGCGGTGCAACACAACCGGAGATGCTCGCTCAGAGTGTCAACGAACCGACTTCAGACTCCGCCCCCTTGCCTCCCCTCTTCCTCGACCTAACGTGGACGCTTCCTAAATCCAAGGCGCATGCCGAGAAGGTCGGTCAGGGCGAGCCCATTCTACTCTCAGAGGGTGGGGTGCTGCTCTCCAGCTGATTCCTTCTTCCCACGTGGAGTTCCGAGCTGACTTCCAGCGGGGAGAGGAGGTTGGATACCCTCCCGAGTACTCTCGCAAGACTGTTTTTATGTACCGTCGACGTCATCGGGCACTGCGGGGTGCAAGAATGAATGCTTCTTCGCCTGAAAAGGAAAGTCGCGGAACGAGTAACAAAAAGAGATACGAGCAGTCGCTGCGGGGCGAGGATAAGAATGGCCGGGTTGGCCGCGGCTACGGTCGGGCGATGCCATTCTCGCGTGGCAGGTAGGTTTTGGGAGAGCGCGGTCCTTGCACTTGAATGCGAGTGCTTCGCGAACTCCGAAAACGGGTCGCCCCAGCATCCGCGGTCTCCCCCGATCTCTTCACGCTTTTCGATAATGGAACGGTCTGCCAAGTCGGCTTTCTTTTTTTCTTCTTTTTTTTTGGAAGTGTTGCAGCTGGAGTTTGTCTCTTTTGCAGGAGGTCGCGAAGGCAGAACGCGAAGGGCACCACTTATTGAATGTTGTAAAGGGAACTTAGAACGCGGACGCCTCTGCGAATGAACCGTGGTTTACTTACAATAAAGCAAACATGACAGAGGGAGAGAGAGAAACCAAAAGGGGAGAGGAAAGGTGAGGCGCCGTAGCTAGCTGCTTCGTACCATTGTATGCACCTATAGGAACTCTTAATCAGAAAAACAAGAGAGACAAACGATAAGGTGTGGTTCAGAATAGATAGGATGGTCAAGCGAACAGCCAACCCATGATTGCGATTAGGGTCATTAGTCTAGACAGCCACATATATTATTATTATTATTATTATTATTATTATTATTATTATTATTATTATTATTATTATTATAGCAACCGGTAGTAAAAGAGTAGTGGTAAGTGAACTATGGTAGCAAAACCATGCAGGCGTGAAATGGTTGGTCAGATGGAGATTCGAAGCTGCTAAAACCTGAAGAGTTCTTGAACAATATGTGCAGAAAATACACATTCTGCCAAAGAGTTGGTTGGTGGTGGCAAAAGAGCACGTTTCACTGCCATATATTATTTATAAAGGCAGAAGTTCTAGACATGGAAAACCAGCGCCTACTGCGGTCGCGAGTTGAAGAGGCGCTGAAACGCCTTTTTTTTTCGCGAATATGCAAATATCTATCAGAAATCTTATCAAAGCTGAAACCTATAGTAGAGGAAATTAATCTCGTGCGCCTATCGCCCCACTTTATACTTGCAGCAATAGGCGCTGACTAAGTCCAAGCACCCTCCGAAGTGTTCCGGGGGGGGGGCAGAGCACCCCCCCCCCGGCGATGACGAAGCCTACCCCTCTCCCCCCACCTCTCCTTAAAGTGTCATTACCAGAGTTCTGTTGCAAACATTATTTGAGGTCTCTTTTCAGTTTCCTCTACCTTTTACTTAGGATTTCATTGTGGCTAAAGGCTTACTGCACCATTCTCGGTGCGGACATGTTCAGCTTTTAATTCATACTTTCTCTTTATTTCTACAAATCCTGAAAATAAGAGGACACGCGCATTTAGAAACAGCGGCGGTGGCTACTTCATCCGCATTTTTTAACTTCAAGCTTTTTCAATTATATAAATATATACACAGGACAACGTTTATTGTATTTTTTCCAGAGAAGAGGTAGCAAACTAACAATTATTTATAATGCTATGAATAGTCTACGCCTAGCGAACGAATATGTCCCTGTATGTTCACATCGCTTCAACTTGCTTTGCGTGGGTTTCTATCCTGAAAAAAAAAAAAGGACCCGCACACTTCAGTGACTCCTTCGGTAAAGTATTTTATCAACTGCGTGTGAAATGCGCGTGAATGATATGTCTCAGTATTGATTCTCTTTCCAGTAGGCAATGCTAACGACTCAAGAAAATAAAGAATGTTCTAATAATTTACAGCATATATTAGGAATGGAAACATCGCCACTTACATGCATAGGTCATAAACATATATATAACTCAGTAACCGAAGTGAGGCGAAGCCGGAGTCACTTGAAATTAGACTCAATAGCAGTCATGTGCAGCAGCGCTTATACTGGGACTCATAGTTTTAAAAAAACGAGAGAGAAGCTAAAGTCTAGCTTGAAAGGCGAAGCGGAAGCAGTATAAGTGATAGCGAAGTATAAAACAATTCCACGAAGGAAAATTCTTACCATTAAAAATCCGTGTAAGCCCCCCCCCCCCACCCCAACTTTACAGCCAATATAAAAAAAAAAACCAACTGAGAAGCAATTGCGTTCGGTGCGTTGATTCCGATCACGCTCAACAGCGAATTTTCGCGCCTCGCTACTAGATGGCAAGAGGAGGCGATCGCTGTAGTTTACGGTGGATTTCATGCACTGTTGCATCTGGGTCGCAAGCCCCAAGGGTAGCGTTGGCCTGGCGGCCTGGGGCACAACTGGAAGCATCCGAAGGTCCTGGCAAAGCATGAGTCGACTGCTAACAGAACAACTTGTTTATTCTAGCATCGCAAAAGAGCGGCCGGTCAGGTCGACCGAAGTGGAGAGACGGGAGAGCACGTTACTCGACGGAAGAATTCGGAGCCTGTCTTGGCGTCCGGGGGCAGCTGCTCTTATACTCTCGGAGTTGAGGGCAAGAAGGAACGCCTCGATAGAGGCGCACGTGACGGCGGGGCCCGGACACGTTGAGACGAGTAGTGGCGTATCCACCGGGCCGGCGCCGGTCAGACCTCCTCGCTTCACAGTTGGGGAGCTCCTCTCCCCGGCTGCCGCGCTTTGACAAGCGTGGGCACCAACATGCACACACACACACACGCACACACGAAGACACGTGGCATTGAAACATGCCTGGACGCGCTTGGCGGGGAGGCGTTGCGGCAGCGCTGAACGGGCCAAAATGTCCGCCGCTTTGAACGAAGCCCCGGCATCCGTTGCATCCGTTGCATCCGCGCCGCCTATACCGCGCGTCGTAGGCGAAACGTAACAGCACGTAGTTGGCAAAGTTTGGTCATATGGCCCGGCCCCATGCAAAGCACGTCAAAATCGCGACAAAAAGTGCGACCCTTACACGAGTCTATACATTAGTTATATCGTTAGTTATATAAATTGTAGTAAATATTCACTTACTAATTAAAATAATAATACTAACTTATTACTAAAAATAATAGTATAATGCAAGAATCATGTAAACCGGTAAATATCTCACTGGATGACCACGAGCACTCGCTGTCACAATGCTGGCATGGTTAAGAACGCCCAGCAGCGGAGGTGAACGGTTCGTACAACCGCGCGATTCATCACGACTCCGCAAGTTAGATACATTGTCATCATCTGCATATTTTACGTTCACTGCAAGACGGTCTCTGTCAGCGATATCTCCAATTACCGCTCTCTCTAAGACTACGCGATCCGCAACACTAGTGGCGCGGAAGTACAGCCCGGGAAGGAAGACAGCGCGCATGAAGTTTATCATTCCACCCTGTTACGGTTGGCATGTAACACCCCGAGAAAAAAGGACGCTCGAAGCACCCTGCTCGACTGAAACGAAAGATGGATGCCTAATTCG
The DNA here is from genome assembly GCF_050947875.1 of Dermacentor variabilis. Lineage (NCBI taxonomy): Eukaryota > Metazoa > Arthropoda > Arachnida > Ixodida > Ixodidae > Dermacentor > Dermacentor variabilis. Next base: position 38,177,330 of record NC_134568.1, read on the forward strand.
CCATGGTTGTCTCGAGTAGATGACCGGTCTGGCAGGTGCCCGGCAGTGTTCACAGGCCCTTTGTGTGTGTGCAAACTGCAAACTGTGCCAACTTCCGCAAACCGAGCGGCTCTAGAAGGGACCCTTTCTGCGAACCAGCGTCGCCTAGAAGAAAGGACCAGCGACACCTCCCTGACCCGCGGATTGCCACCAACGGAGGCAAGCTCGTGAAAGGTCACCAAAACAAGGTATCCGCCGCTCAAACACAACGTCGCCAAGAAGAAAGGTCACCAGGGGAAAAGGTATCCGCCGCCCAACCAAAACGTCGCTTAGAAGAAAGGTCACCAGGGAAAAAGGTGTCCGCCTCCCATCCACAACCAGACTCGGTGTCTGTCACGTGACGTTGACGTGGGCAAGATCCAGCCCATGATTTTAGTGAGCCTATTTAAGGGGCTCCGCAATGTACTTTTATACTTCATTCTCTTCTTCTCATCTTTCACCAACCATTGAATAAACGATGCAAGTTTCGCACTAGATATCGTCTCGTCCTTGCCTGGTCGCCATGGTCTACCGGACACCTGCAGCCTGCCGACAACGCCACGCTACCCAATAGTAACGCTGGTCGAGGTTAAAGAACCAGGCCTCGCAACAACTGATCGGCAGCGGTTGGGTACGCTACCCTGGAGAACCCAACAACTGGTTGGCAGCGATTGGGATACGCTACCTTGGAGACCCCAACTTTGGACGACATCTAAGAGATCGTCTGCTCTTCGTCCTGGTGCCAACGTTCGCAAGGAAGGTGTCAGGATTCATGACTGCATATGTGAGTGCACGGCTTTTCTTCACTAAGATATCACGTGGCTTTACAAATTTTGGGGGGAAGTACAAAGCAGTGATTTTTTCTTTAACCGTTGACGGAAGTTTTGAGTACGTCGAAGTTGTTACAGAGCGAAGAGTTAGCAGCACTAAGGGCAGCCATGAACTTGAAGGCGCTAAAGAAGCCGGAGTTGTTTAACTTGGCCAGAGATTTGGGCCTCCAAATTGCCGAATCAAAGAGAAGGCCGGAGATCATTGAGGCGATCGAAGCGATTGGGGCAGACGACGATGAACTGAAGGAATGCCTAGAGAGTATTGCGGATAAGGAGGAAGAGCGTAAGCGCCTAGAAGAAGAAGAAGAGCGCGACCGTGTTGCACGCGACGCACTCGAAATGAGGCGCCTAGATATTGAGTTTCTGAAGGCTTAAAATACCAGACCTAGCAAAGGGAAAGACGGGGAATGCGGGGGATGGAAATTCAAGACGATGAGCAAGACGATGAGCCTTGAAGAAGACAAGTCCACTTGTCGAAACGTTGGCTCCTGCATTCACCTTGTTCACGTTTTGCTCACAGACCTAGCACAGAGGCACGAGAAAGCGAGCGCAGAATGACAGGCTTTATGGCACGTACCCTACGCAGTAAGAGGGGACATAAGCCTTCTTCTGGTGCAGTTTGAGCGTGCGTGTGAGAAGGCGAAAACCGCGAGAAACACGTGGCCGCAATGCTTGCTTACGTTGCTGCCACGTGAGGTAGCGGATATCATTGCCCATGTGGAGAAATAAGAAACAGAGGACTTCGATACAGTCAAAGCGAATCTGCCTAAAAAGTATAGATTATCAGCAGAAGCATTCAGGCGAAAATTCAGGGAGGTCGAGAAGACCAAAAGTGAGTCATACTCAGATTTCGCATACACCTTGGAGGTAAACCTGAAAAATGGCTCAGAGAAGAGGGCGCACTCGGCGACGCCGAAAAGACAATGCAGTGCGTTGCTTTAGAACAGTTCTACCGCCGGATGCCAGAAAATATCAAGTATTGGGTTCAGGATAGGCTAGGCATGGACACTATCACGAGAGCGGCCGATCTCACTGAGGAGTACGTAACTCGCCGTGCGTTCGAAGGCAAAGAAGCTCCTCAGAAAGAGATGAATAAATACAGACCCGGCAAGCCAGAGCGATGGTCAAAGTCGAGTCAGTATAAATCAAAGGAAAGGTCAGATTCGGTGAAAAATAGTGACGAGGACAGCAAGGGAAAGGAGGAGTCACCCAAACGGAGGGCAGAAAGGCAAAAGAAAAAAGCTTTCGCGGCAAAGAAACCAGTAGTTTGCTAAAACTGCCAGCAAACGGGGCATGTCTCCGTGGGGGGCAGAAATCCCAAACTAGTGTTGATGTCACTAAGTAGTAACGAGGACAATTTGAACTTGCTAAAACCGTATACATTCGAGACCTCATGGTAAACGGCAATCCGTGTCGGGTGCTTCGCGACTCGGCAGCCACAATGGACGTGGTGAACCCGTCGTACGTGGAGGAAGGCCAGTTTACGGGAGAATGTGTTTGGAAAAGGCAAGCCGTAGAGGCCTCCAGTGTTTCTATCCCCGTGGCAAAGATTCGCATCGAAGGCCCTTTTGGAGTACTGGACACTGAAGCCGCCGTCTCGGCAAATCTCCCGCCACAGTATCCATATTTGTTTTCTAACAAATCGGAGGATTTGCTGCGACGCAGGGGAATCGGGTTTAGTGAGGGAATAGTACAAGCCCTAACTCGTTCCAAGCGAAGGGAGCTCCTGGCCAAGGCAGTGTACGAATGTCCAGTGGTGGAGGAAACAGGTTTGACGGAGGATTCTTCAACCAGCACCAAACAGGACAGCCCTATAGTGGATACTGCGGAAAGTACGCTAGCTAATGAAGACGTCAGGAAAGACTGGAGCCTGAAATGTCTCGAGAGGCAGAATGCAGAAGAAAGCTATTGAATGTAAGCCCTGCCACATTGATTGCTGAACAGGACAAAGATTCCACCCTACGCAACCTAAGGCGAGACGAGAAAGACGGTGAGGCCGAGCAGAACGTAAAGTTCCTGAAGAGGGCAGGCGTCCTCTATAGAAAGTACGCCAGTCGAAAGGGAGTGCAATTCGACCAACTCGTGGTACCGCATCCCTATCGTGAGCAGCTCCGGCACCTGGTCCACGGGGTCTTTTGAACAGAGCATCTGGGCATTCGGAAAACAAAGGACCGCTTACTGCAGGAATTTTACTGGCCCGGCTGCTTTCGTACGAAGCTGCGACACATGTCAACGCATAGGCAAGCCCGGAGATAAGGCTAAAGCGCCAATGAAACTTGTTCCCAATACCACGGAGCCGTTTCACAGGCTCATAATAGACACAGCGGGACCACTTCCTGCAACGCAGTCTGGCTATCGGCATATTCTCACTGTACAATGCCCCGCAACGAAATTCCCTGAGGCGGTGCCCTTCAAAGAACTAGGCTCGGAGGAGATCTTCAACGCGCTTTTGTCTATCTTCGCGCGAGTGGAGTTTCCCGCAGAAATCCAGTGAGATCAAGGATCCGTCTTTACGAGCGCACTGACGTCGAAGTTTCTAGGAACGTGCGGTATTAAAATTATCCATAGCTCAGTGTACCACCCGCAGCCAAACGTGGTAGAGAAAGTCCACTCAGTCATGAAATGGCTTTTGCGAGCCCTTTCTTATGAGCACAAAGCCGATTGGGAGGTTTGCTTGCCTGCCGCAATGTTCGCGCTTCGAACTGCACCGCACGAGTCAACAGATTTTTCACCTTCAGAGCTCGTTTACGGTCGCTGCCTTCGGTCCCCTTTTTGCATTGTTCGAGAATCCTCGGAAGGCAGGGCGGACGACCCTTCGGTTGTGGTATACGTGCTAGAGCTGTTAGACCGACTGTACACATCTCAAGAATTAGCACGGCAGGAAATGCGTAAGGCACAAAAAAAAAATGCTAAGCATTACTATGACAGGACGGCTCGAACGCGACGCTTTGAAGTTGGGGAAAAGGTAATGATTCTGAAACCCTCATTGAAAAACAAACCACAGGTTCAATGGGAAGGACCGGTTGACATAATTCAGAAATTATCTGAAACAAACAACGTAATCACGGTACCGGGAAAACGAAGGACACCACAAGTGTACCACAGCAATCTGCTTAAACCCTACCGGCAGAGGGAGGCCATTGTGAACCAACCTGAGGAGAAGCCTGTCGACTTTTCGGAGTTAACATCAATAACGGGGGCAAAAGACATTCACGAGACCATTGCCCTTATAAATATGAACGTTAACATTCTTTAGAACTCCTACCAACTTTCTGTTTACTTTATTGACAGTCTATTAACATTTACATTCTAGTAACATTTGTTCACACACAGTCAAAAGACTTCCTTCTTACTTTTGTATAAAGAATATTTTCAATACACCGTTAACAGACTTTCTTCTTACTTTTCTATAAAGAATATTTTCAATACACTGTTAACAGACTTTCTTATTACTTTTGTATAAAGAATGTTTTAAATACACCGTTAAAAGACTTCCTTCTTACTTTTGTATAAAGAATATTTTCAATACACTGTTAACAGACTTTTTTATTACTTTTGTATAAAGAATGTTTTAAATACACCGTTAAAAGACTTCCTTCTTACTTTTGTATAAAGAATATTTTCAATACACTGATAACAGACTTTCTTCTTACTTTTGTATAAAGAATATTTTCAATACACCGTTAAAAGACGTCCTTCTTACTTTTGTATAAGGAATATTTTCAATACACTGTTAACAGACTTTCTTCTTACTTTTGTATAAAGAATGTTTTAAATACACCGTTAATAGACTTCCTTCTTACTTTTGTATAAAGAATATATTTAATACACCGTGAAGACTGATGATGATATGTAGTGTTTATTGAAGGGCCAAGTGTGGCCTTCTTACTTCTTACTTCTTACTTCCTTCTTACTTTTGCACACAGAATATTTTAAGGTCCCCATCAACATGTATTTTTCTAACTTTTATCTCTATAACCACTTCAGTACTGCGTCAGAAGGCTAGTTACTTTTGTGTAAAGAATGTTGTACTATACATCGAACTATATTTTTTTGTTTGAAGGATATGTATCCTCAGTATGTCCACAGCTCGTACTGTTTGCCAAAAAATATTTTGAATGGGAAGTAACCTGAGAGTTTCTGATAAATTTTTCTAACACACATTAATGCCGATATATGACATACTCAGGAGTCAAGCTCATTGTTTTAAATCATAGTCCCAATCCAAGTAGGTAGCCAATTGTTAACGGAGTGCTCCTAAAATGTTTAAAGAAATATGTTCGTAACTTCTTAGAACTAATCTTTTAGAGGATCTACTGGACTACGTGAGCGCGCGGTGACGTCAGCACACTCCGAGAAAATTTGCTTGCGCTACACCACCTGACCGGTGTGATAGCGGACTACTGTACAGGCCGCGCACCAGTTGCAGAGCTTTATCCCGACCTTGGGGCTGGTTAATTTAAGGCCGATTTACGCTTGAGCCGTGACGCATGCGGTCGTGCAGAAAACTGTACATTTCGCCCACTGGTTCACAAATTTTGGCATACACTGGGCTCGCACATGCAGTGTAAACCGAAATGTGTGTACCAGTCTACGAAATGTGCAAATTTTCACCCGACCACATGCGTGCGGGCAGGCGGGTGGTGTGGTGTAAGGCTCGAGCGTAAATTTGCCCTTACCACGCACTGCTATTGCAATGCCACCAATTAGCTTTGCAACGAGATAATTAGGTCAGTGCATTCTGCGATATAAATAGTACGCCCTAAGCTGGAACGTGTCAGCATAGTAGCGTCACGATATTTGTTAAAAAGAAGAAAAAGAACCGAAACTCAGGGTAACACGGCGCTGGAACGTTGCCGCTCAAATGTCCAAAAGGCTGCAATATACAACTACTGCTGAGTGAGAGCGTGTATTGACCTGAGAAGCGCACAGGTTGAATAGAAAGAAAAGCTGAACTCTGTGCAAGCAACACTTTTCTGTGAAAAAATAATTAAATTACCCTTACAGTATAAAAAAATGTAGCTTTCTACGCGTTCATATTCGCACGCTTTCGTCCTTGCCTCCTACCGACGGCTTCTGCATATTAAAGGAAATAGAACCTTGCATCAAAGTGAAGGCAAAGTAACTATGTCAACTGATGTGCTTTATGGCGATGGTAGCTTGCTGTGTGTGAAAACAGATCGAAAAGAAATAATTATGCACTCTTAACATTCAGTGATCTTGCTTCACAACACGGCGACAAAATTTTGAGCTCCGACAAGGGGTCATGACATCCGTAATAATGGCATTCCGTATACCAACAGCCAGGGTATCAAAGGCCATGCTTTTGCCGTGCTTCGGGCGTCTGAAAACTGCTAACGTCATAGCCGCCCCGCTTCGGACATATATTTGACTATAAAAATAGTACTACAATGTTCTTCACCGCTGGGCGCCAGGGAGCAATGTTTTGTCTTTGAAAGCAGCAAGTGCTAAAGGATGCTCTTGCGCAAAATAGAATAACCACATAATTTACCCAATATGATTTTATTGTTCTATGTTTATTACATTTCGAGAAAAAGTCGGTTTTCAGAAGAATAATTGTCTCGAAAGATAAAACTATACAGCCCCTAAATGCCCAACAAAATTGAGCCGGCTACCTTCTCAGTTTTTTTTTTTTTTTCAACCTCGGCCATGAGGTACATTCCTCCCTCTAAGTGCAGTTCCCAGAAAGGGGTGCGTACACAAAGGCCGGCCACAGCTTTCACCAAGAGGCGAGGAATGTCTAGGTGTGAGTCAACCATCGCAAGGTAGCGGGGGAGGGGGGGGGTGCATGTTTCGGCTTAAAGAGGGGCTTTAGTTCCGCGGCGGTCAAGGCGAAGCAGGTGGATGGAAAGAATGTCACATGCCTCTCCCGCGCATGCGCACAAATTCGACAGTTGGCCGAGTCGAGGCAAAGAGGAAGACCATCGCAATCGCTATCAGTTCCTTTGGGACGCCGGCATGGTACGGTCGAGCGATGTAGGTGTTTCGTGGCGTATTGTAGCAGCAATCTAGCTATTTTTGCTGCTATTTATGCTTATGCTGTGTTGTGGCTAATTCATCGATGCAAGCCAACCAGCAAGGTGTTTGCGAAGCCCACGGTGCTTTCTTCGTTCCGTGATGTGAGCGTTTCTGGAACTTCTCTGCCAGCTGCGATGCAGTGTCGTGTGAAGTGATTTAATATTGGCACTGACCGTGTTTTAAACTGCACAAATAGCGAACAGCTGTTCCTCAAGACTGCTATGCGCCGAAGTTTTCTCTATCTCCAAATTATATTAGAAGGTATGTTCTTTTCCATCATTTTTCATAAACATATTATTTTGATGTTATTTTATTTCAGTTTCTAATGCCGCATTTTGGCAGGTTATTATAGCGCGAACTGTAACGACGTGAAATGTTCTAAGAACGATTTTATTACCTTTTTCAGCTGCCCCGCGTCATGGGGTTCGCTTGAAGTTGCTATAAACACGAAGCGTACAAATACTTCGTTTTCACAGCGTTCGCAATGACCTAAGGTCTGGTAAATATTGTCTGATCATGAACTCATTCTTTGCTCTTTCCTACTCTGGCTGCACAGGATGAGAAACAGTAAAATATTGAGCGTATAGCTTCACGGTTCACAATTACATATTTTTCAGCGAACCGGTTCACAATGACATAGGTTGCACTGGATAGACAAGTGCGAATGTGAAAGAAAATCATTCGCACCTGTTTGACCACTGCAACCTATGTCATTGTGAACCGGAATATTTTGACACTGACATTTTGTTTTCGAGTAAAAATAAACGAACACGTCAAATTACAGAAGCGTTCCATATAATGTGTGCTTAAAAATGCATCAGTCAGCCATTGGTTGCTATCACTGACAAAGCATTTGTATTCTTGAATACTGCTTCAAGCTTTGTCATCTGTTTATATAAAAATGGATGACACGTTTTGCACATGCTCGGTGCAGCTAGCTGGCGCTGTTACGTTCATTCCTTCCAAAAATAACTAGCTTTGAGTAAGCGCTCGCGTGTCCACCTTCTCTGCGTCCGTGTCTATTGTGCGTGCTACGAATTTCACCATGAATAAACCATGTAATTAACTTTTTAGTGAGTAACTCATTTATGCAGGTAATTGGTAGAGAAACCCATTTTGTACACTTTCCTAATTTTAATAACACGTAGTAAATACAACGCAGCAAAGGATATGCATTGAATAGTGTGCCCCATCCTTGCCATCTCCTCTGCAAGTAAACAGAGATGACGGTCACAATTTTAGCATTCATGTGAACCTTAAAAAGCTGTTCTATGTATGTGATATGCTAACCTGAACATGATGTTAACACTGACCATCTTGTTTCTGTGCAGGGTTGGTTCATTCTGCAAGCATTCTGAGACATCAGCTTGCATAATCGATGCTTGCTAGAGATTATGCGACAGCTGCCATGCCGTAATCAACTAAGTCATTATTCATTTTTTTAATTTCTCTACTACTTCTCTCACAATTCTGTGTAAATATTTTCGTGTGAATAAACTTCTTTCAGTGCAAACTTGCATTTGTTTTCCATTTACGTGCACCTTCTAGGTTGCATACTGCCGTTTACCAACATGTTCACACATACTGACAAATGTTTACACTATGCTACTAGGTCGTATGTGGGACAAATGTTACTAGGGGAATAGTAAGACGTCAATAGCAAGTACATAAGCACATGTAAGTAAAATTTTGCCAGAGTGTTACTAAAGAGCCTAAAGACTTGTGTTGGTTGACGGTTAGTAGAATGTTTACAGACCATCTATGAACATGCTTCAGTTGAAGTACGGTAGCCAATTCTTGATAGGATCCAATTTTTGATAGGATGTTACTAGGGTGTATAAAGACAAATGTTAATAGGGGATTGGTAGGAAGTCAACAGAAAATATATGAACATTTTTCTTTTGAAAGAATGTTAATACGGTGTATAAAGAAAGCTTGTTAATAGGGGGTTGGTAGGAAGTTAACAGAAAATATATGAACATTTCTCTTTTGAAAGAATGTTACTAGGGTGTATAAAGACAAATGTTCATAGGAAATTGGTAGGAAGTTTAAAGACATCCTATGAACATGTTTCTATTGAAAGTTGGTGGCCAATTGTTTCTAGGGTGTTACTAGATCGTTGTTAGGATGTATAAAGACAGCTGGTAGGATTTCAATTGACTGTTGGTAGGTTCTAGTAACAAAAGTCTATAGACTGTCTAAAAAATGTTGCTAGAAATTTTTATAAGGGTGACAAGCTAGTAGAGCAGGCGGAGTTGAATTCCAATCAAAGGGCCGAACTGAGGGAACTCGTGTTTGAACTTAAAGACAACTTTTCGGACAGGACCACTGCAATCGTTCACGATATCGAGTTAACCTCATCGGACCCAATTCGTTCGAAAGCTTATCGCGTTTCACCTCGTCAACGTCAAGTCATGGCCGCTGAAATAAACAAGATGTTAGAGCTATAAGCTATTATAGGTGTAATCGAGCCAGGTTAGAGTGATTAAACCTCGCCTCTTATCTTGTTTGAGGTCTGTGGAAAAGAGCCGCCACCGTGTATCGACTACCGCAGGCTCAAATTAATCACGAAGGACCAAACCTACTCAATACCGCATATCGAGGAAAGGTTGAGAGAGTTGGTAGTGCTAATTTCATCTCTACGCTCGATTTAGTCAGAGGGTACTGGCAGGTTCCGTTGACCGAGACGGCAAGCAGGCTTGCGGCGTTTATTTCCCCGATTGGAACCATTCGGCCGAAAGTCCTGAGCTTTGGATTGAAGAATGCTCCCTATTGTTTCTCTAGCCTTATGAACCAAGTGCTACAGGGAATGGAGGACTTTGCACTTCCGTATCCCCATGAATAACATAGCAATCTTTTCTCCATCATGGGCGGGCCGTATGTATCACTTGCGAACCGTGTTGTGTCGTCTACGAGAGGCCAACTTAACTGCCGAGGCGCGCGGAGGTAGCTTATCTAGGTCATGTAATAGGGCAAGGCCATCGTCGGGCTTCCGAGGTTAAACTGGCCGCAATAGACAACTTCCCGCAACCACGCACGAAGCGGGACATCAGGTCCTTCCTTGGTTTGGCATGTTATTACCAAAGATATATCCCACGTTATTCCGAGGTTGCAAGTTCTTTAACAGATGCTCTCAGAAAAACAGAACCGCAAAAGGTAAAGTGGTATGACGCAAAAGCAGAGGCTTTTAGTATGCTGAAGAAAGCACTAACGAGTCAGCTAGTGTTGAACGTGCCCGACTATTATAAGCAATTCATTCTTCAGTGTGATGCCAGCCACCGGGGTATGCGGGTGGTGCTTTGTCAAAAGAGAGATGACGAAAATGAACACCCCGTACTGTACGCCAGTAGAAAGCTGTTAGTTCTTGAGGAAGCATACAGTGCATCAGAAAAGGAATGCGCCTGCGTGGTATGGGCGGCGCAGAAGCTAACTTGCTATATCGCTGGATCAAGGTTCACCATAGAGACTGACCACTGTCCCCTCACACGGCTGCAGTCCATGTCTACGAAAAACGGCCGTCTTTTGCGCTGGAGCTTGGCTCTTCAACAGTATACCTTCGATATTCGCTACAAGAAGGATAAACTTAACGGCAATGCCGACGGTCTGAGTCGTTGCCCCTACAGTAGCGAAACCCTCATGCTCACTCTGGTTTCCGTTTTCCATTTTTACGTTGGTATTTTTTTTCATACGTTTCTTTTATTATCGCGAAGTTGTAGTTGATTGTTAGCTGATTTTAGTAACCACGTCTTAACGCTTTCAAGAAATGGCTGTTTTTAGTGCTTAGGGGAGGGGGGGGGGACGCGCGAAAAGGATGGGAATGCCATCACTAGGGATCAGCTGTTCCCGATACCCAACATTGAGGAACGAATCGAAAGAGTTAGCGCTGCTAAATACATTTCAGCTATACATCTCGTGCGGGGATACTGGCAAGTTCCCCTTCCAGAAAGTGCCCTTTTCAGAAAATTCCAGCCGCTATGCAGCATTTATCTCACCTGTAGGCACTTTTCGCCCTCTCGCCCTCAGCTTCGGTCTGAAGAACGCGCGGTTTAGTTTCTCTAAGTTAATCGATATTGTCCTAAAAGACTTGCAGGAGTTCGCCTTGCCATATCTTGATGATGTGGCAATTTTTTCGGACAGCTGAAAACAGCAGGTATCGCACCTCAAACAGGCGTTCCCACGTTTGAGGGAAGCAGGCTTAACGATGAAGGCGGAAAAGTGTAGGTTTGGCTGCTCACAGGTTACTTATCTGGGCCATGTTGTCGGCCAGGGCACGAAACGGCTGGCTGAGCTGAAAATAGCTACGATTGGAGATTTTTCATAGCGGTGCACGAAAACAGACATTCGTTCTTTTTTGCGACTCGCTGGGTACTATCAACGGTACATTCCGAATTACTCGCATATATCAAGCCCTTTAACGAACGCCCTCCAAAAGGGAGCGCCGAGTAGCGTGCACTCGGATAAGGACAAAGAGAACGCTTTCCGAGGTTTGAAAACGGTATTGGTTTCTCGTCCTGTGCTTCGCGCGCCACACTACACAAAGGAATTCATAGTTCAGTGCGACGCATGCAAGAGACAGGGGTATGGGCGTGGTACTTAGTGAGGTCGGCGACGATAATGAGGAACATCCTATCCTCTATGCCAGCCGTAAACTAACTGTAAGAGAGGAAGCCTACAGCGCTTCAGAGAAGGTATGTGCTTGTTTAGTTTGGGCAGCCCAGAAGTGGTCGTGTTATTTGTACAGAGCGAGGTTCATCTTCGAGACCGACCACTGTCCTCTGACGTGGCTCAATCAAATGTCACACAAAAATGGCCGCTTGCTCCAATGGAGCCTTACTCTCCAAGAGTACAACTTCTCCGTTAGATATAAGAAGGAAAAGTTGCATAGCAATGCGGATGGTTTGAGCAGGCTAATTTGAATTCTGCGTTTAGGGATCCCTCCTAAATTGTGGGGTTGTTATTGTTAATTTTGTTAAGCGAAGAAGATCCCCTCTCATTTAGCAGGACTCCATCCATGATTGCTGAATTGGTCAGCATGAAATTCCTTCAAAAATTGGCGTAGCGAAATGCAGCATTTGTTGTTTCTGAACTTATGTTTTCTTTGAAGCCTAGCGGGTCTAAAGTGAGATCCAAGATACGGCATCTCTACCCAGAGCCGTGTTGTGGGCAGTGGCGTAGCTAGGTCGCCTGGCACCCGGGGCCCTTAGTTCTTCTGTCATCCCCCCCCCCTCGGGTGTAGTCGAGGAAGGCGAGGATATCGACAATTTTCGGGTGTCTTCAGACGTATATGCGGAGATATCTCGTTTTCCTGCAGTTAGAGAAGGCGTTGCAGCTAGCCCGTGTTCGCTCCGTCTCTGCGTCGTATGCTTGGGTGGCAGCTCGAAACCGATATGTGTCCGAAATGCAGGCCGTTGATGTAAGAATGCACTGGTTGAGTAATAGGCAAACATACATTAGACACGCGTAAATTGGCTTATTGCTCTCATGCTCGCGACCAATGTTGTTTTTCGTGTAACTTTTCGCTGGTCACAGGTGGCGTGCATTTCTATGCGCCAGCCGCGTCCCCAGCTCCTTAGGGTCAAAATAAGAAGCACCATCAGCCATGACAAACTTTCTGAAACCGAAGCCCAAGCAAGTCGGCACGAAATTTTATGCGTGTAAGATGTCCCCGATATCCTGCTTTTTCATGTCTTGTGAAGTGATGTAACAACGCCAACTCATCAATGTCGCCGGTGGGCGACGTGATCGCTGCGAGCAGGGATCCTCGAGCTATCGCTTTCGAGGATACAATCACTTACGCATGATTTCGCGTCTTGTCATCGGACGCGTCGGAGGCCATCTGTTGCGGTACACAAGGTGAGGTTGGCCCAGTGCGCGTCCTGTGCCGAGTCGCGTGAAATCGCGCGAAAGTGATCGTATACCTGAACGCAACTATATATTTTCAGCTGGCAACGCTGTTACGATCGGCCTGCAGGGGTACTGAACTGCAAACCCTTCCCAGCACGCTGCAGTTGTTTCGATCGACCTGCAGGGGTGGCGATCTTCGGAGAAGCGACCTTCGAACCCTTCCCGGCCCGCTGTGACGAGTTCCTTTCTAAAGCCAACAATGCGCCTCCTCGGACAGACCAACGGGGCCGGCAAGTGTAGCCACGTTCGGCGGACCGAGTATTGTTAGTTCGCTGTAGCCTTCGCGGTCTACTTAGAGCAAGGGAACTCCTGGAAAAGGGTGTTTTGCGGTGCTTTCTTTTTCAGTCATGCTAGACTGATGAAATGTAACGTTCTCCACCCTTCATGTAGATATTGTAAATAAATCCCATATTCCTCATTCTCGATGAGAACAAGTCCCTCCCTTCAACAACGTCGTCAGCGTGGACGGGTCGGACGACGGCATGGCCAGCTACCCCTTATTTCAGGCCCGACCCCAACTCTTACAACGCATAAATGGGCTGACTACGCCGAGCCCGCGCCGCCTCGTCTGGCGCTGCCATGCTGGTAGCATGTTTACATTCGGCCAGCTGTCCCGGCGTTCGATTTTGCAAACTTCGGGTAGGTTCGGGTTGTCTTGGGATCCCAGCCCACGTGACTTCCTATCAGGACCGGAACTAGCTGGCTGCCAGAACTCCGAAAATCGAAGAGGTCCAGTGTCGGTCTCAGTCTTCTCGCGATCACCATGATTCGACCTTGTTGCGTTGTGGGCTGCAAACGTATACCGACTGGCAATATGTCAAGCTGCGACATCGCGTCTCTCTGCAGGGCAGCAGACGAGTGGAATGGCTCCAGCGCATCGGACTGTTGCTATCCGATCGGCGCCAGGATTTTTGCGTTTGCGGCCGTCACTTTACAGCGAAGGATTATTACCACAATAGACTTTTAGCGCGTCCGGTATTCCGGCAAGCGCGGGCGGTTTGCCGGTTTAGCGGGGGCGTAAACGTGAGCGGCCAGGTTGGTGGCGCCAGCTGGTGACGCAGAGCTCAACTACACAAACACAAAGCTAATTACTATATTCTGCTTAGCTGCTGGTGTAAATTTTTGACAGTGGCGTAATCGTTTTCACAATTACGCCGCTGCCAAAAATTTGCACTAGTAGCGAAGCAGGATATAGCGAGTTACTGCAGTTTTAGCTCTGTGTTTGGTTGAAATCTACGCTACCAGGCGGCTGCACCGCTCTGGCCGCTCACGTTTACGCCCCCGCTAAACCGGCAAACCGCCCAAACCGCTCCCGTTTGCCGGAATAGCGGACAGGCTAAAAGTGTCTAATAGCGTTTCGCGAGTCCGGTATTCGGGTAAGCGCAAGGAAACAGGGCCTGGTCGTTTGACCGTGCTGTTTCACGTAATGAGCAGAATTCTGAAAGTTCTGATTCCGCGGCCTCCACGAGATGCCGAGACGAGCCCGCTCGCCATCAAAACGCCCTTGAAACTTTTTGCTCAGTGGGACGCCGGGACGCTTTGCGTTACGATATGTGACTCCCGATGCAGGGGCGTTGCCGCGAAATCCAGTCCGATTTCGCCATGTTCACGCTAAAATGTCTTTTCGAGCGTGAAAAGGACATTCTAGACAAAATCGAGCATGATTTCCAGCGCCGGGAGTTTTTTGGTCGGAGGCGCATGACAGCACGAAAAAATTTCGGAGGAGGGGGGCTGAAGCCCCATAAGACCTCCCCCCCCCCTCTGGCTACGCCCCTATGCGCAGCAACTTCAGTCTCTTGCTCGCCACATCACACTTCTACGATGAAATTCACCGGGTTTCAACAACTCACGCTTGCACTCTCTCGACCCCAACTTGCGACTTCGCCTGCCACCTGGACTCTCCCGTCATGAAACAACTTTACTGTGTCGCATGTGGTTTTGTGTCGCATTTACCAATGCCTATTCATTCCCAACAGGGATGGCCAACAGTGCGGCGTGCAATTTGTGCGGGTGTGCTAAGGCTCTAGAGCACCTTCTGTGTCACTGCCCATCTTTTGACACTCAACGACGTACTCTACAAGCTAAACTCAACAAGATAACATAGCGCTCTCGGAAGAAAAGATCCTTGGACCATGGCCCATGCATTGCATGCAATATGCCACAAGAGCCCTTCTGTACTTCGTGAAGGATACTGGATTGTATGAACGCTTGTGACAGTGGATTTCCTCTGTGACTGACTGTCAATGACTGACTATTATTCTTTTCTCTCCTTATCTATTCTTCCCCTTACCCCCTCCCCAAGTGTAAGGTAGACACCGGGCACGTTCTTGGTTAACCTCCCTACCATTCCCTCTTCATTTCTCTCTCTCTCACTATTCGCTCGTCCAAGAGACCGCGTTCCCGTTGAAAAGGCGCAGGACATTGTGTACAAGATTACGTGCACCGAATTCCCCGTGTGGTATATTGGCGAGATTAACTGATTCCTGGAAACAGTTCGCCAACACAAGAATTGCCTTCCCCACCTGAACAGGCACGCAGTGCTGTGGCAGAGCACTGCGAGCTTTTATTGCGACATCAATTATATGGACACTCCTAGTGCATTTATGCCGTCGCCGTGATGTTCCGTATAAAGTCCAAACACGATAACATCATCGCCGTGCGCTGCATGTGCGAGTGAAAGCTTGCGAGGGTCAGACGACGACCGCGGCTCAATCTCGCCTTCTGTCGCGCGCGAGGCAAGGGACGGGGTGTTCTCCTCCGGCGGCTGCAGCTTACGGCACGGCCGCGTGTGTGCTATATCATGAAAGCGATCTGCGACGTTAGAGTGCCTCGATGCGCGAACGAGCGCACCTAGGCATCCTATGCGACGTGGGCAAAGTGCGCGCCCGCGCGGGCCTCATCTTCAACGCGATCTGCGATGTTGGCAAAGTGCGCCTAGTGCCGGTAGCTTCGTACGCGCTTTGCTTTCGACCTTTCGTTCGCGTTGAAACGAGAGACAGCACGAAGGTCAATTCGCTCGCTGCTGCTGCCGCCATTCCTCACTCCAGCGTTTTGACAGTGGGTTTCCGCGGTCATCGAGCGAGATGTGCACATGTTCATGTTTACTTGTGCGCGCGTGATACCGCGCTTGTTAATTTAATTAGAAAGCGAATGTTTACAAATTTGTACGGCCGATAAACATACTATCCTTGGTATATCTGTTTACCAATTTGCTATCGCAATCGATTCTTCGCCTTTCGGGCGCAGCTGCGATATTTTTTTATCACCAAATTTTTTATTACGGCGCTGTTGTATTGGAGACCGAAAACAAGCAGCGGCGGAGCCACCTTTCGAAATACTGGCACAGCCAGAAGACGCCGGATAACATCAATCGTTATTCAGGAACACTTCCCGCAGTTTGCTGTCAAGGTCTACGAAAAGTGATTGCACGCCTTTCAAAGCGCCAAAAACGTATATAAGCACTGCTACGCCTCACGCCATCTCACCCTGCAGAAGGAGCCGGTCGCGCTCCCAAACGTCGGATTTTAAAATACATTTTGGTTGGACTCTTCATTCTCTTTCATTCAGTTGTCCTCATCATCATCCTCATCAGCCTGGTTACGCCCACTGCAGGGCAAAGGCCTCTCCCATACTTTTCCAACAACCCCGGTCATGTACTAATTGTGGCCATGCCATGCCTGCAAACTTCTCAATCTCATCCGCCCACCTAACTTTCTGCCGCCCCTTGCTACGCTTCCCTTCCCTTGGGATCCAGTCCGTAACCCTTAATGACCATCGGTTATCTTCCCTCCTCATTACATGTCCTGCCCATGCCCATTTCTTTTTCTTCATTTCAACTAAGATGTCATTAACTCGCGTTTGTTCCCTCACTCAATCTGCTCTTTTCTTATCCCTTAACGTTACACCTATCATTCTTCTTTCCACAGCTCGTTGCGTCGTCCTCAATTTGAGTAGAACCCTTTTCGTAAGCCTCCAGGTTTCTGCCCCGTAGGTGAGTACTCGTAAGACACAGCTATTATATACTTTTCTCTTGAGGGATAATGGCAACCTGCTGTTCATGATCTGAGAATGCCTGCCAAACGCACCCCAGCCCATTCTTATTCTTCTGATTATTTCGGTCTCATGATCCGGATCCGCCGTCACTACCTGCCCCAAGTAGATGTATTCCCTTACGACTTCCAGTGCCTCGCTGCCTATTGTAAATTGCTGTTCTCTTCCGAGACTGTTATGCATTACTTTAGTTTTCTGCAGATTAATTTTTAGACCCACTCTTCTGCTTTGCCTCTCCAGGTCAGTGAGCATGCATTGCAATTGGTCCCCTGAGTTACTAAGCAAGGCAATATCATCAGTGAATCGCAAGTTACTAAGGTATTCTCCATTAACTTTTATCCCCAATTCTTCCCAATCCAGGTCTCTGAATACCTCCTGTAAACACGCTGTGAATAGCATTGGAGATATCGTATCTCCCTGCCTGACGCCTTTCTTTATTGGGATTTTGTTGCTTGCTTTATGGAGGACTACGGTGGCTGTGGAGCCTCTATAGATATCTTTCAGTATTTTTACATACGGCTCGTCTACACCCTGATTCCGTAATGCCTCTATGACTGCTGAGGTTTCGACAGAATCAAACGCTTTCTCGTAATCAATGAAAGCTATATATAAGGGTTGGTTATATTCCGCACATTTCTCTATCACCTGATTGATAGTGTGAATATGATCTATTGTTGAGTAGCCTTTACGGAATCCTGCCTGGTCCTTTGCTTGACAGAAGTCTAAGGTGTTCCTGATTCTATTTGCGATTACCTTAGTAAATAGTTTGTAGGCAACGGACAGTAAGCTGATCGGTCTATAATTTTTCAAGTCTTTGGCGCCCCCTTTCTTATGGATTAGGATTATGTTAGCGTCCTTCCAAGATTCCGGTACGCTCGAGGTCATGAGGCATTGCGTATACAGGGTGGCCAGTTTCTCTAGAACAATCTGTCCACCATCCTTCAACAAATCTGTTGTTACCTGATCCTCCCCAGCTGCCTTCCCCCTTTGCATATCTCCCAAGGCTTTCTTTACTTCTTCCGACGTTACCTTTGGGATTTCGAATTCCTCTGGACTAATTTCTCTTCCATTATCGTCGAGGGTGCCACTGGTACTGTATAAATCTCTATAGAAATCCTGAGCCACTTGAACTATCTCATCCATATTAGTAATGATATTGCCGGCTTTGTCTCTTAACGCATACATCTGATTCTTGCCAATTCCTAGTTTCTTCTTTACTGTTTTTAGGCTTCCTCCGTTCCTGAGAGCATGTTCAATTCTATCCATATTATACTTCCTTATGTCAGGTGTCTTACGCTTGTTGACTAACTTCGAAAGTTCTGCCAGTTCTATTCTAGCTGTAGGGTTAGATGCTTTCATACATTGGCGTTTCTTGATCAGATCTTTCGTCTCCTGCGATAGCTTACTGGTATCCTATCTAACGGAGTTGCCACCGACTTCTATTGCACACTGCTTAATGATGCCCATAAGATTGTCGTTCATTGCTTCAACACTAAGGTCCTTTTCCTGAGTTAAAGCCGAATACCTGTTCTGTAGTTTGATCCAGAATTCCTCTAGTTTCCCTCTTACCGCTAACTCATTGATTGGCTTCTTATGTACCAATTTCTTCCGTTCCCTCCTCAAGTCTAGGCTAATTCGAGTTCCTACCATCCTGTGGTCACTGCAGCGCACCTTGCCGAGCACGTCCACATCTTGTATGATGCCAGGGTTAGCGCAGAGTATGAAGCCTATTTCATTTCTAGTCTCGCCGTTCGGGCTCCTCCAGGTCCACTTTCGGCTGTCCCGCTTGCGGAAGAAGGAATTCATTATCCTCATATTATTCTGTTCCGCAAATTCTACGAATAACTCTCCCCTGCTATTCCTAGTGCCTATGCCATATTCCCCCACTGCCTTGTCTCCAGCCTGCTTCTTGCCTACCTTGGCATTAAAGTCGTCCATTAGTATAGTGTATTTAGTTTTCACTCTACCCATCGCCGATTCCACGTCTTCATAGAAGCTTTCGACTTCCTGGTCATCATGACTGGATGTAGGGGCGTAGACCTGTACGATCTTCATTTTGTACCTCTTATTAAGTTTCACAACAAGACCTGCCACCCTCTCGTTAATGCTATAGAATTGCTGTATGTTACCAGCTATATTCTTATTAATCAGGAATCCGACTCCTAGTTCTCTTCTCTCCGCTAAGCCCCGGTAGCACAGGACGTGCCCGCTTTTTAGCACTGTATAGGCTTCTTTCGGCCTCCTAACTTCACTGAGCCCTATTATATCCCATTTACTGCCCTGTAATTCCTCCAACAGCACTGCTAGACTCGCCTCACTAGATAACGTTCTAGCGTTAAACGTTGCCAGGTTCATATTCCAATGGCGGCCTGTCCGGAGCCAGTGATTCTTAGCACCCTCTGCTGCGTCGCAGGTCTGACCGCCGCCGTGGTCAGTTGCTTCGCAGCTGCTGGGGACTGAGGGCCGGGGTTTGATTGTTGTGTCCTCAACCAGGCAGATATCTGCCGAATATTTACAATTGATACCTTGGATGGTATGCCGAAGGACATTACGATAGAAGTGCAGTGACAATAAAACAATGGAATTATTTGTTTCAGCAGAATAGTTAGTGCACCACAGTTAGCATGAAAAAACCGAAAAAAGCAAAGGCTGTGTTAAAAATTTTTTGGCAAGGCATTTTATTTTGACCTCTTGCGCGCGCGGGGGGTGGCGGCACATCATGTTAAACACACTATCAAGAATGAGTATACACATTTGTCGAAGTGGTTTCTGATCAACACAAATACTTCTTGCAAGATTATATTAAGCGTACAGCAGACAAAAGCAGCTGAAATTTCAAACACGTAGCCTTATATTAATATTGTATTAATTATTTTGGTTCTGGGGTCATGCCTGTATGAAAACAGGATGTTAGATATCTGCAAAAAACAACAAAGCTTAGATTTCTTGATTGGTTGGTTTCCAGTGTTTCCAACTTCTTACTTCAGCTTCGCACAGAATGCCTTGAGTCCATGCAGAACACCCGCGTACGCTTCAAGACCCCATCTAGGCAGATTAGCTAGTGAACGGGCCGGTGCATGGCCTGGGTAGAGCTTAAACCGGGCAGCGGCTTCAAAACTGACATGGCATGTACTAAAACTGATGGGTATACTTCTAGCGAGCAGAGTTACAAAAAAAAAAAAAGAATCCGAGGACACCTAAGCACTTATGAGCTGTGAATGCGAAAGCACTAATGTTTAATTGAACGCGCAAAACTCGAAGCGCAAAACTCCTTCGAGTTTTGCGCTGCGAGTGATGTACCATAGCGGTACATGCTGCCCGAGCCAGCAAGCAGCAGCCTGCGGTGCCAACGGCGACATCCTGAGCGACGAGACCGAGGAAGCAGCAGCGGCCACCAAGGCCGGCAGGAGCGCGCAGCAGATAAGCCCGGGGGGGGGGGGGGAGAAACGAACCTCGCGCCTGCTTCCGAGAGCGAGGGTGACGTGGCGTCGCGGCGATGCCCTCTCACCTCCCGCAACACTTGGCGCGTTATCGCGGCAGCAGGTGTTCTCTTCCGCCCGCTCTGCTCCGTCGAGGCGCGCTCGTGATGTGTGCTCGTGACGTGGCACGGTAGCCAATGGAGAATTTAGGTACCGTTTCGCTGCTACAGGCTTTCTCTCTCAGTGGGCCAATTGATGGTTTCGCATCAATAATGGTTCCGCCCCAGGTGGCCACGGTATACTTAAACGAGTGTTCAAGGGCAAGAAAGGAAAGCGATTGTGCGCCAAGAATCGGCCGCCACTAGACAATGCATCCTACAGCCTTTGTAGCGGTAAACGGCGCCAGAGAACACTATGGACAGGAAAAGTAGGCAGGGACGATCACAAGCCGTCTTGTGACCCAACCATAGTGATCCAATCATCGTCCATGACCTCTGCACAACTTCTAAATAAACCTGTGTACTCGTAAGTTGACCTCCCTAAATGCAAGGTGCTGCCGGACGGTAACGAAGACAATTCGAGGCATCGTCTGCCTCGAAAACAAACATTAAATTCTACTTTTTGCAACGCATTCAGTAGAGTTACGTTTCTAACGCCGTCCGTGCGTACTAAAGACCGCATAACGAATAAAAAATTTTGGGCGCACGTATTTAGAAGACAGCCGTGTGGAATGCAGAGAAAACGGGGGTAGCCGATGTCCTAGTTGAGATTAAAGAGGCCCTGAATTACTATTTGAACATGGTAAAAAAAACGTTGCCGATTTGTCGTAGAGGCTGCTATGAACATGTGAGCCAAATATTGCTGCACTGCATGCAGCAGGGAATATACAATCTCGTGTCAATCACAGCGAAAAATCGATTGCCCTTGCTACAGCAATACCATGGCATCGAAAGCAGCTGGCCATAGAAAAAGAAATTCAACGCCTTTCTCTATGAGCTGGCCGACTAACGCTTTTGTCTAATTTCGTGATCACGAGAACAATCTCAGTAATACATATAATTGGTAATCTAGAGTTAAAAAAGTTGGAGTTTCGCCTGAAAGGCGAAGCATCGATTGAGATAGCAAATTAGTGGACAGCTAGGTATAACAAGTAAGGATAGCAGTTTTATCGGCCGTATAAACTTGTAAGCGTAGCCATACTACATAAATTAACAAGCATGGTGTCATGCGCACACGCAAACATGAACACATCTCACTCGATGACCGCGGAAACTCGCTGTCCAAACGCTGAAGTGAGGAATCGCGGCAACAGCAGCGAGCGAATTGACCTTCGTGGTGCGTCTCGCATCAACGCGAACTAAGCAGTGATAACACGGCGCGCAGCGGACTCTGTCCCCGTCGCAGATGTCTTTCAAGATGCAGCGGCCCGGGCGTGCGCGCGTGACTGCCGGGGCCGCCCGGAGTAGAACGCTCCCTCCCCCCCCCAGATCCTTGCGCGTGACGGAAGATTTCCTCCCCGCTTTCCTCGCTTGTGTGCGCGATCGAGCCGCGATCGCCGGCTCACTATCGCACACTTTCACTTGCACATACAGTACCCAGCGAGCGGGGACGGTTTTATCATCCTTGGACTCTATACGGAACCTCACGGCGACGGCAGAAATGCGCCTGCGGGGCGCATACTGCTACGAGACGCTGCAGGAGCGAACAGTGAGAGGACTGACGAAGTCGACGATAGCCAATATTCGTGCGCACAGACTCCATCTTGTATGCCTGTCTCCTGCCCGTTGTATATATCTTTTAAATATATTGTGAAGCGTCTTCTTTTGCGAAATGTTTTGTGAAGCGTGAGGGTTCTTTAAGTTTCAAGACGGATCTACGCAGCGCACGCTCCTTGGTGGCATCTACAATGCCAGCGCACCGCGGGGGCGAGAATGCTTCGAGCAGGTCACCAACCGTGCCTCAACCATCCGCCGCCAACCGCCCCGTCGTCTTGACACAACCGCGTGACCCAAGTACCTTTTCCGGCTCTGACAACAGCGATGTCGAAGATTGGACGAACGGGTGATAACTAGCAATAACTGGGACCCGACTCTGATGCTAGCGAACATCATATTTTACCTGGCGGGCACGGCAGTGTGGTTTCTGAACCACGAACAGGAACTTACGAGCTGGGAGGTATGTATAAGCAAAAGCTCATCGATCTGTTCGGCAAGCCCATCGGACGCCGTCGTGCTGCGCAGAAAGAACTGACGGGTGCAGCTCCGAAAGGTGAGCCTGCCACGACGACCCGACCTGAAATTCCTCTGCTCACACTACCTGGCATCATAACCTCATCAACGTAGACGTGGACGGTATATACACCTGTCATCGCCTTCATTGACACAGGCGCCCACATATCGGTCATGAACTCAAACCTCCGTATTCGTCTGCAGAAAGTTCTTACCCCTGCTCCGATCGCTGTAGTCCGCATAGCCGATGGTGCTACTTCGGCTGTTGCTGGGTTGTGTACCGCCTGTGTCACTGTTGCCGGACCCTGCACTTCAGTTTTAAGGCGGAAGCCTTTAATGGCTCATTGTCAAGGTCAACTGCCATTAGCAGAAACTGTCAGCTTTCCAGCCTCCTGATTGGTCTCCTCTGTGTCGTAACGTCACTGTCGCAGGTGCGCCTCCTGATTGGCTCGCGTGCGTGACGTCACTGTCAAGTGCGGCTGTCGGGGTGGTTCGGCGCCGCGCGGGATGACTCATCACATCGGCACGCGTGGCGGCCGTGTGTTCGACGGTGCGCCCTGACATCACTGTCGTCAGGCACTTGAGGTGACCTCCCGATTGGGTAGTGTGTGGCCTGACGTTACTGTCGCGAGGAGCGCGTGGCGACCATCTGCGTGGGTGTGGTGTGGCGGCAGTTTACTTTGCGATATCGTACGGAAAGGATGCCTCGTCTCGCCAAACCAGCGCCTCCTAACACGCGACGTGCGGCAGCCGCTGAGCGAAAGCGGTGCTCAAGAGAAGCTGAGCGTATACGTCGCATGCATCAGGGCGGCAAGGCGCGTCCGACACCACAGAGTCCAGGGACGCGACGGGCCAACGCAAGAGAGGCAATGCGTTTGAAGCGACTCGCTGCATCTCCGGGTACCAAGGCAAATGAAGCTCGGAAGCGCCCTGACCGCCATCTTGCCGCGGCAAGCCGAGCAAGTACAAGCAATCGAGCGAAGTGGATGATGAGGATGGCCAACTACACCCCGACACCGCCATGGAAGACGCGTCTCCTTTTGATCCACAAACGGCGCTGCAAAGTAGCCATCCTGCATGGATGTGGACCCACTAAAGCACAAGGAGTTCACCGGCCATGAGTTGCAAGCCGACATCCTCCCAGATGACAGCTTTGATATGATGGACTTGGAAGACATCGAAACGATAGACATAGGCGGAAACGACGTTGCAGGCATTTAATAAACAAACATTCACATAACAGGGTACGAGTTGTGTGCCTCCGTGGTGTTTTTGACGCAACAAATCGCCATTGGCAATGGTGTCAGGCTTCCGCCGATTCACACTTTAGTCTCGACAGAGTGTCTTCCATTCTTCTTTTTTTACGTGTTGGATCAGTGCCCACGTGCAATCATCTTAGGACTTTCTCTCGGCAGATTCTGGTCTTACTGACTGCTCTGCAGGGGTTATCCAGCTTGCCTTACCTGATGCTGTTGAGGCTTCCGATCCTGTGCCGAGTGTGCTGTGTTCCGCCGATTACATTCGTCTACCACATCTATAGCCGTGACGTACATTGACGTCTCTCCTGATCCCCCTCTGAACGACGGTGATTACATCGTGTCGACCAACGCTACTGTCCTCTGTTTGCAGAATGTCATGTTCTCGCATTCGGTCAACAGTATAAAAGGCAATGCCGGATGCCTCTCTATGTTGAATTTTGGACTATGCCCTCAAGTGATACCCCGGGGTATCTCTCTTGCAACCCTAGCTCCAGCCGACGACTATCACGTTTCCGTTTTAACTGAGCCTGCTGCACCCCCTCCTGCTGCTATTGATTAGAACCCCACAATGTTGGTGCGACATAATGAAGATGATCGCCATTGACTTTCGGGCCAAACATGTACACGCGCTTCGGGGCCTGCTCATGTTGTACCAGGTCATTTTTGATCTCAATGACCGACCACTGGGCCAAACCACAGTAGTCAAGCATCAGATTCACACCGGCGACGTCAAACCCATACACCGACGTCCCTTCATGTCTCCTCCATTGAGCGCCAAGTTATACAAAATGAAGTCGACAAAATGCTCGCCCATGATATTGACACGTGTACTTGTTTGTCTTTATCGGGCGACACGTTTTACCGCCTAAAAAATGTTGTCGCACAGCGCAGGACGCGCCTGCATGTATCGGAAGTTTCTGGAATGTTATCAATGCTTCTATCCGCTGTCTCTGACCGAACCTTGTGTAATCTGATCGCATGTGTGCGCGACGCGAATAATGTAGAACTTTGTGGAAGGCACGCGGGTCCCAGCGATTACTCTGGAACATTCGACGACTGATGTATAAAAGCCAACACGCTTCACCCGCTGGTCAGATTTTCGACGATCGCCGACCGTGTTCGCCGCTATCGTTGAGCTATAAGTGTAGCCTGTTTTTGTGGGCACAGGTTTGCCCAATAAAAGTTAGTTTTGTCTTTCACAGTATTGCTACTGTGTTCTTCAACGTCACCACCACGTGACAATATCATCGAACCTTCTTCAAGCCCATGGGCATCTCCTGTCATGCTTGTTAGAAAGAAGGACAACAGCTGGCACTTCTGTATCGACTACCGGAATCTTAACCAAGTAACAAAAAATGACGTGTACCCCTTACCTCGCATAGATGACACCCTTCAGTGTCTCAGTGGTTCCAAGTATTTTTCTTCAATAGACCTACGTTCCAGGTATTGGCAGTGTAGCTGATATAGATCGTGAAAAGGTGGCGCTTATTACACCTGATGGGCTCTATCAGTTTAAGGTGATGCCGTTCGGGCTCATGCAATGCTTCCGCCACATTAGAAAGAATGACGGATGCCCTCCTTCACAGCTTAATATGGTCAATCTGCTTGTGCTACCTCGATGATGTCATTGTCTTTTCGCCGACTTTTGACACACACCTCGAGCGTCTCTCGACAGTTCCTTCAGTGTTCTGCAAGGCAAGACTCCAGCTCAATTCGACGAAATGTCACTTCAGCCGCCGGCAACTTACTGTGCTGAGACACCTCGTCGACTCTTCTGGTGTTCATTCCAATTCGGAGGAAGTTCGCGCAGTCAAGAGTTTCCCTGTGCCCACCAGTGCAACCGATGTCTGCAGCTCTGCTCATACTTCCGCAGATTCGTGCAAAATATTGCTGACATAGCACGCCCTCTAACAGAAATTCTTAAGAAAGACACGACTTTTGTCTGGGGTCCCGACCAAGCTAGTGTATTCGCCGCGCTGATGACGCGACTCAAGTCGCCACTGATTCTTGGCCACTTTGACGTGTCCACCCCTACAGAGGTTCGCACCAACGCCAGCGGCCATGGTATTGGCGCTGTTTTGGCACGACAGCACAGTTGCAACCGTGTCCTTGCATACGGTATCCGTCTTCTGTCACCAGCCGAATGCAATTACTCAATCACCAAATGTGAATGCCTCACCCTCGTTTGGGCAGTGGGTAAATTTCGCCCCTACCTCTACGGATGGCCTTTCACAGTTATCACCGATGACCGTGCCCTATGCTGGCTTTCGTCTTCAAAAGATCCAGCTGGACGTCTCGGTCGGTGGGCTCTACGGCTCCAAGAGTACTCTTACACAGTGGTGTATAAGACAAGCCGCTTCCATGAGGACGCTGACTAGTTGTCACGTCATCCAGTAGATCAACCAGACCAGCCTGAGACTGACATGTCAACTTGCGTCCTCGCGCTTACTGCGTTTGGCAACATCGTCGATTAGCAACGACGCAACCTTTACCCAAGAGTCATTCTCTGCCTGACGGACATGCCAATTTCACCCTCTTCATGTATGTTTGTGCTGCAAGATGGCATATTGTACCATTACAATATGCACCCTGCTGGCTCTGAACTGCTCTTGGTCATTCCCTAGCATATGTGTGAGACTGCGCTCGCGCAGCCCTACCAGCTGGCCGTCTTCAGCCCATTGAAATACCATCTTTGCCTTTCTTTCAAGTTGGTCTTGATCTCCTGGCCCCTTTCCTCTATCGCTTAGTGGGAACAAGTGGATAGCAGTTGCCTACCGACTACACCACCCGGTACGCAATCACGCGGGCTTTCCCTACCAGTTGTGCAACCGACGTCGCTGACTTCCTTTTCAACGCAGTGATACTTCAACACAGCGCTCCCTGACAACTCCTTACCAACCGGGGCTGCTACTTTCTCTCACAGGTTGCCCAGGACATCTTGCACACCTGTGCTATAAAGCACAAGTTTACAATGGCGTATCACCTTCAGACCAACAGCCTCATAGAGCGTCACAATAGATCACAGAAATGCTCGCTATGTACGTCTCCACCGACCACCATGATTGGAATGCCGCTCTGCCGTTCGTCACATTGCCTACAATACGTCCTGCCATGATTCTGCTTGTTTCTCTCCATTTTTTCTCTTGTATGGACGAGACCCTACACTACCGTTTGACACGATGCTCCCAGCCGTTCTGGATACGTCAGAATATGTCCGAGGTGCCATATCTAGAGTGACCGAGGCACGTGAGATTGCACGCCTGCGTCTGACCACTTCCCAAGAAAAACAACGATGCATATATGACAATGGTCAACCCGATGCCCAATTTAAGCCTGGTGACATCGTGCTTCTATGGAAACCAGCACGCCGAGTTGGTCTTTGCGAGAAGCTGATTTCACCCTACTCAAGCCCCTACTGTGTCTTGCGTCAAGTGACAGACGTGATCTACGAGTTACAACCTCGGCATACCTCCACACCTCGATCCTCCTCTGATATCATTCACATCGCTCGACTGAAGCGATATCATTCAAACCTACCGAGCACCGGGATGGCTCCTTCGCCGCCGGGGGCCATGCTACGAGGCACTGCAGGAGCGAACGATGACGAGAGGACCAAGAGGACTGACGAAGACGAAGATCGCCAACAGTCATGTGCACGGGCTCCATCTTGTATGCCTGTCTCCTGCCCGTTGTATATACCTTGTAAATATATTGTGAAGCGTCTCTTCTCCCCGTAACAATATAATTGCTATCGCAATAAAAGGAAAAATATGCCTGCGATATCAAAAAGACAGGAAAATTTCATCACTGCCCTCCGCATAGCTGCCTCAGCTGCCCTTGGCCTCCGAGATGGCAGCGGCGTGCTGCGTATAGTTATGGTGGCTGGCTAGCCACCACAGTATAGTGTAGTCTATCACAGCTGCCACACGGTGCCGTGAAGAGCCCTTTCGCTGTAAATATTGTAGTGACTGTTTTTTTGCCGACTGCACTGGCTACTTCGCTGCCCCAACACTCAACGTTTGGCCGGGAGTTTGTTCTCTTTGCTTCCGTAGTGTAGCTTTCAGAGTACTAGCAAAGACAAAAAGAGAGAGAATGCCGTGTATCGGTGTGATAACTCCACTTATACTTGACTCCATTTGAAAGATTCGAAAAATTTTTGCGGCATGAGATTCGCGAGACAACGTCCTCCAATAGTGAAGCCATGCTATCATTAGTTAGAATAGTTTCAGGGCCCTTTTAGGAGGAAAAAGATGGTGTTGGGCAGGCTATATAATATATAGAGGATATAATTGATGGTCCATTAGAGTTGCAGAATGGGTGCATGCCAAGAGAAGTGTAGTCGAGGAAGGCAGATAACTCTAAAGGTGCTGTGAGGATATATATACAGGGTGTCCCAGCAAACTTGGACCAAAATTTAAAAAAAAAACCTATGCGTTTTTCTGAACAGGAATTGTGTGAATGTTGTTAGCATTTATCTAAACTTACAGTACCATTTTTGTGCTTGTCTTTTCTTGAGTAATCAGCAGAGATAAATTAACTTTTTAAATATAGCTAGAAACGTTCACGCGTCAATAGGAAAGTTGTGGAGCTTCACAAATATTGCCCAACCCAGGCACTTCCAACGAGTTAGACTTAGCGTGGCCATTTTTATTCGGGAAAAACGAAAGCCCACAGAGTTTAAAAAATAACATGTGACAGCGTGCTCAGTACGCCCGAATGCACCGCTATTACAGTGCTCTCATGAGTGATTTGTAAAAACAACGCCAGTGCCGCGCCTTACCTTCACTTACGAGAAAGGGCTTCAACCTTTGCTCAGCTCTGACATTACCGGCAGCGGCTGGCGACGGAGCTCCGAAAAAGCACTTTGTCAGCAGCCGTTTATTCCAATATGACGAGAAGAGCAATTTTTTTTCCAGCGTTCAAGTCGATACGGAATTGAAAAAATACACACAAAACATGCATCATACATCTGGAACCTGTGCGAGAGAGAGCATCACTTGTTACAATGCCGCTTTTCTTCCAAGCTGTGCCAGCGGATAGATGCATGTGAGCTCGACTGTCTATTACTGTCGTGCCGCGCAACCATTTTGAAGAATTTGTTTGCAGTGCCTAAAGCATGCCCTACACAAGCGAGCAGAAGGTGAACATGGTCTTAGCCTTGGGAGCGGCACGGGGCGACAAGAGGAAAGCTTTCAAGTTATACCAAAATAGGCAATCTGGGGGAAGACCTAGCGCAAACACAATTATGAGGAGTTCCTTGATGCTGAAAGGAACAGGTAGCTTCAAGAAGACGCAGCATAGAAAGGGGACCATCAGTGAAGAGGCTGAAGGAGGCATTTTGGCTTTCGTGACTGCAAACCCTCATTCCAGCGTGTGTGATGAGAGTGGCCAGGTCGGCATTTCAAAGTCTTCAGCGTCAAGAGTTCTTAGGAAGGCTGAAATGCATCCGTATCACCTCCAACTGCATCAAAAGCTGCACGAAAGAGACTTTCAATGGCGGCTTGATTTCTCAAATTCGATCCTTGTGAACAGTGACGAAATACCGGATTTTGTTGACAAAGTGCACTGGACAGATGAGGCAACCTTCTCCAGAAGTTCTCAAGTCAACATCCATAATGCGCTTTACTGGAGCGATATGAATCCGCATTGGGTGGCGCAGACCAGACCCCAGTACCAATGGTCATTCAGTGTGTGGTGCGGCATCTTTGACGGAAGAATAATTGGCCCCATATTTTTTGACCACATGCTCACTGCTCAGCAGTAGTGAACGACATCTTGGAAGGCCCAGCCGAAGATTTTTGCTGTGATCTTCCTCTTGCGTTTTTAAAGCGAACTTGGTATCAGCACGATGGTGCACCAGCTCACAGCAGCAGCCTTGCCCGAGCCTGGCTTGATGAAGCCTTCAAACACCAGTGGGTCAGGCGGCATGGACTAGTGGCATGGCCTGCAAGGTCACCGGACTTGACGCCTCTTGACTTCTTGTGGGGACATGTGAAAAACTGAGTGTACCACAAACCTACAACTACACCAGAAGCGCTAAAGGCAGAGATTGCTGAGGCCTGCAGCAAGATACCGTCTTGTGTCATCAAAAAAGCTACATCGGACGTGCTTAAAATGTGCCAATACTGCATTATGGCAGAGGGCGACTTGTTTGAACACATTTTTTAGACAGAATTCACAGCGAATAAATCTCTACAACCGTTATCCATGAAAAGAGCCATCTGTGTGAAACTTTTGTACGACATGGAAAAGGCACGTAAGTAATGTGAAATTACAAATTCTCAGTCGACAAGGAATCGACAGGAAGCTAAAACGCAACCTTCCGTGTCAGTTTACAGTTCTTCCTTTTGTGACAACCAGCGTAATTCACATGACGTTATCAAGTGTGTTTGCTTGTTGGGGTCTTGCTCCCAAATTCGAACTCGTGACCTTGTCATTTTTCCTCCGCATGCATTCTGCTAGTGTGAGAGTACAGTTATCGCCGCAGAAACGGGAGCAGCGCTGTATTTCAACTGCGGCCCGAACCCACTGGCGTTTATCTCGGAACCAAGCACAATGCAAAGCTCTGTCGTGGGCAGCACGAAAGGCGCGAGGCGAGCGATATTTTTTACAAAGCACGGTTGATAGCGCTGTAATCATGGCACATTCGGGTGCACAGAGCGCACTGTCACATGGTATTTTTTAAACTCCGCGGGCTTTCGTTTTCCCTGAATAAAAACGGCCATGCTAAGTCTATCTCATTGAAAGTGCCTGGGTTGGGCAATATTTGTGGAGCTCCACAACTTTCCTATTGACACCTGAACGCTTCAATCTATATTTAAAAAGTTAATTTATCTCGGCTAGCTACTAAAAAAAAAACGAGCAAAAAAATGGTACTCTAAATTTAGATAAATGCTAACAACATCCACGCAATTTCTGTTCTGAAGAATGCATGTTTTTTTTTCATAATCTTGGTCCAAGTTAGCTGGGACACCTTGTATATATATATATATATATATACAGAGAGAGAGAGTCAGCTGACACATGACAAAAAGATCACTGGAAGAGGCCTTTGTCCTGCAGTGGACCTAATGGGCTGATGGCGAGATGTGCGTGCTTGTTCAGACATACAATGCACATCTCAGCTGTTCCCAAATGTCAAGCCTTGAACTGTGAGCAGATTCAGGAATTAGTTGACCAAGGGTCGACCCCTCTCAGCAGTCAATAAAGACCGAAGTTCTCACGACTTTTAGGTCACTTCACTAACAGGCCGTGGACATAATCTGAGAATATGGTGTGACAGCCAAGGGATAACTGAGCTATGGTATTGCAGCCTTGTCAACTATATTATTACTGAACATAGTTGAGAACTTGTTTTAAAGCAGTAAGGGTAACAAGCTGGGCTAGTTGGCTTTTGTTTAAAGGCATGTTTAAGCTCAGACCTTGGTAGCGCAGCAGGTGCTTTCATTAATGGATCCGTATGCGGCATTGCGTGCGCTTCCACCACTAAGAGGAGAGTTCGGTCATGTGACCCAAAGCTCAGTTCCTTGCAACATCACCAGATGGTGTTGCCTTCCGCATCACTACTCTGTGCATCATGGGTGGCAGAACCCAGATTGCACCGGCAGTATCGTTACTGTAATATTGTGGAAACACAGTCATGCCATGAACTGTCATGGAGAAAGCAGGACCTCTAGACGCTCCCCCGGCAATTCGGCAATGCTTAAATATTCGTGTTACACTTGTGACCGTCGTGATATTTTTTTTTCTATAAAGCCTGCATTCGACTGCCGCAACTTGATGTCAACGGTTTCTGCGCTTTCTTTTATGCATTAGCTGAAGAAGGGCGTTTCAAGGCCTAATGGGGCTGTCTGTTACTTTGCCATGTGGGCAGCTGTACCAGTACGTTTAAAGACATTCAGACTTTTAAGGAATAACCCTACAGCTTACGTTAACTTTCTGCTTTTGTTGACAAACACATATTCCCCTGGACACATTTACAAGTTTAGTCTTCAAATATTTTCGAAGCCATCACAACTATGCCCACTGCAACTTGTTGTGGAATAGGGAGACAAAGATGACAAGTATTAATTCCAGGATGATACGATGAACAAGAATTTGCCACTGCATTCTTAAAATCAAGGACTCTACGTTACTTAATGAGACAAATGATTGTCACAAAGCATGAAGTTGCATACAGAATGAAAGTCATGAGCATGCAGATGGGCTGTTATCTAGCAGGCTTTGGCAGTATGGCTTCGAAAGCATCACTTCCTGTTCGATTGATTCCAGGTTATTCAAAGCACCTGCTCATTAGAATTCTACAAAGCTGTGTCGCCTCCAATATTGATAATCTCAAACTTTAACTTTTATCTGTCAACAAGATGATCAGGAAAATGTTTCCAGGTGTTCCTCAACATGCCCTACTTACATAGCAGTTTTACATTAGTCAGGAGTAAACTTTAATTAGCGCAATGGAGAAACATCGAACACTAGGATCGCCAAGTGGTAGCAGCAGAAAGCCAGTTATGCTCGCGCAGCGCCCTCCATTTCTTTTCCTATCATCATTTTGCTACGAGGGCTGGTGATGAGGCATGCTAGAGTATATCCTCAGAAATAGTATTTTGGATATGTCACAGGTGGCCACAAAAATTGCACAGACACGAGTCCACTCTGGGTACAGGCTCAACTTTATTTAAAAAAAAAAAGCTCTTGCTCATGAGGAGAATGTAAAGTGTGAATGATTGCTGTCCCACAATGCTGTGGGCTAGCAAAGGTACAATGGAAGGCACATCCTCGTTAACAAGGTGACTGTCGTTTCAATGGTCACAAGTGCAGTGAATGGATGAAAATAACAATGTGCAGGCATTCTTAAAGAAATGAGTGGTGAAAATAGCATGACATGCTGCATGCACACCAGGGCTGGGCAAGAGGAAACTGTTCAATGCTACAAAAAGTTTGCACTGTTGATCTTGTAAAATGATACAGAGCTTGCCATATGGCACTTGCCATAGCTACTCACTTTTGCATAGTATTAGTGTTCAATACTTTACAGAAGTCATACCTAGAAGGTTCTGTAAACTAAGGTTTCATTCATGCTGATAAACTTTCATTAGGTAGCGTGTATCATGGTTTACAGCTTGCACTGGCCCCAAAGTGTGGAGAAAGAAACTGCACTACACTTTTCACAACACATCTGGCATTGTTAAAAATATCGGCGCCACGAAACATTTTTTGCCCTGACAAACGCAGCAGGAGAAACACTTTCCTCAAACAAGTCCACCTCTGAGCCCAGCCCTCCTGATGGCAAATGGAAATGAGTTCTCACAAGAAAATTCCACCAAAATGTTCTGAATAGTGCTATGTACAAATTACAAAGTGCTCACTCAAAAGATGCAGTTGCACCCTGCTGTGTACTCAAGTGAAATGTGACATTTACGATGCATGTCACATTCAGTGTTGGTGTTCAGGGCAAGTTTTGCACCAATTAACTTATGTGATATATTAAACATTATTGTTTCCAATATATAGGTTTTATAAAATTGAGATATATGCCAACATTTATTTTGAGCTGACAACCAGAAACATTGTTTTTCCTCAATGCCACCCCAGAGTTTCGTTTCTGCATATATCCATCAATAAATATACACTAGAGAAATAAGCAACCCTTGCCTTTTCCAGAACAATACTATTTTGACAAGCCAATAACAAGAGGTAGCTCTGAGGAAGTGTCTCGCAACTTGCATCTTTCCCAGTGTTATTCATTTGTAACAAAACTGCCCACAACTCAGTCATACACTTGACTTATCCTTTTTTTTTTTTCACCCAACTTTAACTGGGGAAAATAATCCTCAAATGTAAGAGCACCAATTTTGATTGCTCAAGAAGGCTACAGCGGAGTTATCCCACTGTTGAGTAGTGCACAACTGAGGGTGGCATGCGTGTTCTGGCAGCTATCATCAGACAGAGAAGTGCTCTTTGAAGTCACCCAAAAGTAAAGCTACTTATATGAAACTAAGAGGAAGAATTATGATCATTCAAAGCCTGCCTTAGATCTGTCTCGAGTAGGTAAAGGAAAGCTCATAATTTCACAAACCAAATTTATATTCTACTTTCTATTATACCACACCGTCCAATTTGTAGTCTACATTATAGCAAATGTTTTCAAAGCAACCTATAACAATAATGTGATGCTGCTTGGTATAGCAGCACTTCTCTATTATAATTGAGATCCCATAGATTGTCCACTGCAGATATGAGCTTTCTGAACTGTTTCCTCCACTGTAAAGAGGCTTAAGCACATATGCGATCGATGTCCCCCGATTTGGGGCTTGCAATGCTTTCTTGTTGAAATTCGGCCATCTGACAACAATGTATTCCAAAGGCCACTTTTCCGGTAGAAATCAGGTTTAAACCAGCTTATAAAGCCCAATAGGGGTGCAAAAATCTTTTTTACCTGAAAATGAAGGGCCTTATTCATATGATGGCTGCTTCACAGAGAAAAAACAAGAAAATGATACACTGAACACTGAGAGAGCTTTAACATGATAATTTTTACAACTCTACCACCAGCTTGCTCACCTGAAGAAGTTTAAAAAATAGATTAACAATAAGCACAGCGGTGGTTATGGGCGAACACCTCCATCTATATTCCATCACTATGCAATTCCCTGTAGCACTGTGGAAGCTGCAAACAGCTTCAGCCAATAAACAGCATGGACAGTTGTTTGCGTGAATTCATCTGTACGCAGCCTGTGCAACATCTCATGGCACCCACTAATGCTTCAGTGCACAAATGGTCATCACTTCCCTGGTATCAATCGTCACTTACAGCGCATACATAGACGAGGGACAAAAAAGGACGACTCGTCTATGCATGCGCTGTAAGTGACGATTGATACCATGGAATACCAACTAGCCCGTACCCAAACCTTGCATCACTTCCCCACAGATATCACATCCTTATACAGGCCTATCACAAGAAGCCAACAAACACTGACACCAAGGACAACATAGGGGAAATTACTTGTGCTTAATAAATGAAATAAAGAAACGACAAATTAATGGAAATTAAAGTGGATGAAAAAACAACTTGCCGCAGGTGGGAACCGAACCCAAAACCTTCGCATCGCGAAATGCCTAATAAAACTTGGGCCCCTCGGTTAACCCCCTTTCTTCTCATCCTTATACAGGGTGTTTCACGTAACCTGAACGAAGGATTTGAAGAAAAGTGGTTAGCCACGGCTGAATGAAACCAACGGCATATGGTTTGCCGTCATGTGGCACTCCTTAGAGTATTTTTTTTTTTATATTTCACTTAGTTAATTAACTAAGATGAATTAAGCAAAATTTGTAATATTCACTTTAGGGCCAAGTGCGTTTCGTTGTGTTGTAGAAGGGATTCAAAAACAACCAATGCAATTTTTTGTGGCAATGTACATGCTGCTTGGCGATTTTTTTTTTTTTTGCGTTTAAAGGAAGCCCGCAAAGTAAGAAATAAAATCATGTGACTGCGCTCATGTGCTATCTTATTACAGTGCTCTCAACCACGCTTCGTGCGCAAGAACCATATGCGCAGACTGCAGCGAAGTTGGCGGCCACGGCTCTAGTCATCGGTTTCACAGGGTGCCAGCACCTTTGGTGGTGCCACATGGAATGGAAGCACCGTCATTCCTGATAAGCGATAGGCTCGATGCCCGGTTGAGAGCTCTGCAATACGATAGCGCAGTCACGTGGTTAACCACAGGCACAATCTGAGCAGATGTACAGCTTTTTCATAAAATGCACACCCCATACCCGTAAACTTTTTGACGCCAACTGTAAATGTCTTTGTGCAGTTGCAGAATGACTTGTGCAGCTGTTTAATACCTAACCACTTTGGTAGTGTTGAAGGGAAATGCCTACATGGAGCGCAGGAACACGAGCCTCTCGGGCACAAAATAGGGCCTGAAGCTGGTGTCCGAAACACTTGTCTTAGTACATCAACATATTTTTGAGCAAGTAAACATTTTTTTCACAGCTTTTGACCATATCTCCTCAAATGCTTCCACAATGTGAAATGGAGAACAGTTAAACTGTTGAGTGAAGAAAAGGTCTGTATTTAAAGATGTGTTAAGTCAGAGCTTATGCCAGCGGAGAGAAAATGCAGGAGCTTTAGGTGTAACATGTTCTTGTTTAGATATATAGACTACTTCAACCTAACAAAAACTAGACTGATTAGACATAGCAATCTAACTTGCTGTTGTAACAAAGTGCATCAGTAACCATACTAGTCAATACTGAATTTTGTTGGCAACAAGGTAACAGAGCAGCAGCAAAGTGACTGACGGTCAAAGTCTGGGGAAAAAAATAGACAAAACTGCAATGCAGCATTTTGTTTCACAAAAAATCATCAGTACAATGTGAAATCATACCCTTTAGCTGTTTGTAATAGCCGGATTAAAATTCAGTTTATGCATGCCATATTCAGCAAGAAAAGCACATGAACAACATTTCCCCACTGTTTAATAGAAATAAAGAACACTGTAATGAGGATGGCTTTGCAGAGCCTGACACATGCAAAGTTGTCATAATGAAAAGAAGACAGCGCTTGTATGTGGTAGTGCAGTCCCAACAAGAGGGCCAAAGAATGTTGTATACTTCGTAGTTTTACCGTGCTCATTGCATACAAACTGGAACCCTTTCAAGGCATTTGTTTTGAACATGCTCACAACTAAGCCCAAAGTGCCAGTCACACCTTCTTGATACAGAATTGCACTGCTATTCAGAAAAAAATAAATAAAAAGCAGAACTTAAGATAGTGCTGTAGATACCATTTCGGGAAACATTCAACAGGTGGGCAGAGCCAGCCTCCAAATTCTCTGGGGGTCAATGCCAATGTGCGCCCTTTTGTGTTCGCAAGCGTTTGCAGTGGAAGTGGATGGTTCAAACTTGCATAATTTGAAGTGATTATTGAGTACCGTCACAGCATCATGCTTGTGAACAGGTAAAAGCTTGGCAATTCAAGCACCAGGAAAATGCGTCGCAGCTAATTCGAACAATACTGCTAGTCCATGCCTGCTGATCACCTGCAGAACCAGTTATCCAAATGCAATGCTATGTCATGCTATTGAATGCTCCAGTGCACCACAGCAGCATGTGTTTCTCGGTGCCACCAATTCAGCAGAAAACAAAAACAGTGCAACATTTTCTGCAACTGCCAGTAACATGCATTTGGTCGCCTCTGCCTAGAAAGTTTCCAGATCTTTTTAAACATTGACTAAAGTTAGCTGGGAACCCTGAATATGAGCGAACAGCAAACGTCATGCAGAGGTTATGGGTTCAGCTCCGAACGGCAGCAAAGCTGCCTTCTCTATCACTTCGATTTTTCCTTATATGAATGTTATGGTAAATTTTAACCTAAATATGTATTTAATTACACAATTTAACAATAAATTAGATTTCCCAGTGATTTATTTGTCATTTGTTTTGCCAGCACATGGTTATCTTAATACGTATATACTATATTGTATTTACTTGCATAGCGCCCCCCCCTCCCATTTGCCATGAAAAACATCTTTTTCCCCCTCGAGTAATCATTGCACCCTTGAAAATTGCTGCAGCAACAGTCATCTGCTTGTTAAGGCATCAGTGTTGATGCAGACTCTGAATAGGTCAGGCCAGAGTCACTTTATTTATCCGTTTAGCGACTCTAGGTTCAGCTAGCGTAGAACCTGTGATCTTATGAGTGCAGTTTGGAAGTAATATTTAGTTTGAATTTACAGTGGCAGGCATGAGAAACCTGATTTACGGCCACTTTTAATTTTTCTATTTACCACCTAGAACATTCCATTGGAAAATTTTCTCTGCATAATTATTGCACGCCCCAACTTCGCATCAATTTCCTCCAAAAGAATGTCTGAGCATTAAGCTAGTAAATACAGTACGTGGGGAGAGAGATAGAGATGAGCAAAAGAGGAACGGTGATTGTAGTGGTAGCGGTGGTGGTGGGGGCGGGATTGTGATGGGTGATTACAACCCCTCCTACACCGAAGTAATTCTGATATAATGCCACTCAAGTAGATACTCCCCCTTTGTTTCAAAATTCTTACATTGGAAAGTAGTTTGTAAGGAAAGCGACAATTCTGGGCTGTTTCAACAAGGCCAAGTGAGTACAGTCCGAGCACACTTGTATATCAAACGCTCGGTTATTTTGAATGAAGATAGCATGACAGCTATAATTTTCATGCAGTCTATGGCAGCACGAGCTAAAACGAACATGAGCCCTTGCCTGCTTTGAACAATCTGGAAACACCAATCATTGGATCGGCATTGAAGAAGCAATGCAAGCTTACAGATTATTCTGGAAAACGTTAAATGTTTTTTGCTATTTCACTGGCTTATTGCTGCGTTTCCACTTGTTACAAACGCTCAGGTATTACAAATGCATTCTTCTGATAGTTTGTACGCAGAATGAAGTTCTTACAAGGGGCACAGGTTCTTGCACCATTTTTCTATTACTGGTGAGCTCTCCTTTCTCGCTAAAACAGCCCTTCTTGGACTTTGCTAACCCATTTGGCATGAGGCAAAAGATATCTAAGCCATTCTGCATTCACACACTTGGCTGAGCAACCAATGCTTAATTTAACTATACTCTGTTCCAGTAGTGCCATGCAGCGCTATGGAAGCTACAGGCTTCTTCGACCAATCAGGAGAGCGAACACATCTTAAAGACGTGTTTCCACGCACTGCCTGCTAGTGGCCAGTGCTACAGCGCAGGTGGAAGCAGCATCTACAAATACACTGTAACTGCGTAGTGAGATCAACTGCTGTGATAGCAGTCGAAAATTCACTCCATATTAGCTCTGACATTGAAAAGGCCTGCGTTTTTAAGATATTTTGAGATACAGAGGAAAAAGGGGGTTGTAGAGACAGCAAGAGGAACATTCAGAAGGAGCACTCGGTAAGTGTGTTGCTCAATATGGCGGCACCGTCTCTTTACCCCTCTTCTAACATCCACTTGCACGCAGCGCATTCCCCGACATCTGTAAGTGCAGCCCCTTTTCTTAATTAGACTTCCTGCACGTTTACCGCACTCCAACTGCACTGTTCCAAGCACGCTCGACACCGACTTATTCGTTCCTTTCATGCATAAGAGCAGCTTTGGAACGATACCACACAAGCAAGTCTGCAGACACCATTTTTGCCAAAGGCGAAGCACTGCTCAGGAACGAGTCCTCTGCAGTGTTGCGGCAGTGCTGACTACACGTATTAACTTAGCCACTGTCAAAGCTATTCATTGTTTGTACATTTTAGGTGAACATTAATGCCTACATGGCAGTGTTGCATTAGAGGGGCCCTCAACCATTTTTATTGAAGTGGAGAAATACATTTTGAAGTTAAAATAGGCTACTTCAGAAATACTTTGCTGCAAAAAATACTTCAATGCATTCAGCAGAAGCCGAGTTATTGGCACTCAAAACTCTTCGCGGTGCTTATGCTCCTTCTGTGCCTCGCACTGCAAAGGCTACGGCAGAGTGGGGCGCGCCCACAACGCACTGCCTACTGAATGTCACTGTGGTGGGCACATAAAATTTGATTTTGGATGTTCACGTAGATGCCACTACTTCCAATTTTGGTGCCTACGACGCGCCAAACACCAGCCAAATGCGGTTGTCCTCAGTAAGCCGCAGTGTGCCCAGCTACGAACTTGTTGCGGCACCCCGTCGTATCTACGCTACGTAGCAGTCCACAGCTATGTGCAAGCGAAGTGCGTATGCGCAGCATTTGCTGCGTGAATGACAGGGCTTAAGTGCGTGCTTTAGCTCATATGCCCCAGTCTGGCCGTGCTAAAGACCAGCGTTGTCCTGCACAAACTTGACCGATGGATAGTCATCATAATCAGCCTGGCTACACCCGCTGCAGGGCAAAGGCCTCTCCCATACTTCTCCAACCACCCCGGTCAGGTGCCAATTGTGGCCATGTTGTCCCTGCAAACTTCTTAATCTCATCCGCCCACCTAACTTTCTGCCGCCCCCTGCTATGCTTCCCTTCCCTTGGAATCCAGTCCGT
Source organism: Dermacentor variabilis (assembly GCF_050947875.1). Classification (NCBI taxonomy): domain Eukaryota; kingdom Metazoa; phylum Arthropoda; class Arachnida; order Ixodida; family Ixodidae; genus Dermacentor; species Dermacentor variabilis. The sequence continues at coordinate 38,217,106 of NC_134568.1, forward strand.
AACCCTTAATGACCATCGGTTATCTTCCCTCCTCATTACAAGTCCTGCCCACGCCCATTTCTTTTTCTTGATTTGGATGATGGATAGTAGCCACATCGAACTGGCACATTTTGAAGCATGAAGTCTGCCAAGGCATCTAACCAGGAGCAGCCGGGAGTGAGCGCGCGCTGGGGTGTGTGCAGTCTTAAGTTTCGCGTGGTTCAAGGCTAGTCAAGTGTTCAAAACTAGTTGAAATTAGCAAGATGCGACGGCCATGACATCAATAGGCAGGATGGCCAAAGTACAATTCCTACGCGGGAGGCTGCAGCCAAGCGTGTGTAAACGATAGTTGGCTTCTTGCAGAAGTACGTAATAATCGAAATTGGAAAGCAGATTTTCATTTACTTCAGCCAGTTAAAATTCGTCATTAAATATACACAGTAACAGTAGGAAAAAGCACATTGATCCAAACACCCTTCTTGACTGGTGCCAGCCATTGGCCAATAGCAGCAGCGTATGGGAATCTGCTATATTACAAAATAAAGCGTCCAGAAAAGAGTGAGGAGCAGGCTTGTGTTGAAAAGAGAGCATTTGAGAAAAAGACGGCGTCACGCACTGCTTGCGAGCTGCACACGCCACGCACGACTGCAAAATTTGGTTGAGATGCTCACAGCAGCATATGCTATCCGTGGCGTATGTTTTTTTTCACCAAGCCCGAGGGGTGGTTCAGGACTCCTTCAATATTCTTGTTTGCATGTTTTTATTTAAAGAAGTGGAGAACTCTATTTTCAGTATCCTAGAGCAGCAATAAATGTATTATTAAAAAACAAAGCCACACAATAAACCGCAGCTGTGACCTGCAGAGAAGCTTCCAAGTAAACGACTGCTGGTAAGATCACTTGTCAAGGTCATTTAGTCAAGCAACGGGTTCTGGACTATGGCACTACCTCTTGCTGCGCAAGAATCTGCGCTCGCAGGCCTCATAGCCTGGGCTCTGCTGCGAGCAACTACTGAAACAAAGTACAGTCTCAATTTGATCACTGCAGCCTGGATGAGCAAATTTACATGGTGTTGATGTCAGGCACACAATGAGTTTGGCAAGAGGTTCTACAGACAGTTCTTTACTTTCAATGTTGCAGACACCAAACAGCAGAATTTATATTGTCATAATAATACACATTGTCTACACATATGAATCAAAAGAAAAATAAAAGAGGCCACGAGGCCTTGGGAACACTCAATTGAGATCAACTGGCAGATTTATAACTGTACAAATATGATGCTCCCTGTACACATTGTTTCGCCCTATTCAATGCAATGGGTAACTTGCTAAGCTCTACATGAGAAATTTCGTCAAAAACAGTTAAAACACAAGGGCAGGTGTCTTGCTTAACTACCTGCAAGACCTTGACCCACCCTATTTGGCCAAAGGTTTCATATAGAACACTCAGATGACTCCCAGTAGCTATAAAAAAGCATAAAAAGGCTATAGTCTTAAAACCGATAAGTTTAAACGATATGTCCACTCGCCATTGCAAAAGCTGTTAACTAAAAAGTGGCTCCCAACAACACACACCTAAAGGATGCTCTGAGCATGTCACACGTGGAAGCCCGTTGTTATCTGTGAGATGTGTGGTTAGGTCTACTGGTACCAGTTATATAATAGTCTGGCCATATGGTATTCATTCTGGCAACATGTACAGCAAAATGATAACATCCATCAATGTGGCACAAATAAGATTTGTACGGTCTTTTGGGGCATCCTAGATGCGACAAGAGCTTCAGAAGAGCAGAAAACGCTACCCCACCCTGCTAGTCAATATTAATTTTTCACATGTTCTATGGAATACCACTAGCTCCATATGTGCATGAAAAACATGTTTATAGTCTTGATTCCTTGCCTTTGTGCCACTCGATTCAATTTACATTACCAATTCTCCACTTTCAAGTCACACAGCTTACCGTTTTCAAAGGAGTCACTTATAATCTTTAAAAGCAGTGTCAGAGCAAGAAAAGCTTAAAAGAAACTAAATGAGTTCAAAGGTTGGAGTTCTGGACACATTAAAATGACTGCACTTCAACATTGAGCCCAGGAAACATACCTGTACCTTTTCCCACTTAAATGTGTGTTTGCTGGCAAACAAAGCCGTATGAAGCAGCAATCCAGGTCAGTGCCAATATGATAATGGTAAATGTACAGAAGAAAAAATGCGAAAAGCTGTGCGATGAGAAAGAAGTAGTGCTAAACATGAAACAAGAGTTCTCTAGAAGGCAAAACTTGTCTCTGTTGCATCAGTGTAAAGTCAGAGTCTTGCCTAGTGTCGAGGTGTTCTCCACTGCGTGTGGTGGTGTATTAGAGCTTGTGTACTGATAATAATGCCCAGTGCTGAGAACAAGAACAATGTGGCAGCTGCAAAGCAAGCTTGACATTTTTCAGAAGGACCCATTGCATATGATGTAGGGTTGCGATGGTCCACCTTCATGTTAAGAGAGAAAACATTGGAAAAGAAAGAATAGGGAAAAGAAACATGTGGACAGAACTCCCAATACCTGGCTATTTCTCTGGCACTGCTTTCCACCTCACCTCATGTGAAATCAACACATTGGCTACACAGCAACTAACAAAAAAAAAGAAAGAAGTCAATACCTCCAAAGAGGGGTTTAGCTGCGCAGGTGATAAAAAGCGCTCATTTTGTGCATTAAATCATATTTCTTAATGCAACTTCATCTTCCCTTATTCGTTCAGCAGATATACTGAAGCTGTGTTATAGCAGATATATTATGTTCAGCTTTGAAGTCTGCAGGTACCGCCAAAGATTTCGAAAAGCACAGACACCTGGTCAGAGAACACAGGTTTAGCTTGCCTAAAAGTTGGTGTTTTTGTACAGAAACCCTACATTTTCTCTTCACCAGAAATGTCATGACTGGGCAGCCCGTGCCCGCCAGTGCAGGTGGTGAGATACCTCTCCTCAAATGTTCCGTCCTCCGTGGTGCAAAAGCACATCTGACCGGAGGGGGAGGGTTCAGAGGTGAACCTCCACTCGTAACAATTCCACACCAGAAGAAAACCCACATGGCAGTTCATAACTATGAACTGCCCTTCCCACTTCCGAAATTTCACACAGATATTTCCTCACATCGATATGCCAATGGCCCAGTCCGCTCGAGGAGTGCCTCAGAGGTCATCATCTGCGATGGATTTCAGCTCGACAGGGTGCTCCACCGACTCCTGAAGCTCAAGCAGATGAAGCAGATGCTTCTCCATGATTGGCTGGTTCTTGTTTATCACTGTCTGAATTATCTGCTCCGTGTCCAGGTCGAGCTGAAGCTTCTCTCCCGCAAGAATCTGCAGGGAAGAAGCCGAAGGTCAACAGTTGTTTTAGCTAAAAGCCGCATTCACCGTTTATGGTTGCAATGCAAGAACACCAAAGAAAGCATGCCAGATTAATATTCTAAATTTGGCGTTCACCTGTGAATAGCCTGTATCATTGCACCTTATGACATCAGGGAAAAGAACTGTGCAACCAACTGTGCTGAGGAGTTTTTAAATGTTGTCACACGGATGGATAGATTACATGGATGCAGCGCAGGTTTATATAACAAGCAAAAGGCATAAACTGACGAGGAAGAAACAAAAAGATATTTTTTTCTTTCTCGACGTGAAAATTAGAGACATTAATGAGAAATATAGGTTGTCGGGCCCTTGGCCCTCTCTGCAGCGCGCACGGGGGAAGCCTTTGAAACGCGCGCCACAACGGCACTCGTCGCATGGAGCATGCGCATCGATCGCGGTATCGTAAGAACTCGCGCGGGGACTGCCGGGAAGGCGGCTGCCCGATAAGAAGGCAGCGGAGACTGCACTGAGGGCTTTCTTTCGGGGCGCGGGCCTGGGGAGGCGCTGGTGGGGCGTGGCCCGTCTAGGTTTCTTTCCGAGCGTGCTGCAGAGCAGGGGAAAAAGCGTTTTGTGTCCGCGGAAAGAGTGCTCTTGTAGTTCGCTTTTGGAACTGTGTCTGCGCGCCTGGTTCGGTGCTTGCTTGCTTTCTGCGCTTTATGCATTCTGTTATCGACCGAAAGATTGTGTTAGTTGATGGTTTGTAACGGCCGTTCTTTCGTCGCTCTCTTTGGCTTGTATATTTTGTTGCCTCGCTGTTTTGCCGCTTGCTTCTTTGGTTTTGCTGCTTTTTGCTCCTTTGCCTTTTTGCTGCTTTGCTTCTTTGCTGCTTGCTTCTTTGCCTTGTTCTTTTCTGCTATTGGCCGCGAGGCTGCGGTAATTGTTGGAGTGTTACATTCTATCGTAAATTAAAGCGGTTTTTGTTCCTTGCGCCTTTGGCCCTTTGTCGTGCTGGTCGCGGCTCGCGGACCCCCTGAGCGAAGGCGAGGGGCCTTCAAGGTAGAGTCGTATTAGTAAATTAACCATCTACAATATACCAAAAAAACTACCCTTACCGTGACAGGATGCTTGATAAGCCAGAGGAGATGCGAAAACAAATGACAGAGTAGTAATCGCACCTTGAAGTTTTCACATTAGCTCGATGTGACATCATGCATACTGACGACAACTGCTCGAGGCTAGTTAATTTGTTACTGGCAAAAAAAATAAGGGGGAGGGGGGCACTACACTGTATTTTAAGAGAGCCAAAGCATGAACTTGGCAAGTTTCAGGCACTCTTACCGAGTCACAATGACCCAAGTATGTGAAAATACTTTGGAATCCCTGATGTCACACTAAAAGGATTGGGGCTTCAGGGCAAAATTATACCCATGCCACACAGACGCAGAAAATTACATTCATTCACTAATACTGTTGCCTAACGGCATTTTTTTTCACCGAGCTGTCACATGTACAAATTTAATGACACTTGACATGATGATGATAGCGTCCTTCGAAGTGAGCACTTTTAGGGTAGCAATTAAAAATTAACTATGTATTTACAAGTTTAATAGTGAAATATAAAAATAGCTGCACGATAATGCCATTAGCTTGAGTTCGTTGCTGTCTGTTACAAGGTTGAAGCCGACCGTAGCAACTTCGGCCATTGCATGTCAAATCCAAAATCTAAAAAAATGGCGCCTGCCACTTCGAAGCCGTTGCAACGCCGACCCAAGAAAGTTCACCAAGTACAACTCCAACTCCTGGCAAACACAGTGTAGTTGAAAATTATGTATAAATGATTTTTTACATGATAGAGGCTGTTTCAAGTAGTACTTCAACTGTGCTGCAGTGCACGAACTATGGTGACGAAATTACGCATTTCTCAGTTCTGGCGAATGCATTAAGGTTTGCCCGTATGGCATCATGCAAACTGCAGTAAAATTTAAGGCGTCAGCAAGTTAATGTCACTTTCTGTTCGCCTGTGACACGAGTATTATTCGCAGAAAGAAAGTCAGCCTATTACAATGAAATTTTAAAAAATATTTTTGACATAATTCTTTATCAGCCTGAAGGAATTTAGTGTTTGTCTTTAGTGTCCCTCTGACTGGTGGTGACCATAATTAAAATGATGGCGTACTTGAATGCTTCTGGAATGACTGAATGATTGATCTTCTTTAAAATTGCAATAAACGCTGTACAAAATGCATAGTCAAGGCTATGAGAGTTACTGTCAATATCCAAGTTTGTTTTGCACTTATTCTGCGTTAAATAACACAGTGAAGCAAACTGCTTTCTGTAACAAGATAACTACTATTTGCATGATGCTTCGGCCCACCTTTTTGGGTATACTAGGGCACTGCTTGTATGATAATGACGATTGGATACACCTCAAGATCAACACCGCCAATGTAGTGGCAAAAAATTCATCTGTTTCCCAGGATAGGAACAAGCCAAACGAATGTCATAACATGACTACAGATGGAGAGTATGACCAGTAAAGCTTGTAAATGTCATGGGAATGACATTAAATAGATTTAAGAAGCTTACACGTGAAAAAGACATCAACAAACTACAAAGTGCCTCTCTGAACCAAATTAGTACAGAAAAGTAAATTAAGATGCTGAATTCTGCATTAAAAAAATCTAACTAGTGAGTCTGCGTGTCATCCTTCATGGATTACATACAGCTTCATAATTGGTCTTCTATGGAACAGACAAGTTGTGTGACTAACCTTTATGGGATCTAAGAGAATACAAAGGGACGCAAAAATGGAGCAGTAAATGAGCTTCTTCCTTTTGCCACAATGTATGCATGTGATACGCTTAAAGTCCTGGCCTCAGCGAAATTTAAGATTAAAGGCATCTTGCAATACCACTAGAACACAGCAAACACGCTTAGTTGCTAGGCAATGCTGCCGTAAACATGTGAGCTAATTATTATACTCTCCGTGTATGGAGTTGGGAGCCTATTATAATTCTGTTCCAAGAGACTGGCTGTTCTATCAACTTCTTGGAATCCCTGCCATTTTTCATGCATTCCTAAAAACACACAACAGTGATTGATAGGAGTTCTTTAGTTGTCATTATTAAAGAATGCGTTCGGTAGATGCAAAAAACAGAAATGCCATCATTGATGAGGCCCCATCCAGAGGCAAAGAACTATGCCACTTGGCCAATGAGCCACCAGCCAACCTGGGAGGCCATGCCAGGCGAAAGCTCAGTGCTATGATAGACAGAGCACAGCATCACTAAGCGTGACATACTAGAGTGTGACAGGAGCAACGAAAAGGCCATGAGGGTAAGGCAGGGGCAGCACTTCAGTGACCACAATTCCACTCATGCAAGATGCATCCAAAATCTTTTTATAGTGAAACACTCGTGAAGAAATGCACTTTAAAGGGGCCCTGAAACACTTCTTTAACTAATCATAGAATTAATTAATTAAGGGAAAATGAGACATGCACCCAATCATAGCAATTGCTATAAAGGAAACCGTTCCTCGAAAGAAAAGCTTGGCAGTTGAAGAAAAATTTGTCCTGGTCCGGGACTCATTTACTCTTAATTACTTGCTTCTCTCCACCTTGCGGGTTTCCGCAGAACAATTATTTCAATCATAGAATGACCTCGCTTTTGAAGTATGTTGACCTATAAATCTCGTGCCGCAAATTTTTTAAAAATCCACCTACAAATGGAGTCACCGCACCAATACCTGGCTTCCTCTCTCTTTTTGCCTCCGCTATTATTGCGCTGCAAGCTACACAGCAGAGAAGTCAAGAGGGCAAAGCCCTGGCCAAGCCCCGGCCAAGCCCCGGCCAAGCCCCAGCCAAGCCCCAGCCAAGCCCCGGCCAAAAGTTGAGTGTCGCAGGAGTGAAAGGATTCGTCTCGGCACCCCGTGGTATGCGCCGCTGCCCTCTCGGAGGCCATGTGCAGCAGGCGCAGATACGCGTACAAAGATGAAATTATTTTTGTGCCTTTTTGAGATCGCAGACACATATTTTTCTTTTATTTAATGCAAAATTAGCAATTATGTATCATTGAGAATGTTCTTGCGATCATGAAATCAGCCGATAGCGTTGGTGGACCAAGTGCTTTCGACACAATTGCAAACTCTCTGCTGCAAGCAGTGCAATAATATTTGGCTCACATGGTCACAGGAGCCTCTGCCACAGATTGGCAACGTTTCTTTACTATGTTCAAAAAGTTTGCGGAGCCCCTTTACAGGAACACTAAAAGTCAATACTAAGTCAACATAGATTGTTTAAAGACCTTTCCAGAAACCTCACAAAGCTTGTTTCGTGCCAAGAAAAGACTTAGTTTATGAAAAAATTGTATCTGAAGGGTCCGAATACCTTTTCCGAAATTCAAATCTCCCGCCACCCAATCCGGGGAATGGCGACGTAGCATACGCCATCACCACCCTTTGCTGCCGTCGGGGAGTAAAACAGCACCCGACAGACGGCGGCACCAAGCCAAGATAGAGCTGCAGATGCGCCGCCGCAGCTGCTTTTCGGTCCAGTGGCGCAGATCGTTCAGGCATCCCGCGACATGACATGGAAGTTGAATACTTTGCTACTTGCAGTTTGTGCAAGTTTTGCGAGGTAGCAAAACCACTGCAGCAATACGCGATCAGGAAAGTACTGAAACGCGAAAGTGTGGGCGGTGCAGAGTCGAATGAAAACGAAACCTTTCAACCGCCTGCGTCATTTTCAACGGTAATTTCAATGAGTTCTTTTTTATAAACATGAAATGGAACTGGACAAGTAGCATTTGATATGATCTTATAATACAACACGAGGATGCTTTTTTGCAATGAGTGGTTGAGTACTAGTGACAGAACTTAACTGACGTGTGCTTTCGTCATCAGCAAGTGCTTGAATATCCCGGGAGACAAACAAACACAAACATTGTCACAAACGTCAATTTAATTTTCTCGCTGTCACATGATATCACCAGAATCACAAAGCCTCCATACTAGCTTCAAATGCAGTAAGATGAGTGAGTGCTGCCACTCACTTTTCATGCTTCCACAGCCGTGTTCTGCTGTGCGAGTGACTACCGTGCGAATGTGCAACTGTGGTGGCCCTTTGCTGAAGCCATTTCAAGGTCAATGCCGTGCGACTGTTGCCAGTAGTGTGCACTCAGACCACCTTCCATACAACTCACTGTTGCCAGTAAAAGAAACACCTCCTTTCGAGAAATTTCCTTTCAGCATAATCCTCATGCCATGTGGTGCTGCTGTAGAGAAGTGTAGAGCAACAGACAACCTTCAGGGCTATATCAACAGTCGAAGCTTCTCTGAGGAGCTGAGCTAATTTTTTCCTACAGAAAGGGTTAAAGTAAGAGCTAATCTGCGTCCACCAGCCCAAAGTGTCATTAGCTATCCCTGCTTAAAAGAAACTTGAAACACTCTTTTCCACAATATCTTTGCCATTTTAGCCTTTACTCCCGTGGAAAAAACATCGCCAGACCACCTCAATGAAAGAATAAGGGTGTTCATTATTTATTTGATTAATTAATTATGGCGTTTTACATGCCATAACCACAATATGATTATGAGGCAGGGCGTAGTGGGGGACTCCGCAATAATTTGGACCACCTGGGGTTCTTTAACATGCACCTAAATCTAAGCACGCGGGTGTTTTCGCATTTCGCCCCCATCAAAATATGGCCGCTGTGGCCAGGATTTGATCCCATGACCTTGTGCTTAGCAACCTGACAGCATAGCCACTAAGCAACCACTGCATGTGTGGGTGTTTATTAAAAGCTGTGCATCTGTGCTTCTTACTCGACCATAGGTCAACAAGCCTGGAAACCGACAAGCCTGGAAACCGTTGGTCTAGTCAAGACAACGCACAGCACAGGACAAACTACAATGAAGTGGAAAGGCCATGCACTACACTTTGGCCTATTCATTTAAATATTCGCTTTCCTCATTGTGCTTGAGCTGCATTCTAGATCCATGCAGCAGCACAACAAAGGCAAGGATTGCTACACAGAGTTAACTAAAGTGACCTACTACACAAAGAAAAGCACTGTGAAGCCACAGCCTAAGCCATTCTGACGATTTGTAGCAGTGTTAAAAGTATAAAATGTGCCATATCTGGACCAACTGATATGCCCTTTGAACGGCATGTGATAATGTGTTACACTTACCTTTTTTTTTCCTATGTCAGTAAAATAAAGCTCTTAGGCAGTACACCACTAAACCCCGTAAATGACTTCAGCAGAAGGAACAGCGGGTGGCCTGTTTTTGTACATGCAGGCTAGTCAGTTTATGTTTCATGAACAAGGGGGTCTAGAAGGCACTGAGAGCAGTTTGTTCTATTAGTAACGAAGGTAAAAACACCACCAACATTTGCTGTACTTAGTTCTAACGTGCACTTCCTTTTTACTGGAAAAATTCACTAAAATATGACATACGCATTAGAAAAAGAGTACAAAACCAAAACTACAATAGGTGACGTCCAAGCCCTCCCCCTTCCTCAATGTCAAATCCAACGTTGGAAGCCTCAAAAAGCGACAAGTGAAGCCCTCTCCACCTTCCCTTCAATGTCGTTGACATCACATGTCATTCCGAATTTCCTGAAACTGTTCAAACTTGTATTTCACCGTGACGCCTGCCTTTTTGTGTATACGTGGTAACCAATCCTTATGTAATACCCCGAATGGGGTCTTTAACCCTTTCAGGGTCAATGACGTAAATATACGGCGCCGCGACCAAGTTCAAAATGGTCGATGCTGTATATTTACGGCGCCGTCTGTAGGATTAAAAAGCACGCCAATTTCCTAACTTTTGCTTTTCCATCATGTGCTGTCACTATGTAGGAATACAGGGAATTTTTTTCGCACGCCTCCCTCTCTCGGTTTTCGTTGCATGGTTTGTTTTAAAGCTACTTTGCTCCGGTGCGTCTATATACTACCGCTTGCGCAGTGGCGGGCGGGCGGGCGGCAGTTTTGGTTTTGTTTCGCACGCGGTTTCAGCTTCTTGTGCTTGCAAAACTGATCGATAACTCATTACTAATCGCTCAAAGGGCGACCGCTTGTTTCTCACTCGTTTAGTGCTCACAGGGATGTGTATAGGAAGGACGCTGCCGTGCATGCTTTCCGTTGCTTTTTTTTTTTTGAAACTCACGATAACTAATTGCCTCTGTTTGGCAATAAGATGATTAGCGGAAGTTTGTCATACGTTTTGCTTTTTTGATGGCCACACAACCACACAGTTTTCTTGTGTGAGTGCACCTACGCAGTTTGATTACACTATGGATGTACATATTAGTGTAAGAGCAGGAACATTTGAGTCTTGCGCAATATTCTCGTGTGCACATTTTCAAAGCCTTGAACTATGTGTATAACAATGCATCAAATTTTTTATTCTTATAAGTTTATTTCCTTCCCCAATATTCTTATTCATGAATGAAAAGTACATATATACCAATGGAAAACATTCTTTTCTCACTTCACGGTCACCCTAGAAAAATTACGGTAAATTTTTTTCAAAAAAAGTCCCTAAGAAGAATTGGAATCTGCAATAAAAAATACTGACCCTGGGCGGTCGCATATGGCGAAAAAAATCGACCCCCAAAAGGTTAATGTAACAAAATGAAATGAAATGAAATGCAATAAACTTTCTTCTACTTGCATTCAGTGGCTACGGCATTGGGCTACTGAGTACGAAGCCACATTTTTCTATTCCTATCCATGATGACTGCATTCCAATGGAGCTAGAACGCAAAAACATTTGTGTGCTGTGCTGTGGGTGTGTGTAAATTAACCCCAGGTGGTCAATATTCATCGAGAACCCTCCACTACAGCATTTCTCATATCCCGCTAAGCAGTTTTGGGACACTAAACCACACAGTTTATACAGTAGGATCTCGTTGATATGTTCCCGTTACATACGTTTTCCCGGCACCAACATTCGCAATCAAGAACATCAAAAATGACCCAATAGAGTTACGTCATAAGAAGCCAACAAACACTGACACCAAGGACAACATAGGGGAAATTACTTGTGCTTAATAAATGAAATAAAGAAACGATAAATTAATGGAAATGAAAGTGGATGAAAAAACAACATGCCACAGGTGAGGAACTATTCCACAACCTTTGCATTTCGCGCTCATTTTTTACAGCTTCATAATTGCCGGAAAACAGGATTTTGTGGCGCCAACGTTCAAGTACGTCGCCAAACTGCGATCATGTAATATGTTTTCCGGCCGCTAGATCCCATGTAAACAAGGAAATGTGCGAAGTACGTGCTATCGAGAACAGTATACAGCTGCTCCCCCCCCCCCCCCGTAAGCTTCACCACAATACTCGCCCGCCCATCTCACGTGAATTCACCACGGTGCACTCGCAGTTTCTCATTTCAATACCAGCAAATCTTTCGAGTCATCGCACATGGCATTCACAGCTACCACCACCAATCCTATTGCGATAAGCACCTTCGCCTATCTGTTTCACAGCGCGTGGTGCCATCGGAAGCATAGAGCAGGCTTTCAATAGATGGTAACCGAAATACATCGCTGTTCCCTGCTGCAGACTGCGATTGTACAGTATACGTTTTCTGGCGGCTAGATCTCATGTGAACAAGAAAAGGTGCGAGGCGCGCACAATCAAGAACAGCATATAGCTGCCCGTCTCACATGAAACTGAAGGTGTGCACAGTTTCTTATTCCGGTACAGTCGACTCCCGATAATTCAAAGCCGCTTAATTGGAATTTTCGGTTAATTAGAAGTGAAGTGCTGGTCCCGTCAGTTTTGCATGTAATCCTATAGAAGAAATTGCTCGATAATTCGAAGTCCTCATCCAGTAATATTGTTTAATTGGAAGTTAATTTTCAGCCGGGATCCTCGAGGTGACCGTCACTCTTTGGTAGAATGTGCAATTTTTCAAGTGTTGCAACAGTTCCGTGCTCCGCGTTGGTGCCATCGCCACCGCAGCCGCCCACAACGCCATCCTTCTTGGAGTGGCGCGGTTATTCATTGCTACGGCTGCCGTGGCCTCCGCAATCAACTCCGGCGGGAGGCGAAGCGGCTCCCGCCGGAGCTGATTGCGGAGGCCACGCGGGTGCCATAGGTGCACGCAGCGCTGCATACTGGCAGTGGCGAGATTGTGCGAGATTAGTCTTGCAGCGTGCGCAGCGTATGTCGAGGTGTGTGTTAGTCGAGCGCCTTTGAGCAGGAAGCTCGTAGGCTAGGTTGTTCCACGAGTGATTCAGAATTGACTATACCTAGTCGCGCAGTTTATAGCCATGGCAAACCGTGGCTCTTATCGCACGCTCGACCTGGCAACGAAAGTCGAGGTTTTGAAGGAAGTTGAGAAGGGAGGTGCCGCCAAACAAGACATAGCGCGGAAGTACGGGATCAGGCCGAACACGCTCTCTAACTACATCAAGAACAAGCGCACAATAATGGATGCATTTGAGAACGACAAGTTCAAGACTTCTCGGAAGCGAATGCGCACCGGCGCTTACCCAGAGTTGGAGAAGGCTCTGCTGGTTTGGATTAGGGAGGCCAGGAGCAACAAACTTCCTCTCAGCGGAGACATCGTTGCGATGAAAGCCCGAACGCTTGCAGCAATGTTGGGGATCGATGACTTCGTTTCGTCAGATGGATGGCTGACGCGCTTTAAAGATCGCCATGACCTGGTTTTCAAGAGCGTGTGTGGTGAAAAGGCGTCCGTTAACCAGGAAACATGCGCCACGTGGAAGGACGGAAAGCTGCGTGAATATCTCGCCGAATACAGACCGGAAGACATCAATGCAGATGAGACTGCACTCTTCTATCGGCTTCTACCAGAGAAGACCCTGACATTCAAGGACAACGACTGTGCTGGGGGCAAACGCAGCAAGGAGAGAGTGTCGGTGCTGATCGCGGCAAACATGACTGGCACGGAACGATGTCGGTTACTTGTGATCGGGAAAGCCGCAAAGCCGAGATGTTTTAAAGGCATGAAGATGCTGCCTGTGGACTATGAGGCGAGAAAAAAGCGTGGATGACGGCCGAAATCTTCAAGAGCTGGATAAGCAAATTGGACCGCAAGTTTGCTGCTTCGAACCGCAAGGTGTTGTTCCTTGATCACTGCAGTGCTCACGTGAATGTGCCAGCCTTAAGTGCAATACGCCTCGCATTTTTTCCTGCAAACAGAACGGCTGTTTTGCAGCCAATGGACCAAGGCATCATCAAGAATGTTAAAGTCCTGTACAGGCAACACCTCCTCGAGCGCATGACTTTCTGTATGGATAGCTCCACAAAGTACGAGGTGAGCCTGCTTAGTGCCATCCACATGTTGGCGCGAGCATGGGATCGTGTGAAGCAAGAAACCATCGCAAATTGCTTCAGGGCTTGCGGTTTTGTGGCAGCTTCTTCGGAGGATGCCTCTGAAATTTCAGCGGAGGAAGCGTCAACAAGCGAGCTTGACGGCACTGATTTTGGTGATGCTCTCGGGGACGTCAATTTTGAAGATTACACCGCTGTAGACAAGGCGGTCGAAACGTGCGGTGCGCTGACGGATAGCGAAATTGTAGAGATTATTCGGCCCCAGGAAGAGACCCAGGAAAGCGACGATGACGTTGAAAGCGAGCCGCAACCTAAGGCTGCCAATGTAGCTGCGGGCCTTGCTCTTGCGGAGCGCTTCTTTGCCGCTGAAGGTAACGCGGAAGAATTGTTCCGCCACATCTACAGCCTGCAGAACTTGCTTTCAGCAGTGCGATTCGGCAAGAAGAAGCAAAGCAAGATGACCGACTATTTTTCTTAGAGAAAATACTCGATTTCGCCACAAATAAAGTGCTGTTTTTTGTGTTTTGTGCTTAATTGGAAGTTCGTTTAATTTGAAGTTTTTTGCGGTCCCCGTGAACTTCGTATTAACGGGAGTCGACTGTACCAGCAAATCTCTGACTGGGTCGCCGCACACCGCATTCACAGCTATCGCCACCAAAGCTACTGCGATAAGCACCTTCACCTATCTGTTTTACAGCGCATGGTGCGTAGTGCCATTGGTAGTGTACTGCATGCTTTTAGTAGGTAATAATCCAAACGTAGCGCCGTTCCCTGCTGCAGGCGGCGCAATGTCGGCCCCACATTTCGCTACAGCGGCATCCGGCGTTGTCCAACAGCTCAATTTCACTTCGGTTTCACATCGCCCTCTTAAACCACTACGCAATAGGAAAGCAACAAAATGAGTCTTCGGCCATTGGAGCACCACCAGCTTGGAGCGCGTCGGTGTCTCGTGCCGCAAAGATTCACGCGACGCTTCGTATTATGTAGATGTCAACAATAGTTGAGTCTGTCAAATTTTTTTAGTTACTTCGGATCGTACGTTTTCCCAGTTGGTACATTTTTCTCGCGGCTTTTTCCAAAACGTATGAATGAGGTTCTACTTTATTTAATTTTAAAATTTGTTGTCTAAGTGAGAACAAATCACTATTTCTCTTTCTTACCACAAAAATCTGGTGAGGAAGTCAAGAGTATTGCATTTTGCATTTCGTGGATTATGAAAATTGGGATGGAGTGCATTACAACTGAGAGCACATTAGAATCGAGTAGATACAGCACTTTAAGTACAAGTAGCTGCACAAATCTGTCTATTATAGACAAAATGCCTTGTATTAGCTTGACTAAGTTTTTGAATCTGCAAAGCTAGTTTCTAAGTCCTGGCACATTGCACACACACACACACACACTAATGCCTTCGTAACAAGCAAAATAATAATTAACCACTAATATGCGGGGAAGGTTTTGCCTGCTAAGCAATAATAATAATAATATTTGGGGTTTTACGTGCCAAAACCACTTTCTGATTATGAGGCACGCCGTAGTGGAGGACTCCGGAAATTTTGACCACCTGGGGTTCTTTAACGTGCGCCTAAATCTAAGCACACGGGTGTTTTCGCATTTCGCCTCCATCGAAATGCGGCCGCCGTGGCCGGGATTCGATCCCGCGACCTCGTGCTCAGCAGCCCAACACCATAGCCACTGAGCAACCACGGCGGGTGCCTGCTAAGCAAGGTTTCACTATTTTCTGCATGCACTGTTGCATGTTCAAATGCTCTTGCCAAGCATAAGCAAGCAGCTCTCAAGCAATATCTACTGCAGTAGCTTTAGTGGCTATGACACTGCGCTACCGAGCTTGAAGCTGCAGGTTCGATCCTGGACACAACAGCGGCATTCCAACGGGGATCAAATGCAAAAACACTCGTGTATCGTGCATTGGGTACACATTAAACAACCTCAGATGGGCAAAATTAAGGTGGTGCCTCATAATAAGATCGCGGTTTTGGCACTTAAAACCCCGGAATTTCATTTGTTTTCTAACTTTCCAGCAAAATGCGCTGTGTTATCTATAGCGTGTCATTTTGGCACAGGTCTTGGTATAGTCAAATAGCTTATTTGTCACAGAAACAAGCGCCTTTTGCACAATGTCCAATGCGCACCTATACTCCATATCTGTCTCGAATTTTAACAAAATAATTATAGTGGAGCTGGCGTTATGCACATTAATAAGGCATTTGGGATAAAAATCAAACAAATTTCATCAATTTTAATATAATTTCTTTGTCAGTGAACATATTGCATTACAAAGACGCTTCTATCATTTCCACTCGCAACAGGTGTGTGTTTAGTGTGCTGCAAGCTAGCAAGACAAACAAGAAGATCCCGGAAACAGAACACATCAAGAAGATTGCCCCCTGGCACGTGAGCCACCAAACCCAAGTACTAACAGAGAGGACGTCCAAAGGTTTTTTTTCTTACTTCTAATGCGGACAATCTCTCCTGCATCTGCTCAAACTTGTGCATTGGCAAAAGCTTATGTGCTACTAGTGGAATGACAGAGATTTCTCCAGCTATCGTGTCAGCCTGGCACTGTCTCCAAAAAAATATGACAAATTGCTCTCTTTCAGGTCACGTACCTTTTCCAGGCCGGTTCGTGGGATGGTTGTAGAGAGGTCTGCAGCAATCTGGTCAACAAGGCGCTTGACAGTCACCACAAATCCTTCAAGGTCACGCGAGTCACTGTCCAAGCGTTTTTTCTTCATCACCAGGTTCATTACATACTGGCGAGATTTCTTGCAAGTGTCCAGGAGCCACGACATGGACTTGCCCTGTACAAAGCAGCAGTGGTAAATGTTTCCGTGCCATGTAGTGATTTGATACTTGGCAGACATGATTGTAATCGCATTATCTACATTCCTCGCTTATTGGTTAGCAATGTTTTAATCTGATCAGGGGCCCCTTACGAGCTGAGTATAACCTACATAACTCAACTGCCATAAAGATGCAAAAAGGTGTTGATTTCCTGGAGAAAAACTGAGAAGCAAAACTTCCTAAGCAACACAGGATTGCAACGAAGTAGTGTGGTCCATTATTAAACTGAAATCCTCATTGGTATTCAAGACAACACAACATAAATTTCCTCAGCTTCAGAGAGCAAAAAGTATTCGATTTTATTCAAAAGATGCTCTCAAGGTAAAAAATTTTCCAGGCCTTCATGTAAGAACTGAGCTGTAATTGGTGCTGGCATACTAATTTGGTGTGCGTGTCGACTACTAAGTATTAACGTTACAGACAGCTAGCAAGATTCTTGTGACGCTATGAGGGCAGACTTCCAGGCATGTGCAGCAGCTTGTTTCTTTTGTACAAAATTAGCAAGCACTAAGAATCTCACTAAATTTTCCGATTTCAATTCAATATTCAGCTTTTCTTTTTCTCCATTTGATTCAATATTAAATTTCATTTGAAATTTACTATTCAGTAGTCATACATCCCTCAAAACAGGTCTGTTACTGAAAATAGCACACGTGAGTTTTATTTATGACCAGGTACAAAATATTCAGGCTGCATCCATCTTTTCAAAATTGTGAACCCAGCTGGTGCTTTCCAGACACACGGCATGTGCTGCCAATAACTCAATGCGTGCTGTGCGAACTGTGTTAATCTTCAACACCTCCGTCCTTCTTTTATGTAGCACTGTGAGCCATGGTGCTCGGCTGCGTGAGCGAATGTATTCACCGACTACACTACAATAAGAGTCGCTGACCGATAATTCGGACTCTGCAGACTGTGTAAAGGTCCAAATAATCGGGTAATCAAAATAACGAATTCACCACAAGATAAGTGCCGTAAGTTCACAAGTGACTAAACAAAGTTTGCCAACCACCTTGCTACACACATGTATGCAGATTTGCTACATAATAGGCGTCTTTGTTTCGCAGGTGTCTAAAAAAATTTTTTATTCATGGCTGCAAGCACATCCACTGCATGCAACCTGTATTTTGACCATTGTCCTGCTGCCCCTACATACAGACGAAAGTATGGTACATGAACCAAATATCCAGCCCCAGTCAACAGAGGTTGACTGTGTTTCAATAGCTGAATGATTGCAGATTTCAGTGATCCCGGTCATTGTCTAGCACTTCTCGCTTCATCGCTAACCTTGTCGGTGGTGTTGGTGCCATTTGTAGCTACTTGACGACTAAAAAGTTCACAACAGCAACCATAGTTTCTCACAATACTGCCTAGAGGGAAAAGTGGCACAGTAACGCTGTTTTATGCATAGGAATGGCTGGATGTGGTGGCTTCAAATCGGCATTGTTCTCGAAGAGCCAGGACAACTTCAAGGTGCACCTCACTATTTATTTTATTTATTTATTTATTTAAAATGTCCTTACAGGCCTCGTACGAGGTATTGGGTAAGGAGGGCCTTACAGAAGGATTAAAAGATTATACAGGGCATATAACAAAACGTAATAGACGTACATTATTAATAGACAGTGGAAAATGTATACACATCTTATACAAGCATTAAAGCATTGTACAAAAATAACAGGGTCGGTAATATACATATTAGAAAACAGACAATGCACCATTCTGCCAGTCACAATGGCTCATTTTATATTAAAACAGCAAGTAAAAGGCAGTTTTAACTTAAATATTACACAAAAATGTGTTTTATTTTAATATGAGGACTTGAGCTTGGATGTAGAATTATGTGAAACGTAAAAAGTATCAGCAGGTTTCTAATGTTGAAGGTCAGATGACAAATTCCATGCTCGCTTTGCGAAAGTTTGTCGTCTGTTCTTGCCTTTGTTCACTTGATTATGCACTGCAGGTAGACGTGTACACAACAAATTACATGTAATTAATTACTTGTAATTTATTACATTTTTTAACTTTTTTTCAGCAAGCAATTACATGTTATTAGTTACTTTATTGGAGGGACAAGCTGCAACAGATGACGCAATTTTGAGAACCTGATTTTGGCGAGACCTACAGTAGAATGCCCGAGATTGTCATGTAGCAGCCTTGCGGATTTACATGTTCAGATAGGCAAACCTGGTGGCTCAGTATCTGCTTCCTCATGTTAACAGCACCACCAGATGTTGGCCAACCCACAGAGTTTCCTAAAATATACTAGCGGAAACTCTGGCGCTGCAATTCTTGAGCCACCACGGGAATGATGGGAAGTACATGGATTTGTCTGATCTTGGTGCTTGTGGATTCAGACATTCTTGTGGATTCATTTATTATGCTTTGTATGCCTTCACTGTTGTAAATTTCAGAGCCATCTATACTTTTAAGAGTGCAGAAGATGCTGCAAACATGCATAATCGCTACTAATTGCAACAGTTCAGCTTGTCGAGCTGGCCAAATAGAAACGCACCAAGCATCTAAAGGCACCGACTTGCCTGCGATAAATTTATAAGAGCAATTTCCATAAGAGCGTTATATGCTGCTTGTCCATGCATGCGTCCACAGGGTAATGGTTTCAATATCGGGCTTCTGTGTTAGAGGTTCTGTGTTCGAATCCTGCCATTGGATCATGTTAATAATGTTTATTTAATCACTTCTGATGCAGTACATTTCACTTCATTACCTTAAAGACCCGCAAAGGGTGTTACATAAGGGGTGGCAACAAACATTAAGATGACTTACAGTGTTCAATACAATGAAAAGTGATTTGTAATAATTTCCACGAAAGTGGACGAGGACGTAACGACAGCAATGTCGTTGGATAGGTCATTCCAGTCTGCTGCAACACGGGAAAAAAATGAGACGGCAAAAGTGACAGTGCAGGCACATGGCCAGGAAACTTGAAATGGATAACATGCA
This sequence comes from Dermacentor variabilis, assembly GCF_050947875.1. NCBI lineage: Eukaryota > Metazoa > Arthropoda > Arachnida > Ixodida > Ixodidae > Dermacentor > Dermacentor variabilis. Next base: position 38,236,567 of record NC_134568.1, read on the forward strand.
CGGTAAGATATGCGGGCTGGCGGGACAATGTAGAGGTGCAGCATGGTGAACTGTGGAAAAACTTGTAAAATAAGCAAAGACTGGCAATACGGAGATGGAGTAAAAGTTGTAATAAACCCAATTCCGCTTTCAAGGATGATACACTAATGTCGTATGAATATGAAGAGTGAATAAATCTGGCTGCTCCGTTTTGAAGCGATTCCAGCGCAATAATAAGGTAGGCGTGATGCGGGTCCCAAATGGGTGATGCACATTCTAACTTCGACACGAGAAGAGTTTTGTATGCTAGTAATTTTATGTGTTGAGGGGCATGGCGGAGATGACGCAAGAATCCAAGCGTCTTATTAGCAGACGAAATTAGATTAGTAAAGTGCGGGGCCCAGGACAAATCGTTACACAGGGTGACACCTAAGTATTTACAGTCGCTGACTGATTTTTCGGACTCCAAAAATTCGGACATGCTCGATTATTCGGTCTGCTTCGCGGCACCGCCATTCTCCCCATAGACCGTAATGTATAACAACTGGCGAAAGCTCAGACACCTTGCAACCTCTCGTCTGATTTTTCGGACACTCCTTGAGCCAACTCGATCGAGAGCACCATGCACCGACTCTGACCAGTGCATGGTTCGACTTGCTGAACGCCATTTTTGTTTTGAACGAAGCCTCCTTTTTGCCCCACGAAGTGGCGCTACTGCAAATCGCCGCTCATCATCATCGTTTCTGCCTGGTTCGTGGCCACAGCAGTTGCGGTCTCAGCTTAGTAAGCCATGTCAAGACAATCCAGCAGCTGATTTGTTTCTTTGTGCACGACGCTGCAAGTAGGCCACGTCTTTTCGTTTGTGCAAATGGTGTCGGCGTGACGGTGTGGTAATGTTTGCGTTGTGTGCTGTGTCGAGGTTGCGGTGATCCAACGCGGCATACGGAAACATCGCATCAAGTGACAAAAGATCGCACGTGCTTGGCACTGTGCCAGGAAGGGCGTCGCTCGCATAAAAAAATTATATTATAAGGTTTAACATGCCAAAACCACTTTCTGATTATGAGGCACGCCATAGTGGAGGACTCCGGAAATTTCGACCACCTGGGGTTCTTTAACATGCACCTAACTCTAAGTACACGGGTGTTTTCGCATGTCGCCCCCATCGAAATGCAGCCGCCGAGGCTGGGATTCTATCCCACGACCTCGTGCTCAGCAGCCCAACACCATAGCCACTGAGCAACCACGGCGGGTATTCGCTCGCATAGATGAGTCTTGTGCTCGTCATGCAAAATTAAAGGTAACCCCGAAATGACAATCCAAGAATGCAGCACACCTTTCTTGGCCATTTGTGAACTAAAGTCAATTTTCGGGCAGTCCCCGTTGGGTCCTAATTACTGGTCGACAACGGTAGTGCAGAAAATGCAGCCAAATCACAGAGAATTAAAACCATGGCCTTCAAAATTGAACTCTGAGAAATCCATCACTAGGGCTGCCATTCGGACACCACTGATTGAGCAGACACTAGATTCGATAATGTAGGTACTTATAGACCGTGCAGCTGTATGAAGTGCCACCATCATGTGGTGGTGCATATTATACTTATCCCTTTATTTTTTACCTGGCTAGCAGACTACCTGCCCACTATACGCTTCGTGCACTGCCTATAGAGGCGCCCCTCTATAGGCAGTGCAGGCACCACCTAGCGGGCACCTGCATTGCAAGGTGGCGCCTAGCAGGTGGCGCGTACAGCACCACCCGTTAGGTGGCGCCTATAGGCTATGGGCGCCACCTAGCGGGCGCTTCTAACAGTACGCGCAGGAGCAGTAGCAGACGACAACCCTTTGCAGCAAGGGTGGCTGAAGTTCGTGGCTGCGATTTCTCCTTTGTTCAGGCGCCAGACTGCTTCTTCTGCGGTAACAGGTGTAGGGAAGACACTGACCTGTGTGGGAGCGGGTATGAACACGATGTTACCAGTGTTTGGGGCAATATGGTCCACATACGTGACAGGTGCATCCCGCAGACAAACGCCATGAACACCATTTACATGAAGAGCTCATGTTCACTAGCCGACAAATTTTATCGACTAATGGGATGTCTCAATCGTATTATTTCTTTTTAATTCTACCCTTGCCGTAATGCTGCTTCTGTACCTCAATAATAGGCACCTGTCGTTAGCGCAGACTTATAAAACAAATCTGCATGGTGCGATGTCTGCATATGCCGTTGTGATTTTTCTGCCAATGAATACATGTGGCATTGCCGAATAAGTGTAGTCAAAGTCACCTGAAGAAGAGTAATTGCGAATTTATTAATGGAAATGCGTACACTAGTCAACGAAGGCACCAAACGCACTGGTTAAAAAAAGCGCATCTTAGCGCTGCACCGCCGATGAACTGCTGCTCCCGCTGCAGTTCTTGCAATTTTAAATTCTCCAAGGGAGCTGCTTGGAAACGTACAAAGCTAAAGTCTGACTAACTTTTCAGTACTTTTTTTATTGTTACTAGAGAGAGATGCCACGTGATACATTTAAAGGCAGAGCAGCGCCAGTCAAAGTAGATGAGCGCTGGCGGCAAGGCCGGGTTTAGTCCTCTGCGACATTAAGCATAATAGGAAATAATTCAGTTGAGTACAAAGTTCACTTGCAAGAAGCGACTACGTTGTGAAACAAACAAATCACTCGGCGTGTTAAGTCTGCTCAGACACCATCGAGGTGTGATGACTTCCCAAACGCGACGCGAACTTTTCAGCAAAAATGGAACAAAAATACCATATGCAGCAACTATTAGCAATTCTAGCCCTGAACTACCTATTTTCTAAACACCATTTCACAAAAAAACACAATATCTAAGATGCCCTCGGGCTAAAAGGATAAAGCTCTTAAAGAAGCACTTGCTTGGTGTCATTCCGATAAGACACAGCATTATTTATACCCCTTACAAACAAGGCAGGGTGAAAACCTTACAGCTCAAAAGAATCAACAAGAGTTATGCATGAAGCAACTAGCAACAGTTAAACATGTGCGAAGCCATGCATAAAATAAATGTAAAAGCATGAAGTGCGCGACAGCTGGCGCGACGATTTACCGGACCACATAAAACTAACAATTTCAGTTCTTGCAAACGTCTGTAGCTTTAACATACAACACAATGCGCTCATGCAGTCGTGGTGCCTAGCTAGCCCAACGCGGTAAAGAAGCAGAAAACAATATAACCGGCAAACGGCATTCCGAACTTTAGCGAAATGCCTTTAAACCGCATGCTGCACTGCAGACGAACTTCGTCGCTTACACATCTAACTACGATCGAGTGGAAAAAAAAAACACGAAAGTGACAAAGGAAAGGACGAAAACAAGAAATTTCCCGCCGAAGCGACGATCCATTGCTACCGTTGCTCCCGCTGATAAGGCTTTGTGGGGAATGATTAGAACTGTATCGCCAGCACGTTTTCGCCGGTATTTGAGCCCCCCACCCTGCAACAATTCTTCTCCGACATTCCTTGAAGCTTTGGCCACCCCACACATGCGAAGGATGTTGCCTATTTTGCGCTGAAAGCATGAATAAGACAGCGAAGCACTATCAACGACACAACCAACTGCGGCGCGCGGCTGGCTCTTTTCCCGTGTGTTCTGCACAAGGCCGCCACCAGTGGCGCGTCCATCGGCACACACTACGTGTATAAGAAGAAAGTCAGAGCATCAACATCATCATCAATAAGCGTGGCACGCTTGCTTTTCCATTTCAGGTTCTTTTTCCATGTGACATGCGTATACTTGTTCATCCTTTTTCCGGGGACCACTTTTCGCCTGCTAACAACTGTTAAAATTTTTGCTTGGTGCAAGATGAGTCTTCAGGTATGGGAACCTTCTCAAATGTTGTCACCAATCTTGTCTGTAATCAAATTGCATGTGCTATGTGGATAGTGGTGGTAATTTTAGAATGTGCGCGAACACCAGCAATTATGCTGGAATGAGCGATGTAAAAATAGCTGATGCACTTGACCCGTGGATCAGATTTTGCCGATCATGCTTGCCACTTCGCTGTGCTCAGTATATTATAGACGGCTCTTCCAATCAAGACGAGGAAAAAGCGATGTGCAACCGCATCACGAACTTCAGCAAAGAGAGTAATGGGAGTCAGGGGCGAGGCTTTGCGGGCTACTTAAAGGGACACTAAAGGAAAATACTAACACGACGTGGACTGTTGGGCGATTTGTTGCGTGCCCACGAGTGCAGACGAGAAGAATCGACAGGCGCCCTTTATGTTGTTGTTGACCAAAACTATTATGAAGCCTACAAATAATAAAGCCGAGGCAAGTTTGGTTATAGCTTTTTTTTTTTCGTGGAAGTGCGGAAGGTGATGAAAGGAATGAAATGGGGCATCTGCTTAAGAATGTGGGGTGCCTGCAGACTGCTTGGTATGTTTTCAAGAGTCGTCCGCATAGCATTCGACACATGGTAAGCGCGATCATCATTAGCCAGACTTGGCACACTACATATCGCTGCGACAAGTTCAGGGTGCGGTCATTACATGGGAAAGAAAAAAAATTGAATTTTCACAACAAAATTCAGGGGTGTGGTCATTACGCGAATGCGATCATTATGCGAATAAATACGGTATATCAAGTAGTCCACCTACATGAAAAATAAACAGGACATGGTCTTCAAATTTGCCGTTCTTTTTTTTTGTTTTTTAAGGCAATTAAAAAATCTGCTTCACTTGAAAATTGCTCACAGTCCAGTGGACTTCGAATTAACCCTTTCAGGGTAAATGATGCAAATATACGACAATGCGAACAAGTCCAAAATGGTCGTATATTTACGGTGCCATCTGTACGTTTAAAAAGCAAGCCAATTTCCTCACTTTTTCTTTCCTGGCATGTGCTGCCACAATGTAGGAATACAGGGAATTTTTTTCCCACGCCACCCTCTCTCCGTTTTCGTTGCAAGGTTTGTTTTAAAGCTAGTTTACTCCGGCGAGTCTCTCTACTACCGCTCGCGCATTGGCGCGCACGCGGGCGGGTGGCGGTTTGGGTTTTGTTCCGCGGGCAGTTTCGGCTTCTTGTGCTTTGCAAAATTGATGGCTATCACGTTATTAATTGCTGAAAGGGCGACCGCATGTTTTTCGTTCATTTAGTGCTCACAGGGTTGCGCATAGGAAGGATGCTGCCGTGCATGCTTTTCCTTTTCTTTTTTTTCTTATTCGGAGACTCGCGAAAACTGACCGCCTCTGGTTGGCGATAAGATGAAGATTGGAGGAAGTTTGTTACCCGTGCTTTTTTGGCGGGCACACAACCACACAGTTTTCTTGAGTGCGCTCACCTACGCAGTTCGATTACACTATGGACGTAAATATTAGTGTAAGAGCAGGAACATTTGACACTTGCAAAATATTCTCGTGCACGCATTTTCTAAGCCTTTGAACTATGTGTATAATAATGCATCAAATTTTTAGTTCTTAGAAGTTTATTTCCTTTTTTTATTGTAGTTATTCATGAATAAACAGTACATATATACCAATGCAAAATATTTTTTTCTCACTTTACGGTCACCCTAAAAAAGTTACGGTTAATTTTTTTTTAATAAGTCCCTCAGAAGAATTGGAATCTGCAATAAAAAAATATCGACCCTGGGCAGTCGCATATGGTGAAGAAAATCGACCCTGAAAGGGTTAATGAGGTTTTACTGCACGCTACATCTATGGGGCTAGTGAAGGTGCTGCATAGTTGTCTGAATAATCAAACATGCCCCAATTATTGGTCAGCCAGTGTATTGTGGTGGCTGTCAAAGATGTGCTATGACTATGATTGAGGAAATAAATAAAAAAACACTTAAAAGGGCTCATAAGCAGTGGATAGTCTGCATTTGCAAGGCAACCCGCTTTGATGTAGTTCTCCCCCTAGTTTCACTCGCCAACTGCCTGCCTGACCCATTGAATCCTGAGAACAGCATGTTTGGTTAGTGGTAGGTTTTAGTACCTCTGGCAGCTGGAAGTTGCCGTCACTTTCTCTAGTCTGTGCTGCTAACTCTCTTCCGTTACAACTTCCGAGTGGTGCAGCAGGCAAGCAAGCAATGAGCCGAGTGCGGCCCCACAGGGCGACTAGAAGACACCACATAATATCCCGTGCTTAGGTGCTTTTCCCACGATTCCTCTTTGTTCTTTATAACTAGGCTTCAAGATGGTCACCATGGTGCTCCCTCCCAAACTTTCTTTTTTTTTTTCTCCATGGCTGCGGGCCACCTACAACAGCCAGGCCTGAGGCAGGCGTGCAGGCACAATCAATGCCTTCCTACCTTGAGAGAGTAGGTCTGACCGAACTCCTTCCAGGTAGAGTCTGTGGGCTGTGGAAAATATGCATCCAGCTTTTCCAGCACATAGCCAGGTGGCATTGCCTTTTCAGCGTAGACAATGATCTCCTGGAAAAAGTAGACAAGTTGGAAGATTAAAGATGAGAGCTAGGCCCCAGCAAATGCAACGCAACGCAAACAAACAGACAGACAAACAATCTGGGCTATGCACTCCTTCAATGCGCAGGTATGACTCCTGCTTTATATGTGAAAATAACCAACAGTGCACTCTGTGAATACACTCACAAACAACACACTTTTTGTGCACCTATTATTATTTAAGAGAGCACAGCATTTAAAGAAAAGCCTGCTGCAGATGGTTGCAGTGTTTAGTTAAAGGATGACAAAAGGAAGACATATTCCAAATACAGTAGGCTCTCTTTAAGATGACCTCTGAGTGTTCTACACATTCTACCTTCCAAATATCTGGAAACATTTCTCTGTTCCACGGTTTAAATGCATTTAGACAGCAACACATAGTTGTCAAAAATCATTTGATTTAACAAGATCATGCTTTACCTATGACACAAGAATGGAGGCCACAAATGGCATTGCAAACGAATGCACCCTGCGCGAGTCCACAGCGATTTGGAACACATGTAGTGTATTTTCATATTATTGTCAAGTATCCACAAGGCGTGGTAACAGGCAGTCGGAGAGGTGTGCAGGAAAAAATGGTGCCCATTTATATGCTGGTAAATGTGAAACAATAGACTGTCCTGCAAAACATACCGATGCGTTTCACTCTTATGTTAGTAAACGAATTCTGCGGTTTTCCATGGCAAAATCACAATTTGATTATGAGGCATGGTGCAGCGAGGGACTCCAGATTAGTTTTCACCACCAGGGGATCTTTAAAGGGACCCTGAAACGCTTTTGGCGATTTTCTACAAACGTACTGAGTCGTTAGAGTAGGTCCTTCTGATCATTAATTGACACATCTAAGTGCCCCGCGTAAAGCGTGTAATTTATTATAAGGTTTTAAAAATGCACATCGCTGCCGATCGCAGCACACTTCTCGGCAGAATTTTAAGTCGCCCCTACCCATATGACCGAAATCACCCATAAGACGTCAGTGGGGCGAGCTATCCGATTGGCTGACAAGGGCGCGTGATCGATAATTTTTCCAACTTTATGGTAAACAAATGATCTTCGTAATAGTTGGAATGTTAGTTAATTTGTTTTTCTGAAAAGAAAGTAACAAAGAGAATGCACAAGAATAATTTTTCAATACACTTAAGCACTTCCGGCACACAGCAAGTGTTGTCTGCTTGTGTTACAACGTACTCCATTTTGACGAGAGCTCCGCGGTCAGAGTCGGTTTCAGTCTTTTCGCGAACACTATGATTCGACTTTGTTGCCTTGTGGACTGCAAACGTAGCGACTGGCAATATGTCAAGCTGCGACATCGTGTCCCTCTGCAAGGCAGCGTACGAGCGAACTGGCTGCTGCACATCGGACTGCCGCTATCCGATCGGCGCCAGGATTTGCGCGTTTGTGGCCGTCACTTTACATCAGAAGATTACTAACGCAATAGCGTTTCGCGAGTCCGGTATTAGGGCGAACGCAAGCGCAAGGGGACAGAGTCTGGCCGCTTAACTGTGCCGTAACAGGATGAGCCATGAGATGAGCAGAAGGGCAAATGTGAATGGTCTGCACGGTGCAGCCACCTGGTGGCACAAAGCTCAACCATACACAGTAGCAGCAACGAAGTGTATTCTTCTTTGCTGCTGGTGTGTATTTTTCGCAGGAGTGTAATCATCAACACGTTGTTTTTATAAATGTTTAAAATGTTTCACACTTGGTTAGAGCAATATTAGCGCTTTGTTTGGTTGGTTAAGCGCTGCGCCAACAAGTGCATGGACCGTGCAGGCCGATCAGGCCGCTCACATACGTCTACGCTAAAGTTCCTTCATCAGCTTGAGTTTATGCTTCCAGTTATTTGCCGAAATGACCAGCTTGCCTGTGGTTACCGGAATACAAAACACGTTCGGCGCAACGACAGAATGCTCGCAACGCACGCTGCTTCGATAGCTCTCGTTTGGGGTCGACGGCCAAGCGGCTAGCGGAGAGGTCTCGCGTGGGCGGGCTCCAAAACAACCGGAAGTGGACGATGTGACGATGTGACGTTGTGACGCTGAACCAGTGAAGGCGGAGCTTAGCCTCGCTCGCTCGGCGAACGAGTTGAGGAGGAAAAGCATGGCTAGGGAGGAGGGTAACTTCTAATCACTTGTAGCTCCATTAATACGTAACGCTTCACTTAAATTAGGGTGCGAATGTTCTACTGAAGCTGTACCCTACGCGTCTACAAAATTTGTCCGAACCGTTTCAGGGGCCCTTTAACATGCCCCAAATGCATAAGCCACGGGCATTTTTGCATTTCACCTTCATCAAAATGTGGTCGCCACGACTGCGATTTGATACTGTGGCCTCACGCTTCACAGCACAACACCATAGCCGCCGAGCCACCGTGGCAACTTCTTAGCTTGGTCATCAAAGCGACTGAATAAGTACTATACAGGGTTTGCCCGTAAAGTAACGAGACTGCCTGCCACGTGGCACTGAAGTCGCCGGTAGCGCGCTCCCCAAGGGCGGGATTTGTGGTGGAGGTTCCAAGCTACGTAACGCTCCGGGCAGCAGTCGCGTCAGAGCTCTGATGCAGTGAGGATCTGAAGTGGCAGAAAAGCTGTTTTCCGAGTTTTTTGTCACTGCAGAAAACGTCAAAAATGGAGCATTCGCTGGAGCAGTCGTATGCGATTAAATGTTGTTTTCACCTGGGCAAAATCGTTTCCCAGACACTCGCCATGGTTAAGGAGGCTTACAAAGACGACGCCCTGCCAAGGACCCAGGTTTTCCAGTGGTTCAGTGAGCTCCAGAATGGACAGGAGACTGTTGAAAACATGGAGCAATCTGGGCACCTTCAATGAGTGGTTTGGACGAAAATGTAGCCAAAGTAAAAATCTTCTGGACGCTAACCGTTGTTTGAGTATCAGATTAATCCCCAAAGATCACATGTGGAAAACAGTTCACAAAATTATTTCTGAAGATTCTAACATGCGGCAGGTTTGTTCGAACTTGGTGCCAAAAGTGTTGAATGATGAACAAAAACGACAAGTTGACGTTTCCGATGAGATGATGGTGCAGTTAGAAAGTGAACAGAACTTTTTAGACGGCGTAATAACAGGCGACGGAACCATGGGTGTTCCAGTATGACCCCGAAATTAAGCATCATAGTTTGGAGTGACAAACCGCAAGCTACCAGCAAGCTCCCCGCGCCCCAAGAAAGCGAGAATATTGAAGCTTAAGGTAAAGGCACCATTCTGTCCTTTTTGACAAGCGTGGGGTGGTCCACAAAGGATCTGTACCTCTAGGACAAACCACCAACGCCGTGTTCTGCAAAGACGTCCTTGTGCACCTTCACAGAGCCGTCAAACGGAAACGATAGGGGATTGCCGATTGCTGAAAGCTCCACCACGACAATGCTCCAGCCCACACTGCGTTCGTCGTGACCGTCTACCTGGCCTGAATAGGGGTTGCAACCTTGTCACAGCCATCGTACAGCTCTGTTGTAAGCCCAGCAGACTTTTTCCTGTTCCCAAAGCTTAAGAGAAGCCTGAAAGGCCCCCATTTCGACGGTGTTCCCGCCATCCAAAGGGCTGTCACAGAGTCTCTGAAAGAGGTTATGGTGGCTGACTTCCAGGAAGCCTCTGCAACGTGGGAATCAGGTTGGCAGCAGTGTATCAATGCCCAAGGAGACTATGTTGAAAAATCTTAATAATATGTACTGATTGGATCGATCAATTTTTTTACCAGACCCAGTCTCATTAATTTACGGACAAATCCTGCATGCATGAAAAAAAAAGAGCATGTAACATAATTTGTAATGTTGTTAGACTTAAAAAGTGTTTTTAGCTACCACGCAAGTGCAAGTAGTTAATAATTACAGAGAAAGCATATTGTTAACAGGAATTGGAAGAGTTGAAATGGACGAATTTCCCATTTCAAGGAGTTAAAAGGAAAGGAATCACGGGGATCTCTATTCTCTGGAAGGGAGTGGGAACGGAGTGGAAATGGAGTGGAGGGCTTTGCTCTGCAACTCTGCTATCAAGTGTGGTGTGCAGGCCATCATTCTCCTTGCACTTAGGACTCCAGTGAACAATGTTTCCATTGTGCTGGCCTTCTAAAAGCAATAAAATTGATTTTACCATCAGAATTTGTTTTTTCGGACTGCTGGTTATTCGAACATTTTCGTGGCACTGTCCATGTCCCAAAAATTGGCTTGCATAGTGACAGTGACGGCAAAAAATGCGCCTTGAGTGTCCAAGCAATTGCTCCATTTCCAGTATTATCCTACAGGATGCGCCCCTTCACCACCAAGAGGACAATAATAGATAATCTTCTGTTTACTGCCGCTGCCACAACTCCACTTTCCAATTCGTTCTTTCCATGGTACTCCCTGTTGCCCACACTATTGGACTTGGGTGTGTTTTTTCTCACTTGTTTTCATTCCTCATCATCGATTAGACCTGCAGTAGCAGGCAAAGCTTGTCACTTGGCTAAACTGTCCAGTTATCGTCGAACATTCTTTCTCACGTGCATTGCGATACTGGTTGATGTACCTTATTTACTCGCATAAGGCCCACCCTCGTACAGGTATAAAGCCCGAACCACAACTTTGCAACGTGAAAATTCTGGGGGGGAAAAAAAGAAAAGAAAAAAGCTTCACTAAGAGTCCCACCAGTTGGTTTGCTCAAGCGGCTACCAGATTATACCCGTTGTCCTACCGACGATTGGATTATCCTCATCGCCGTATCCCGCACTCTGCACCAAAGCGCAACTTTGTTCGCAGAATTCACTGAAGCTGTGGTGATTAGACCTAGCAGGCAGATGTAGCAGCAACAAGCCATTGCTGGAGATCACACGAATGAGCTGGATGACCACATGCTTGAAGCAGAGTTTGGGTCTGCAAATAACCAGCCAGCAACTACTGTGAATGCCTACCCAATTCGTGCATGTGCTTGTTGGATGCAAACAGCTTGAAGTTTGCACGTGGGTACAGAACCAATAAAACTCAAAATTGATTTTGCGCAGCATGGCCCGAACTGACAGTGTAAAGGAGTCAAGGCGGTATGCGCAGCATTTGCACCTCGCAATAATCTGCGACATACGTAGGGCTGCATGATGGGTGAATGCGAAACGCACCCACAGCCTCGGCCATCACGAAATTTCAAGTAAATTTGATTTTAATGGGGCACAAGACTGCGCAAAAGTCTGTGAACAATGTTTCCATTGTGCTGGCCTTCTAAAAGCAATAAAATTGATGTTAACATCAGAGTTTGTTTTTTCAGACTGCTGGTTATTCGGACATTATCGTGGCACTGTCCATGTCCCAAAAATTGGTTGGCAACTTTAAATGAGTTCATCGTCCCGCCAGCAATTGCAATATTTTGCATGACAGTCTAAGTGAAGTTTGAGGCTTTAGTGACTAACTACTATAAAGCTGCCTCGTGTAAGGCCCACCCCCATAATAAATATGAAAAAAAGAGGGCCTTACGTGAGTAAATATGGTGGACAGTTTCCTCATGGATTCCTGGAAAAACTAGCATTCTTGGAACATGCAAGTTGTGTAGACAATGGGGCAGGCCATGTGGTGCGAATGATGCAGCGTAAAATGTTCAAAAAGCTACTGTATGAACTTCATGGTATGGGATTATAACAGCACAGGCTTTCTGAACAGTTTAGTTTGGAATACTGAAAATACAGAACACATCTTTTCATCCACCACTGTAGAAATTGAAACATACTCAGGACCTTGACTGTTTTGCAGGCCCTGATTTGAGCATGTTCATTTGCTATGAGAGATGTGAAATTATATTGTGAAAGCAATTATAAGGGCACTTGAGGCATGTTCAAGCCGTTGCCCAGCTGTCACGGTATCCATGACACATGTGCAACCTGCTTGCAGAGGGTTAGGTTTTCTAAGATGCAAAATGATGCAGAGTGCACTTGGCTGCAAAAATGACGAAGCCAAGTGGACGCACTGTCACGCTCTGCTCAATCACCTGGGCAGCAAAGCTAGGGCAGCAAACAAACTGGTCCGAGCAGAACAGGCAGTAGATGTCAAGCTCAAGCTATCAAATCCTTTCATTGGGCAATGACTAAAGCCGACGCAGTTTCATTGGTCTCATCTCGTGCACCATTAAAGGGACCCTGAAACAATTTTGACGATTTTGGTCAAACGAACTGAGTAGTTAGGCTAGGTCCTTCTGATCATTAAGTGGCACCTTTAAGCACTTTGCACTTTACGCAAAGCGCGTAATTTAGTATAAGGCTTTAAAAACGTGCATGACTAATGATTGCAGTACTGCCGTGCCCCTAAGTTTTCAGCTGCCCCATTACAATATATGTAGCTGGCGAGCATGACATTAGTTGGGCGAGCTGCCCGATTGGCTGAGTTGTGTCCCGATAATTTTTCCTACTTTATGGTGAACACTGTTCGCAATAGCTGGAACATTGGTTAAATTGTTTCTATATAAAAAAAAAAACTTAACAGAAAGAGAATACACAAGGACACTTTATCTCTACGCTTAAGCACTTCTGGCACAGAGCAAGTGTAGTTTGCTCATGTTACAATGTGCTTCACATTGACACGAGCTGTGCAGTCTAGTGTTGGTCTCGAGGTTTCTTTTCGTGAGGACCATGAATTTCCCTTGTTGCTTTATAGGCTGCCAACCTAGTGATTGGCGACATGTTAAGCTGCGAAATCGTGCAACTCTGAAAGGCAACAGGTGAACAGAGTGGCTGCAGCGCAACGGGCTGTCTGTATCCAATCAGCACAAGGATCTACATGTTTGCGGCCGCCACTTCACACTGGAGGATTCCTACCACAATAAAGTAAAACTCTCGTCTCTGGCATTTCGTTACACGCAGGAGGACCAGTCGTTTTGCCAGATGGGTGGAGGTGCAAATGTGAGCGGCCTGCAGAGTGCTGTCTGCTCAACCAGACAAACACAGAGCTAATACAAAAAAATTATGGGGTTTTACGTGCCAAAACCACAATATGACTATGGGGCACGCCATGTGGGGGACTCCGGATTAATTTTTCTCACCTGGGGTTCTTTAACGTGCACCTAAATCTAAGTACACGGATATTTTTGCATTTCGCCCCCATCACAACGCGGCCGCCGTGGCTGGGATCTGATCCCGCGATCTTGTGCTTAGCACTGCAACACCAAAGCCACTAAGCAACCACAGCGGGTACAGTTACTACAGCAGTAACCAAGTGTATTTTACTTTGCTGCTGGTGTATATTTTCGGCAGCAGCGTAACTGTGAAAACATTGTCTTTTTAAATGTTTAAAATATTTCACATTTGGTGACAGTAATATTAGCTTTGCATTTGGTTGGTTAAGCTCTGCGCCATCAGATGACTGCACCATGCAGGCCGTTCAGGCCAGTCACGTTTACACTAAAGCCCCTTCATCACAGCAGCAATGGTATGGAGGGACTTTATGCCTCTGCTTATCCATCAAAATGCCTAGTTCACCTACGTTTACTGGACGCACTTGGTGCTGTGACAGAACGCTTGCAACGCACACTGCTTGGATAGCTCTCACTGGGGATCAATGGCCATGTGGCTATAGGTATACTAGCTACGATATGTATACTTAAAAAGACCAAACAAATGACCATAGTACAAGCTTTCTGCAAAAGAAACGAAGTTTCTGCCATTTGGCCAGTTATAGTCACCCGTACCTCACAAAGCGCTTTCTGGTATTGAAAAATTTTATTGCGAGGCCTGACATCCCAAAACTGCACAGTATGTTATGAGGGACGCTGTAGTGGAGGGCTCTGAACTGATTTAACCACATGGCCTTCTTTAATGTTCACCAAAAGCATGGTATGCAGGCATTTTTGCATTCCACCCCCATCAAGATGCAGTGGCTGCAGCCTTCTGGTCTAAGTCAGCTACTGGCATCTTGTAATAAAAAGATGTGAAAAGAAAAGCGAGAGAGAGAGAGAGAGCAAAAAGAATGTGAGGTCCACATACCAACAACCGGGCACGCAAGATGAGAGGGACAAGGACCTTCTCGGAGGTGAACTTTTCTCGGGAGTACATGTCCATGAAAACATCTACCAGCACCTTGAGGACTGCAGGATCCCAAGTGGAGATTGTTTGGTACGATGAGGTCAGGTAGCCACTGAAGATGTGCACCAAGTACATGAGGCAGATGTATGGTGAGCTCAAATTGTACACAATGGTCTGCTTGTTACCCCGGCCACGTAGAGCTGTGTAGGAGACATCAATAATGAATGATTGGTTTCGGACACACCAAAAGCATGAAAAAATAGCTTTGATGGTGCCGAAATATCTCTAAAACAAAGCTCCGCTCTAATGGAACATGAACATTTTTCACACTGTGAATGCATACATACACACGCCACCTCTAAAAAATAGAAAGCGAGAGCACATGCTACCATAAGCAGCACTCATTTGCTGCTTATGGTACCACCAACAGCCGACTAGGAAAGGCTTGACGGCTACTAGAGCCAACAATAGACAGCCGGAAGAACCACAAATGCCAAGCCACAGCAACGGTTGAGTAAAGAAAGCTCTAAGTAGCATCTGTAGTTGCCAAGAGCATCCCTGAAGTTTACGGCAGTGGCCTCGTGACAGCATATCATACACGTGTCCCAAGTCATACACGTGTCTTCACACTGGTTTTTCGTAAACGGGATTGCATAGATAACCATGACAGCGTGCGCATCGTCCTGAAGGGAACAGCATAGCAGCCGATGCTTGCATCGGAGAGTGCCTTGAGTGCTCGTACATACTACCGCCAAACTCGCTGTTATAAGGTGCTAACATGCCTTGCGATGCTTGTGCGATATTATTAAACATATGGGAAGTCGTACAATTTGAAGTGAATACGACCATGTAGTGGTTGTTTTATGTGTGCAATGCATAAGCACTGCTACGTCAGCACTAGCCAATGCATGTAAAATTCAAACTTTAGGTGAGCAAAAGGTCACACTCCAATTTATTATATATACAAGGTGTCCCAGCTAACTTCAGCCAGAGGTTAAAAGTATGCCAATGCCACGTAGCTGGACAGAACCAAGGTAATGTTGTTTGCCGTAGCTTGGAGATACTCAAATTTTTTTCATTCTACCTCGTTACTTAGTCTGAATTAAACAACTTCTCAAATATTATAATCGTATGAAAAGTGTCAATAAGAAAATTGTACAGCAACATAGAAAGCTCCCGATACAGCTTTCTGTTGCTCAATATGTGCTACATAAAAGCGTTTTTCTGAGCGTGAAAGAAGCCTGCGAACACACGCAAAGTGCCTCGAGTGGTCAGTCACGTGGCAATTTTGCTTGCATTTGCGGGCTTCTTTTACGCTCGGTAAAACACTTTTATGTAGCACGTATTGAGCAACAGAGAGCTTTATCGGGAGTTTTTCATGTCGCTCTACAATCTTCTCCTTGACACTTTTCATCTAATTATAATATTCAAGTTGATTAATTAAGAATTATATAATTAGGCAGAATGAAAAATAATTTGAGTATCTCCAAGCGACAACGAACAACATTACCGCGGTTTTGCCCAGCTACGTGGCATTTGTATATTTTTAAACTCTGGCTAAAATTAGCTGGGACACCCGGTATGTATGTAAGTACATACGTGTGTATATATTACCAGACCAAAGACGGGACAAGAAAGCAAACACAGACATAGCGCATCTTCTGTGTCTTTCTTGTCCCATTATCACATTTTTTATTTTTTTTCATAATAACCCGTCACCGACTAGCTCAACTTTGTATCCAACCCCATTCTGACTGCAATTCCTGGATGGTAGATGCGCGTTAATTTCATTAAACTTCTTTATCTTTTTTTTTTTTGGCAAGCACACACCCGTTCCAGTGGGCTCCAGTCTTTCTCCTGTATGCCCATCGCTCACGTATCCCCTCTTAGTTCTTCCACTGTGTTTACTATGTACAATAAACTATCAAATCAAAGGAACGTGTGCCCAAAATGTTGACAAAGTTTCATGCTTTGATGCCGAGGCCAGTGGAAACAGCATCGGCAAGAACGATGATGGCAGTAGCTTGTAAACACCACCATACAGCTATAGGTCTCGTGCACTGCCGCGTCAAATCAGATACGCAGTGCAACTGTGACAAATGCTGGCAAAAGATCTGTGTTCCCTGCTTGCTGCCCCTCAGGGGTGAGGGTGCCCACTACTGATGCAAACCTGTGTACGCAGTGAAAAAAAAACATCTGTCTACTGTTTAGATGCATAAATGTCACAATGGCTATAATTACACCACCTGGAAGCTGGCGAAAGTGTAATTTTATTGATTTTTCTGAAAATCGTGTGAGGTACAAGGTAAACAAACATCTTTTCTTCACTTCTGCTCACTCTCTCAGATATTATTAGGACATAAATGAGCCCATTGCATACACTTATTGTTAGTGAATGCGTAACGAATCACAACACAAGCCACTCCATGCAAGTGCACTAAGCAAAAACTGGAGTTCAGTTTGCTGTATCTACTTCCGTTTAAGGCCTTATCTAACACCGCGAGCTCGCTTTTAAGCTCGGCCAGTATTCACAAAAACTTCTTACGCTAGAATTTTCATAAAAGCAAATTCCAGCCGATAACTACAATGCCTAACAGTTATTAGCAATGGCGGGTGGCAGACAACAAAGAGCACTTATGAACAAGAAGACTGACGAGTTCCAGCCGGACTCGGGCAGCCAGTTCTTGCTTGGCGCTCTTTCTGCTAGCGTCAGACCCAGGCTGGAGTGCGAAACTGTGGCACATGCAGAGCTGTAGTGCCAGCCGCGGCATGCACCAAGCCGGCTATAAAATGTAGGTTTCTAAAATGCAAGCACTGCAATACAGTGTTACGATTATAACTGAAATGAGTAGCAAGAAAACAGCATGGGGCTTACATCTATGTGCACATCATCCTCCACGGTCTTTTTAAATGTGATTAGCACTTTTTGCCAAGGCATTTTGAGCCGATCAATCTATGTAGCCTCTTACGCCGACCCAGTGACCGAAGTTGACTACCAGCTTGGGCCACTAGTTATGTGCTCCTATTCAGGATCCAACTGTGGTCATTCTATCGTCTTCAAGCTTCGTCATCCGACTCTCATCATGCTTTCGTCATGCCTTCTACACCAACCAAGTGGATCAATTCCTCTAATAGCTTGGACCACTAAGTGGGCGCTCTTGGTTGTGACGCTGATGTGGTCATTGCATGTTCGGGATTCTAACTTTATCATCCGATTCTCGTCATGCTCTTGTCATCATGACATTGTCGTTATACAGTTATGCTTGTCATACCATTGTCATGATGCCATCATGGTCATTCCAGCTTTGTCATCCGACTCTCATCATGTTGCCATTGTCAGACTTTTCACAGTAACAGAGCGAACCAAGTTCTCCAATAGCTTAAACCAATAGGTGTGCGCTCATCGCTGTGATGCCATCGTGGTCATTGCATCGTCGAGATTTCAGCTTCGTTATATGACTCTCATCATCAACATTCGTCATGAATTCATTGTCATTGTCATACTGTTGTCATTCCGGCTTCGTCATCCGACTCTCGCCATACTGTCATCATCACACCTTTTACACTGACCGAGTTGACCAAGTTCTACAATAGCTTACTTAGGTCATTAGGTGTGTACTCAAGGTTGTGAGGCATTTGTGGTCGTTACAATATCGCGATTCCAGCTTCACCATCCCATTTTCGTAATGCTCTCGTCATCACACCATCATTGTCAGCAATTGCCCTGCATTCATTGTCATACCATCGTTGTGAAGCCATTTTGGTCATCCCATTGTCATTATTCCAGCTTCATAATTATATTCTTGCCACACCTTTTACGCCAAGTGGACCAAGATCTCTAATAGCTTGGGCCACTAGGTCTGTGCTTGTGATGCCGTGGTGGTAGTTGGTAGTTGCAATGCCAACTTTATCAGCCGACTTTTGTCATGGCACCATCCTTGTAATAGTCATGCATTCGCTGTTGTGACGTCATGACAACATCGTGGTCATTCCATTGTCCTCATTCCAGCTTCGTCATCTGGCTCTCATGGTGCCGCCATTGTCCCGCTGGTCCAGTGAAGCAAGGTGTTTAAAAGTTTGGGCCTCTAGGTATGTACTTGTTTTGCCATTGTAGTGGTTGCATCGTCACCACTCCAGCTTTGTCACCCGATTTTCATCTTGCCGTCTCGGCGTTGCTTCATGATACAGCCGCTGTCAAGCCATCGTACAGTCTTCATACCATTGTTGTCATACGCTCCTCATCATTCTACCATCGCCATGGTGTGGTTGTCATGCCATCATGCTCATGGCTGACATTGACAAGCGTTATAGCAACATAGCTAAATACCGGGGGATATTATATGAGCATATAGCTGAAGCAACAGGAGTCTGACAACGACCTCGAGAGATTAAGTATGTGTCGCCTGCAATACAGTGTGTGGCTACAGTGCTTGAACACTAATTGCATCACCGTCGACAGTCATCGTGGGGCTCTTACGAATTTTTCAGTTTTTTTTTTTTTTTGTCACACGCACTTTGCGAAGTTTTCCGACATAGCGACGGTACTGCTGATTTCTTCCCTCAGCAATACATGATTAGTGGAACCAAAATACTCCGTCTGAAGTAATCAACGTTATTTTCCCTTGTGCTGGCGCCGTCGTACAAGCGGACGAGGCTAAAGACTAATGCACACCGAGCCCGCTCTACGAGCACTCCACTGATGCAAAGCAACAACGCGAAGCTTCCGCCATGGTGAAGTAAAACGTTCAGGTAAGTCGCGCTTGGTAAAACGGGGTGCAACGAGAACACGACAGCATGCGGGTACCAATGCTGCCAAGCGGAAAGAAATAAAAACACCAGTTTCATACACCATCCGACTTATAGCTGAATGAAAACTCGTGGTGCGTCACCTTTCACGGCATTGCCCATCTGGTATTTGAGAGCATGCTCGAGCACGAAGATCTCCACCGGTCTCATTGTCGCCGCTGTCAACGGTCTAAAGATTTTAGGCTTCGATCGCGGCGACAGATTGCTGAAAGGAAATCAAAACAAAAGTGCACGTGTAAATAGCTGCGTGCCTTCAGGAACGATTAACAGCAACAGTTACTATTCAACAATTGCAGTTACTTGAGAGCAAGCAGACCCCTGTCGCACCACAAAAGTTTGCAACAGGCGGCAACGAAGAGTCTTTGGATACGACAGCTATCAACATTTGGCCCTTTGGCCGCTTTGGCTTTGGCTTCACGCCATGAGATTGTTGCCGACTTGGAGACGCCGCTCCTTTGAATTCGTCGTCTGCTACACTTCCGAAAGGGCCGGTAGCATTTTTTCACGTTACTTGAGTTTTTAGAAGACACGAAAAAACAAGAAAGAAATTAAAAGCTACAATTACACAACAAATAAATCCTAGTCATCGCAGCGAGGGCGTTTTTTTTATGGTTTGGTCGGTCACGTGCGCAATCAAAGGCGACGAGGGCCGCGTTGTCAAGGGCGATGTCGTTGACTTTGGTGGCGAGATGGGACGGCGTCGACCTAAAAAGTAGCATGCCAAAGCGAGAGAAAAATTGTATCTAAGAATCCTAGGAAGGAGAAGGTGAACAACATCAACTAAAGCAACGACCCGCGAATTTAAAACCCAAGCGAAAATAATCCTAATATTTGTAATATCTGATTCCCAGCTCCGAAAGCAATTAGTTTGCTATTTTGTGATGGTTGGAATGCTTGGATGGTGATGGTTGTGATGGTTTGGAATGCCCGTTGCGACAAAGCTTCGCGTCTCTGCAAAACTTATGACCGTTAGAGAGGCAGCTTCGAGTGACATGAAGTGGGACTCGCGGACTGCAATTTCTAAAGCACTAGAAAGCAGTGGAGCTCAGGAATGTCTTGCTTTATTATTGACCATTTGCCTTAAAATGAAACCTAGAAGACAAATTCTTCGATTATTTCTTAAGCTGAGCACTGCGGTTACCATACGTGTCTGCCCTAATTACACCATGCGTGACGTGGACACTGCAGAGCGTCTCTAAGGATTTGCTACCGAAGCTGGCTCACTGTATGACAGAGGCATCTGTGCACATAACATGCACTCTCTGCTGCATCTTGCTGGAGACGCTAGAAAATTTAGTTCACTCAATGACTTTCCAGCTTTCATTTTGAAAATTTTTGTATTAAATAAAAAAGCTAATTAAGCCACCTTCTCGAGCCCTTCAGCAAATTGTTAGGTGTCTTAAGGGAACAAGGTCTAAGTGGCAACGTTGCACCACTCTCACAAAACCACCCAGAGCTTTCTGGGCACCACTGGAACAAGGTCTAAGTGGCAACGTTGCACCACTCTCACAAAACCACCCAGAGCTTTCTGGGCACCACTGTGATGGACCTGTACCACCAGGTTTTTTTATGGTGACCAGTTCTCTCCACTTGCAATGAAAGGCACTGTGCAGAAGCTTAATAAACTTGACAGTTGTGTAAAATTGAAGAACGGGCGTGCTGTGCTAATGCCAAATTTTATGTGCTCGCCAGGAATTTCCGTCTGCGGCCACTTTTACTCAACATTGGAGAACTTGTATTTGTGCCATATTCGGAATTGATTATTTTTTCTGTGCAAGGACTATCTCAAGAATTTTCAGTCTGGAGTGTTGAAGCCATTCAGCACAAGTGTGTGCGCCTGCCGAATGGACCGCGAAGTTCCGCAATGTTTTCACTTCTACATGCATACAATGATGCATATTGATATATTGCACGCTGACACTGTTCACGCGTATAGAGCATTGCCGAGCAAAAAATTTTTGTAGAGACTGAAGATATAGCCACACTGTATTTTTGTAAGTGTTGACTTCCAAGCATGTTAGTCGTAGACTATTTTTCTTTCTTATCTTATTCAGGTGGAAGAAAATTAGTATTGTATACCTTCACGACAGTGAGGATGTAACAGTCGTTCCTTCAAGTTTGATTATTGCAAAAGACGAAGTCAGTGGCCACCCTAGAAAAGCTCAAATAAAGTTACTGCGGCAATAAAACAAAGGAAGACTTCAAAAGGCTGGAAAAAATACAAGTGCTGAGTATTATGGACATGTGGTAAGCAGTTATTGCAACACTTTAGTTCTTTATTAGCTCATTAAACATCTGCATCAGGTCAAGGTATTTTGGCTTTTCTAACATTGTTTTGTTAAGTTACATGCTCAAAAGCTTTGAAAAAATGAGATGGTTTAACTGAACTTTCGATTTCAATTCATAATTGTGCAACATGTGTAAATTCTAAATATGCTGCAGGACTACATTTACCTGTGTCACCACTTAATTGCTGACTGCCACGTTCTCTCCCAGCTGGATAGCCAGGCACATCTATTAGATGTGCATAATATCGTACACCTTGGACATTCAATACATCCATTAGACATCCAGATATTTCCAGAAAACATTGTATGGATGTACTATGGATCATCGCAAATGTAAGTGGTAGGTTGTGGGGATGTCAGGGCTGGATATATACAACATCTAATAGACGTCCACAACATTCTGTAGATATATTGATTACATCTAATAGATATCCACAACATCCAATAAATATTTACTATATCTAACAGATACCCATATTAACCCCACTTACATCCATTGTACTACATATGGCTGCATCTGCAACATCTAATATACATCCACTGAATGTGCCTGGTACTATTTTTGGCCGTTTATTTTATTCGTTATGCATGCATGCACTGGGCCTCTCAATTTGCAGTCCCAGACTGCTTGAGACGCTACTACAGTCAGTGATTATTGGCGTATGCAGCTTCTCAGACAGTCCTAGACTGTTTGGGACAACAAATCAAAGTGCCACTGTTAATAATAGAAGAAAAACTCCGTTGTCACCACCAGTATCTTTATTGTGGAACTTCTTATTGGTATCAACCGTTTGACAGGTACGTAATGATGTACACAATATTTGCAGTGAAAGACAATGGCAGACTATGGCTGACTCATGAAAATAAAGTGAACAGTAAAAATGCAAGATAATGCCATCTCTTGGTTTCTGAAAGGCACAATGAGCACTTAACGCACAAACAAATAAAAAAATACCACATATGCATAACAGCTAAGCATAAACATACTAAAGGATAAATGAGACATTAAAAGCAATGCTTGCAAAGGAACACTTCTCAAAGCGCAGTGTTAGTTGCATTCTCTCCAGTAAGATAACACACAAATTATGCATTGCAAGACCTAATTCTCATGAACAAAAACAAAAGCATAATTCACATATGGAAACATCAAAGCACTAGTTGACTAGCCTTGTATTCAGCAAAAGAAAAAAAAAAGAATAGAAACAATGCAGTGGAACATAAAGCAGAGCAACCACTGAAGGCCCAAAAGAGCAATATATCCTATAGGAAAAACAATCTGAAAACCACCAATATGTTAGCACAATGATACAATTCTGTAAGAGAAGCAGGCAACCCCCTGCAGGAAAAGGGTGCCAAATTAGCTTCTCCATAAAGGAGAAAAATTCGGAACGCAGCTGCTGTATATAAAAAAAATAGCCTTAACATATTGTTCTCACTCTTAGAAATGAAGACTGTTATAACGAGGAAGTCATTTTCCTCGAATAAGTAAGCATGCAGTATAAGTACAAAAAATGCTATGCTCTATAAATTACGTGAGTAGAACAACTATACCATATTTCCACACGAGTGAGACTACAGCGAATTCGTGTGTAGGTTCATGGATCATAAGGAATGTCAATGTAGTTGCAGTTAGTGGTTACCTGGTACCACAGCACACTTGGCATGCACTAGTCAACCAAATGCAGTGGTACCAGGCCACACCATGCTGCTGAGAGTGCTGAGCCACTTGTAGCAGTATCAAATCGGCCTTTACCTTTTAAACCGTCTCGCTGCTTTCCGTACACTCAGCCTGACACCAGGTGACAGGATTCTACATTTGTCACATTTTGAAAATATACAGCACTACTTAAAATGCAATCAAGTGCCATGAAAGGCCAAAGCATTGATTCAGCCAATGCTGGAGACGATCTAATACATCTACATCTCTGTAGCATTATCTGGTTGGTGTTCGTACACTGGACTCAACATAGCAGCAGTGGTTAATTGCATTGGCCCCCGCAGCAGTACTACCAAGGAAACATGTTGCAGTTAGTGGTCATCTTAAGGTTGCCACTTCAAAGGAGACATTATTTTTGGGCGCTGAAGATAGTGAGGTTTAGCCTTGTAGTCATTACCGTGACTACAGGTTAGACCGCTACCAGTTTCAAAAGAGGAAGAAAATTTGTCAGCACTCCTAAAGGCACACGGTACGATGCTATGTGGGGCTGGAGGGCGAATCGTACTTGGAAAATCACTCTCTTGCTGCCCAAGCAACAAAAAGACCGTGGCAAAAAGTCGGCCCGACGTCTCCGGCCGACTGCAAAACGGTTGGCCCGACCTCGGCAACCAAGGGCGGCCCAGCTTTGGGGATTGACATTGGCCTAACGTCGGCCGATCGTCGGCAATCGATGTAGGCCCGACCACTGTGGCCGACTTGGCCGACGGCGTCCCATACGAGGGCCTACCAAGGCTTTAGGTTCGTAGTCAGTCGGCCAGCCGTAGGGCCATTCTATTTGGCCAACGCAGCCGAGCGCTTGCCACACGCGGGCCAGCCATGGCCCTGACGACAATAATGGTCGGCATTGCACCGGCCCGGTGCTGAAAGCCGACGTTGCTTTTGACGCCCCGAATAATCGTAGCTTTTGCATCATGCATTTACAACAGCATGTGCATCATGCATCATGCTTGTGTGGTGGCCGTCATAGAAGTACCACACGAAAGCGAACGCTTTTTTGTACTTTTCATGCCACATAAATGCCAGGCAAAAGATTCTGATACAGGTCTTTATTTCTTGTAATTGTCTTAAATTGGATATGTACACCGACACGTTCACAAGTTTCAAACACTAGTTCATATTTGGTGGGCTTGAAGCAGGGTCACGGCGCCTTCTTTCATTCCGGCCTCCATCCCTGTCAGCTGCTCCAACCAACCAGCGTTTTGCGACTCTAGCCACTGATGCTAGTGAAGCGTCAGGGAACGTGCTCCTCACAAATGCTGCAAAAAAGCGGCACATATAAGAAAGCTGCCCCCGCTTTATAGTTCAGTTGGTGAGTCGCATTCCATTTGAAGAAGTGAAACAATCAAAAAGATCATAAGTCAGATATTCACGAAACATTAAAGAAACGACAACAAAGCAATATTAGTGACGTGCAAATCAGTATCGAAGCTGTCAGGAAGAGTGGCTGGACGACACAAATCGTGTAAGTACCGGATAGTTGGTAATTTATATGTCGTTAGCAATAGCGGGAACTGAACACGGAACCATAGCAAAACACGCATACACAGTGGCTACTGTGTCTATAGGTAGCGCGGCTATTTACACCACGATAGGTCTTGTTGCTTCCCGTGAGCACTGTATGAAACAGCCGAGTTGAAACGCTGAGACAAAGAACGCGCCGGAGCCCGGAGCGCGCCAAGCGGCACAAGGAGGTGAATAGGTAAATGTGGAGAGGCAAGAGGGGAAGCTTATGGCATGATACATATACTTGCTGACATGATGGCAACGATGATAGGTCTATGTTTTGCAGAAAACAGTTAGCATACATGGGTTAAAGCAGAAACAGCATATACAGCATATATTATATGGTGAAGCAAAACAAACTCCTCAAAAGCAGTGGCAAAATATGGACGCCGCAAGTAGAACTCACTTATTACGGCATTATTTTATTAAAGAAAATGCTAATACTGGACGCAGCAAGATGCAATAAGCAGCAGCTTGTTTGAATGAAGAAAAAAAAACTAAGCATGCAGTTGGTACCGATGTTCGCAACGTGCACTAGAAAGCTGATTGTTATGCCATATTTCTTACTTATATTCGTGATGGCCATGAGCTTCACGAAGGCGTGCTTCCTCCCCTGCGACCCTTTCCAGCTGAACTGCAGTGCAGCTTCATTTGTAAGTATGCCCTGCAGAATAGTGCTCACGGCACGACCGGTGTCCGTTCCTCCGTATCTGGAAAAAAAGTTCACCTGCACGAACCAGCGCACGTAGAGTTAAACCAGACATCCAAATACGTGGTTATCGTGGTCTGTAAAAAATAATGGCCAGGATAAGAAACGCTCTCGTTTTAAATGTTTTAACCACATAAAACAAATATATCTAGAAACAACGTTCTATGACAGAATGGCATATGGCTGCGGTATTGTATGAATGACAAAATGAAAATAAACCAAATATTAAACATGAATACATAGTTTCTCTAAAAAGAAAACACAGCATGTTATTCACCATCTGTTCCATGCGGGAATCTGAAGCTAAGTATTCCTCTAAGATACGCTTTAGAGCCGCCCAAGGAAACATGAGGACAGGAAGGATAGGTTTACCGACTTTGGTCGGAATATCAGTGAAAAAAAAACCATCCAGGCAGCGCGATAAATGAATACAACACACAGTTGCACAAACAAAATAGCACGCAGACTGCCACGAGACAAATGTATAGGTATACATAACGTCGAGACCGCGGTGACAAAGTATTACACGTAAACTACGAAAAGGCAACAAAAGAAAAATTGAGGAAGAACTTACATATGGGCTATCCGCAGGGTTTCACATACGTGTCTTCTTGTCTGATGTTCCTAGATCTACTCTAGTCCACATGCGGTGAAGCGCGCCACACACAATCCATTCTTACCTGCAATGCACCAGACGTATATCATACAGGTATTTACAGTTATGCTTTTTCATCTGTGGGAAGGAACGAAAGCAACTTCTAATTAATTATGACTTTTCCGCAATAATAACCAGACGAGCGTCTTACCCGATTTCTTCCCGAATGGTGATAACAGTTCCGAGCGTAGCAGGTCATTCGCACACTGTGCTTCAATTTTGTCGTTCCAGTGTTTCCTAGAGAAAAATTGACGAGAATACAAGACGAAAAAATAATATTCGAAATATATACATGAAAGTACGTCTCACATTTCCCTGTCCCAACTGTCGAACGCTTGATCCGTTCTCATGTAAAGCCTCTTTTTTTTTCTTCCTGTCAGAAAAAATAAGCCCGAAAAACAAGGAGTTTATCATACGTTGCAAAACCATTTACACAATACAAAGCGACCTTTGTTCACTTGAAAAAGACAGTCATGCATTACACAACGTGAAATTAAAATGCCACTTACGAGTACGCATATCTTGAACGGCGAGATACGGCGGCTCCACTGCATGGAAAGGGCTTGCGCTGTTCTTGTCACTTTTGTGTAGTTTGCGTTTATATGCGCAGTCCATGATAGCAGAAATGCACCAACTAGTCTACCAAGAGACGCGGAACGAGCTGGCATCCAGAGCTATTTGGCGGCAACTCACGCAACTGCTTGCGCCCCCGCGCCATTTGGCGGGAACTCGCCTGCGCCCCTGTGAGCAGGCGGCGTTGGCCTGACGAAGAAAAAATAGACAGCAAGGAAAGCCCCGTTTCGCTTTCTCGCCCCGTCCTCGCTGGTGGGAGCTGATGCTGACAGAGAGAATCGCCCGTCCCTGCTTTCCAAGAACCTCTTCATTCCTTCTGGGAGAGGCGACAGCCCAAGACGACCTCGGTTCCCCACACTTTTCCTTTTTTTTCTTTTTTGAGGCGCTTCCTGTGAGCGCGTTGCCGTTTCCTTTTGGTGTGTGTGCTGTGCACGTGCGTGCGTGCGTGTGTGTAATGAAAATCTGCGTTCTATATTTTGCAGGGATTGGTAGCTCTATACGAATATGTATATACCTTATGTGAACAATAATTTTGACCTCTTCAACGCGTCGAACAGTACTTTGGGTGCTATGTACGTTAGCATGTAGGTTCTGTTTTCTTGTTTGGGAGTATTGTACAAATATCGTATAATCTTGATTGGTTTCCTTTCGTACTTGCTCAGTATTGTATACCTGTTATTACCGGGTGCAATTGTCTTTGTTTTAAAAGTGTCGCTGTAAAGGCTCTGCCAAGCGAAAGGGGGCTGCGGCTTTGTCAATCTGTATCTGACAGCTTTTTCTGCGCCTCTGCTGTCTGTACCTTTACAAGGCAGAAATAAATAATTTGAATTTTAATAAGTATTTATCGTCAAAGCATCACGTCTATATGTGCACGAAGTTCGATAGGTGCATGCATGCATACACAGTCAATACGCTTTCCAGAGAGCTTTGCACGAAAATGGTAGATATGCTTCACAGGAGACGGCGCTTGAAAAAACACTCATGATATACCATGAATTTATTAATTCTTAACTGCTTGATTGTTGAACGTCATTAGTTAATTGAGCGAAAATTGGAAGAATTTGATCTAACTCTAGTTCTTCCCAATCAAATCCACGTCGACAGCAGAAATGCTCTATTTTATGATTTACATTGATTGGCATGCAGCCTTAATTATTCTTAGACGAATCGACAATAGCTAGAAAAATTGCAGATTTTGACATCTCTTCACAATTCGCCTTCGTATAATCGCTTCTTTCACCCTTCCCAGAGAAAACATCTAACTGAAATGTTTCCTAGAACTGTACAGTCCACGAGTCGCCTGCGCTTAGTTCGTTTGAAGATTTTTTCTGTGCTGCGACAGGGCCGTTTACAATTAACGCGCCGTTCGCGAACAATTTTGCTTGACTCTTTCTGCAGTTCAGATGACTATTACGAGAACTGTCTAATGCAATATCCACTTGATTAAATTTTGTTCCCCGTTAAATAGTTATTTTCTCGATAGTTTAACTACAAAAGAAGAAAGCAATAATGAACGACACAATAGTGTTGCAAACATATCCGTTTTTGAAGTATTGAAATCTTGTGCTTTTTGATAAAGCAAATGTAATACTTACGCGATATGTCTTCTTCTTGCGACTTGCACACTGGTCTCCACGTACTCTTGCTCTCATAATAGTGGTCGTTGCATGCGCACCCGCATATATGGCGAAAATAAATTTGATTCTGATTTCATTATTCACTCTAATTACTAGAGTTCTATCAGTCCAGAAGAAAACACAGAACCATCCTTTAGCCGGAAGGTGATCTAACTGCCAGATGAACTGTCACTAACGTCTGTATGTGATGGTTGCTGTTTTTCCCCGTGTGATGAACCGCCGTCATCGCTTTTGTATAGCTGGTATATATTCCGTCATTATATATATTCGTCCTTCAACATTTGTTACGCAAAAGCAACAACAAAAAAAAATTGCTACCTCTCACTTCTTCGAAGCACTGCGCAGCCTGTCGGAACGCACTGGCGCGTGTGAACGCATGGCCTGAAGGTTCAATTTCAAAGTGTTGTTCAATTGCTGCCTGAACCACTCGTGAAGACCTTTCGTGCCCCGTTACTTTATTATGCTAGCTTTTCTTGTGACCGATGACAAGACATTAAATTTGGCGGCCTCTGCAAGACTAAGCTGCACCAACACAGCTTCTTAAATATACGAATTGGCTCAGCGGCTGTCGGACAGTGTGCATGGTCCCTTGTGGCACGTCACTAAAAAACCAATTAAACGCTTAGCGTATATGCACAAAATGACGCGACCACTAATATAACATGAGAGGGGACTTTCGGTCTCACAAAAAAAAAAACGATATATATATATATATATATATATATATATATATATATATATATATATATATATATATATATATATATATATATATATATATTACACGAAGTGCGCATGCGCACAAGCATGATGCATGATGCATGCGCATCATGCATCATGCTTCGGGTATCACGCTGTTCCACCAGCTTTTTTGACTTCCTTTTTGTTTTCCAACAAACGTGTTGCTTCTCCTTCCTAATTTCTCTCGTCATTACATTTAGAAGCTCACTGTATTCCCACTTTTTGCTTGGCCATTTGCCGTGTTCTTTCTCGACTGCCGCGACTATATTTGTTATTTGTTGAGCGTTCAAAGTTGGACTGGCCATTCTTCGCTCCGTGCTCTCCTTCACAACTACATATCCCATTTTCAAAATGGTGCGTTTATGGCCAGTCCTTGTGTTACTACAGTCTTACTCGCCAATGGCTCAACTTATCTCAACTGATCTGAACTTATCATAAATATCTTCCGTTATCAGACAGTAACCAATAGTCGATTGCCTATTTCCAACTTCCCATCTGATCTGACCATCAGATTTACGGCCCGTAATTACGATAACGAGGTTACGTTGCTCACAAAGGTCCAGCAATAACTTCCTGTTGTCGGTATAAACGTCTAGATCCTGTATGTGGGCATTCATGTCATCTAACAGGGTAATTTCGGCATTATTTCGGAAAACGCCTAATATCAGCACTTAGGCATTCCGCTAAGCCTTGGTTCTTCTCTCTGCAATGTTTTCTCGTTCATAAATACGTTAAGCCCAGCCAAGTTTTATTTCCACTCATTGTGCCTGAAAACCAAAGATGCCCTTGACACTTTGAATATGCTTTTTCCCATTTGAACATTCCGGCCCCCCTCCCTTTCCTTTCGATTTAGTTCTGTTGCAACCTTCCCAAACATAATTCTCAATGACTGGTGCATCTTTTAAGTCTCTAAGGTGCGTTTTTTATAATCGCATACACCCCGATTTGTTCTCTATTTAACTGCTCCTCAATTTAAAAGCGCTTTTCCTTTCTTCTGGCGCCCTGCATGTTTATGCAGCCTATTGCATGGCGAGCTCGCATTTTTTTTCCACCTTTCTCTGTGGTACTAATCTGAGGTACCGCCACCTACCGGCCGTGGCCACTCAGACAGACCTCAAATGGCAGCTAGAAAAGGGCTTTGACTTTCAGTTTCCGCGCAACAGAATTATGTTTTCCCGCATACTCGATTTGCAATCCGAAGTTATCATGTCTGAAGCTTGTGCTTAAGTTGTATTTTACGCATTTTCTGACAATTTACCCTCAAAGATTCATTTAGTTCCATAAGGCTCTTGCGCTTGGCGGGGGCCATGTATGCTGCACTTCCGTATACATGCGTGCCCGCGTTACGTACGTCGCTTGTGGTGTAGTGGTGGTTGGTTCCTGAGTAACGTCGTCTAACGTCGACAATCGTTTCGTTGTACATCCACTTTCACAGGGTGCAATGGAGGAGGGCTTTACTTTTTTTTTTTTGCTAAGAACACTGCAGGGAACCTGCTGAGAAATATGCGCACAAAGCCACAAACGTGCGAAACCCGCGCACAGCGTAGGCAGAATGTAGCTGTGATACCTTACGTTCACACACTATCCCACAGTTTGGAAAAGGTGGCTCAGCGTTACGAGTGTTCGCTGCTCCCCATAAGCTGTAAAAGCTTTGTAGAATGACCGACCCGGAAGCAAGCCAGTAACGTGACTGCGGCATAAAGCACAGGCCGCCTTTTATTGAATACGCATAAGGGGTAGTCTATGAAATTCTTTTAAGGTGCGGAATAGTGTACATTGGCCATACTGGGAGATGTGTTAATGATAGGTTAAGGAAGCACGCAAACAATGTAAAAAAATCCGCGTGAAGGAAAAGATTTCGAAGGTTTTCTGGCAAGTCATTGTCTGACTTGCAGGGACTGTTCGCCCGACCTTGTAAACACTTTCGTTATTAAGAAGAGTAAAACTCGTGTTATACGGGAAATCGCAGAATCTGAACCGATTTCTAGAAGTGAACTTGAACTTTATTTCCATCATCGATGGAGGAGAGAAAAAAAAGCTGTGTAAGCATGGGGATGTGTCAACATGGCATCCATCACGCTGTCAGACAAATAGTTGGCATATTAACGAATGCGCAGATGATTACACCGGGCTCGGACAGCATGTATATATTCTTGATTCATTCACAATAAATGTTTTTGGAAGTTCAGCACCCATCCTTGTCCTCTCGTCTCCGTCCGTGTCTTCTTGCGCTACCGCCTTTTCAAATTCTTAGGATATATCACGCACTTTCCACTGTGTGTTTTGCGGGGCAAGGAGTAGTATACGCGCGCCGGCGCGTTTCGGCGGCAGGGAGCCCGCTCCTCTCCCCAGCCCCGCTGTAACATGATCGCCGCCTGCACGGCATGAATGGACCCCGCCTGCTCTCGCGCGACGTGTTGGTGGGGGGAGTGAGGGGGCTGTGTTCGTCTTTACATTCGGGGTCGCGGAAACCAGGCGGTTCGCTTGCCGCCGAACTCACAACTTTCTTTACCAGTGATCCAAGAAGAAGCTGAAAAAGAAAGAAAAAAAAAGGCCAGAACAAGTTTCGTCCCCTTAGGCTCCGGAGAAAAGCATTCCGTCCGCAAGCAGCAGCGCGAGTTCGAAACGAAAGGAGACTTCACAGTCTTGAGCAGCGCCGCGCCGTCCGTCACGAATCACCCGAAGAAGATGGCACATGCTCAGTCTGAAGGATTAGACTGAATTGCGCGCAGCCAGTGGCACATAGCGAATGATAAATCATGAATCTGAACATAAAGCACTATTCCATTAAGAGGTCGGTGTGCTGTAGATATACATATGAGCCGAAATCATACGTGTTAGATTTTTTATGAAGGAACGTATTTTTTGTTGCACCGAAGAGAAACGCGCTTACTGCGAGGATACAGTTGTCTGTTATGTATGAGTGCCTAACAGAGCGCTTGCCAGCCCAAATGGAAAACCGGCATGCGGCGTGCCGAGTGTCAAATCGGCAGCCCGCACCATGAGGGAAAACCTTGCATTGCTATTTGAAAATCGCCCACGCGGAAACTATGCGAGAAAACCTAGGCGAGCGCGAAGTGCTGCTGCAGAAGCGTGCAACAGAGAAAGTCTTGCTGGGACGCACTCGTAAAAAGGGATCCTCGAGCCTTTGGCAAACCATTTCTTGAAAGAAGAAACAAAAATTTAGAGAATGGGTAGTGGGACTCGGTGCCGTAGCAGATGAATTGCGCCGTCGTAGCAGCCAAATCATTTCTACTAAAAGGAAGAAAAGATTGGCTGAGAAGATTTCGAGATTGTGTTGCTGTAGGTGCAACACCGAAGTTATACTATTGATGCATTTACGTTTCACAGTCCCGTAGCAAAGCAGGAACAGAAAACCGCTGGCGCTCCCCAGTCATCTCCTGCAAAATGAAGGCATCAGCACTTTTATTAGGGGAAGTTAATTCTTAGTATGTCGCATAACGTTTGCTTGGGCTATTTGGCTCATGGGAAACATCATGGCGTGAAAGACGAGGACACAGGGCTCATTCTGTTTCTAGTCCTCTTTTTTTCTTGCGCCACTGTTTTTTTGTTTCCAGCGGTTTCCACATAATATGCATTTTCCTAACCGTAGTTCTATTCTTGGTTCAATACAATTCGCGTTCGCCTTTTGGCAAATGCTCAGCGTGCGTTCAGTGTTATCACCTCGTCGCGCATGTTCTTCCGAAATTTTAAATTGTGAATTCATATCGGACCAATTCATTTTGAGTAAACAATATATCTGCGCCAGCTGTAGTAAATAGATGTTTAACTAGTTTTCTGACACTTTCCTTACGTCAAATATCCAAAAGAGGAGGATACGAATAGTCTTGCCGTGATAAATGAAATAGAAAAAATTCACTGTGGAGCAAGGCCTACATTAGTTTTTTCTGTTTGGGAATGAAAGCATCACCGCTCGGTACTGCCTGCTGAGCGGAATTCAAGGACTCCTAGCTCCACAGTCTGTAATAATTCGCATAAGTTAACTTCAGGCTGAGCATACGTATGTTCTGGTGCACTTGTCGTTCACACGAGTGAAAGCGCTATTAGTTGATGCAAAAAGGAGCTTGAGGGAGGCAAAGAAAGATGCCAATCATCGTAAAACGCGTCTCTTTTTAGTGGTGGCTGAATGCAGTGGGTGGGGAAGGCGCCTCTGTGTTGCAGCTCTTGGCGCGGAGGCGGAGAGTCCGGGTGGAAGAGGGGGGTGACGTTTGTGGAGAGGAGACGCTTGTGGGAGGGAGTAGGAGGAAAACTAGCAGTGCAGCGAACGTGGCAGCGCGTGCAGCGCGCCGAGGGCAGCTCTAACAGAGCGATGCGATGTCTGGTCGCACTAACCGCTTCAGCGCTCCGCCCCAGAGATTCGTCGGCGCTCTATGATGGCATCTCGGAGGCCATGTTTAGGGCGGTAGGTACAAGTTTAATTTAGTGACGTTTGCTTTGTTAAACCCCAAATATTTCTAGAAGGTTAGTGTTTAAATTACAGTAAAAAAGAATTAGCGAAAATTCATAATATATACCACAGCCCACGTGAAATTCCGCATGTTTACAGAATTAATCCTTGCAAGCATCCCGAGAATTTCCCTTAAAGAAGCATGGCAGGTTAATTCACATATGTACGCGTTCGACGAGTTTCATATTGCTTCAGAAAACGGTCCCACACACATATATCGCTGTTTCTGAACGCATTGCGCTATAATGCAGCTGTGTATATGTAATAGTCACGAAAAGTATAAATTCTGTAAGCATAACAATGTATTACCTTCACCTATAATAAATTTCCATAGTGATAATTTTATAAGTATAGACCGACAGACAGGAATTGATATAAAAATTAAATTATGCTACTCACCGGCCTCGGGCATTGGCCCGACGCGTTGCCATCGTACCGAGCCGGCGACCAACTGGTGGGTCGGGAGTCAGTCTGACAGAGAGGTTGGCAAGACGCCCTCTGCCGACTGCCCGCCGGTAAAGGCGGCGGCCGTTGTCATACCGACCTCTCGCCAACCTTCGCTGGCCAATATAGTCGTTTGACGATCATTTCCCGACGATCGGCCAAGCAGCGGCAGTTGGCCAAGGTTGCTTGGGTGGCTGGCTTGAGCATCCTAAACCTGAAAAAGAGGACATAACCTTTACAACTATGCAACCACATTGCTTATTACTTACCCCGCATTCAGATATTCGCCCTTACTTGAAGCCCATGCTTGACTGTCACTATAATGACAGGTACGAACGTGCCCTAGACCCTCACTGTCTCTCCTTGGGCGCGTTCGCATCGAGCTTTATCGTGACCAAATCAAGCATGGGCTTCGAGTTAAGGCACATTTCTGAATGCATGGGTAAGACATACAAGGTAGCTTGCCCAAAGTAATCAGTTTTCAGCTTCTCTAAATTCAGTGATTAGATTAAAATCCCAGAGTATAAATCCATACCTATAGCATCTTTATCATGGAGGCAGATCTAAGGCATCTGCTTAAATAGTAGCACTGACAATAAAATTTGTCCTTGCAAGCAGTAGAGCAGAGCAAAGCTTTATATAATGTGCAAAGAGATCTACTGTTCAAGAACGCGTGAAAGTACATGGTTCGTGCCTACAAATGATACAAGCATGTAATACTGCACGCTATACACAGGAGCTACGTAAGCATACAGAGGACCAACAAACCGTGCAAAATATCACGTAGCTCTACAGACAGCCCTTATTACAACAGAACTCCACCGGCAGGCAGAACAAAAGCAATACATGAACGGTGAGTACCTCACAACATCGAGCACCACTATCGAAAACGTGTCCCAGAACCGCTGAAACCATCTTACCGTTGTGCACAAAACCTACGGACCACGAGAAGCATGTACAGTACAAGAAAGACCAGGACAAGTATGAGAAGCTGAACTGAAACAGGGGACAAAGGGAGACAAACAAGAACGTCGCTTCTCTATCGCCAGTTTTGGGTTGCAGTTCAGAGCTGTTCAAACTAGTCTTAGCTATAGCACCAATGGACGGTTTGCAAAATAGTGAGCGCCATCTGGCGCACAACAAGCAAAGCTGCAGCGCTCTGCGTGCGAGAGTATGTGGCCATGATGTGGCTATAAAGCGCCTTTCGTTTCTCGGCTTCTGCCTGCATGGCCTCTGCCGCGGCAATCGCGTATGTTCACTGTGGCAAAAATAATTGAAGGCGCCGTCACTCCGTTCCAATTTTCGTACCTGACATGGACCTCCGACTTCTCGAAGCGTATCATTCAAACTGATCGCGTGTGGCACTATATCTGCTTACTGCCACTTTTCGTCAGGTTCATCGAGGCTCGGCACTGTTTCAAAATTACGTTAAAAAAATATGCGGAGGCTGCTGCGGCCAGCACGTACGGGACTGCAGTGCGAGCGACATGCACTCTTTCAACAAAGAGCGGAATGCACGTCGTCGAAAAACAGTGCCGATGTGTGGCCCAGTGTCCACACTTGGTTTCGCAGACTGGCCGCGGCCAGTCTCACCGTGGAAGACAGATCACCGTGGAAGACAGCTCGCGTTATTTGCTTTTTGCTGCCGACATAGCATAGAGAGAACTAACTCTGTGTTCATTTAACCGCGACATAATTGTCTATACGCTAAAATGCTCACGAAAATAAACGCTTTATGACTCGCGGCGTTTTCATTACAAGCGCCGTCGGCTGCTGCTTCGACAACCGGGAGCTAGGCCTACGGGCCCGAGCTATCGGCGGCTGCCGACAAAGTGAGCGCGCCGAACGTGATGCTCCGCTTAGGAGAGTTTACCGTACTAATATGGCCGATCTGCAACAAGGCAAAGTGTCACAAAGGTGTTTGCCTTATTTCGACGGCCCATTTTCGCGTACTGTAAATACGGAAAAGTCTCAAACGGCGCGCCGTTCTCTCGACTGTATGCACTAACGGCCTTCGATGAAAACGGCAGGTCTTGCTCGCTGGCCGTGGGTTTCGCCGGTTACGAAGAAACTTCTGCTAGCGATTGAACGCGTAGTCTTTTGCGAACTCTGCAATGCATGCATGAATATTAAGAGGCTAAATAAAAAAATACATTTGGATATCTGTACACCGTCGGCAGAAACGAGCAAACCAGGCGAACTCCGTCGCACGGTGGTCGCTCCGCGCTGCCCGTCGGTGACACAAGCTGCTCTCGGATGGTGTGTTTTGGTCACTTCAGTGGCGTAGGACTGGACACTGATTGTCATATGAGGCGAACTTTCGACATAACTTAATTACATTTATTATAATTACATGTCAGCGACAACTGAGTGACACCACTGCGCTTTGGCAAGCGCTGTCCGTCGTCACCCATCACGAGCTTTCCACATTCCGGCAAAATGCGGCTGCGTTAAAGGCGTCTCGAAGCGTACAGGCCGAAATAAGCTCGCGGCACTGGCAATGACAATGGCAATGACATATGACAATTCAGTAACCGCAAGTAGCGCGATGAGAACCGGCTCTACGAGGGGCGAGCAAGTTGTGTGCTGCGGTGGCATCTCCTGCCGTCGCTTATCCATGCTGCTTACCTCTCCGGATAGCTCTTCTCGGATGGAAACCGAAATAAACTCATGCTCCGTTTGCCAGCGAAGCAATTTGTGCACTATACGCAACACAACTAGCCGGCCTTTTCACGAAAATACCGCGATCAAAACCACCACAAACTGGCGTCTCAAGGGGCGCTGGTTGGTTGTTCGTCTTCTTCTCCTACCTAACCATGTAGAGGGCGCTCGTGACAGCCGTGTTTGCGCATGCGCGACAGTATTTTTGCAAACCGTCCAATACTATTCGAAGAAGAAACACCACTGACAGGCCTTAAAGGGCCCCTGAAACGGTTCGGGCAAATTTTGTAGACGCGTAGGGTACAGTTAAAGTTAATCAGTCGCACCACACTTTGTGTGGGACGTCTCATAATAAGAAAGCTACGTACGATTACAAGTTACCTTCCTACATAGTCATGCATTCTCTTCTCCACTCGATCGCCGAGTGATGGGGGCTAAGCTCCGCCTTGTTGTGACTTCGGGGAGGCGGACGAAAGACGGACTCTTTCCGCAGACGAAGGAGAAACGAAAAACTTTATACAATATTTACAGATAGTGGATGATAGCGTATAGGTAGCAGTAGGAGCGCATCAGACCGACTGGGCGACTGCAAGCGACTCTCTGTTCTCACAATGGGCCGGTTCTCCCTTAAATCCCTTCGGCGACCCCTCGTCGGCAGGAACCAGGCAGGGCAGGGTGATGACCTCGCCCGCGTCGAATTCTTGATTCGTCGCGTAGAAGTGGGAGCTCTCGTCACCTCGTGGTAGCCACGTGGGGCATGTAGTATGAGCTCCCGTCTCCTCGTGGTCGCCACTTGGGGCTCGTAGTATGGCACAACAGCCTTCACTGGCTTGCGTCATGATGGCACGTCGTGTCGTCTACTTCCATTTCTCTAGGAGCGAGCGCGCGAGGCCTCTCGAACCTCTCCGCCAGCTGCTTGGCAGTCGACCCCAAGTGAGATCTATCGAAGCAGCGTGCGTTGCGAGCATTCTGTCGCAGCGCCGAACGTGTCTGGTATTCCGATAACCACAGGCGAGCTGGGCGTTTCGACGGAACGGTGGAGGCATAAACTCAAACGGATGAAGGAACTTTAGCGTAGACGTACGTGAACTGCCTGATCAGTCTCTACGGTCTAGCCACCCGTTGGCGCAGCGTTTAACCAAACAAAGAGCTAATATTGCTCTAAGCAAGTGACCATTTCAAGCATTTACAAAAACAACGTGTTAACGATTACACTCCTGCGAAAAATTTACACCAGCAGCAAAGAATAAATTTCGTTACTGCTACTGTGTGTGGTTGAGCTCTGTGCGACCAGGTGGCTGCACTGTGCAAACCATTCACATTTGCGCTTCTGCTCATCCCGTGAAACGACACAGTCAAATGGCCAGGCCCTGTACCCTTGCGCTTGCGTTTACCCTAATACCGGATTCGCGAAACGCTATTGCGTTAGAAGTCTTCCGGTGTAAAGCGACGGACGCAAACGCGCAAATCTTGGCGCCGATCGGATAGCGGCAGTCTGATGCGCTGCAGCCAGTCCGCTCGTCTGCTGCCTTGCAGAGGGACACGATGTCGCAGCTTTACATATTGCCAGTCGCTACGTTTGCAGTCCACAACGCAACAAAGTCGAATCATAGTGCTCGCTAAAAGACTGAGACCGACTCTGACCACGGAGCTCTCGTGAAAATGGAGCACGTTTTAACACAAGCAGATGCCGCTTGGTGTGTGCCGGAAGTGGTTAAGTGTAGTGAGAAATTGTTTTTGCGCATTCTCTTTCTGTTATTTCCTTTTTATAGAAATAAATTAACTAATATTTCAACTATTACGTACATCATTTGTTCACCATAAAGGTGGAAAAATTATCGATTACACGCCCAGGGCAGCCAATCGGATAGCTCGGCCTAGTGACGTCAATTGGGCGATTTACGTCATATGGGTAGGGGCGGCTGAAAATTCCGCCGAGCAGTGTGCTGCGATCGGCAGCGATGTTCATTTTTAAAACCTTATACTAAATTGTACGCTTTACGCTGAGCACTTAGATGCGTCAATTAATGATCAGAAGGACCTACTCTAACGACTCAGTACGTTTGTACAAAATCGTTTCAGGAAGGGACCCTGAAATGTTTTCTGGGTGCTGTTACTGTACACCTGCCCAGCTCTGCAGAGAAGTTTAATCTGAAGTTCATCAGGCCATATTATATAGTGTAAACCATATTGTTATGCGTTATGTGTATATCACATTGCTATGAAACAATATTCGTATATGGGTTTGCTTCAGCATACATTGTAATTTATTCTGCGTATGCGTAAACAATATCAGCTCATTGATTCACTTTATAATTGAATATGATACATCTCCAACGCATCGGTGATAACACAGTTTGCAGGAAAAAACATAATTCCTCTGCTTCGCTCATTGACGATTCTGTGCATTGGTAGCATAGTGAGACTGGTAAGGCACATTGTGTTAAGTGAATGTCCTGGCTAATTGCAATCGTCTAACTGTCAGCTGTGCCGGAACATATAAAATAAACAACAATGTGTTTCAACCTATGACAAAAAGTACCATGCTTGTGCTAGTTGCTAAAAAACTTTAAATTTCAGAACAGTCATAACTGTCATATAGTCTGATGCCATCACATTCAAGTAATGTTTTTAGAGTTTACTCATTTGCAAGAAATTGAAAATAAAGTTGCCCATGTTTGACTCATGTTGTGTTTTACATACGTACTCCAAAATGTTGATCTGTTATTGCATAGTGGATAATACCTGCTTTAGAACGGTACTAGTGTGGCAGCTTTGCTGTCACGACAGCTGCTGCAGAGTGCCTCAGGGCTATTTCCACCATTGCTTTTGTCATTGTGACTTGAAGTATCATGAGTAATTTTAAGTTGCACGTACGGTTTTCTGAAATAAATGTTTTTGACTTATTTGTTGTTTTTCTTCGTAAAGTGAGCCAGGATGAGCTCGCCTTCAATGTGTGGCTCTAGCCTAGCTGAATTAAATTAAATTGTGGGGTTGTACGTGCCAAAACCACGATCTGATTATGAGACACGCCGTAGTGGGGGACTCCGGAAATTTGGACCACCTGGGGTTCCTTAACGTGCACTTTAGTCCAAGCACACGGATGTTTTCGCATTTCGTCCCCATCGAAATGCGGCCGCCGTGGCCGGGATTCGATCCCGCGACCTCGTGCTTAGCAGCCCAACACCATAGCCACGATGTAACCACGGCGGGTGCTAGCTGAATTAGTCGTTCTTAAATAACTACAGTTATCTGTTGTGCACAGTCAATGCAATAGCCTGCTGACTCCTAACACTCGTGCATGGATATAAATTATATTGTTCTGGTGTAATCAAAACCTACATACTAGAAATACACCCTTTCTTTCCTGAAGAGAACCAGTTGGGATTTGCAGGTGGTATTCCAAATAATATCTACTATGCTAATACTGCAGTCTCAGTAATGAATACCAGCTCGAAAATTTTACTATTGCTAAATGTAGGGGGAATGTTGTGTAGATGCGGCATGTTTTTATGTAGACTGAAAACAATGAATTTTGGAGTTTTTCGTGCCAAAACCACGATTTGATTATGAGGCACACCATAGTGGGGGACTCCGGAATAATTTTGCCCACCTGGGGATCTTTAACAAGCACCAAATGCACGAGACATGGGTGTTTTTGCATTTCGCCCCCACCGAAATGGGAAGATAACCGATGGTCATTAAGGGTTACGGACTGGATCCCAAGGGAAGGGAAGCGTAGCAGGGGGCGGCAGAAAGTTAGGTGGGCGGATGAGATTAAGAAGTTTGCAGGGGCGGCATGGCCACAATTAGTACATGACCGGGGTTGTTGGAGAAGTATGGGAGAGGCCTTTGCCCTGCAGTGGGCGTAACCAGGCTGATGATGATGATGATGATGATGATGAAATGCGGCCGCCGCGAGCGGGATTTGATCCCGCGGCCTATGTAGACTGACAGTTTAGACGGTTTGAGCAACGATGTAGGAATGTTGATTCATGCATGTTGTGAAAACATTACCAAAATAGGACACTAGCCACATTGAGGCAACCTGACAAGGTAACGTTGGTGGTGTTTTGTCAACCATTTGTGCTACTAAATATTCCAGCTGTAAACATGTTTACAGCAGGCATATTGTTTTGGTATTGCTACGAGGTGCTGCAGGAGCGAACGATGATGAGAGGACTGACGAAGACGACGATAGCCGATAGTCGTGCGCGCGGGCTCCATCTTGTTAATATTATTATTATCTTATACTCGGTTTTCATCTGATTATTTCCTTTTTCTCCAAACACAAAACGTTTACTTTTAAACTCACACGCCCAAATTGTTAACTCCCTTGTTATCATTATTATTTAGGCACCTAATTAAACCGCCCGATTCTTG
The DNA here is from genome assembly GCF_050947875.1 of Dermacentor variabilis. Lineage (NCBI taxonomy): Eukaryota > Metazoa > Arthropoda > Arachnida > Ixodida > Ixodidae > Dermacentor > Dermacentor variabilis. The sequence goes on from NC_134568.1 coordinate 38,277,565, forward strand.
GCCAATCCCCCACTGTGGGTATGTGCCACGGCCACTCAGGACAACAACAACAACAACAACAACAACAACAACAACAACATCTTGTATGTGGTTCGGCTCGGCGCCCAGTCTCTGGCAGCCGAAGCTGCCTTGCGCGAACCTGTTGGCCTCGACAGAGCAACCGTTTCGTTGACCTGCAGTGGTGTTTTGGATGAGTATCGGGTGGTTTCCGGTGTCTCAATAACCTTATTTTAGTTCCTGGTTGATTGGCATTCCTTGCGTCAGCCGTCTTGGGCTGATGTCGACCATTTCTCCTGGCCAGGCGCGATCCGCCTGGTCAGCATCCCTGCTACCTACTGAATTGCCTCTAGATTTATTTTTTTGCAGTGGCGTCAGCACCATTCCTGTTGCGCTTGTGCCTACCAATGGAGGATCCATCGGGATCACGAATCCACAAGCTGTCCAGAAGGCACTTAAGACCACGTACAACCACTTCCAAACCATCACTGACGTGCGAGCATTCGGACGGGGAGGCATAGTGCCGTTCACCCGACCAGACCTGTGTTGAAGACCTCTTGAAATGCACTTCATTCGCTTCTACCGTGGACAGTGCTTTCATTCCGCCTCACCTTGCGTGCACCAAGGGTCTTGTACAGGGCGTAGACTTCCGATTAAGCCCAACTGAAACCCTGGACAAGCTCTCCGCAGTAGGTGTCATTGCTGTCTACCGTTGCAATCGACTGATAAATAACGAGAGGGTTCCGACGGAATCTGTAATTGCAACGTTTATGGGCACATCATGTCCTTCTGAAATAAAGGTGTGGCTTCTTGTGTTCCGTGTAGAGCCACTCGCGTCACGTCCAATTCACTGTCAGAATTGTTGGAGATTCGGGTACAGCATAGGAGGATATAAGTCTAAAAAAATGCAAGTGTAGCTTGCGTTGCCGCACCTGTGGAGATGGTCATTCTTCAAGTGAATGCTCCGCTCAATCTAAAAAATGCTGCCTCTGTGGGGGAGCACACCCAGCAGACTATTCGAACTGCTCAGCTCGCGCTCAAGAAATACAAATTCTTGAAATAATCGACCGCCGTCGCTGCTCCAGAAGAGATGCAGTTGCAGTTATTAAAGACAGGGCCTTCAGATACTCTGGTGTTACAGCGCGCAACACTCCAAGCGTGGATCTTAATATCTCCGAAGCAATTGACTCTGCTGTGGAAAAAGCAATGGTTAAAGCTATGGATAAATTGAGATCCAGTCTCTCTGATTGCTTGGCGCAAATTATTTCCAGTCAGATGTTGCAAATATTGCAGTCCACTAAGACACCAATGCAGTCCCCAGTATCTAACGCCACACCTCGAATGCCTAGCAACGAGGTAGAGACGCCTTCTACATTTGCAGAACATTCCACAGACACTACTCCGCTAGTCAAACCAGGCGAGGATGAGCCCTCTTTTTCAGACACTGTTAGTGTCACAGATATGGAAATTGACACTCGAGCTCCCAAACGTATGGGATCACCAATTTCCAAAACTATGGAACCAAAATCAAAATAGAGTCAACCATCTCCGTTGATTACAGAAAGTATTGTAAAGGCGGCAGTTGCCGCTGCTGTGCGTTCAACACTATTGTACAGTTGAAAGTACTGCAGTGGAACTGTCGCTCTATATTTTCAGCTTTAACAGATTTATCTTGCCTATCTGTTCTATTCAATCCGGATGTCTTACTTCTCCAAGAAACGTGGCTTTCACCAGATAAAAATTTTCATTTAAAAGTTTTTAGGTCTTTCCAATTAGATCGACACTCGTGAGGTGGAGGATTACTGATACTTGTTTCCAGTAAAATTTGTCACAAAGCAAATATTTCTTTTCAAATCATAGATTCCGACTGCGAAATTTTGGCTACAAATTTATGTCTCCCAGGGTACCGTACATTTTCAATTATATATGCATATTTCCCTAACGGTGTGCAAAGTACACGTCAACTTGATAGGACTGTGGCTGCCTGTAGAAAAGAAATTTTGTTTGTAGGGGATTTTAATTCGCATCATGTGTCGGGGGGGCTAAAAACAGATTTGTGTGGTAAGCGACTATGGGAGTGGACTATTGATAGTCACCTTTCATGTCAGAACACAGGACAAGTAACGTTTGCTGGAGGTATCTTTCGTTCGGTGTTAGATTTAACATTTTGTAGCGCTGGCATCAAGGTTTTGTCGTGGGAAACGGTTGACTCAGAAACCAACAGTGATCATCTTCCTGTGTCATTTGAAATTATTTGTCCAATAACATATTTAGAATACCAGGCATGCGCATTTGTGAGCCGTACGAAATTTAAGACTTCCTTGCATTCAGCCATTTCGAAACTTGCCAATACCAATGATAAGGAAATCGCTACAACCATTTGCTCAAATCTAGAGGATTTCCGGAAGCAAGCCGAATTTGTCATCCCTTCGGCTAAAGGCACCGCTTGCCGTTGGTGGAATAAAGAGTGTACGCGGGACTATAGAAAAAGAAAAGTTGCTTGGAAAATGCTTCTGCATAATCAGTGCCCGACAAATTGGAAAAATTATCAGTTTCACGCTGGTGTATTTAAGCGTACTGTTAATCAAGCCAAAGACGAATACGATATTAGGCATTACGATTATCCATCAAATTAAAAAAAAGGCGTGCTTTATTTGCATTTCTTCGTGCTAGGAAGGTGCAAAACAATTCAATTGTTTTGACCCCGCAAGAATTGAGCGCCTCCCTAGAAGAGATTGCCAAAGGCCTAGAAAATCGATTTACTGCCCGGCTTCCGGCTATTCATTCTACATTAGATCCTTCGGATTGCCTTACTCCAATTTCCTTATTTGAACTAAATGAGACTGCACTATGCTTGCCGAATTCAGCCCCTGGCCCTGACTGTGTCACAAATGCAATGTTAAAAATATTGTTACAGGAATCGCCTAACGCTCTTTTAGACCTGGTGAATTATTCAATTAAATATGCTTGGATTTCGTTGCAATGGAAGCTCGCCAAAGTAATATTGATGCGTAAGAAACAAGAAGGAAAGTATATATTGGATAACATTAGGCCCATCGCACTTACATCAAACGCATTAAAATTCATTGAGACGCTTCTTCACCTTCGTACCCTGAAATTTATTAATGATAATTCCATTCTTAGTCCCTGTCAGATTGGTTTCAGGGCCGGCTGCTCCATCTGGCATGCCCACGTCGACTTAGAAAGCTGAATACAACTCGCTTGACATCATAAGCAATACGCTGCCTTAGTGACGCTCGATATCGCTAAAGCATATGACACTGTGGAGCACAGTGTATTGTTCAATCGGTTAATATCCTGTGGTGTTCCTGGGTATATAGCAGCGTGGATTCAGTCATTCTTAGGTGAAAGAGAATTCAATTGCTACGAAAGCGGCTTTTCTTCTTCTAAGCACAAACAAACGAGAAGCGTACCGCAAGGCTCAGTCCTTTCCCCGGTGCTTTTTAATATTCTCATGAGCACACTACCTAGTCATCAAGAAGTAACTACTTATGTTTATGCAGACGATGTTGCGTTTTTCGCATCTGCAAACGACATCCACACACTATACCAACGACTGCAAACTTACCTTTGCGCTCTGGAAAGGTGGTTAGATGTTAATCACTTTATACTCAATGCCAGCAAATGTGCTGTTCTCGTTTTTCCGATACGTGACATAGTGCACATCTTATTGTCTTACCACCTTCAAGACACACCACAGGTGGAATCTGTTAAATACCTCGGAATTATTTATAACGCCTCTCTCAACTGGCGCCCACACATAGATCATGTGACTGGAAAAGGTAACCGTGCAATTGGCATATTGCGTAGGCTGAGCAATCGTCGAATAGGATTGAGAAGAGATAGACTCCTAATGATATATCGTATGTGCGTTCGCCCTGTATTAGAATTTGGTTGCGTGGTTTTCTCTGGAGCTCCAGCCTACATGTCCCGTCCTCTAATCCTCTTAGAGAATCATTACATCTGTGTTTAGGTCTTCCTAAATTTGTTGCAAATTCTATTTTTTATTGAATCCCGTGTTCCTCCTCTTTCGTGCAGGTTCCGGCTTTTGACAGTGAAGACATTCTTAAGGATTTATGAATCACCGCTGCAACATCCCCAAACAATCTTTATTTCACAACCTGCGTTGTTTTTCGGTGTCAACTGGCCGCGACTACTTACTCCGCAAATTATATTCGTGCAAAAATTACTTGACTCTTTGTGCTAGCGCATATGCGATGTACTTCCTATTCCTGACAGAGCTGTTGCAACGGATATTCAATTCGATTACATTTTTCCTAATAATGCAAGATTACTTCCACACCGTATTCTAGACGGTATATTACAACATCATCTGAAGAACCTTCAAACAAACATTGTAATTTCGACAGATGCTTCACAATGTGAAGAAAAGTCAGGTGTAGGAATATTTTCCCCGATTCTTGATTGGACATTTTCTCTTTGACTGTCAGGTTTAATACCGATCTCTTTAGCCGAATTCATGACCGCAGGGCTGGCATTACGCAAATTAGGACCATCAATTACGTCAGCCGTGGTAGTCACTGATTCGTTATCATTGTGCTCATCCCTTACTGCTTCTGGTGATTCTCGCGTGATGAGGACATTTCAATCATTGGTACCTGGGTACTTGAGAAGCGTGCATTTTATTTGGGTGCCTGGTGTTACGTTTCGCCTACGACGCGCGGTATAGCCGGCGCGGATGCAACGGACGCCGGGGCTTCGTTCAAAGCGGCGGACATTTTGGCCCGTTCAGCGCCGCCGATACGCCTCCCCGCCAAGCGCGTCCAGGCATGTTTCAATGCCACGTGTCTTCGTGTGCGCGTGTGTGTGTGTGTGCATGTTGGTGCCCACGCTTGTCAAAGCGCGGCAGCCGGGGAGAGGAGCTCCCCAAGTGTGAAGCGAGGAGGTCTGACCGGCGCCGGCCCGGCGGATGCGTCACTACACTCGTCCCAACTTGTCTCTCAGCCTGTCCGTGCCGCGCATCACGTGCGCCTCTGACGAGGCGTTCCTTCTTCCCCTCGACTCCGAGGGTATAAGAGCAGCTGCTCCCGGACGCCGAGAGAGGCTCCGATTTCTTCTGTTGAGTAACGTGCTCTCCCGTCTCTCCACTTCGGTCGACCTGACCGCCCGCTCTTTTGCGATGCTAGAATAAACAAGTTGTTCTGTTACCAGTCGACTCATGCTTTGCCGGGACCTTCGGATGCTTCCAGTTGTGCCCCAGGCCGCCAGGCCAACGCTACCCTTGGGGCTTGCGACCCATTTGCAACAACTCGTGCCAGCGGTGCGATTGCAATAACGGGTGTCAGCGCTGAGATTCCAACAGCTGGTTGTCAGCGGTGAGATCGCGACAACGGAGGCCAGCAGCGAAGATATGCGGTTCACTGTATGCTGAGCAGCACAACGACCATCCGGGAGCAGTGCAACGAGCCCTGTGTGATGACTGGTTGCCTGCAGCGGAACGAATGCGCTGAATTCTTGACTGCGAGGTTTGGTGAGTGCGGGACTTTCTTCTTCTGAGTTTTGCCAGGCTTTTGTTAGTGTCAGAAACAGAGCTGGTAATTGTGGTTGTCGTTGCTGCCGGGTTAGTTTGCGGCAAGACAATAGTAGGCAGTAGAGAAAGCAGCATTCAGAGCAGCCATGGATTTGAAGTCGTTGCGCAAACCGAAATTGCTGGAGCTTGCAAGAGAGTTGGGTCTGGATGTCTCAGACAAACTCAGAAAACCAGAACTGCTAAGGGCTATTTTTGAGTTAGAGGCTGAGGATGACGAGCTGTCGGAATGCCTTGAGACTATTGAGGAGAGGGCAAAAAGACAGGAGCGCGAACTTAAAGAGCAAAAAGAGAAACAGGAGCGCGAACTTAAAGAACAGAAAGAGAAACAGGAGCGCGAACTTAAAGAACAGAAAGAGAAACAGGAGCGCGAACTTAAAGAACAGAAAGAGCGAGAGCAACAAGAGCGCGACCGTCAACACGCTTTGGAAATGAAGCGTCTCGAGATAGAGATGGAACGCGCTCGTAATGGAAGTCAGGCACACGGTGCAGGAGAACGAGTATTGTTCAAAATGACTGACCTGATGCGGCCGTTTAAGCTTGGAGAGGACATTGGTTTGTTCCTGGTTAACTTTGAGCGAACGTGCGAGAAGCAGGGGTTCTCTCGGGAAACGTGGCCACAGCGCTTGCTCACTTTGTTACCCGGCGAGGCGGCCGACGTAGTCGCTCGCTTGAAGAGAGAGGAGGCAGAGGATTTCGACAAAGTGAAATCGAGTCTGCTAAAAAAGTACAGGCTGTCAGCGGAGGCGTTCTGTCGGAAGTTTCGGGAAAATGAGAAAGGCAAAAGTGAGTCATATACAGAGTTTGCCTACAGGCTTATGTCAAACATGCAGGAGTGGCTCAAAGAAGAGAAAGCGTTTGGTGACCACGAGAAAGTTCTGCAGTGTTTCGGGCTGGAACAGTTTTATAGTCGGTTACCTGAGAACGTGCGGTACTGGGTCTTGGATAGGCCAGACGTTAGTACGGTGGCTAAAGCCGCTGAGCTAGCCGAGGAGTTTGTGACGCGTCGGGCTCGCGGAGCTAAGGACGGTCAAAAGGGTGAATTTGGCTCCAAGTTTGAGAGGCCGAAGTTCACACCCATGAGAGCAAGGGGCGACACACGTAGTGCGGATGTGAGAGAAAGCAGTCCGACCGAACGTAAGGAGACGGCGGCAGCCGAAGCCGAACGCAGAAAGCGGTTCGAGACGAGGCAAGCGCGCGTTTGTTATACGTGCCAGAAGCCGGGTCACTTTTCGGCGCAGTGTCCGGAAACAAAAACAAAAGTCGTGTTTTTGTCATTATGCAGCACTGACGAGAACATGAAGCTTCTCGAGCCTTACATGCGAGACCTCCTCGTGAACGGGAAAGAGTGCCGAGTGCTTCGCGATTCCGCAGCTACGATGGATGTAGTTCACCCCTCTTACGTAGAACCCGATATGTTCACGGGCGAGTGCGCATGGATCAAGCAAGCCGTGGAAGCTCATAGCGTGTGTCTGCCCGTAGCAAAAGTGCTTATTGAAGGACCTTTCGGTGCAGTTGAGACGGAGGCCGCAGTGTCATCTATGCTGCCCCCCCAGTACCCGTACCTATTTTCGAACAGGTCCGATCACCTCCTGCGCGAGAAGGGGCTTTTGTTTGGTGAGGCTAGCATTCAGGCCTTAACCAGATCGAAGGTTCGGGAGCTCGCTGCAAAGGCGGTAGTTGCGGGGCCGACGTTGTCGAACAATGAGAAAGGGTCAGAGGCGCAGCAAGCTGATATTCAGAGCACGTCCGAACTGAATAAAATTGAGCCTGTAGCGTTGAAGGCACCAGATACTGGAGAGGAAATGCCCGACACAGGAAAGTTAGAAGAGCTATCTGTAGATTTGCTCATCGCGCCTACGTCAGACGGACTCGATAGGTTGCTAAAAGTCAGCTCGGCTTTGATAGCCGAGCAAAAAAAGGATGGCAGCCTAGAAAACATACGCTGCATTGTCAAGGAAGGTATCGCCAAGAAAAATGCTCGCTTTGTGGAAAGAGGTGGGGTCCTGTACCGGAAGTATCTAGACCGCAGGGGAGTGGAGTTCGATCAGCTGATCGTGCCTCAGCGCTACCGTCAGGATCTGTTGCGCTTGTCGCATGGGGGTTCGTGGTCCGGACACCTAGGAGTTAAGAAAACTAAGGACCGTCTCTTGCAAGAGTACTATTGGCCAGGGTGTTTTCGGGACGCAGACCACTTTGTGAGGACATGTGACACCTGTCAGCGGGTGGGCAAACCAGGGGACAAATCGAGGGCGCCGTTGAAGTTGGTACCTATCATTACGGAGCCTTTTAGACGGCTCGTTATTGATACAGTGGGACCTCTGCCGGTAACAGCCACGGGGTACAGACACATTTTGACTGTGATCTGCCCAGCGACAAAGTTCCCTGAAGCAGTGCCGCTTAAAGAACTCAGCTCAGTTGAGATAGTCAATGCACTACTGTCCATATTTGCGCGAGTTGGTTTTCCTGCGGAAATCCAATCAGATCAGGGCACAGTGTTTACTAGCGCTTTGACGACAACTTTTCTCGAAAGGTGTGGGGTAAAGCTGTTACACAGGTCAGTGTACCACACACAGTCGAATTCCGTTGAGAAGCTCCACTCCGTCATGAAGCGCGTGTTGAGAGCATTGTGTTTTGAACAACAAACGGACTGGGAGCTGTGTCTGCCTGGGGTGATGTTTGCATTAAGGACCGCGCCGCATGCGGCTACGGGGTTTTCGCCGGTTGAGCAAGTGTACGGTCGCTCGCTGCGATCTCCGCTTCGCATGCTTCGAGACGGATCACTGCCCTCTCCAATGGCTGCAGACCATCTCTTTCACAAATGGCCGCCTCCTGCGCTGGAGCCTCGCTTTGCAACAATATTCCTTTGAGGTGCGTTACAAAAAGGGGAGTCTCAACGGTAACGCCGATGGCTTAAGTCGAAGCCCCTAACGTAGGAATCAGCCTCAAAGTTGATTGTTACTGATGTTTTTCTTCCTGAGGCAGGATTTTTAACATATTGCTTTTGTTTAGTGTTTCAAAGTGATGACGTGCTTTCTAGTGCAATTTTCCAATTTGTGGACGCGTTCTGAGTGCTGCTAGACTACTGTAAGGAACTAGGCAGTGGTATAAAAGGGGAAAGAGCCTGGCAGGACTTGGTGAGGGTTTTTTCGTGCTTGCTGACTGAGCGGTTGAGTTTCGGCGTAGTTCTAACGCTTGCCGGGAACGAGAACAAAAATGTCAACTCTCCCGAAGTCACTTTGCAGTGTCCTGTGTGAACCTGAACGAGAGAACGAGGCCTTCTCTGTGCGCTGCGCTCAAGAAACGCCGAAGGACGCCCGACTTCGGTTATGAGCATCATCGAGCGACATCCCTCCGGACAGCGGATGCAGTCCCCTGACCATCGGGATCTCCTTCCCCCGGCGGGGCGGTCTGTTACGTTTCGCCTACGACGCGCGGTATAGCCGGCGCGGATGCAACGGACGCCGGGGCTTCGTTCAAAGCGGCGGACATTTTGGCCCGTTCAGCGCCGCCGATACGCCTCCCCGCCAAGCGCGTCCAGGCATGTTTCAATGCCACGTGTCTTCGTGTGCGCGTGTGTGTGTGTGTGCATGTTGGTGCCCACGCTTGTCAAAGCGCGGCAGCCGGGGAGAGGAGCTCCCCAAGTGTGAAGCGAGGAGGTCTGACCGGCGCCGGCCCGGCGGATGCGTCACTACACTCGTCCCAACTTGTCTCTCAGCCTGTCCGTGCCGCGCATCACGTGCGCCTCTGACGAGGCGTTCCTTCTTCCCCTCGACTCCGAGGGTATAAGAGCAGCTGCTCCCGGACGCCGAGAGCGAGGCTCCTTTTTCTTCTGTTGAGTAACGTGCTCTCCCGTCTCTCCACTTCGGTCGACCTGACCGCCCGCTCTTTTGCGATGCTAGAATAAACAAGTTGTTCTGTTACCAGTCGACTCATGCTTTGCCGGGACCTTCGGATGCTTCCAGTTGTGCCCCAGGCCGCCAGGCCAACGCTACCCTTGGGACTTGCGACCCATTTGCAACAACTCGTGCAGCGGTGCGATTGCAATAACGGGTGTCAGCGCTGAGATTCCAACACTGGCCACAAAGGACTAATTATAAATGAAATTGCAGGCTCTCTGGCGAAGACATCAATAAGTGGCCCGATTCTTCTTTACTGCCCATTGACTGCTCATGTTACTGCTGCTAGATTTCGCAGGAGTGTCATTATACAGGCAGTATCAGGCTCCGCAATTACCAACTCTGTGGATTACCGACATCTCGGCACAGAGATTTTTGCCGAACACGGAAAATTAAAGTGTCCATCACGAGACTGCGCTGCCGTATACCTGCGTTAAATTTCTATATCCACAGGTCTGGTCTGGTCCTCTCACCATTATGCTCATTCTGTGGCGAAGCGGAGACAATAGACCATTTCTTGTTGTCTTGCAGGCGTTTTTCTATTATAAGAAAATGACTACTCGAAATCTCGCTTCGCACTATTGGTCTAAATTTATCAGTGCCTGTGATCCTATCTTTTGGAGCCTCCATTATTGGGTTCAGTCACAGAAATGTTTGCTTGGCAATCCAAAATTACCTCATTAAAACCAATCGATTTCCATGTTAGACTGATCGTTCTCCCTCCCCACGATAGCTTTCCTTTAGTTCTTATCTATTATTATTATTATTATTATTATTATTATTATTATTATTATTATTACTATACCCGGTTTTCTAGTGATTATTTTTTTTCTCTCCAAACACAAAACGTTTGCTTTTAAACTCCAATGTTCAAATTGTTAACTCCCTTATTATTATTTTTTGCATCTGATTTAACCACCTGATTCATGGCCAATCCCCCACTGCGGGTATGTGCCACGGCCACTCACAACAACAACAACAACAACAACAACATCTTGTATGCCTGTCTCCTGCCCGTTGTATATATCTTGTAAATATATTGTGAAGCGTCTTATTTTGTGAACTTTTTTGTGAAGCGTGCGGGTTCTTCAAATTTCAAGACGGATATACCTAGCGCCCGCTTCTTGGTGGCATCTACAATGCCAGCGCACGGCGGGGACGAGAATGCTACGAGCAGGTCACAAACCGTGCCTCAACCATCCGCCCCCAACGGCCCCGTCGTCTTGACACATGTAACCGCGTGACCCAAGTACCTTTTCCTGCTCTGACAACACCGAGGTCGAAGGCTGGCTTCAACTGTACGAACGGGTCAGCACTAGCAACAATTGGGACCCGACTCTGATTCTAGCGAACACCATATTTTACCTGGCGGGCACGGCACAAGTGTGGTTTCTGAACCACGAACAGGAGGAACTTACGAGCTGGGAGGTATGTAAGTAAAAGGCTCATCGATTTGTTCGGCAAGCCCATCCGTGCTGCGCAGAAAATTTGCACGCCGAGCTCAGACTTGCACCGAGTCATGTGACGTACATCCAGGATATACTTGCGCTTTGTCGCAAAGTCGATGACATGATGCCAGAAACGGAAAAAGTTGCGCGTATCCTCAGAGGTATCGCGGATGACGCGTTTACACTTCTGGTTTTTAAGAACTCATCTACAGTGCAAGACGTCATCGATGAATGCCGACGCTATGAAGAAGCAAAAAGTCGCCGCGTTACTCCGAACTTCACACGTCTTCCGAACACGGCTGCGACGTCTACCTGTGAGCACCTCCGTCCCCCACCCGTTCCACCCGTTCCTGCTGCATCCGACAATATTGTGCGCATCATCCGCCGCGAGATTGCAGCTGCCTCCCCATTTCCGCTTCACGTGCGTAACTCCGACGAGCCCCATGCAACCACTTATACAAACCGTTGTGTGTCAAGAACTAGCAAACGCAGGATTACAGACGCTTTGCCCAGTCAACGGACCTGACTACACCGCCCGCCCGCCGCACCTGAGTTATAAAGCTGCCCAACCGTTCGTCCTCGTTACCAGAATTCCGCAGAATGGCCTACTTCCCATGACAGGCCCATCGCTTCTGTTGTGGACGCGTTGGACACACATTTCTCGCCATTTTCGCAGTCCTTGGAACTCGCAGTCTTGGCCGAGCTAATGAAACATTCGACGTCCAGGGGATAGTTCCCGAGTGCCGGTACACAATGAGGACGACAGCGCTCCGCCATCATCACCAGCACGATCAAACCGCTCCCCTTCGCCATCCCGACACTGGGCCCGCTCACCTCTGCGTCGTCGCTCTCCTTCTCCCTCATACTCCCGCCGCTCATCGAAAATCTGACGGGCGCAGCTCCGAGAAGCGAGCCTGCCACGACGACCCGACCCGAAATTCCTCTGCTCACACTACCTGGGCATCACAACCTCATCAACGTAGGCGTGGACGGTATCCCTGTCATCGCACTCACTGACACCGGCCCCCACATATCCGTCACCAACTCAAACCTCCGTATTCGTCTGAATAAAATTCTTACCCCTGCTCCGATCGCTGTAGTACGCGCAGCCGATGGTGCTACTCCGGCTGTTGCTGGGTTGTGTACCGCCCGTGTCACCATCGCCAGACGCCACACTTCAGTTATGTTTTACGTCTTGGATCAGTGCCCACATGCAATCCTCTTAGGACTTTCTCTCGGCAGATTCGGGTCTTACTGACTGCTCTGCAGGGGTTATCCAGCTTGCCTTACCTCATGCCGTTGAGGCTTCTGATCCTGCGCCGAGTCGGCTGTGTTCCGCCGATTACATTCGTCTACCACATCTATAGCCGTGACGTACATTGACGTCTCTCCTGATCCCCATGTAGACGATGGCGATTACATCGTGTCGACCAACGCTACCGTCCTCTGTTCGCAGAACGTCATGTTCCCGCACTCGGTCATCAGTATAAAGGGCAATGTCGCATGTCTCCCTTTTGTAAATTTTGGACTATGCCCTCGAGTGATACCCCAGGGTACCTCTCTTACAACCGTAGCTCCAGCCGACGACTATAATGTTTCCGTCTTAACTGAGCCTGCTGCACCGCCTCATGCTGCTCCCTGCCAGTTGTGCAATCGACGTCGCTGATTTCCTTCTCGACGCAGTGATACTTCACCACGGCGCTCCCCGACAACTCACCGACAGGGGCCGATACTTTCTCTCACAGGTTGCCCAGGACATCTCGCACACCTGCACTACAAAGCACAAGTTTACAACGGCGTATCACCCTCAGACCAACGGCCTCACAGAGCGGCTCAATAGAACTATCACAGAAATGCTCGCATGTACGTCTCCACCGACCACCGTGATTCCGCTCTGCCGTTCGCCACATTCGCCTACAATACGTCGCGCCACGATTCTGCTGGTTTCTCTCCATTTTTTCTCTTGTATGGACGCGAGCTTATACTGCCGTTTGACGCGATGCTCCCAGCTGTTCTGGATACAACATCAGAATATGCCCGAGATGCCATATCTAGCGCGACCGAGGTACATGATGCTGCACGCCTGCGGCTAACCACTTTCCAAGAAAAGCAACGACGCGTATATGACGCTCGTCACCGCGATGCCCATTTTAACCATGGAGACATTATCGTGCTTCTTTGGAAACCAGCGCGGCCAGTTGGTCTTTGTGAGAAGCTGATTTCACCGTATTCAGGCCGATGCCGTGTCTTGCGTCAAGGGACAGACGTGACCTACGAGGTACAACCTCTCGATATCTCCACACCGCTATCCTCCTCTGATATCCTTCCCGTCGCTCGACTGAACCGATATCACTCAAACCTACCAAGCGCCGGGAAACTTTGGGGACAGCGCCTTCGCCGCAGGGGGTCATGCTACGAGGCGTTGCAGTAGCGAACGATGATGAGAGGACTGACGAGGATCGCCGATAGTCGTGCGCACAGGCTCCACCTTGTATGCCTCTCTTCTACCCTTTGTATATATCTTGAAGATATATTGTCAAGCGTCTTTTCTCCCCGTAACAGTATAATTAAGTACCACGCCTGTAATCACTAGTGAAAGAAAGACAGCTACATCAGGGACAAATGATCACACAAGATCACTATATAAGTTACATTTAAAAAATTGCCCAAATAGTCTTCCAACACCTTTAGAGCCTGGTTACAAACAAACATCCAAAGAAATAATGGCCGCTGTATAACTAGCGTTCCCAAAACGCTAAATAAACGGTAGTCGGAAAAATATTGGAAGTTGAGAGAAGAAAAAAGAATTGCTACAGAAATTCTGAGAATTGTCTACTAATGCGCAAACATTCTTTGGCTCGGCTGTTACTTCGCGTTTGCTTACTTGCTTATTAGCTTATGAATGTGTGTACCCATCGCTTTTCCGGTGCCTTCTTCACTGCTCCTTGTTTATAAACCAATTCCATCACCATCATTTTCTTTATGTTTACGTAAATGGCTGTGTCATCGGACTCGTTTCGGGGAAGACTTGTTACCATGTGATCCACTACCTGGACCGTGAACTATCTCTGCCCAAACGTCGAATGGACATGAACGGGATTTTGGGCGAGATCAAACGCTCACTAATGTAATTAAGTGGTGAAATATGAGGTGGCTTAGGCAGATACTAAAACCCGCTGCTTCGAGAGAGGCGCGGGATCTTACCGGTACGGAGGGAACCCTGACACGAAGCACAAACCACAAAGTTTTCCACATTCTCCACTGGAAACGCGCCTCGAAGCAAGTCATGCTCACGCGACGAAAAATTTTTCCCATCCGACCGAAACCACAGTCTCTCACACACCGAGCAAGACGAACCTAATTGATTACTATCGATGAAGTTACCCTTGGAGTACTTGTCACAAGCCACAGTGCCTTGCTTGTCGTCTTGGCGAAGCTGAGCACTTCGTTCCCGGTGTCGTTCCGTGTTCTGTTCTTGAATGGCTTGAGCTTGCGTTTCACAAAGGTCCGCCCTGAAAGGTCGCTGCCAATCAGTTCCTAACTCCCCCTCCTCCCTTGGCTCTTGTTCGTCACGAACTTCAGGCCGTTGCCAGTGGCGTAGCAATAGGGGGGGCCGAGGGGCCGTGGGCCCCGGGTGCAAGGGGCCAGCGGGGAGGGGGGGGGGGGTGTCATATACGTCTGAAGACACCCAGAACTTGTTGATATCCTCGCCTTCCTCGACTACACCCCCGGGGGGGGGGGGGGGTAGGGGGTGACAGAAGGCCTATGGGCCCCGGGTGCCAGACGACCTAGCTACGCCACTTGCCGTTGCTCTTCCTTCTTACGACGCCGACATTCCTGTTGTCGTAGGGCGTCCTTACGCCGCTTCTCCGTTTGACTAACCTTATGTCTCGGTGGCATTGGGAGAACACATCCGCCCCCTTCAAAGCGATCGTATCAACTGAGCTGTAACGCCATCAGCACCGTCACAACCGGTTTTCCCCCCGCAAAACAACAATGTTTTTTTTTAATTTTATTTCCTTTTTACGTTACTACGGAAGCGGGGTGACGTCACGATTTGTTAATTTTTTAAAGGGTACCAATCACCTACTATTACACTACCATAACATCTGCCAATTACCTATTCTATCATTTCTTATACTCCGCAATCCCAAATCAGGCTTCTTTGCACGCATGTCAGTATTGCAGAAAAGTAAGCATTCAAGGGGCATAATGAGAACGTTTATGCCTTTTATTTTTTTCGTTCTCCATTCCTTCCTTACCAGTGATAGAACTACCAATCATCTACGTTTACACTATTATAACGACTAAATGTGTTCGCCAATTGTGCACTTTTTTTGGAGATGAAGGGTGTGACACTTTTAGCGTTACGGACAGATTTTGCTGGGGTACCCGCCAAATGCTTACTGAGTCCATCGAAGGACTTGTGTGCCGTATAGGCATGAAATAGGGTCCGTTGCAAGGAAAATAGCACTACTTCTAGCGTAAAAGATAGAGCTGCTATATGACTAGACTGCTAAAAAATGTGGGCATGCAGTTTGCACTAGTGGTCCAAGGCTGGGTCACAGCGGAGCTAGTTCCGGCTTTTGCTAAGTATTGGTAGGCTTTGCTAAGTTTTGCGAGGTTATACGTGGCCCGGGTAGGCTCATACTAAGTGTTCCTGGGTTTCGCTAAGCTTTGCGAGGTTATGCATGGCTTGGCTAGGTTCACACTAAGTGTTGATAGGTTTTGCTAAGTTTTGCGATGTTATGCATGGCTTGAGCTAAGCTCATACCAAGCGTTGCTAGGTTTTTCTAAGCCTTACGAGGTTATGCATGGCTTAACTATGCTCATACTAAGTGTCGGAATACCTTAGTAACTTCCGATTCGCTGATGATATTGCCTTGCTTAGTAACTCAGGGGATCAATTGCAATGCATGCTCACTGACCTGGAGAGGCAAAGCAGAAGGGTGGGTCTAAAAATTAATCTGCAGAAAACTAAAGTAATGTTTAACAGTCTTGGTAGCGAACAACAGTTTACGATAGGTAGGGAGGCACTGGAAGTGGTAAGGGAATACATCTACTTTGGGCTCGTAGTGACCGCGGATCCGGATCATGAGACTGAAATAATCAGAGAAATAAGAATGGGCTGGGGTGCGTTTGGCAGGCATTGCCAGATCATGAACAGCAGGTTGCTATTATCCCTCAAGAGGAACGTGTATAACAGCTGTGCCTTACCAGTACTCACGTACGGGGCAGAAACCTGGAGGCTTACGAAAAGGGTTCTACTTAAATTGAGGTCGACGCAACGAGCTATGGAAAGAAGAATGATGGATGTAACGTTAAGGGATAAGAAAAGAGCAGATTGGGTGAGGGAACAAACGCGAGGTAATAACATCTTAGTTGTAATCAAGAAAAAGAAATGGGCATGGGCAGGACATGTATAATGAGGAGGGAAGATAACCGATGGTCATTAAGGCTTACGGACTGGATTCCAATAGAAGGGAAGCGTAGCAGGGGACGGCAGAAAGTTAGGTGGGCGGATGAGCTTAAGAAGTTTGCAGGGACGACATGACATTTAGTACATGACCGGGGTAATTGGAGAAGTATGGGAGAGGCCTTTGCCCTGCAGTGGGCTTAACGAGGCTGATGATGATGAAGTGTCGCCGAGATTTGTTAACTTTTGCCAAGTTTTGGTGAGGTCATACATGGCCAGGCCGGTAAGCCTTGCCGTGACTTGCTGGTAAGCCCCAGCAAGTCGCACGCACACAAGCCACAGTACGTGCATCATAATTTATTATGTACAGTGCTTCAGTACCAGTCGTCATCATCGTCGATCCGGTCCTCGTCCTCGACGTCCAACCGTCGTCGTGGTTGTCGTCGTGGTCGGTGGCGTCGGGGAAGGCTTCGCGAAGCACTTGCAAGGCAGAGCTCTTCTGTTTAAAGTTCTGCACCGAGCTCACCGTGGAGAGACTCACGTCGAACCAGAGCCGGTCACAGATGCGGTAGCTGTGCCCGAACTCTATGCCGAGGAATTCGGGCTGGAAGCGGTCATTCGTACCTCCCATGGATTTGCGGGCTTGGCGTTGGAAGTTCTCGGTGACGCGCTGTCCCAGAACCGATTCCCGGCGGCGCCGAGCATTCAGTCGCCAGAGTTCGTTGTCTCTGGCCCGAAACTCGGGATCCTCGGCTCGGCAACTGCGTTTGTCGGCGGCGGCCTCATCGCGATGGGCATGATCGGCTCTCCTTCGTCGATCGTAGTCCTGCTGATACGCGCGCCGAGCTTCCTTGTAGGTCACAGACGCGACAGCTGTGCCCAAACTCTATGCCCGGAAATTCGCGCTGGAATCGGCCGTTCGCTTCCCCCCTGTGTCTCGGCGCGCTTGACGCTGAAAGTTGAGATGTGTGCCGCCGCGCCGGCCCGAGCTCTTACTCGCCTGTGGCGTCACGACTCCGCCCTATGCGCGTGGGGTACGAGGAGGTTACGTGGGTAGGTGCTCTCGCAGGTGGTTTGGTAGGCAACGCGAGGCGGCGCACAGCTAGGCTGAGTTTTCTGGTAACGCTCCACGGCAGAAAGAAAGCTTAAACAGCTCCACTGTTAAAAGACCGAATGGCTTGGCTATACAATCAAGCAAAAATAACAATCGAGTTGTCGTGTAGGCGTTCACCGCGAAACCGTAAACAAAGCTTGTGCTACCCACTTTGTTTCTGCATTGCTTGCATAACTTTTGTCGTTGTTTCACTTTTAATAATTTTGCGATACTTCGTTTAGCAGACGGAAAACAGTAACTACAGACTTTATACCGGCCGGTTATTGCGAAATATTTGGTTAGTTCACAATATTCGAAAATATTGAACAGTTCATTTTCGAGGATGAATACGTGTGGAACATTCGATTCGTATTCGAAACTTTGAATATTCGCCCACCCCTACTTCTTTAACATGAACGCAAGCTTTGACTATTGTGCATAAATATCAGTATGGATGCATGGCTGTACGGCATGCTGCTGCGATTATTGAATGCAGTAAGCAGCATGAAGATGGATGCAGAGAGAGAATCACGAGGCAAGTTGAATTAAAATACTCCATTCGACTAATTACTGCACTGATTGATAGAAGTAGAGAGGGAAAGGAAAACGGACAAAAAAGAGAGGACCGGCATATGGCACATTTGTTTAAATGCGAGTTTATTTCGCGAAAACCGTATACCTTATCGACGTTGTTTAATTAATATGAAATTATCAAAATCCGTATGGCTCATTTCTTTAGCATCGACGCTCATAGGACGCCGCATCGCGTCTCGTACACTGTGCAAGTAAAACCACCACTGTATATAGCGGTGGTTTTACGAAACTGTATGCTTTTGTTTTTCGCTATTGTTTCTTCTTCGTTCGGAAGACTGGATTTTTGTTTTCTTTCACAATATTTTGTGCGACAGAAGCAAGCACTTGACGCGATACTCGGCACCAACTATAACCTAGCGACCTGAGTTTGAAAGCTATTGTGCTGAGCGCGTTGGATAGGCGCAGCTTGGCAATCTCCCTTTTGGTTAGCTTAGGTCTAATGAGCGACTATGAAAAGACAGGATAGGTTGTTTACCTTGGAGTTCATAGCACCAACACACATTCTCTGCGTTCCATTTCAAACATAAATAAAGAAACAAGATAGAATTGTCGCTTGGCAATTCGTAGGTCAATTTGGGAGGCTTCGCACACGTTAGGGACATCTCCATTACACGGCCGACAGATTTCTCAAAAGAAACTGCGTCATAGTCTAAACATTTTAGCAAATCGTCTAGGAAACGGAACAATTTTGAAACATCAATACGTGAGACTTGAAGAAATCTTACTATGAATTAGCCAGAAAGATGTTGCATAATCATCTCAGTTTCAGGCGCATTTTTGGCCGCACACAGTCATTCAATAACTCTGCATTACCGCGCGCCATCGCACTATGGAATAGCCTTCCAAATAATATTGTCTCAATAAAAGATCCTGCCAAATTTCATGAACATTTGGAACTTCACATGTTCGCTTGACTTTGTTGTACGACTTTGTATTGTATTCGCCTTTGTATTGTTTTTGGACTTTGTTTTCCATTGTATTCCCTTGAATTTGTATGTATTTTTTCCAATGTTTAACAGTGTTCCTTTTTTCCAATGTACAAACTTATTTGTTTCTCTTACTATGTAGTTCTCTTTTTTGTGTTAAATATTTGTCATTTTTCTGTAACACCACCTACTCAATGCTCCCCCGAGACTGTAGGGTAAACTGAATAAATAAATAAATAAACTTAGTGAACTGACAATGCACGACCCTATGAAAATCGTATTTCTTTGGAGATACGTACTCCCCTCCCGTGTTGAGTACAACGAGTTCAAATAGCATGACAGAAGCTTGAGAAAACCTGGAACAGCAATACTTGTTGCATTCTGAAAAGCCGTGGTACCAAAGTGCATGTTGCTGAGGACGTCTTACTCATCTTAGAGTTAATATATAGGCTTCAATCCCCCCCCCCCCCCCCCCCCCGCCAAGAGCAGCATATACAGTAACTCTAGTTCATTTATGCTAACGTTGCGGTCTAGCGACGCTCGCCTCCAGACCAGTTTTACCATCGTTTTTCGAGCTGGCTATGCAGTTGATGTTCAGCTCTTCTGTATGCAGCGCCGGTTATACCATAGAACAGGGATTTCGAAACTTCGTGGCTTTGGGTAAACCCTTCCTAGAGTGCCGCAGTAACCCCCCCCCCCCCATAACGCAAACGCGCGCGCGCACGCACGCACGCACGCACGCACACACAGACACACACACACACACACACACACACACACACACACACACACACACACACACACACACACACACACACACACAAACACACACACACACACACACACACACACACACACACACACACACACATGCACGCACGCACGCACGCACGCACACGCACACGCACACACTGTTTCCTCCCACCGACGTGCTTATCCACGGCTTCGCGATGGATGTCGCTCTGAATCAATTGAACGGTTAAGGGCAACTCCGGCGACTTTTCGATGTCCACGGATCTTAATAACATTTTGAATATACGTCCTCTTTTACACCCTGATTATCTGTGCCAAACAATATGGCTGCAAGTCATTTAGTTTTCCTCAAAATGAATTTTGAATATTGCTTGCGTTCCCGACTCATGACGTTTTACTGGCCACCCTGTGCTTGTGACGTCACCGCCACTGTCGCTGGAATCGTCGATGAAATCTCCGCTGTTCGGAAAATCTGTAAAAGCTCCCTGTGTCGTCAGGAGACATCATCAGTTTCGCTTCTTTGGCGTTAGCGTCACGTGCACTGCTTGTTTAGCATGCGTTCTGCATGTTTACATTATGGTTGTGTAGGATCTGACGTCATAGACTGATTGTGACATGAAGCAGCTACCCATTTCGGTTTCGGTATCGCGTTTATTGGTTATTTAAAATTATTCATGAATTTCTAAGCAATTGAACCACCCTACCAGTGACAGGACTGTCAATGCCATTTGAAAATGACAATATCCTAATATGGTTAAAGAAACGGCGGAGTAGACCTTTAATGGTTAGAACAACAGAAGTGCACAAATCGTCGAATAATTTAAACAAGGCAATAATCCACTCATAGGGGGATGGAGTTGGATTCGTTTTGATGCCTCGCGGAACCATAAAATACCGTTCGCGGAATCTGTGGGTTGGCGGAACCTAGTTTGGGAACACCTGCCATAGACAATCGGGTGCATTGAGAGGATTGCCTCTCAGGGTTCTAATCATAAATAATCTCAGAACCCTGAGAGGATTGCCTCTCAGGGTTCTAATCATCAATTGCAGGAACATAAAGAATAAAATTGACAAATTTCAATGTCTGCTACGTACCCTACAGCCCACGGTAGTGTTGGGCATCGAGTCATGGCTGGATTCTTCGGTTTTAGATTCTGAAAATTTTCCGGCAAGCTACCAGTGTTTTCGTCGTGATAGAAATTATCATGGTGGAGGTGTCTTTATATTCTTGTAAATAGTAGAATACATTGCGTTCACGTGTCAAGCCCGCTACTTGACATCGAGGCAGTTTTTTGTAAGATTCGGCTGGTAAATGGAAAAAGCATGGTATTCGGCTCATACTACCGTCCACCAAGCGCGTCGTATGAGCAGTTCATCAAACTTTCTGAGTTTTTGGAGTGTTTGAAAAATGACCGTGTCTTGATCGGAGGGGACTTTAACCTACCTGAAATTGAAGGGTCATGTGCAGTTCCCAGGAATTCTGTTAGTGGTTGTCTGTACTCCTCGTTTTTTGATCTAATGGACACTCATGCATTTGAACAATATGTCCTCAGTGCGTCGCGTGACGATGGTACTGGCCATGTCTTGGATTTGCTGTTGTGTAATGGGTCTGGTATTGTATCAGACGTTCATGCACTATCTGGATTGAGCGACCATAATATTTTTATTGCTGACGTTAGTGTTACAAATGTGCCAATGGTGAAAAAACCGCCTAGAGAAGTGTTCTTGTATAGTAAGGCTGATTACTGTTCTATAAATCAGTCGTTAGATTCGTACTTCCCAACGTTGGATACATTAGCGGATGATTTGAGCGTTGAACGGTTGTGGGAAAGCTTTAGAGAAAAGCTCTTCTATCTTCGAGATAAATTCGTTCCAACTCGGATGCTTTCATCTAAACGTGATAAAGATAAACCGTGGTTTCGGCTGGAACAGCGCATCTTGCTGCGCAGGGTGCGGAGGGTATACTTAAAGTATAAAAAACACAGGTCCCTGGAAAACTTATCCAAACTAAAGAGGCTAAAGTTTGATTTTGAGAATTCAGCCAAATCGGCTAAGGAATCTTATTTTGCTCGTCTTGGGGAACGGTTGGTAGAAGATCCCAAAGAATTTTGGAAGTATATTCGGCGTAGTGGACTGAACGACAACTCTGTCCCTCCTCTTGAATACTTAGGCACGGTACTTGATGATGACAAGCGCAAAGTTGAAGCATTTGGTAGTTATTTTTCTTCTGTGTTTAGTAATCGCCAGTTTCGGGTTGTAAGTCTCGATTTTTCGCTATGCAATGAAGAAATGCCCGAAGTTGAGTTTGCTTTGGAAGGTGTACGCAAGCTAGTAGAAAATGTTTCTCCCAGAAAGGCGAATGGACCAGACGATATAGCAGCAGCAATGCTTAGTAGTAGTTGTGAATCGTTATGCACGTATTTACGCCGTCTTTTCCAAAAATGTTTAGACATGGGTGCCGTACCTACCGACTGGAAATTGGCAAATGTTGTGCCTGTACACAAAAGTGGGCCTAAAAACTGCATTGAGAACTACAGACCGGTGTTTTTGACTAGTATTACATGTAAAATAATGGAACACGTTATATATAGTTGTATTATGTCACGTCTAATTAAAAATAATCTATTAAATGCAAACCAACATGGATTTCGGCAGGGTTTTTCTTGTACTACGCAGCTTGTAGAATTCACTCACGATTTGGCTCAAGCAATAGACAAAAGGCAGATAATTGATTGCATCTTTCTAGATTTTCGTAAAGCATTTGACGTTGTGGCTCACGACCTACTTATTAGCAAATTACACGCCTACAAGTTGCACAAAAAGGTAATTGCATGGATATCTGAATATCTTTCACTTAGACAACAGTCTGTGGTTCTCAATGGCATCTCCTCTGATCTTGCTGCATTGACCTCTGGAGTACCCCAAGGCTCTGTGTTGGGGCCCCTCTTATTTTTATTATATATAAATGATATCACTAGTGGTATTACGTCATCTTTCAGGATGTTTGCAGACGACTGCGTAGTATATAGGGTTATTGATAGTGATTCTGATTTTTATGCACTTCAGAGTGATTTAGGCAAACTTTCAACTTGGTGTGGGAAATGGGAAATGTCTCTTAACGTTTCAAAATGTTTAAACATCACCTTTACAAGGAAACATTCATACAAGACATACGAGTACAAATTAAATAGCGTTACTCTAAGCATGGTTACGGAATGTAAATACTTGGGAGTTTGGTTTACCTCGGATTTAAGGTGGAACAGGCATGTACAGGAGGTAAGAAAGAAGGCGGCACGAAAATTGGGCTTCCTCCGTCGAAATTTTGGCCAATTACCTAGTAAATTGAAAGAACAGCTGTATTTTACTCACGTACGTTCGGTACTTGAGTACACTTGTATCTGCTGGGATTCTTATACGTGTCAGTTAGTCGATTTACTTGAAAAAATTCAGAATAGGGCGGTTCGATTCGTTCTTGGTAATTACGACAAAAACCTCAGTATTACCGAAGGCAAGCGCAGACTTAATTGGCAAGGTCTAAAGGATAGAAGAAAGTGCCTCAGACTCAAATTTTTTCACAGTGTTTACTATTCTAAAATAGGCATTGACAGGAACAAATATATTAAATTACCATCGTACATTTCCCGTAGAAGAGACCATGCCTTGAAACTCCATGAATTTCCTTTTAAGGGTGACACCTTGCGTTATGAATTTTTTTACAGGACCACGAGGGAGTGGAATGCTCTCCCGTCAAATATTGATGGTACACAATGTAATGAAACGTTTTACTGCGCTTTGTGTGTTGAAATGAGTGTCAACTGATGTAGATATGTATGTACCCCCCTGCTGTAATGCCTTCTAAGGCGATGCAGGTACTCAATAAATAAATAAATAAATAAATAAATAAATAAATAAATAAATAAATAAATAAATAACCCCGTGCCAATTTCCGACGCCTCGCAGCGAATTCTACATAGATGAAGCGGGAGAATTGACTGCTTGATGTTTAATGGCGCAACGGCCAGGTATGGCCAAAGAGCGCCATGCTAGTGTTAATGAGTTCGCAGTGGACTGATCCATGGGTTCTGTGAAGTTAATGTGACGTGGCTGTAAAAAAGCCTAAAAGAGTTGATGTAAATCGCATAAAATCGGGTGCATAGGCCCGTGCCCATTTCCGACACTTCGCAGCGAATTCTACATTAGATGAAGCAGGAGAAAGAAAAGGTGGTATGATGTCGAAAGTATACACAGCTTTACTGCTGGCGCAGTCACGCCTAAAGCTACTCCGTTATAGTTACTTCCAAGCGGAGTCGCAACAAACGGAAGGCAAGCACGGGCAGAACTATGATACGAAACCGAAGCAAGGCGGCGAAAAGGCGCGAGTGGAAAGCGCATCGCGGTGCGCATCACGGGTTTACTGAACCGCCGCCTGCCGCCACTCTCCCGGCGCCCGCGCCTGTCAACCGGCGTCGTCGTCGTCTGTTGCTGCTTCGTTTACGTGGCAATTGCGTATTTGCCAGCGTCGCGAGCTGTGGGCGAGACATCAGTGACATTCTATTTGTCCATTCATCCTCGGCCCCGACTGGACCGCAACGAATCGCTCCAGAACGTCGTACTACCCGCGGGGACGGGCCGCCCACTGAGACGCACGGACTTCTGCTATCTTACCGGCGTCTCACGCTGCACGCCGGCGTGCAGCGGACAGCAGCTGTAGCGAACTGCGGCTTTTGTCAGCCCTTGTTATGGCTTCGGCCTGTTGTTTCGGAAGATAACGCACCCTCTGATCGCCGTGTCCCTTTCCACCTCTCCTCGGCGAAAGGCTCCGCCGCTTTTGTTCGAAGCCCTTCCGAGCAGCCGCAGTAGCTTACGTGGAGCGACGCCCCGGCGCATATTTCACCGGCATCATGAAACGGTAAGGTGCAATTTAGCCGGTGGCTGTTTACTGCAGTGCTTTGGCAGTTCTATTGTAAGCTTATTGTATGGCGATAGCGTTACTGTCAATGCGTGCCGGCTATTATTGAGCATTTGCCACTCCCATGTTAGGTCAACTTATATCTGCTCGTGAGTTAAACCAGCGCTGGCTAAATTGATCTCACTGGAAGTGCAGACGATCAGTGCAACTCCGTTTGACCCGTGTCGTTATCTTAATGTCTCCTTTTGTGAAGTTTATCTTCCCCTGTGAACTATTAAAGCCACAGCTTTGGCGCACAATAATGTCATGCCTAATTCCACATTTTGTCTGGTTTAAGTATTGTCGCGACGTAAAGCAGCCGGACGTATTTCCCTGCTTTCGCCACGCGCGCTCGATTCTTATTTCGGTTGCACCGAGCTACGCAGCATCAAGTCGTCCATGCACGCACAGCGCTGATGACACCTGGAAGGAGACCAAGAAAATATAAATAAAAAACGCGCTCCTCATTACTCATGACGTCTGTGCCTCAGCGATTGCATCCAGTGTGTTTAACCCAAACTTTTTTCGTTCTGGTTTCGTTGCCTGCCGCGCCGACACAGTAGTGGATATGGCGTTTGGCTGCTGAGCATGACTTCGCTGGTTTGATTCCCCGCCCGCGATGGCAGCTTTCTCATGGGGGCCGAAATGCGTAAACGCTCGTGTCCTTTGGGTGCCGGATCAATAACTACAGGTAGTCAAAACCCGAGCCCACCACTACGGCACCTCTCGTAGCTCAACAGTGTTGCTTCGGGACGTTTCACTTAGGATGGGTCGTGCCGACTTAATTGTTCTTCACACTTGGATGACGCACGATGTGACTATTGTCGTCATTCTTCACTAGTTCGGTGATACTTCCCAACTACTACTGCTTGCTATACGCCACTTTATAGGCGGTATTTGTTACTGCGTAATTATAGACGCCTGCCTCGCCAAGCGCTGATGCGCATGTAACGTTTGCACGACACATGCACCGTCTTGTGGACATTACGTCAGCGGGAGCGATTGTCCGCGCTAGCCATACAACTTAACAACGTGCTCCTTTTACGTTGAATTATTATTATTATTATTATTATTATTATTATTATTATTATTATTATTATTATATAGCGCTCGCGTTTGTCGAATACCAAACGTAGACTAAAACGACGTTTGTTTTTTGTCTGAGCACGTCTTTTTTTTTTCTGCCCTGTCGTCTAGTCTGGTGCCGAATCGGCGTGAACATGCCAACTGGTCAGATATGTGGTGTGTTCGAAAATGGTATCTATATGTGCAGCGACTCCCGACTTCTGCAGTCGCTGAATTGACATCAAGCGTGAAATCGTCATGCCCAAATCTCGCAAAGTCGATTAGATCCTGTGGCGGTCCTGCCGCTGAGCGTGAGGTCGTTGGCTTGATTCCCCACCGTGGCGGCACAGCATTTCGGCAGAACGAAAAAAAAAAAGAGACTTTCGTGTATTTAGCTTCCTAGGCACGTATAGTAACCCCAGGTTACGGTATAAAAAAATATCATCCGTAGCGCTCCGAAACCCAGTCTTGGTCTTGGACGTTAAACCTCATGACATCAATTAGATCATTTGACGACATCTTGTTGCACGTGCTCAGCTTAAATCTTACAACTTTCGCCAAATGCAACAGGCGGTGCCTGATGTTCATGCTCAAGCTCAGTGCGAGGGCGCAATCGATAACAGCACACATGGTGTGATCGTTGCTGCAGTATAAAGCGTTATGTATGCTGTAAACATCTGATTTTAACACCTCATGCACTGTACCTCTCTTTCGCGCGGGCAGCTGAGGGCTGTCAGTATGACATTTTGTCTAAAAAAAAAAAAGACAGCGCCAAGAAGCGCCTGACAGTGCCGTATCTTGTGGCCCTAATCTTAATTGTCTTCGCCATGATAAGCAAATAACTACTAGCTCACCTACATGCACATATTAACGGCATCGTAAGTTTATACACCGCACGAACTTTTTATTCTCTGAGCTGTATTAATCTCGCTGGCGCTAGTTGGGTTACCTCAGCAGCCTGTCACACCGGGTTTGTGTGGAGCGAAATTAAATACACAGCGAAGAATGCTGATATTGGCTATAGCGAGCAATTGCATCTGATATAGGTTCGTAAGTGTACTTGGTAAATGAGGAGAAAAGCGTGTTTAGAAAGGTTGTGTTGTTGAAAGTGGTTATCTTAGCGTCCGGTTAGTCCCGTTGATAACGCGACCGGAGCTGATAACGAGGCCTGACATCACTGACGGAGCGTGACAAGGAATGGTTTAGGATCGTTGCATTATCCCGGTCCAGTCCGAGGTGGGTAGCGGCCTCTGCGATCGATTAAAATGCCTCCGAAATCGGCCGGCGCACGGTGTCTGGCCGCGTGCGCCGCCAGATCTCGGAGGCCATGACGAGTCAGGTGCTGATTCCTCGACTCCTCAGTATGTTTAGAGACTACCGCGTGATGTCATGGGACCGCCTCCCACAGTGGGCTCTTCTTTTGGCCACGTAACAGTCTCTAAACGTATTGAGGAGCCGGGGACTCGGTACTGCTGTTCCTGAGCCCCTGGCACAGAATCATTGAGTCACTATGAAGTCTGACAATTTATTTTTCACCCTTACAAGTTCCGCAAGAAAGGGACAAAGCAGTTGCTAGCCCACGTTCATGCGTCAAAAATGCGCAGCGCGGAAAAAAAACTAACAAAAAACAAGAGTTCTGATATTTACAGTATACATGACGCTGTGCTGCATCAACGACCGCACCATATGTACTCTTCCATTTGGAAAAAATGTACGCGTCCATTTCGAAAGTGAACTGGTACCAATGTAACTCGTCCACCTCTCGGTAACTGGCTGGAGCGATTTGGCGTTCTTTGATTGCGGATGTATAGCTCGGTCCACGTTTGTCTGTTAAGCAGCGCCCCGATAATCGGTTTCCTGGATGTGCATTGTCGCTTATCGGTTCTCGGCACTCAATTGATACGGTGGCCGTCAGGGGGGTTTCATACGGTTGGCTGTCTGTCGCGAATCGTGCTTCGCTGTTTGCTCGTCGGTGCTAGACATCCAGACGTTACACTTCAGCCATAAGTCGCTTATCTTGCTCACGAGTCGACTGACTCTAGACTCGGGGCCTCCCATGAGTGAGGTTAAAGGGACGCTAAAGCGAAACAATAAACCAGTTTAGACTAATGAAGCATTGTTTGAGAACCCTGCAGGCAGTTATTTAAAAGAAAATAGTTTGATTATTAGATGAGAAAATGAAGGTCCAAGTATCAGTATTTGAATTTCGCGCCGAAACCCCAGCGCCTGTACGTCAGCGTGACGTCAGGGATTCCAAAGTATGTTTTCGCATTTGGGCCGCGTTGGCTGAATAAGGGTTCCCGAAACTTGCCATGTTCAATATTTGGTTCCTTTAGAACACAATGTAGTCAATCTGTACCGCTATATATAATTAGTAGGCCCTAGAAGATGCCATCAAAATCCAGGACGTCACAGCCCCCAGTTGCGGGAACTTAAGTAGGCGTCGCCACCCGTATTTCGTTCTTGCGCTTTTTCTGGCTTAGCAAACGTCTTATCGTTGTAAGAGCGGTGTTTTTGGTGTTGTAGAACGGTAATTCACTGATGCAGAAGAAATTATTTTTCACTTTAGTGTCCCTTTAAGTAAGCCTGAATCGTGTGCGGTTCCAGTAGTTATCCAGTAGTAGTTCCAGTAGTAGTCCAGTTATGATACCGAGGGCTAGGTAGAGTGCTCACGATCCCAGGTGAATGTGAATCTGTGTGTCCTTCAGTACGGTCCGTTGGCACGAGTAAGCCCGAGAGAGGACAATGCGAATGGGGAGGGAGGGGAAATTCACCTCAATCAAATGATTGTAAATATTTAATATATCATGGTTATAAACTAAATTGCGCAGGCCCAATCTCCTCGTGAAGCGTGACATTTAGGAGACTGGTTTAGATTGAGTGTGCTCTCCACGCCTTTAGGGGATGTCCAGATTTATTTGGAGCGCGCACACTTACTCGCTTTCGCGTACGTAGCCTAACAAAGAACCCGCTGCTGCGCGCTATGATTGGGGCCACTGGCAAGATCCCAGCAGTATTTTGTTAGTGAGTTGGTGAATCTGTGAATGCGCGAGGTGTGACCAGGGGCGTAGCCAGGGGAGGGGGCTTATGGGGCTTCAGCCCTCCCCCCCTCCGCCCGAATTTTTTTCGTGCTGTCCGTGCACCGGCGACCAAAACAACCCCCAGGCGCCGGAAATAATTCTGGATTTCCCCTAGAATGGTATTTTTCACGCTCAAAAAGACATTTCAGCGCGCACATTGCGAACTAGGGCTGGATTTCGCGGCCACACCCAGGCACCGGGATTCGCAGAACTCTAGAGCCCCGTCTGAGCACAAAGTTTCAAGTTGATTTTGATGGTGAGCGTGCTCGTCGCGGCATCTCGCTGAGGCCGCGGAATCTACGGAGCGCATGGATTTCAATTCCGAGCCTTTATGGGCATAAAGTTCTTAAAAACTTTTGATTTGAAAGATGCACTGACATTTCGAAAGTCGAGCTTTAGATTTTCAATTCCGGAACTTTCCGCGTTTAATGTTGTTCTAAACATTTGACGCCAAAGGTGCATTGACTTTTCTAAAGTCGTACATCGGAACACACAACGAGACAAGCCAAATCAACACACTATCAGACAAGTTGACAAAGCACGCAGCGAGGTCGGATGAGACGAAGCGTTGTGGTGGCTCATTTGTGCCGTCATGTCACAGAAAAGAATATCAGCATTTTCTTTCACCTCCGCCAAAGTGTCCATGTCAAGACACTAAAGCCAGCAAAGGTAACGACGTTGTTATTTATTTTTTTCATCTTTGACTTTTATTCGCGAGGACACATTGAGCCTCTTCAATGTTCTTATTCTCGCTACCCGTGGGCTGCCGGAGCCAGCCAAAGTGCATGCGTTTTTCTCGTGTTGCCCCGACCATCGCGCGGCACGTTCTATGTGCATTAGTTTTTCTCTGGCCGAGTGGATTTTGGCCTGGGAGAGTTTTGCACGCTTTCTGGCTAGCAGACGAGAAAAAGAAACAATAGTCGTTCGCCGCCATCACTGTGGGGTCTTGACGGATTGCACCGCGTTCGCTTGAGCGCAGGCTCTCCGTTAAGTCTTGTCTCGCCGGTGTAGGATACCGGATCTTCGCAGTCATTGTGAACAAGGCTTCCGTAGCGAAGCCGAAACGTCTTTTAGATTTTTTCATTTTTTAGCACTTCTGTGTTGGTCGGTGTCCTTCGTTTTATTTCTTCAGGATACGGAGCAGTATGCGTATGCGTCTCTGTGGACCAAGTGTCTCAGGTTTTCTTCGATATTCCTTCGGTAGCCACATTAGGTGCCCAAAGTGGGCATTCGACTGTGGCCAACACGCTTTCCTTTGCGTTTCTTCATTTAGGTGCCCCCGCCCCACAAAAATTTAAAAAAAAAGAAAAAGACGTTGCGGCTCAGCGCTTTGTCGCATGGTCAAAGTTCGAGTTTGTTGCTTCTTCTTTTGCGAAATGTAATGGGTCCCGAGACGCTTCATTTGCCGGATACTCGTATTATATTATTGCGTTAGCAATTATATGGACACTGCAGGCGCATTCCTGCCGTCGCTGTAGCCCTCATGTACCGTATAAAATCTAAGGGCCATAACCTTGTGACCGCGCGCCGCATGCTGTATGTGCGAATGAAAGCGCGGGGGGGGGGGGGGGGGAGGGGGGCATGGGGGAGACGACGATGGTGGTTGTCGTGTGTGCAGGGGAGAAAGTCTGCAAGGAAGCAGGCGCCGCCTTCCATCGCGTGCGATACATCAGTGAGAGTGGAGGCAGGGGTGGCAGGCCTTAGGATTATGTGATCTCTGAATCTGTGTTTGCGCAACATGTTTATTTGCCTTGTTTGACGCATTATACACAGTGACTTTTTCTTTAGACACGTAAATTTATTGGAGATTTATACGAATATTTAAATATCTTATTACGAGGTTTTTTCTATACGTGTAGTGAACTTTGTTAACTTTGCTCCAGTGACACTTTTTTTGCTCTTTATCAAGCTGCATCTTCGCATTTGTATATTTCATTGTATCTTCGCATTTCTAATGTACGAGGACGAGTCAAATGAAAGTGAGCCAACTCACTCCGCGCGATAATGGTTCTGTTCATTACCTGCGAAGCATGCGCGTAGCACACAGACCTCTCATTTACAAAAGTGTGACACGCAGGTGTGAGTATAAGGGTTCTTTAATGCTCTCATTTACTGGGTTGAACATGGTTGCATGACATAATGGACACTCCAAAAATTGAACAGCGTGGTGTCGTGAGGTTTTTGACCAGCTGAAGATGTTTCCTAAAATGAAATTAGTCGCCGTATGGCTGCCGTGTACGCTGAATAATGCATTTCACTGGCCACTGTGAAGCGTTGGAGCAAACGGTTCAAAGAATGACGTCATAGTTGTAGAGACGATAAAATACCGGGCCAAAGCCACCGTGCAATCACCCCCAACACAATTGCAAAGTTTGATGAGCTGATTAGACAATAACGGAGAATAAGCATCGACGAACTGGCAGAGCACGTGAACATCAGTCATGATTCGGTTCACACCATAATTCATTAACATCTCGATTATCGGCTCTTGTGTACGCAATGGATGCCCAAGATTTTGAACCACCGCCAGAAGGCGGAGAAGTTCGGAGCTGCCTTGAATCATCTGATCAGGTATCACAATGAGGGTGACGACTTCTTGTCTGCAATTGTTACCGGGAACGAATCATGGTGCCACTACTACGAGCCTGAAACACGACGGCAAAGCTAACAGTGGAAACATTCGAATGCACCACCCTCAAAGAAAGTAAAAGTCGTCATTTCCGTCGAAAAGGTGTTGTTGACGTTGTTTTTTTTCGGTCGTCAGGTTGCTTTACTGATCGGATTTGCTAAACCTGGAGAGGCCATCAATAATTTCCGACATTGTGAAACGCCGGTTCGGCTGCGTCAAATCAAAAACAAACGACGTGGAAAATTGACGAATGGGGTCATCTTGCTCCACGACAACACCCGTCCCGGTGTAGCTGGTGTGGTTAGTACAAAAGTGACAAAGTTCAAGTGGGAAACGCTGCAACATTCGCCATACAGCCCAGACCTGTAGCCTTGCGACTTATTTATTTTGGGGCAGTTGAAAAAAAAAAAAAACACGCAAAGGGAACCAGATTTGTGTCCGACGACGACATGAAAGAGTCAGTTGCGGACTTTTTCAAGTAGCAATCCAAGGAGGTTTACGAGACGAGAATCACGCGACTCGTTAGTCAGTGGGACAAATCCCTAAATGCTCATGGAGACGGCTTTTAAATAAATTATCCCGTTTGTCATATATTCGCATTGGCTCACTTTCATTTGACTCGCCATCGTATATATTGCAGAACTCTTGCTTTCTATATGCGCTCCCTGTTGCGACTATAATTTCGGAGCAATTACTCGCAATACACGACCGGTGACAGCTGCTCCTGCGCAATACATTAGAACAAATGACACCGTCATTGAGATTTATCCCTGGCTTTTGCGTATGTGCAGAAATGTAAACAAGGTTCTAAACTGACAAATTTTCATTAACATATTTGTCCTCAACTTGTTCATTTCATGGCCTTTACATTTTTTTTTTCATATCAGCAGCATGCACATGCCTTGCTGGTTTCGAACTGATCTAGTTCTAAAGTTGGTGTGATATTTTCTGTACTGATTAAATAGACAAAAAAACATTGAAGCATTGATGTCCGTTACTTCGGGCACAATAATTTTTGTGACATACGAGTATATTCTTTTATGAAAAAATACGTGCTTTACTTGCCTCGATAGTGCGTAGCGTTAAAGAATTCGTTTGCCCGCCGTGGTTGCTCAGTGGCTATGGTGTTGGGCTGTTGAGCACGAGGTCGCGTGATCGAATCGCGGCCGCATTTCGATGGGGGCGAAATGCGAAAACACCCGTGTACTTAGATTTAGGTGCACGTTAAAGAACCTCAGGTGGCCGAAATTTCCGGAGTCCTCCACTACGGCGTGCCTCATAATCAAAAAGTTGTTTTGGCACGTAAAACCCAATCATTAAAACTTTTTCGCTGCAATACACTGAATGCTTCGCCGTATTGCACAGAAACCGTGCGTTGAAGCCATCAGAAATTACCGTTTCCTTTTTAAAACTGAAGAATCGTAGCAAGCTCGGTGTTTTAGTAGTTTACCGCTTGGTATATGCTTTATTCCAATGAGAGACAAGATAATTACGTGTTGGCCAAGCGTTTTTTCTTCACGCATAGCGAGTATAAGAAAATCGTATCCCATGAAGAATGGGGGGTCAGAGTAAAGCCGCACGCGCGGCAGCAGGAAAGTGCTTACGGTTTGAAGCATGCTTTGAATGAAAGCTTATGGACCTACATCTGCAAATATATGCGTGCTTTTCATTCCGCGTGACATGCACTGAGTTACTGTGTGGCGTCCAAATATTTTGGACGCGTGCGCGCTCCGCGTAACGTATGGGGCGTTAAGTCTTATCTGATCGTACCAGCATTCTCGGAAATATGCACTGTGAACTGCAACAAAAACTTACCGTGTCGTCGTTATTGCTGTGGCC
This sequence comes from Dermacentor variabilis, assembly GCF_050947875.1. NCBI lineage: Eukaryota > Metazoa > Arthropoda > Arachnida > Ixodida > Ixodidae > Dermacentor > Dermacentor variabilis. The sequence goes on from NC_134568.1 coordinate 38,310,821, forward strand.
TTAACACATAAGGATGATGAAGCCTCAATGCCACAAACCCACTACGGGGGATAGGCCACGAATCGGGTGGTAATATGATTGAAAAATAAAATAAATTAGTTAATAAATAAGTAACCCAGAAAAGGAAAATAAATGAATAATCTAGAATGAGACATATATACTATTAATGAATGAGATAAAGTAGTGTTTAATACGATAGTGAGCCTTGCCTTTATAGGAGTAGTAACAATAACTTATTACTGAACTACATAAAGTGAAGGATATACTTAAACATGAGCAATTTCGAATAATATTTTACCTGTGAATTTGTGTTTTTACTTTTCGAATTTTCTAAAATGAAGTAGAAGTAAATCAAAATGCGGGAACTACGAAATATTAATAAGGCAGTCTTTTTGTGTCGCATACGAAATTAAAAATGGCTAGGCAAACTTTCCTGTGGCTGTATCCTAATACCGTTGTTTCAAGGGAGAGTATAACAGTACTGCTTAAAGGCAGACCTAGATTTCGAAGCAGAATTTCTAGACATCGTTTTCGATGAGTAGAAAACCGCCGACATAATAAAAAAATATCGATGGATTCCGACTCATTGCAGAAATAGCATTAAAGGGATATGCCAGACCACATCTGTGCAAGTAAAAATTAAGTGTTGCGATACGGCAACGCAAGCCTTGTAAAGGATACTTGGAATTGTCGATTGGGACACCATTGTCGGTTCCAAGCATAATTTAGATGCATGAAATCGTAAAATTTTGCAAATGGCTGGGCTTTTTTTGTCTTCGGTCAAAGAAAACTGCCTATATCTGGCTGCAGTGATGTGCGCAGTTGCCGGCAGCACAGATATCACCGGACCTGTTAAAGAAGCTCGCGCTAAGGAATCGGCTGTTTCATGACTCCATTATCATGTCGCCGCAGTCTTCTTCCTTGTCGATGTTGCGCGTGTCCACGTTCCCCGCATGAAGGCTTTTTCAGCGTCGTTGAAAATGGAGCAACGCGGCTTTCGGCAGTGAGGCGGGGCATTGTCAAAAGCCTGCACAAAACCCTCGCGCAACGTAGCACAGGCGTTTTTTGAAGCATTTCAAGTTGTTTCACGTGCCTCGAATACACCACAATGCAAGTGATGCGTGTCCCTACACCAAACGGGCGTCAGTGCCCACTGCTGCATCCCGTTCACCGCGGCTGCCGCCCAGCGTCGCGGCCTAAACAAACTTAAATCTCGGAGGCAACGTCGGAGACCGCGGCCCTGGGTGCCGCCATGGTAGCGGAAGTGGCCTGTGTCGAGGGCCAATAGGCGCGCAGCTCCGACCTCCCCCCTCTTCCTCCGTCGCCTAGGGGATACGTGTACGTCATCCTATGGCTTGGAGCGCGGCTGCCTCGAGGAGAACAGAAAAAATGTCGTTCGGTTCTTTCCGCGGCGCGTAGTAATTGTAAAACTTTGCAAGCACGATCGTTATCGCTGATTGTATGCCCTGCGCTTGTCAACTCAAAATGACCAGGCCTGGTGAGGGGCACTTTAAGGGTCGTTCACTCTAGGCCGACATGACACCGATATTGGACTGGATACTGATGGCGACAGCGTTTTCCGTGTTGTCGGCGCCCCTTCAAACTGCACCGACTCCAACAGTCTGAACGGATCTCTGACGGCCGTGCCACCGGAGCGTCGGTGGGATAGGGCTCGTCGGAGAGTCCAGCGATTTTCTTTCCAAACGGCACCGGCACTACCATACACGACAGAATATGGCGGCGCGTTCGAGGCGAAAGCCGGCCGCTTTGGATCTATGAAGTCGTCGTCCTGCACTGTTTGGAACTATCGCTCCCTACAGGAATCTCTATTCGCTTTCAATTTGAGCAATGATGCTTCGACAACAAAGTGTTAGCGACAGTTTGGCGTCTAACAAGGGTAGCTATATTCGCAGCGATTCCGTGGGCGCTGCCATGCTTGATCACGTGGTGACACGTCCATTGCTTGCCTCAACTGCCCCCGTTACCACCGCGTTTACAGTGGGTGTGTATGTCACCGGTGCGGCTTAGGAAACCTGTTTAGGGAGATATCGTCGACGGTGACTGGGTAGACGACACGAAGCTCTGGCCACAGCTGCAGAGAACAGGCAAAGGCGCTTTGGAAGCTTATTAATATATGTCCAAACGGCTTGAGCAGCGTATATGGTGCTTGTTCTAAAAGCGAGGCTATAACTATGTATTCCAAGCTACCCATAGTTTCCGCTCATTAATTGAATCAGGGTTAGTGTGTTTTGCTCTTCATTCTTTAGTTGTCAAATATTTTGAAGCTGCGGATTATCAGATTTCTGACTCGGTAAGTTTGCTCGGTGCGATCGCTATCTGATTGTTTTCTGCCTAATCGCTCGCGGGTGTCCTCAGTTCCGATAGATTTGTTCTTGCTGCGCGCAAGGCTTGGAACGTAGCTGTTTTGTGTGTTGTAATACCTTGTAGCTAAGATATATTATCGCTAGTAACTCACTTACTCTTATGGACAGTCACGGAAGATTCAGCTTCGACCATTCGTGCGCTATCGCTGTAGGCCGTCATTTATCGTGCGTATATGATGCGCATATATGGAAGTATGCGCCCATTGATTCATTGACACGTTGGCGATAGAGTGGGCGTAAGATTCCGTGCCAGTTGGGGTAGATGCGCGTAGATACTGTGCGCGATACGTAGTATGACAGGAAGCGGCGCTACGACCTTTGTCATTGTTTAGCGAGTAGTACTTACTCTCGCCGACGTTACGAGGCCGAAGCACTTTATTGAAGATTAGTGACACAACGCCGGCAGATAAGCAAATTTCTGTATTCTCGAAGCAAGCCGTACATTTCGAAATGCGGGTAACACGTACGGACAGTTGCAGCAACGGTCCGCGAACTTGGCTGCACGGGTTAACTCTTTTCCTTAATATGCCAGACACTATTTTTGCAGCCAACTACTGCACACGTCTTCAGTCCACACGATTCCAACCGGCATAATTAGAAAAGAGCATTAACGAAAACCCAGTTGCATTTCCGACAGCTTGTCACACAGAAGCAAGGTGGAAGCGGTAATGGTTTCGAAATCGTGCGTTGTCGCTGAGGCGACGTGCAGCGGCGCGCCGCCGACAGCGCCATCTCGTTTCTCTAGAATTAACTGCTCCGCGAAAAGGGTCAATAAGCTGGGGCCGAATCTTATAACGGTTCGGAATACGAACCGTTCGCTTCGCCGCTTACGTCACTAGATGTGCCACTCCCAAGCCGGTGGTGGTAGGAGCGCGCGTCGCGGCGCAGGTGTTTGGGTGAGGAGGCACGCAGTGGGGTATCGGCTGCGCCTAGCGATGACCTATGATCTGACATGCACGTGCACTCCTAGTTGATGCGGCGTGCGCTGGCGGGATTGGCGGGATCAGTGTCCGATCCACCGATAAGATGGGCAGACCGAGGAAGGCGCTCTCTCCTGAAGAAGAGAAGCGACGGCTAAGAAGGAGGAGGCGACCAATGAGAGGCCGCGCAGGGTACTTTCAATTCTCTGTTCCCCCTGTGCAGCGCGGTTGAGGTGTCCTCTGCGGAGAGAGTTACTGTGCTGCACTTCATCCCATTCTTTCCGCCCCCTCCCCCCCTCCCCCATAAGAATCTCATAAGGCGCGAGGATAGGCGATGGGCAGGTGTTTCTGTGCGGCGCGCCGTTTCGAAAGATGGAATCCGCTCGTCCTGAGCGCCAACGGGAGCTTGCACGAGATTGCGGTCAAGGAATCTGCGGCGGCGCCGACGGCCGCCGCCGCTGCATACGCAACATGGCGGTGGTTGCTGCTGCCTCAGAGACACAGCTACTTGCAGACGTCGCAACCTACCGCTGTCACCACCTTAAACGTTCACGTCCGTCACCCCGTATGACCTCCAAATGTAGTTCACAGTGGGTGCTCTTCGATTTGTCGTCCCGGACAGGCTCAGGACTGGCCAAGTAGTTGCGTACGCCAAAGCTCATCGGCTATTTCTACTGTTTTCTTGACCGTCTCTACCACGCCGCAATAGTGCACAACCGGGCCTACCTGCGGCGGAGGGGAAGCAGGCTTTAAGCACTCACCATACGTGGGCCAATCCCGAATATAGTGCATTACCGGGCCGACCCGCGGCGGAAGCGCAGTTCGCCATTAAACACATACACATCTTCGCTGGTCATCCTTGTTCACAAAGCGGAACGGCACTGAATTTTTTCAAGATTATCCTCGGTAACACTTCATTGGTTGGCGCTCTTTGGCCAGACCTGGCCCTTGCGCCATTAAAACACATACATCATCAAAACATTGTTGGCAGCATTCACTGGTTAACATTTTATCTGAAAGAGTGTGTTGGACTGGGCTGGATGGTATACGTCATTGGAATGAGAACAAAGAGCGCTTGGACGAGACGAAGCGAGGACGACAGACTGGGCTTACACCACTGGTTTACTGCGGTGAATGCAATATATACAAAACAGAGGCTCAGCGCACAAGACCTGCAGAGACGCGGTATCTGCGCAGGAATATGATTGCAATAATCGCATCACGTGCGTCGTCAAAGCACGGCGTCACGTTTTTAACAAATAGCTAACCTTGCAGGTATGCGGGGAAACAGGGGTACACTGACGTAGGAGTTTCCGTGTGATTGGATAGAAAACGCTTCGGAAATCTCACGCGCTCTTTGCTCTTTATATTTATCTAATATTGTGCGTTTATCCAAGATAGGCCATGGCAGCCGCGTTCTTAGCAGTGTTGGGCTGGGTACTGATACTGGGTACTGGGTACTGGGTACTGACTCTTTTAGTGAGTACGGGCATGCTCTCATGCTTTCCCGTCAAGCGCATGCTTTCTCATGCGCTTTGACCGGACGAAGGACGGTAGTCTTCAGCACCTATAGTCTGTCGTCCTTGCTTCGTCTCGTCCAAGCGCTGTTTGTTCCCAACATTTTACTTGTTCACTTTGGGGCACATGTTGCAAATTACGAAATCATTCGCTTTTCTCAAATATATTAAGAGTGGCATGATTTTCGACATATATCACTTCAGAATCCACTACGAAATGCAGCGGCGTTCCTGTTAAGTTTCGTGAACGTATGCATTAAGCAATTTGGGACGGTTTTAGCTGCAACGCCAGTGCACTTATTAGCAGATTTTAGGGACGAATATCTCGAAAGCGGCGCTAGCCTTAGGATTTCTGCAAGTCATGCATGCATGGCTTCGCTACTGATGGGCTTCAATTTTGCTATTGCAACGTGCGCCGTAAGTTCAGTAAGGTAGTAAGTGGATACTTTTAATTAATCAACTGTACATTGCGATTCGTTGCACAACCTTCGGGCAATCCACCTGAACAGGCCGATTCGCGCCATGTATGCTCCATGGGATTTTAATTATTTTCCGCCGCGACTGAGCTCGCTAGCCACAGCTGGCACGAGCGAAATGTAACAGTCGAGTTAGCGGCAACTACATGAAGCGTATTTCCGACGTCTACAGCGTGGCATCGCTCAACGTTGTGGGTGTCCATCTTACGCTGAAGAAAAAAATCACCGCCCAAGCACTCCGTGCAGATGGTTAACCAGCGAAGCTGAAAAGTGCGGCCCGGTGTTTATCACTGGGTTAATCCAGACGGTTCATTAAACGACGGCTTGGTAAGCTGCCGGATTCTCGGCACGCAGTTGCTGCTTGCGCTCACTGAAGACGGCTCCACTGTCAACTATTGTATACGTGCGGTGGTGTTTCTGTCCGAAACAGTGGTCACCAAATGGGGCAACAGTGCCCGTTACTTCACCTGTCTCACCGCACTGGCAGCCAGCGCATATACGGACAAACGCATACAGCACGCGCTAAGAAATTTGTCCTCAGTAGTGCCTAGGCAGATCCCCACATTTTCTCCCTCGCGCACGCTCTTACTCGCGCATGCACACAAACGTCCGGCGCCTCCAGAAGTGCCACGCCCCGCTGTGCTTACTAGTCGCTTCCCGGTTCTCATCGCGGCGTTGCTGATTGAAAGCTGCCTGCTCCTCAAGAGTACGTATCATGCGTGGCCTGCCCATTTCGGAGCCGGAGAGAAATTGCTGCGCGCGCGCTTGGCTGCGACGGAGAGCAATCGCGTCACTACTGGCGCAGTGTCACGACTCAAGAGTCGATACGTTAGCTCCTCCTGAGTAGTGAGATAAGGGGGTGGAGTCTGGTGCCTGGCTTTTGCCAATTGCCGCCGTGAACGAGACAAAGGCCTGATCAAATCAAGCAAAGAGCAGTAATTTAATGCGATCTCTTAGTAACAAAACAAACCGGCGTTATTAAGTAGTGGATGCGAATTGGTTAAACAGAAAAAGTATGAAAGTGGCAATTCCAAAGAACAGCTGTAACAATGTTGAACAATTACGAGGTGCAATCGCAACGTGAACAATGAACATCAGTTCAAACTACATTTCTAAACAATAATTGGGAAAGTAAATATTTGGAGTCCACAGAATCAAAAGTGACATGCAGCCAACCGGGCGCGCCGACAGTCCGTCCCAACCGATGCGGCCCGTAAAAGCGACTCTCGAAGTAGGCGCCTCGACGTCGGCGGCTGGTTTCCACGGCGGCTGGCGGTGTTCGGTGTCGGGGCGTGATGTCGGCAGCTTATTTGCCCGACAGTTGCTCGGCGTTCGTTTACCGTCCCCGGAGCAGACTGGTGAAGTGTCGGATCGGCCCGCTTTTCTAAACTTCTCGAGGCGTCGGCATTCACCTCTTGCCGTCTAGACATGGGTCACACACGCGCACACTGGTTCTCGCCGTAGTTCAGACTCCGCTGGCGGTCACCTTCACCGGCAGTCAATTTAATCATACACAAAACAATAGCTGCGGACGAAGACTGCTTCACGTAGGCCGTGCGTGCTTCCACCGTGGTTTCGACCCTACCAGCGGTCACCTTCTCCGGCGAACAAATTAATCGCACACAATACAGCAGTCACGAACACGTACATATGCCCATACACGTACATAGCACGTACATATGTCGTAATTATAGAATTTAAGGTTATACATCGTCAAACAGTGTCCATTTAGCACGCAATTCGAATAGGCTGTATATAGTGGCACCAATTTCGAGACGTGCGCTCCCTAGAAATGTGTCGCGAACGTATCTGGGTTCCGCGCATAATTTCCACGTGCTCCACGTTGTAAATCTGCATACGTGGAACGCCACTGGGTTTATTGTATAATATTTCGAGACAGTACATTTTGGCGACGCCTACATCTCAAACCTGGCGCATGTGCATGGATGGTCTTGTGAACCACCCATCGGCTTCAATCCTGAGTATATATTGGCGCTAAAGAATGCCTTGTTTCTGTACATATTCGTAACTATACTGCCCACATTTCTATACACTGCGCTGTTGAAGAAATGACGTACGGCATTTCGTCAAATGTCTTGTGTAGGCCTTGATGCGCCTGAAGCGTTGCCGACCACTGAAGGAAGAGAGACGCTTGATTGATGTTTTTTTTTTTTAAACATCTTTGTTTCTGCGTTCAATAGGCCAAGCCTTGCGGCAGAAAAGGGGTGCTCTATGGGGGAGGGAGAGGGGGACCGGTGCTCTCTTTTTCCTCGAGGTGGAGTGGTCCCGAGGTCGGCTCTGCAAAGAGGCAAAGAGGTGGCCAGGCCCTTCCTTGTCCCTGAAAATGTCCAAATAAGCACTCCAAAGCTGGACTGAGTCCTCGAGCCCGATGTGCGATGGCGGGTCGAGCCACTCCTGCAGGGTGCCAGGTCGGCTCCCGCCCAGGGAGCGTAGTGTCCTTTGTCGGACCGTGTCAAAGGCATAGCAGCTCCACAGAAGATGTTCGGCCGTACCTATGTTGTTGTTTATTGAGCGTCCGAGAAAGGCCACCGAACTGCGTATAGTTTATTTCCGACAACTGAAGAAAGGTCGACGTTCAGAGCGATGTTTTTTGATGTCGACGGCTTGCGTATTGTCGATGGTTTTGGTTGGTGAGCACACGCGATTTTGACTTACAAAAAACGAGCGCCGCTTTCTGACATTTCACTCCCCCCCCCCCTTAAAAAAAAGAAGAAAAAAAAGTGGGCTACAGGATGGGCGTCATATCGCACGCGTAATGCAGAAGGTGCTGATTTGTTCCCCATCTGCGCTAATATGTCTGTCCTTTCTCATTTTTCAATTCACCATATTCCAACATTTCGATTAGGCGTAACAGGTAACACTTTCTGCGCTTCCTCTCGCTTCATTGTTGATTTGTACGGTTGTGAAAAAAAAGGAGCTCCTGTAATCCCCTTCTCGCTGCATTCTAAATACACTTGGCACCCTTTGGGGCGTATCTTTGTCCCGCATCAATAATCATCTGTCTTGCTTACGTCTCCTTTCTTGAAAACTCTGCGCTCACTAATTTCCCATCAATAATGTTATGTCACGCTGCTCACGCGCGTGCTGTTGCCTCATGGAAGGATCGGGCGTGCAGCGTTAAAGAACGGCAGGGCACGCTCGATAGATTGCGATGATTGTTTCGAGAGAAATATGTGCCTGAAAGGTTGTGAACTGTTTTTTTGGGCGTAGTGGTTTGAAGGCTTGGTTTTGTTACAAGAACGTAGCGTGTACGAGCTGTGTTGTTGGCAAGCGTAACCATGCAGAATCCTCCCACTCATGACCACTTTGGCATGTTTAAAATATATACTTGCATCGTTCGAATATTTAAGTGAGAGCTTTCTTTGCTTGTACCTGTACAATTGTTTACTGTACGATTGCACAAATGCAAGCTACTCAAAATTACGACTACACAAAAATGCACCCGCCGCGGTGGCTTAGCGGCTATCGTGTTGGGCACGAGGTCGCGGTATCAAATCCCTGCCGCGGCGGCCGCATTTCGATGGGGGCGAAATGCGAAAAACCCCGTTGTCCCGTGCATTGGGGGGCATGTTAAGATATCCCTTGGTGGTCAAAATTAATCCGAAGTGCCTCGCTACGCCGTGCCTCATAATCGAATCGCAGTTTTGGCACGTAAAACTCCAGAATTCATTGATACACAACAATGTACTTCTTTTCAGCAGGACAAGAGGAGAGCTAATGAGAATGGGGCAGCTGATGTTTCGATTGAGCTGTTTCACTGGAATGTTGCAAGCTTGAAGAGCGTGTTTCTTTTTATCCGGGGCATTATTTCTTAAAGAATATTGCATCTAAGACTCCGTCATTCTTGCGGATATACTACTTTCTAGGCGGACATCACCAACAAGAACAATTTGTACGGTAATTTCTCTAATGAACATTAAAGGGACAGACAACTGGCCAGAATGTGTTGTGAGAAGTTGATGGAAATGAAATTACCATGATTTGTAGTGATAGAATTCAGCACGCTGTTCGCTGTTTAAGTAGGAATTATAATTCTAAATTGGCAAAGAAAGTTTAAAAAAACCGGTAAATACTTAGCGAAGTTGAGGCTGTCGTTAATTCACGTCCCCTGGCCTTCCTACACGATCGTCACTAGACGAAGGAACTGCCTTGGCACCGTCGCATTTTCTCACCGGCAAAACATTGCTAACGCTTCCGAATGGTCAGCCAACCATTGCATCTACGACTTCAACCAAGGAAATAGTGCGAAGGTGGAAACCCCATTACCGAAGAATATTAGATAATTTCCGCATGACGTCGGTGGAGAAACGAATATTTACCGCAGCTGCGATCGACGCACAACTCCGCCAGCAAAGGCAACAACTCGCTCAAGAAAGGCGATCTTTTCTTAATTCATGACGCAAAACTACTTCGGTTCCTCTGGAAAAGAGCCGTTATTTACGAGGTGCTTCCCAGTCGAGGCAGACAAGTCCGAGCCTGCACAGTGTGGCTGCCAGACGGTAAACTTCTTCGCCGGCCTGTACAACTCTTATATCCAGTTGAATTCCGCGACTGAGGGGAAAAAATGAGCACGCTCATTTATGGGGGGGGGAGGGCAGTGTGTTCTGTTTCGTATTCTTGTGTTTGTATCAACCGCCCGTGCACACTAGAGACGCATTCCCGAGAGAAAGCGAAATGGACCCCTCGTCTGGCCGGAATAGAGAGCGGAGACGGCACCACCTCGACGGAGGCAACCTGTGCCCTCGGCGATTGACGGAGAGCATGCAGGGCGTCGCTCTTGTGCTTCTATCTTGGAGGTGGGGTGTTTTGACAAGAAGTGGACGGACCGCGCGTTTGTGTGTGTGTGTGTGTGTGTGTGTGTGTGCGTGTGTGTGTGTGTGTGTGTGAGAGAGAGAGAGAGAGAGAGAGAGAGAGAGAGAGAGAGAGACGCTGTTTAGAGACCAGACAAAGCGGACGTTGCGTCCTACGCTGCGATGTTTTCCTTTGTTCAACTGTACTGCATGACCAGAATATAATAATAATAATATTTGGGGTTTTACGTGCCAAAACCACTTTCTGATTATGAGGCACGCCGTAGTGGAGGACTCCGGAAATTTTGACCACCTGGGGTTCTTTAACGTGCACCTAAATCTAAGCACACGGGTGTTTTCGCATTTCGCCCCCATCGAAATGCGGCCGCCGTGGCCGGGATTCGATCCCGCGACCTCGTGCTCAGCAGCCCAACACCATAGCCACTGAGCAACCACGGCGGGTAACCAGAATGTAAGTTGTTTTAAAGTTTTCCCCTTTAAACTGAGTTCCGTGTTATCAATCTCGCACAGCCGGCGTATAATCGCTGTCGCGCTCACCTATCACTGTTTCCAGCATGTTTCTTGAGCACAACTGCATCCTCAGTGCAGATCGGAAAAATTCTGTTAAAAAGTGTTCCACGGGGTTTTCCGCGCTACCACTGTATGATTGGACACTCAGACCAATAAGAATTAATAAGCACACACGCACACACACAAAAAAAGATCGGGTATTATAAAATTTAGTTGTCAGTCCCTTTAAATAGCCATACGGGGTTAGTGCTGCATGAAATTTCAACTAAATGTATTTGGTGCGCCTACAACAAAAATAGTTAACCGACTACATCACTTCATGGGTTTAAATAATAACAATAAATGTGGAGCTACCACCCTACGGGAAAAATGTAATAATGGGATCGAGTAAAAACACGTCAAAGGCTAGCACTGTGCCACACTTTGAAAACTGAACTTTCCATTTGAGAAATACGTATATAGTCGGTCTGTACTCCATCCGCGCCGAGGAAATGAGGCGGGCGCTGATGCACACCGATAGACATTTTCTTCGCTGTATCGATTAACGGTTACTTATACAAGGGTGTATTTGATTGACGTTTACTTATACAAGGGTTCTTCAATAAAGGCTGCGACATATGCTCTTAAATCTTTATTTCTGAAGGTTATTCATCGCACTCGTATCCATGTCTATGTGTGCTTCTCAGTAAGTGAAATGTACGCGTCCCGCCGTTTCTACCCAGCCTATAGATGAGTGAAGCCATCTTTTGGCACCTTCTTAAAAATCACTTCCACTGACCTAACTACGCCTTGTTCCATGTCAAAGTAATTTCCTTTGTTTTTACCGTTCCCCGAAGCATCGCAGCGAGTCTTTACCCGTTTTATAGTCGAGATGTGGCACTCTCCGACTTCTTTATGTACCTCGCGGTAAAAACGGACACAGCTTGGACATGTAACTAGGCGGAGCGTAGTTACGATATTGGAGGTGATTTTTAAGGAGGTGACGAAAGATGCCTTCACTCGTGTTATCTATAGGCTTGGTGGAAACGGTGGCACGGGTGCTTCTCACTTACTGGGGAGCGTATATAGAAACATATAAATGTGCCGGTGCACATTGTTCAGAAATAGGTCTCAGAGCATTGAACAACCCAATAATATAGATAGGTACCCGCAGGTACAGTGGCGTTAACAGGTTTAGGGCCTTTGCTTCTGCGAAAAAGTTGCAACTTCGGAATAGCATGCGCCTGTACTAAGAGAAACCGTATACGTTGCAGATCTTATATGGTACCGACTGGAAATTAGAATACTAGGCACCGAAAATATTCAGCCTTCTTCTAAAATGCCGTGCCCTGTGAACCCGTGGAGGAAACTATAACGAAAACTTGAATTTCGTGTAGGAGGCGATCGTCACGCACCCATATAGACTTTTGGGCGGAGAAAGAGGAATGCACTTTATTGCGGTTTATAGGTTCAAGTCCGGACTGGCCGGGGTGAAAAGGGGAAAAAAAAAAGAAGCTCAAAACACGCACGAAATAGCTGGCGGCCTTCAAAACTCGACGACATCGTCCTCTGAAAGAGTTGCGGCGAAGGTGGAAGTAAGACGTCGCACGAAATTACGCGGTTTATACAAACCTTGAAGGCCATTAGGCTTCCTGTATAGCGAGTAGGAAATCTTTTTTTTTTTTTAAAGTTAATGAGTATTTCGAAAATACCCGCCGTGGTTGCTCAGTGGCTATGGTGTTGGGCTGCTGAGCACGAGGTCGCGGGATCGAATCCCGGCCATGGCGGCCGCATTTCGATGGGGGCGAAATACGAAAACACCCTTGTGCTTAGATTTAGGTGCACGTTAAAGAACCCCAGGTGGTCAAAATTTCCGGAGTCCTCCACTACGGCGTGCCTCATAATCAGAAAGTGGTTTTGGCACGTAAAACCCCAAATATTATTATTATATTAGAGTATTTCGAAAATCCGCAAGGTGAGCAGTCTTTATGAAAAGCAAATATTGTCATCCACCCGAGACTTAACACGAAGCTACGTGTACACCACCAGCACAAAGTGAAACCCGAACATGGAAGTATAACGCGTCTTATGTGGGTTTATACATGAACATGCGGTGTTGTGTGTATTCTATCGCTAGACGTTCTGTGGTCCTCTTCTATGCACAACGAATCTCACATGCGTCACTAATGCTGAATGTTGGGCTAGTTGCTTACCCTATGATATATATAGTTACAGCGCTAAGAAATTGCGAAGACATAAAGACGAACTTGATGTATCAAGCGCCTGTCTTCCGATGTTCGTGTTTATGCATAACCGCGGTCTGGTATGTTTCATAAGCGCTCGCTATGCAACTCTGAATCATAAAAGCGCGGTTCAGACTGTTCAGACGTTTTTGCGTTTGAATTTATGTTCGTGATACATACTCGCATCCGCCATGCGTATTTTCTTTTTGTCAAGGACCCATAGCAGAATGCCAGAAAAAAAAAAAAAAATACTCACCACCCTATACGCGCAAATGAAATATACACACGTCCCACAATAGCACAGCCTGCGTATTGGCCATTCGATATACAACGCCCCTCCGTTTTGCCGATGCCTGCTTTCGCCTTATTGTGTTCTTATACGATACGTGATTCGGCTCCTGATATTTAAATCCCGTCTAACGACTTGCGTGGCGATCACACACGTTCCACAGTCCTTGGCGGACGGATATGCCGACGTGGAAGGCGAATAACTAGACAGCGGGGTTCGTCGCTAGATCCCTCCCATGAGCGGTGGCCGCCCGGATACGAGCGCTTAGAGAAAGCCTTGTATTGGAAATATTTTTTTCTACAGTGCGTCTACTCTGAACGCACGTGTGATCGAAGTAGTCTATATACTAGTTCCTGTTTTAAAGTTCGACGTTTGCTCGAAATGAAATAGTGGCGTAGTTGAGGGGGGAACGTCAGTTAAAGGGACTCTGAAACATATTTTTTTTTTTAACATAAGAAGGCGTTGCCGATCTGTAGACGAGGCTCCGGTAATTAAGCGCGTGAGCCAAATATTGTTGCACTGCATGCAGCAGAGAATGTACAATCTCGTCTCAGAAAAGGTGAAAAATAATTTCCCTCTCTCCTTCGCAAAGTCGTCAGCAGCTACGTCGAGAGCATGTAGGCTAGTGGGCTTGACAGGTTTGGCGGATTTCTTGTTCAGGAGAACATTCTCAGTAATACTATTAATTGCCAATTTAGAGTTAAATAAAAAAAAAATGTTCGGCAGGTGTTACACACTTCTAGCACAAGAAGGCGAAAGCCTGCTGCACATTTGATAATACATGTAGTTACACAGTCGGGGCTTAGGCTTCTCGCAAGACATAACGAGCCGCACTGGGAAGTGCACGTGTGGCACTAAGGCGACCTCTCCAATAAGGCTTTGTTTACAGGAACCTCCCTGAGAAGTGTGACGTCAACCCGAGCATTTTTCGACGTTTCTTATACTCTGGGGCGTCGGCCATTTTTCATCACGGTGCAGTTTTGCCAAGGTCACCACCAACATTGACACCTAAGGCTTTCGTCTTAAAGATGCACGTATCTGTGATCTAAAAAAATACTGAAAAAGAACTTGATGTTTGCACTTCCGGTCTACGCACGACGGTTGCGCGTAGCTGCGTCTGCTGCGCTTGGACTCCGACCTCGCACCCGGCGTTCTCCGTAGCCTACATATTGCGGCCGCTGCCGCATGCCGCGACGGTCGAGCCCTCCATTGCCGGCGAGACGCTGTGGCAACCGCATGCTCTTATTGGCTTCTAAAAGCGACGTAGCTGCTAACGTAGCGAACGTAGACGGAAGCTAGCAGCGTCGTAAAAAAAAAAAAAAAAAATGAAAATGGCCAGCTTTCGTGCGGGGTCTTTCCCTCTTGCCATCTCCCGTGTGTATAGCGTCCAGCGCGCCAGTGGAAATGAGAAAGCCGTGCATCGGTGCGATAACTACCTCCAACTGCGCTTACACTTGAAGGATTGGAAAAAGGTTTGAGCCACATTCATGGAGGCGTCGTCCTTTAATACTGAGGACATTCTATGATTAGAAAAGTGTTTCAGGCCTACTTTAAGGCCAATTTTCTGTAAGCCTCGAGCCCCACCACTGGAGAGGCCGGCGCTGCCTCTGCTTGGTGTTCTGGGTGATAGAGTTACGTGACGTCTCGCAGTGGGGGGAGCGAGGGGGTAACAAATCGAGTGTCGAAGAAGAGAACTGCGCCCGTGTAGAGCAATGATTCTGTTCCAATGCTATTCCTTTTCGCGCTTCGTCAGTGGTCCGAGCGGCGTTCCGTATAAGAATATAGAGTCGAGTGAAAGGAATCGCTACTTTATACTGGGTCGTTAGCAGGGAGACCTTGCGAACGCGTCCAACGTCGTGGCTTACTGTTGTGTGCTATACGTTGTAGGACGTGTACGCGGTGTTTTATCGTTAACAGAATTTTTAAAAATCACCAGTGACATGTAGCGGAATTCTACTACTTGAGCCAGGTTACCAAGCCAGATAATTGTACAAGAAATGGAAGTGAATATTTCACTAGCACATTTTTGCGATTTAACTTTAAACTATTCTTTACGCGGCATATTGAAATTTACGAATTATAGCCGGTGATCTTTAAACTCGTATCCAATTGGAACTAATAATGAGGGCACCAGTTTCCGAGGTACGTGTCCCTGTAGTTATCCAAGTTTCCCAATGTTATCGACGAAATACGTTGGTGTTCCTGTAACTGTTGAGCTTCAATGCATAAAAGGCGTTTTGATAAAAAAGTAAGTGGAACAGTGCATTTTTACTGCAAGTTTGACTGCGCTCGTCTCAAAACTGGTGCTAGTTTCAAAATTCGTTACAAGTGGGTGCGCCTTATGAAATGACTGGCCTCAATTCGTGT
Source organism: Dermacentor variabilis (assembly GCF_050947875.1). Lineage (NCBI taxonomy): Eukaryota > Metazoa > Arthropoda > Arachnida > Ixodida > Ixodidae > Dermacentor > Dermacentor variabilis. Next base: position 38,326,338 of record NC_134568.1, read on the forward strand.
ATTGCAATATGTGCGCTAATGTAATAAGTGGAAAAGTTAATGAGGGAAATTTTGTTAGTTACGGAACTATGCGTATTGATTTCCAGTATATGTAATGTGTACATTTTCGACTATTACAGCTCAATAAGTAATTAGTGTGTAGTGCCACAGGTGATTTAAAAAAAAAATTCTGTTAACGTTAAAATAAAACACCCGGTATACATACTGTGCTAAAAGACAGTATATCGCGAATCGATATCGCGATAAGATTGTCTTTTTGAGGGGGCACATAAGCTTGCATCATACCGTTCGAGTAAGCTCTTCCAGGAGGAATATTTTGCGTACAAAGGGTTAAACTACAAAGGTTGGTGAAACTTGAGTATGTCAATAAAGCACTTCTTGCCCATATTTATTAGTATATGGCAGCGTTTCGGTGCGGTCTTTCTGTTAGTCATGAGGCCATTGCAAACTGCTGGCTTCAAGCGACAGGATTTCTCTAGATTGCTGTATCGGTTCGGGAACGCCAGGTATGCGTTATACCCATATTGTCTGTTTACACGAATAATGAGTTAAAGGAAACAAGAGTGCAGTAGTTCACCGTTGTAATGTGCTGTATTTGCCAGCACTCTGTAGAAAGTGGCTCAGAAAGCTATTTGCATTCTGCGGTTCGTGCAATTCGCAGTGCGGTTGGCAGGTCGCCGAAAGGAAGAGTGCGGTGCTGTTTACGGTGAAGTGGAACGCAAAATAAAGGGAAGGCCAGGACTGAAGAGATCGTCCATCGATCAGTTCCTTGTCGAGGCAATACGTCAAGTACCGCGTGTGGCACGTTGAAAAGGTGATATGTGCGGCTAGCAAAAAAGAAAATAAAGGGGGGAGGGGCTCCTAAAAAGCCCGCGAAAAACAAAAGGCAGGGCCCACTATAGAATAAATATAACTTATCGCTACTTGATGCTAGCCTAGTTGATGCAGACTTGTTACTGTGTAATGGGGCGTGAAACAAATCACCTAGAACACGCGGCATGCATGTTCCATAACCGCCACCTGTCTAGGCGCCTTATAATTGGACTCATTTACGCATATGTATATAGTGCAGTTCGTTGATTCGTTGTGCGCCCATCGGGACGACGTATTCTAGTGCGAAGTGTCTTCTGTATGCTGTCGGGGATCTGTTTCAGCCGATTCGCAAAAGATTTTGCCGGCGATACTTATCAGTGGAGACGTACGTACCTGTAATTTTGCTTTAAAAGGTGTTTCTTTAAATCGACCCCATGGGCGTCATGCGATCGGTAGTCGATCTTCAATCATGTCATCAATCTTCCGCAGTTGAACCCATTTCGAGCATGAGCACTTGTTTTTACCGCTTCAGCATCCTTAGGGATCGCGGATCGTTCATTTTGTTTCCTTCTACCGGTTAAACACAGAAATCCAACCGCGAAGTTCATCACACAAAAACGACTACTCCACAAATCTCGACGAGGGCTAAATACAACGGATCCAGCCGGTCTCCCGTCTTTGACACTTTCTCGAGTGCCGTGTTAACCGATGGATTTTCCCTATATAGTTTAGCCACGCATATACTAACTGCCCTAGCTCCCCACCTTGGTTTCTGCCGACTTGCGCGCTCAGAACGTTCCGCGCACATCGCCGTCTGGCAAAGAGTACGAAAACTGTGGCCACGAGCATCAGCTCACGTGCCTCAAAAACGCCGAGCCTCGACCGTGTGTGCTTGTCAGCGGCCTCACGAGCGACTGTCGCTGCGGCGGGGGCGCAGCCGCACGACGCGTCGCTGCGTGCAGGATTCAAGACCGCGCCACTCACGCACTCGTGCCACGGTCGGTCGCTTCGGGCCTCCCGACTTCGCACTAGCGCGAGCGTAGAACACAGTTGTACATAGGAAACGTTTCTGAGGTTAAAAACAAGGCTGCCCCCGAGGCTCTCGGCCCCTCTATACACGGGATGTGTGCAGCTGAGCAAAGTGGCCCAACATGCAGAAGCGCTCTGGATTGCGCGCTGACGCTACCCAGCACTCTGCAATGCATCGGAGCAGCCCTGCTTCGCACCTGCTCTTCTTGATAATTGTGTCGTTGCTGTCGGAAAGACTGCAAGCGCGCAACCTGGGGCCCAGTTGGTATAAAAACGGAAGGAACGCTTTAGTCTAGGCCGAACGCAGTGATGGGCCCGTCTCTCGTTCGCCTTTCTTGTATCAGCTGGCAGGCATATAAGACGATTATTGCGAGCAGGGGCCCTATAACGTAAAACTATTCCAATATGTTTGTATTCCAATCTCCTGACGTCAAATTTGCGTAACCGCCAACGCAAGCACCGGGCGGTCACCCGCAGGGTTGTCTGAACAGACCAATCAAACGCTCTCCTCGTTGAAAGGAGGTCACTTTTGTTTGCTTGAAAAACGAATAACATTGTCTACACTGAGCGGCTTGTCGTATATAATTGGCTGACAAGAGGCGAGGAGAACGCTCAAGTGGAGAGGGATTCGATGGGGCAGAGCCACTGCACTGAAAGTCGATAACCTGACGAAGAGGGTGGTGCCGGCGTCTACGATTGGTCGGCTTTCCCTTACTTAGCTTGCGGTGGCTGGTCTAAAATCGCGGCGGCATGCAACGGAAGTTCAAGAATGACGCTAAAACGGACCCTCAGCAAAGAAGAGTTGGCAGAATGAGGGGGTAAACGTGCCGAAAGTGCTCGAAAACGTTACACGGCCACGCAAGAAGTTTTATTGTACGCAAATACACCCATGCTCTCCGGCAGGTGCGAGTAGCCAGCGTCTGAGCGATCGGCGGCAGCCATCTTCTATTCCTTTCGGAACGGGGCAGCCTGCGGCTATTCCGAAGAAAATTCACTTTTGTTCGGCATATTAATGCGTCTTTATCGCGTACACGTCACTTTGACGCGGTGAGTTCTTGCGGTTTTGTGACGTCGCGTGACAGGCAGGTGAAGTGGGTGCAGCCCGAAAACTTTTTACCAATAGCCGAGAGCTAATGGCGAAAAGGGGTCGAATCAGAAATAACTGTTTTTCTTTTTCCTGTCAAATCATGCATAATCAGTGTGTACACATTATGTCAGATGGGGAGGTATCGCTGTTTTCGTAACGTCGCGTGACAGACAGGTGACGTGGGGGTGGTCGAAAAAAATTTTGACCAATCGTGGAGGGCTGATAGCAGAATTGGAATAGAAAAGTTTGGAATAGTTTTACGTTATAGCGCCCCAGTACTCGGATATATGCTTTTGCAGTGCGCTAGACGCCAAGCTGCGTTGGCTGTGCCCGCGCATTCTTGCTCATTCTTCGCGTGTACTGCGTAACAGCGCGCTGTAATAGTACGCGAACATTCACGTGGCACGCCCGATGTTGTGCCCTTTCATTCCTTCAGGCATTGAAGCCAAGTAAATCGCAGGGTAAATTGCATGTGGTTTTTATTGAAGCGTAGAAATGGTAAGCTAAAGAACAGTGAAAAAGGATGAAAAAGCAAGGCTGTTCTCCCGCTCACGCCCTTGGGTATTTCCGCAGCAACGCGCGCGTAATGCGGAAGATCTGGGTTCGACTCCCATCTGTAAGTGTGTATATATATATATATATATATATATATATATATATATATATATATATATATACACACACATACATTCGGTCCACTGTCATTTCGCTTTACCTTGCCGTTTCTACATTTCAATGAAAAGAAAAATACCACATACTTTTCCCGATGATTTCCTTGGCTTCATTGTTTGACGGCTTCTTGTGGTTGTCTAACAACAACAACAAAAAAAAATCCTCTCGGTACTTCCTCTACTCGTTTATTCTTCTGGTGCCCACCATGCCCCGATCCGTGATCCGTGCCGGCGCGGTGCCACCTGCGCAGGGGCTCTGTCGCGTGAGCACGTGACTACTCGGGGCTGCGCGAATCGTGCTGTGCTTCAAACTTCTCCACGTTGCGTGCGCTCTTTGTGAAAAAGTATAACGGCTACTTTGCGTGCGACCGCTCGGCGGTATGTCGTCACCCGCAAGTTCCAGCGCCCTGGAAAGTGTAAATAATCATCGTGCTGATCACTGGTTCCGAGAAAGGAGCTCCACGGGAAGCGTGACCACCGAATACGGTACATGGCCTCCGTGATTGGGCGACGCGCCATGACAACGCATGTTGCGCAGTCTCGGAGGCCATGCACCGTTGTCGTCGTCTGGAAGACGTAGCGGTTGCGAGTTTCGAATGTATGGCGCGGCGCGCGGCTTCGAACGTAGCAATTTCGCAAATGCACCTGGGGGGACACATTTTGTTATAAACAAAGCTTTCCGTGCTACCTGTGACGCTAGTTTGGCGCTTTTAGTTCGGTAATTATTCACTCTTTCGAACTCCCCTGCTGATAGTTCTGATTCAGAATTGGCTACTGCATCACCATGGGCTTACGTAGGGCGCACTTTATCGCCCATCCGGACACTGAGTGTGCGTTGAAACTACGTTATATGCGTGAATGTCTGTCTAGAGAGTTCTGCTGGCGCTTTTCCATACATACAGCTCGAGTGGTGCACGACAGTTTGCCCGTAGGCATCGGGCGCGGGATGAGTTTGGACCGGTGGCGCCTTCATACGGCGGCGCCGCGAATGTAATGGCATGTAGCAGGCGCTGCCGCCAGCTACGTTGATGTTCGGTAGATTTTAGAGCGCAGCTCTTTGGCGTCCGTTCCTGGGTTTCGCGTCGTCGTCGGCGTTGTCGTCGGCCTCGTAACCAGCTCCGCCCCCCTTTCATCGCCCCAGCGCTAGCAGCGACCGACTGATACCGCTGGATGCCGCTGACGCCGCTAGAGAGTCAAGATAACGTGACTGCATAGAACACCGTCGCCGCCATGCAGAAAGAGGAGGAAAGGGTCGCTGCTATCTCTTCCCTCCTCCCTTTATCGTGTTGTCCGCTTGCTGCGCGCGCTTCTGCCCCCATCGTTTGCCGCTGGGTGTACACGCCGCCCCCCTCCGCTTCCGCTTACTGCTGGTTGCTCTCGACGGCGGCGATGAGCCTCCGCTTCGGCGGCGCGAACTGCAGGGTCTTCTCGGCGGCGGCGATGAGCTTCTGCCGCTTACTGCTGGTTGCTCTCGACGGCGGCGGTGAGCCTCCGCTTCGGCGGCGCGAACGGCAGGGTCTTCTCGGCGGCGGCGCTTAGCCTCTGCTTCCCCCACGGCTGTGACAACCTCGCGAGCCACTTGTATAGATCTCGTCTTTGAGAATCAAGCATTGGTGTACCAAGTCGAACATATATCAGTCTATTTCTCCGACCACAAAGCTTCCTTCATGACTGTCAAGAACTGTTAGTGGAGTCTTTGTTAAAGGAATACGTGTGAAAAATAAAAAAAAAATTCTGTGATAGCGCATACATGTGTTGCTCGATTTCTTTGCCTCAATCTATCCAAAAGGTGAAACAGCTTATTTGCTGCGCTCAAATTTCGCATTAGGAAGTAACGTAATCGTCGGTAATTTTTTTTTCTTCTGTTTTGCGTTGCCGAAATACCACGTGAAACCAAATCTGACCAAACATTTTAGTACTTTCGTTTGCTGGGCCAGTTGGCACATGGTGAACGTATGGGGAGTTCCAGCAAGTACGGACGCGAGCACAAGTAAAATGAACAGACAGGACAACGCTGCACTTACAACGCGAGAATTTTAACGTGTTTCGAGAAGTCTGCCCGGGTTCTTAGGTTCACGTTTGAACTCTGCAAGGAAAACTTGATCAGATTTCTTGATTTGGAAATTAAATTTCAAAGTGAGTCGTGTGTGCTGGCGTTATTTCCCTAGATCGAAAAAATCGCTCCTCCCGTGCGAATCGTCCCACTCCAAATTAATAAAACGAGGCATAGCATCCTTATGTTTCACTAGTGCTCTTAACAAGAGCTGTACCCACGCTTCGCAGGAAAGTTTTGAAGCCCAGAAGGCGAGGTTAATGTCGGCAGGGTTCCCGGCCTCACTTTTGACGGCTGTGGCTGAAACCTTGTTTAGAAAGGTGACGAAAAAGAAACCCGTGGTGAGACCGCGGACGACAATTAATGGATCTTCAAAAAGAAAAAAAAAGTCGTAGTGATGTCGTATCTGCATGGCCTCTTACAATCTTAAGAGCGTAGCCACTAGGAATGGCATTACACTAGTGTTTTCGGCGCCGAGCAAGCTGGTTAGGTTGTACAAGAGCATCACAGGAGAAAAGAAAGATACAAGTATTGGCTGTGAATCACAACACCTTTTTTTTCACAAAAAGTGTGCATTTTCGGTCGTGTATCACACACCTCTATCATGCGGACTATCCTATGGTGGCCAGACAGGCCGTTGCATCAACTTTTACATTTTTAGCGCACGAAAAGGGACGAGAGACAGAAGTACGACGCGGACACAGCGCTAACATCCAACAATTGTTTTTTATTTTACGAAGCGGTACACATATATATGCACATATATAGCACGTATACACATATATAGTAGTTACAAAAAATTTTTTTGGCATGCATGGCCGCCTTTTCCATCTTCGATATCATCTTAACTTTCCATTACACGTCTCGTTGCTGTCTTATTTGTTCAAAACCAGTACATATGCGCATGCGTGCGCTGCTGTCTTTTACCTATGTATATATATATGTGTGTGTGTGTGTACCGCTTCGTAGAATAAAAAAAAATTGTTGGAAGTTAGCGCTGTGTCCGCGTCGTACTTCTGTCTCTCGTCCCTTTTCGTGCGCTAAAAACGTAAAAGTTATGGAATACCAACATGCCCAAACCTACGCTCTTTCACGTAGCATCAATGATCGCATGCATGAGCATCGCTATTTGCTACCTACAGGTACAGGAGAAAACTTGCTGTTGTATTGCAAAAAGCACGAATCCCGACCAGTTTTTGATAGTGTACCGATTGTGGTGAGAGAGCGCTGTAAACTGAAAAGAGAAATAAGCTAAGCGTTCCACATCAAAAAGTTGGGCGCGCATATTTGTGTGAGTGAACCTTTGGTCCATATCAATAATAAGGAACTGCAGTTTTTAAATCTATCAAGTTAATCCAAGTGTCGTTGCCCTTGTAGGGAAGGGGTGTAACTAGGATTCTTGTGTGTGTTTGTGTTGATCTTTGACTATACACCTTGTTATTGTTCTTGGTTTTATACGCATGCGTGGCGGATATTTATCGAATGTATTCACAATAAACTTCAGTTGTAAGTCCAGCGTTGTCCTGTCCGTTCCTTTTACTTGTGCTCGCGTCCGTACTTGCTGGAACTCCCTATACGTTTACTGATCAAACATGTCGCGTTTTGGGTGCGCGAAGAGTTACTAAAACCTGACTGAAGCTGGTTAGGTCATTCACTTCGTTTTTCATCGCGGCTTCACCAGAGGAACGGCGGAAAGGCTATACGTGTGGTCTGTAGTCAACAGTACGTACAGTGCTCAGCAATTGAAACGCGATAGTCGAAGCGCATGATCGCCGCTGCTTTATGCACGGACTGTAAGCGCAGGGGACATCGAGCTGATGCATCGTGGTGTACAGTGGAAGCGAGAACCTTTATGACGCATTGTGACTGCATTTTCTTCCCACGGCGATCACCTAACCGCATCTGTGACGCAAAAAAAAAAAAAAAAAAAAGCGGCAACAGCGAGCTCCTAGTATCGCGTTTCAATCGCTGATCGCTGCACATTTCCGACGCGGCTTTGCCGTGGTCTAGTTCTAACATTAATAAAGGAGCCGTTCATACGCAAGAGCTTCGCGTACCGTGTGAATTGCGTGTCTTCGCCTCCAGATATGCAACGGCCCCGGATATTCTTAGTCGTTATTTTGCCGTTTTGTCAGTCTTCCTTTTAGGGTATATTTTCTTTCCTCGCGCTTTCTAACTCTGGGTGCGTCCGGCACATAACTGTTCGCTGTGCATTGACGGCGAACACAGACGCAGCGGCGGGTTCACACTCAGCTTCCGTCGCTCTAAGCTGTGTGAAATAGGCCATGAATAAAGTTTGGACTAGTTTCTAAGACATTAAGGACGACGAAGTATTGCAGAGATCAAAAATTACAAAGGAGAGGGAGCGGAAAGTGACCGGCACATTCGCGATTGGCGAAGCAGCTCAAGGAGATGTACGTTTCGTTTTTGTGGGTGAGTGTGCGTGTGTGTGCCTTTCCCCCTATTTGCATGATAAGTACACGACAACATTGACGTGCGCAGCAAAATAACATCTGGAATATAACTGCTGAAGTTTCACGCCTAGCTTGCCTTGGTGAGCTCTGTTCGCGGGGTGCACTTGTATCGCAGTTTGCACTAGTTTTCTACTTTACGTATTGTCCGATGCCATGAATGTGGCCTGCCTCGTACAAGTGGCGACCCTTCTCAAGAGCAGACGCATGAAAGTGAGTTTTCTGGTGCGCTTAAAACTCGCAGTGCGAAGTCACTGGAAGCACTGTGAGCGCCTTGGTCCCGTCGTCTGCTTCACATGCTCTGACTTTTGCCGTTGGCGGCGCTGTTCTCCAGCACGTCGCTGGCGCCATGCGACGGCCGCCCGGTGCCTCCACCGAAATACGCTCGTCAGAGCCGCGTCGTGTTCTTTAGTTTGGCGGAGCTGTCGACTGTGAGATGTGGAGAAACGGGTCAAATGAATTCTGAAGCGTGCGGTGTAATACTTAATTATATTTTTGCCAGTCCAATTTCTTAAACGATTTCTTTGCTAATAGACTCAGCATATATCCATTCCAGCCACGGTGGAGACGCTAATTACTTTTGAATATTTCGACTATTGAGAAGAAAAATATCTTGGACATGGCTCTGTATGTAAGCATAACCCTCTGGTAACTCAAGTTCAGTAAGTCGTTTTAGTGCGGTGAGTAATGAAAAACAGTTGTAGTTTTAGAGGTTTACTACCAAGTTTTAGGAGAAGTTCGACGTGTTGCTCTGTATCACAACCGCTAATGTTCCTTCTACCATCGGAAGGTCCTCAATATTAACCGTTGCGTCTACTTGTAACAAATATGTGTGGTTTTGGTGATATAATGTATCATGTATAACAGTATGAGAGGTCAATATCAGTGATTAATCAATTTTTGGGGATTATAACGAGTGACCTCATGTGGCTTAAAATTCATGCTAGAAGTGTTTTTTTTTCTGCAAAGATTTCCAGGAAATATATATATATATATATATATATATATATATATATATATATATATATATATATATATACACACACACACACACACACACACACACACACACACACTTGGAGGACGTAAGAACCCTCCGTCATAATTTGTGACTAAAGAAGATGGTCTAAGCTACCGTTTAGATAAACACAGCGCCCTTGCGTAACGGCTCTGCCGTTTTCTGTTTCCATCACACATTACCCCCCCCCCCCCCCCTTTTTTTTTTTTTTCTTTTACATCAGCGCCAGTGGCAAGGTGGCGCCCAACTCCAACGATCTACTGGGCGGCGGCGACGACGACGACGACACTACTCCGAAAAAGCGGGACTTGCCGCCGCCGGGCTGGAAGCGCAATCGGCTGCTGCTGGTCATGCGGGGCGTTGACGAGGTGATCTCTTCGCACCTGTTTCTGGCGGCCACAGAGTCTTCGCCGCTGGCCAAGTACCGTCGCATGCTCTCCATGTTCGAAAAATCCGCCCACTTCGCCATCTGGTTCGGTGGCCTCATCTTCCTCATGTGGTTCTTCTCCATTGACGTGGCAATCAGGACGTTCCTGTTCAACGTCTTCCTCGGTACGTGCATTTTACCGCTATTCCCGCGCAGCACCCCGTGTGGTAACCGCATGCGCATCAACTTAGAAAAAAAACTATACGGATGGCCATTTTGCTGTACCATTTCTATAGCTCGCTTCCGGGCATCGTGATCTCCGATTCGTGGGCTTCGGAAGTGCGGCGCATCCTTTTGCTCTCAACTAGAGAGGCGCGAATATTCGCCAATATTCGGTTCGTTGCTCGAAAGTTCCGAATTCGATTGCGTCTTCGAATTGAACATTCGCTATTCGCACATACGAATGTTTCTCGAATATTTTCGAATAGTTTAAATCGTCAACTGTTCGTGAGAGCAAAAGCGACGAATGTGCGAGGTGTACGCAGCTCAGGGAGCCTGAAGTTCCCGGCTAAAGCGCATTCACTCGCACTCTCCGAAGAGTCCTTCGTACGCGAACAAGCTGCTGATTTGAAAGCACAAATGTCTCCATTTGTGCTTTCATTGAAACACTCTTCACAGTGGGCACTATAGTGGCAGAAGCTTGCTAACGTTGTGGATATACTAGTATGTGAACGCCGTTTTATATGAATGGTGCAAACGGCTGCTCATTATTCGAAAATATTCTCTATTCGATTCGCTTTTGGCGCTATTCGATTTGTATTCGATACGGTCTTAAGATTACTTATTCGCACACCTCTACTCACAACCACTTTCTCTTTGCTACCCTCATCCGGCCACATTTCCCTTCCTCTCCTTCTTTAATTTTTTTTTCTTACTCTTTGAAAATTTCCAGACTGCAGAGAAGTTCTGGTCATCGCCACGTATTCGGGGCAACATGAAATTCCGACCGTATATTCCACCCAAAGCTTATTTCGCGTGCTGATGACACATTGCAGCCCCCCCGACGGTGACCCGTCGCCACTGCACGATCTCACACGAATAGTATACAGTGCGACTGTGCACAAAGTCTTACGCCTCGCCTTCGTTATGGACACGATCATGTGACATAACGGATGTGCCGGTGTACACCGTGCATTTTTTTTTTGTTCCACTTGAAAGTGCCTCGCAGTTCTTTTTGATACCGAAATAGTCTGAAATAATCTACCTGCACCGTCTAACTGCGAGCACAAAACCCATTTTTGCTGCAAGTGGCGCATGAACAAGCAAAACGCCTTTAATACCACCTCTCTATAGTACTGTGAGCCTAGCATATTATGGCAGTGGGTTGCGCTAACCAGGCATCTGCGAGCCCGTTTGGGATGTACCAGGAGCGGCGGACGAAAAAGAACTTGCGAACAGCAAGCGATCTTCTACATGTTCCCCACAGCTGCGGTATGCTTCAGAGAGTATAAAAGAAACGGGATAGCAGCTCGTTTCTGCCCATATAAAGTAAACTTCGGATTGAAAAAAAAAAAAAAAACATATGGTCCGAGCTGCGTCCCCAAACCAGCCATCTGCGACATTGGCGCCGTGGTTGGTTGCACATTTCAATACCACCTTGGCTCAACCTGCGCCTGTGGACGCAGCCGGTTGACGTTGGAGGCGTAGAAACGCCGCGGCACGTCATTATTGTTGAGCCCATACACAGCTGTCGAACAGGTCTGCAGCCCCTGTAGTCGGTCGCTTGTACGCTTCGAGCGCATGCAACGCTTTAGTTCGCTGCTTCCAAGCGCTTTCCTCGCCGCTATACAGACGAACCGTGACTAGCACGTGCGTGCTCGGCCGCGCAGCGATCGTCATCGACGCTCTCTTGGCTGCGGCAGTGAAGACCGTCGCGCGGCGTTTCCGGCCCCGGGCATGCCGCAAGCTGTACGAGCCGTATGCATCTCGGTTCACCTTCCCCACGGTTCTGGTCACGCTGATCGTGGTCAAGCGCAGTCAACTCGGTTTCATCTTCAAGGCGCTCACCGTCGCCTGGTGCCTCGCCGCGTCCGTCGCAAGGCTCTTCTTGGGAAGGCAGTCGCTCGGTGGCATCCTGATCGGCGCTGCCGTGGCCTCCGTCGAGTACGTGGTCGTCGTGGCGAACGTCTGGTGCTCGCAGCGGACGGCGTCCTTTTTCTTCAGCATCTTAAGCGCTCTCGAAGAGCCGGCGCAGGACCCGTTGTTTTGGTGAAGACACCGATTCATGGAACGAAGGTGTGACGCGGTGCCGCATGCAGCGGGCGGCCTGCTGGGCTCTTCTTGACGCGGGCGAAAAGAGGACTGGTCTTCTGTCTTTTTTTTTCTTTTTCCTTCGTGAGTTTAATAAAAGGTTGTCCTTTTGGGCGGGCGAAAGCTGCGGTCTAAGTCCAGCCTTGCTTAAACGCCAGTCACTCTTGAGCCGTGTTACCGCGGTAGCAATGTAATACTAGCAAGAAGCACGCACTGTCTGCGGCCTTCTAGCGCCACGGGTCAGAAACTAGCTCAGGACGTACGTGAAACGCCACAGGTTAAAGTGCGACTGAGATTCTTCGATCAGTCTGTTGCTCGTGCCTACGGTCGCCTTCTATGTCCGTCTTCGTGACATTAAAAGCACTCAGTGTTTTTCGCCTTTGTCAAAAAACTCTACAAATGCGCTGGCATTGACAGCTCCGCCTTCATGAATGCCCATCTATGGAGATACCCCCGTCTTGCGCTAGCGGATTCCCAATTGTGCCTGCAAATTTTCTAATTTCATCACCCCACCTAATTTTCTGCCGTCCTCAACTGCGCTTCCCTATGGGGTTAGGTTAGAAGCAAACACTTATCTCATCAACCGAATACGTGCGCAGGTCTACACGAAGGTGCCCATCTCTGTAACGGCTCTTGTCTCAAACATTCTGCATTCATGCACAATAGCATCGTGCGTGAAGCGTTTATGAAAGCAAAGGGGTAAGCATGTCGACCCCTGGTTGACGTCGACGTCCGTACGTTCATATACACTTTGTGGTTGCGTAGCCGAACGTTCAGGTAGACGGTGGTGCAGTCACAGCGCACTGCGCCCTCAGACCAAAGCGCCAAATAAGGAAATTGGAGCACGAAAGTTCATGGTGGTACTGCATGTTTTTTTCCCGTGTGCACTCGCCGTACCTTTATACATTTGCACGACTTCGGCACCAAGCTCGCGCTCATAATTGCTCATTAACTTAATTGCACAGATGCTTTGTCGCCAAGTTGACCGTGTGTGTGTGTTTTTTTTTTTCTCCGATGCTTTAAAGTGGCGTGCCGTATTTTACAGCGCGGCTGTTAGCCTCTCGTTGGTCGGCATTTTTCGTGTCCATGTCCGTGGGCAACAATGTAGGCCGATCCTGAAGGTTGTGCAATACCGGGCCGACCCGCGGCGGAGGGAAAGCAGGCTTTAAGCATTCAGCAAAGTGAAGCGAAAAGTGCATGCATTCTTACCGCGGCGACGCGTCAGCTTGCGACGTGGGAGTGACGTCACTAGCATTTCGTATATAAATGAACCAGCCTAGCTAGCAACTGATTTCGTTGTTGTTGCAGCACCGCTATGCATGGGTAGGCAACGCGTAGTTAGGACTCCCGAGGAGCAGCGTGAATACGAGAAGCTGCAAAGGGTAAAAGAAACGGCAATACGACCAGCGGCAGCGTGCTGTCAAAATTACCACTACACTAACCTGGAAGTTTTGGCGGGTTGGTAAGACACGACAAAAAACTTAATGCACACAATCAGACGAGGACGGTGATGAAAGAAGTCTGAGACAAACGAGCGCTGTAACTTGTAAAAAATTATTAAGATCCGCGAAGCGCGGAACATACAGGCATTTTGTGGCCGAACATCGCGCAAGCGCAGCTAGCAAAACAATCAGTGACGGCGCAAGTATAGTAATTCCTTCAAAGTTAAAGCAATCGGCAGCTTGGACACGCGGTACATATTCCCTAAACTGCCTAGTTATTTTTGCCTCGATAATTTCACGCGTCAGTTGGCGGCTGCTTCTCGTGACGATGGTGCAGTCTTGATATATTGTCACGCAGCTCGACTTTATACCGGAGTTTGCACTTTAGCCGGAGCTGGAAAGAACAGTACCATCATCACCCGCCGTGGTTGCTCATTGGCTATGGTGTTGGGCTGCTGAGCACGAGGTCGCGGGATCGAATCCCGGCCACGGCGGCCGCATCTCGATGGGGGCGAAATGCGAAAACACCCGTGTGCTTAGATTTAGGTGCACGTTAAAGAACCCCAGGTGGTCAAAATTTCCGGAGTCCTCCACTACGGCATGCCTCATAATAAGAAAGTGGTTTTGGCACGTAAAACCCCAAAATATTATTAACAGTACCATCATCACTAGGTTCACACTTCTTGCAGTGCAGATCAAGAAACCCTCCGCACTTGTCCCTCACATTTCTACGGTGCTCACGGAGGCGATCATTTACACACCTCCCACTTTAAGCTATATGTCTTACCACAAGAAATCGATATACTATACAAAATCTATTCCGCACATTTGTCGAACTCGTCCTTGTGCTTCTTAATGCACCCAGTCTTGTGCGACGCGCCAGTGATACAGTGCGCTAGTGCTGTTTCCAGTTTTTTTTTTTTTTACAATGCCTTTATTGCTTCATCTGGGGCAATCAGCTATAAGCACTTGCGGTCTGTTGTGGTATGTCACATTACACAGTTCCAGTGGAAAACCGTTCAAAAGGTGATGGGTGAGGCGCATTGATGGACGCCGACGCCTCAACTCATTGCGGTATGGTGATTGACATACGATGGCGCTGTCAGCTACGATGGCAGGTAAAATCCTTCGTTCTAACTGCTTTGTTACAGCTGCGCCGCTGTTTGTGCGCCTGCCGTCCACGCACACGAGGCATATACCTCCCTCCTTGTGACGAGCTGCTCGAGCTTTTCAGCGCGTGCTCCTTGGACATGCACGCAGTGTCCCTGTCGTCTGTGCGCATGTGCACGGTGTCGGCGCGCAGTGTGTGTGGGTGCATCGTGCTTCCGTCTGGTTTGCCTCCCGCTATTCTTGCCTCGTATGCATTTTGTTCCACGGTATGCTGAAGAGGGCTATACGTCGCATGCAGTAGCGCACTTTTTCGCCTGCCGAGTTAAACATAACACGAGTTCCGATTGCGACCAAACTTGCGAGACACCCCTTGCCTCCCTCGCAGCTCTCTTCTTCGACGTGGTGCTGGTGGCCGTGCTGAAGGCCGTGGCGCGCCGCCGCCGTCCCGGTGTGAGCCGCGAGCAGTACGAACGCGAGCCGCTCTCGTCCAGCCTGAGCTTCCCGTCTGGCTTCACCTCGCGCGCCTTCCTCGTCACCCTGATTGTGGTCGAGCACAGCCACCTGTTCCCGCTCTTCAAGCTGCCCTTCCTGGTGTGGTGCATCGCCGTCGCCATCTGCAAGCTCCTCATGGGCAGGCAGTTCCTCGGGGACTCCCTGGCGGGTGCCGTCTTGGGCTACATCGAGTACCACTGTATCGTCAACCCCTTGTGGCTGTCCGAGGGCGCTGCCTCCCTTTTCTTCAACAGCTTCAGTGCCCTCGAAGAGCCCACTTATGACTCGATGCTGTGATTGTGTGGTGCATGCTGGAAGGGAGTACTTCCGTTTTTTTTTTTTATTCAAGGAACTGATCTTTTTCTTTATTTTTCTTGCCTTTGTGTGCGTGCTAGTGTGTTGTGTGCGTGTGTTCTTTTCTAATAAAGCACGTGTGTGACTAAAGGGATTTCCATTAAATTGTGTTCCTTTAGTTTTTCGAACGTCTTCGCGGTGCGTAATTTAGTCGCGCACCAGCAGAAAGGCACCAGTCGTACTGACCTTTGTGTACGTTCGTCGTGGCTTCAGGCGGCTCCACACAACAGACCTGATCGCTAATGTGCCCCATGTTCTCACAAACTGCTCGCGAATTCGCGCTCTTCCTCGTCAGAATCGGTCACTGCTGCGATTCCGCAATGGTCCTCCGGTGGTGGGTGGTTGACAGTGTGCATTAGTTTGGCAAGTTGGTACGTATTGCAGTAATGACGAGCGCAAATTTCGACGACTACGAAAAAGCTAAAGCTAAGCCGATACGGAGTGACCGTTCTTCTCTAGCTGCAGTTTGTCCCCATTTCAAATTAGTTATTTCGATAAGGAGAAGCTTAGGAAAAAGCTCTGTAATCCATATAGTATTCTAGTACGCTTATATAGTGCTAAAAAGTGAGCGGTGACAAAATTACAGCTCGGGGATCGCCGCAGGTCGTTGCTCAAGCGCGGAGTTATCTCCCCAGACGGAGCTGCTAGTGAGAAACAGGGTGTAAATTGAATGCAAAAGGACACAAAGCTCTCGCGCGGAATCACGTGCGTACCAAAGAGCTAGCTGACGCAAGTTGATCTAGCCCGGTGTGCCAAACCACGGTTACGCCACTGCCGGCGTCTAATGTTAAATAATCGTCAATAAAGTGTACGTGTCCAACAATTTGGGTGCTGAAGCCAAACTTTAAAAAAAAAAAAAGATGCTTGCTATCCAGGCAGGTATGCATTAGTTTTGCGCAAACTCCCATCTTGCGGCTCATCATTATCATTTACGCCCTCATTTGTGCCGTCGACGATGTCTTCACGACAATGACTACGAATAGCGCACCGACACGCCGCCATCTACAAATTCAATGGGATGCACACGTTATTCTTGTCCGGGCGGCCGCATTTCGGTGGGGGTGAAATGCGAATACACCCGTTGTTACGAACGGCCTGCAAGGGTACCGACCTAAAAAATTTCCTCAGCCAGCCACAGCTGTAGGGGTGGCGATATTCGGAGAACCAGACCTTGGAACGCGCCGGGCCCGCTGCGATGACTCGCTCTGGGAAAACAATACGCCGCGTCCTCAAGCGAGCGCCACCGGGATGGATAGACGCAGTCGGCGGACCAAGTATTGTTAGTAGATTCACCGTCACCGTCACGACTTGTTTGAAGCGGTGGAACACCTGGACAGAGATATTTTGCAGCGGCCGTCTCACGGGGCTTAGAAGTCATGGACAGACGCGGCGGCCATTGTCTGCAGGGTCAACACTGGGATGAAGAGGCGCCTGCTCGGGGCAGCACCGTGTCTGCGAGAACCCACTCACCTAGGCGTGGTGAGTGCAACCTGTGCGGAAGTCGGGTCGGCTACGATGACTTTGGATGCGTCGTTTGGTCGAACGGCCGTTTTCCCTCACCTAGGGATTTAGGGAGGACAGACTGCACTTAAGGAGCCGTTGGTAGCTTCTCAGTGTGCGTTCCTCTTTCAGTCATGTTAGACTGATGAACTGTAACGTTCTCATGTAAATACTGTAAATAAATCCCATATTCCTCGTTCTCGATGAGAACAAGTCTCTCCTTTCAACAACGTCCTCAGCGTGGATAAGTTGGACGACCGCATGGGCCAGCTACCATCTATTTCATGCCCGACCCCAACCATCACACCGTGTACTTAGATTTAGGTGAACTGTAAAGAACCCCAGGTGGTATAAATTTCCGGAGTCCCCCACTACGGTGTTCCTCATGATGAGAAAGTGGTTTTGGCACGTAAAACCCCATAATTTTTTTTTTCATTCTTGTCCGCTACAGTTTCACCTATTGTGGCCTCTAAAATATACATTTGCTGACGTCACGGCTCTTTGTCCGTGTTCAGCGCAAAGCCTTGCAGTAATTATCAGGCGCTATTTTTTCCGTCATAGCACAGTGGTTAACGTGTCCACCTGCGAAGTGCTCATTACTGCATGGACACGAGGTGGAATCTCTGTGGAGTTGGTAAACAGTTTTATTTGAAGCACTTATTTGGTTACCCTCCCAGCGTTATGGACACATTCATATGTTAGGTGTTCCACCTGTGTTGTAAAAGCTTTGAGTATCACGCGCTGTTGTATTAAGGTTTGTCTGCTTTACAGACCTACTGGGCGTCTATATAGGATGACTTTTATTAGTTTCATTTTTAATCACCTGTAGCATATAGCACAATTCCACTCCGTAAGATGGGTCACTCTGAGAGGCATTCATTACTGACAATAAAAATCGAAATGCATCATCGACTAATTACTAAAATTCAGGTTTTAAACTAATTACCATAATTGCGGCACATATTGCAATCTACAAATTGTTGCCCGTGAGTTTGAAAGGCGTATCCACTTGTGACGAATTCGGGTGGTGACACCAGTTTCGAGAAATGCGTTTCCAAAATGTGCGATGAAATGCATTGATCTTGCAGTTATTTTTGTGCTTCATTGCACAATAATTAGGGGTGTGCGAACACATGAAATTTCGAATGTGAATTGAATGCTCGTTGCTATTCTATTCATATTCGATTCGGAGAATGTATACTATTCGAAATTGTCGAACAGGCGTTTCTTTTCGAATATGAGGGATGGCAGCACTTACTGGAGTTTCGAGAGAGATCTTTGCAAATGAGGCCTGATCCTATATTGACTGCTTCAGGAGCACAGAGGTTGCTGCGTAGAGGCGGATGACCTCTGCTCGCCAGTGAAGCCGCACGCGTGTTGCGTGCGGTCGATCTTGCGAGTGAAAATCGGTGTGTCGTGATCAAGTGGTTTCCGGCGCACATGGGCAGGGATGTGTCGGATCGCGGCAACGCAAACCACAACGAGACGGCGAACGCGGCGGCGCGTGCCTCTGCTACTTCGGTCGACCCGTCGTAGTGGTGGGAAACCAAGGACAGAATGACCTCCTACAATGAAATTGTGAAGTGGTACAGACTAGAGAGAAGGACTATGCCGCCACCTCATCCGAGCTTGACCCGCAAGGAAGCGGTGTTATATCGACAACTTCAGACGGGGTCGTTACTCACCCCGGTGCTGATGAGGCACGTGGGTCCGAGTGTTTGTGAGAGTGACCTGTGTTGTGTGTGCCGAAAGGAGAGAGCCACTGCAGCTCACATCCTTTGGGACGGTGCCAAGAATCCACACGAAGCTTCAACGATGACAACGATCCAGCCGCGGCTCGAGGCCGCAACGAGGTGCCACGATCAAGAGGTCCAAGCCCTGGCCGTCCAGCATATCTGGGCGGCCCTCGAAAGGCAACGACCGAGCGAAACCGGAGGGAGGCTGCCACCCCAAGAAGGGGGGCAGGCGCGGTCGACCAAAGTGAGTAGTGCGGCCATGGGCGGAGTAGAGGCGTCACATGCCGGGAAGATGTCATGGCCGCGTCACGGTGACGCCTCCCTTACAGGGGAAGGCTAATCATTCTGCAGGCGTTCCTAATGAAGTTGCTTCGCTCGCTCGCTCGGCAGTCATTCAGTGCCTCGCTTATAAGTAACCAGTATACGAATTAGTTGTCTTGATTTGATTAGGCAAGGCCATTTATCATCTAACCAGTCTCACTTTTTTTGCATCCCTTTAAAACAATGTGTTGTGCTTGCAGTATCACGCTTTTCTCCTGCAACAAACGCAACCCTGCGCGTGTATCTGGCGATGTGCTGTTGTCTTTGTTTCATCGAATCACCGTAAAGTTGCAAGAGATAACCGAAGGCTCGTTTACAAACTCCTCAGTCGAGCGAACGTGTATACGCTTCCGAAAGGCACTTCATCTTTTTGGAAATAATGCACATAATCCTCTTCTTAAAAAAATGAAATGGACTGCAAACAAACTTCATTTCAAAAGGACCGACTGATGGGCTAGCTGGTACGGCATCACGCGCACTGTAGCGCGAAAGGCAGCGCAGGTGGCGACAGCAAATGCAACCGAACGACGCCGCCCCTGTCTTTTCTGTCGCCCTCGGTGTGCCTTTCGCGCTAGGCAGTGTGCGTGAAACTTTAGTTTTGTTTAGGAATTAGAAAATATTTGATTCAATATTCGAAGTTAATTTTTTTTCTTTCAGTATTTGATTTCATTAGGAAATTTCACTATTCGAACATTCCTAGTAAAACGGCGTTTTCTGGGACAGCAGTTCATTTTTACCGCAAGTGTATAGTGGAGCTTAACAGGTGGTCTTTTCTGACCTATGTTAACACGATTAAAGAAAAAAAAAACTGCGGCATTATGGAGCCGTCATGTTGTGGTTTATTGTCTGACTACGCAAAACTGACATTCGCTCGCTGGCGCCACTGTGTGGGTCAAAATTCCGTTAAGACGGCTTTGCTGGAGCTTGGATTGTCCGCGACGCGAGCTATGCAGGTGGTGGTGGTGGTGGTGGACAAACGTTCTTTGATCGCTCAATTACAACATACGATATAACGCTGAGGATGACAAGGCGGCCCGACGAAGACACGATGACATCGCTGACTACAACGATTGTCATCAGCCTAACAGAATGGACGGACGGGCAGGTGGACAAGGTAAAAACCCTGTTTCAAGAACTCAGCAGCTTTTAGAGTAAAACACCGATGTAGTATAGACGGAAGGAACAGAGAACATAAGTAGTTGCATAGTTGCGCAATACGGATTGTGGTTCTCACTTCTGTAAAGGTAACTCTGTCGTGGCTGTTGGCAACGTCGCAGCAATGTGCTCCGCGGAATGCAGGTAGGGAGGGTCTTTAGGGTTCTGGCCGAACCCGACTTCGCCCGATTTTGAACTTCGTGGGGTTAATTAAGTCACCGTAAACACACGTCCGCCGCTGTGGCTAAGTATATATCTTTCTGCTGATGAGCAGTAGGTCGCGGGTTCGATTTCCAACGCGGCAGCTGAATTCCGTTGCAGGCTGAATGTGAAAATGTCTGGAAAGCTGGCGCCACCGTCGGCGTCACGTGCTATTAGGGATCACGTGGACATAGCGGCCGCGTCGGCTGCTTCGAGAGCGCCGAAGCAAGCTGAAAATGAGAGTTTAAATTCCCTCGTACGCTGCGGTCCTCATTTAGTGGCGAGATTTTCCCGCTTCGAGTGTCTCCTTTACAACGCTCGAAGCACTAGAATAGGTTGTGACTGCCTTTGAAGACGCGCAACATGGTAGGCTACTGCTCGGTGCCGCAGTGCCGGACGTACGCAACGGAGCCCGGTGTCAGCCTTATTCACACGTAGCCGCAGGACAAGAAGCTGCGTGAAGCTTGGCTCGCGAAACATAAAACCGGCAAACAGTCATCGGCTACAACTCGGGTATGCAGCAAGCACAGACGCGAGGAAGATTTCTGCTACGGCGCGGGGTCTGCGATGTTCGGAAAACGCGCGCCGAGACGCTCGCCCGAGTCCGCTGCCCGACTAATGTCATGACGGTTTGGTCTATGAACTTGTCGATGCTATAGATACTGGCAAGCTCACTGGAATGGAAAGAGAGCGGTAAGACGCACATTAAAGAAAGGCATGGCATATGGTCATGTTTGTACGTGTTATGAATTAATGCACTGGATTACAAAAAAGAAGCAGCGGGAATCGCACGCTGAGAACACCAATAAACATACAGTGCGACGCAACTCGAGAAATAATATGAAAACGTCCAAGAATTTAGAAGAAAAAGAAAGATTGAATCGTCGCGACGGCACATCACAGTCCCCGTAGGCGTCGAAGTCTCTACAATGAAATTATTTTGAACGGCTCTGATAGCGCCCACGCAACAATGGTTGCTTGTATACTGTCAAATGCTCATATTCTGCGGCCTAAAGCTCATGGCACGGTGCGAAAACGCGCTCACAGCGAAAGCAAAACATTGTGCGCGGACATGCATGCAGACGCGCAGTCGGTCGCTGCGAATCCGCGCGATCGCTGCATTGAGGCTTCATTCTGTTATGCCCCATTTGGTTATACAGACAGCCCACTCTAACAACATATTTCACATAGTTTACTCTCAGCGTTTGGCTACCTTTCACGCAAGAAGCCGGTTCGGGAGACTCCATCGCGGCGACCGTGCGCAGTGGCATTCACTGTACGTATTCGGTAAAGAGATAGCGTCTGTAAACGATTGTGTGCTTTCAGTTTGCCCAAGATTATTATTTAGACAGTAAAAAACTTCTCTTGTTTCGAAAGTACTTACAGAAACGTCCGGGAGAGCTCGCGCGTGGTGTTTTCAGTGAGCGCTGACAGCAAAACCTATGAAGAGCGCGCCGCGTGATCCCTCATACTACGCCAGCGAGGCGCTTCCGTTAGATGGCGCCTCCGTAACTCCTCGCCGTCAATACCGAGCTGTGAGTGCACGTTAACCCTTTCGCTGTCACGGACGTACCGGTACGTCATCGTGCTTCCCCCCCCACAGTGTCACTGACGTTCCGGTACGTTCTCTATCGAGCGTTCAAAATTTAGCGCCTGAGCGCAAAACGGGCGCTCCTGGATTGGCCGCGCCATCTGTTGACTCTTTCTACAAGTTCGTATAATCGCTCCGACCTGTGTAAGTGCATGTACTGAAGAGTACGGTGCGACTGCCACTTCCCACTTTCTCTTTGCTGAGTGGCGCGGTGGCTCCGCGTTCGCTGGCTCATGCGTCGCGCGCGTGTATTTATGGGTTCAAGGGTTGTTCTGCCATCTCCGCTGGAAGGTTTTTATTTTTCTTCTGTTGGTGTGTCTGCTACGGCGCGTCAAGTTCAGGCACACGTGCCGTTGCCTCTCCGAAAAGAGTGACTCGATTGCTGCTTTCGCTCTCTCGCCGCACCCTCGCTTCCGACTTGCAGCAGTAAACGTAAAGCCCTTCGAACTTTGTTTAGCCTTTTTCCATCTCCCTCCGTCTTCTTGATCACGCAACGTCCCATTTCTCTCCGTTGTGCGGGCGACTGAAAGCGCATCCTCCTCCCTGCGCGCCGTTACTTTCGGATGGCTGAGCGCGCGGGACCTTCGTCTGCTCATTGGAGTGGTGGCTCAATTCCGATTCAGAATACGAGCCGAGCTCGGACTCAGACAGAGTCGCATGCGAGGAAGAAGGTTCCGCATCG
Source organism: Dermacentor variabilis (assembly GCF_050947875.1). Taxonomy (NCBI): domain Eukaryota; kingdom Metazoa; phylum Arthropoda; class Arachnida; order Ixodida; family Ixodidae; genus Dermacentor; species Dermacentor variabilis. Next base: position 38,348,741 of record NC_134568.1, read on the forward strand.
TCAGATTCGGATGTTGAACGGGTTTTATAGTCAGGCTGATGATGATGATAATGTTTACTAACAACAGCTGCAGAACACTGAAATGTGCATATTGCATTGACTATGATATTTGTATGCCAATCATAATCAAAAATAAATTGCTATGTTCATTCCCTGTTATGCTCGTTCCCTGAAACCAAGCCGACACTGGGGGTGCGTCACGGCCAGAAAGGTCCGACCGCGAAAGGGTTAAAGAACCCTGCGGGTGGACACAATTGATCCGGCGCTATCCGCTAAGCCATCTCTCATAGCCACTCCGTTGCTTTGGGACAGCCTGGAGTACGGACACAAAAATCATGGCAAATCACTTTAATGGCAAAAACGTGGCAAAAACTGTATTAGTTTCTTGCGTAGCTCCGTGTTACTCTAAGGTGGATGGCAATTTTCCGCTTACACAAAATTGTTATTATTATTTTATTATTATTATTATTAGTGTTGTTATTGATTTGGTAATTTGACTCCATAGTTAGAACTCGTTAGTCTCAATTTCTTGAGGGTGGAAAAAAATTCTCATACGATTACGATACTCACTAATGCAAATTCGAGTGCAGCTGTATGCGTGTTTTCATTTCGTGATATATTGGCTGGCGCGGACAACCTATCTCGCGCGGCACGTCGCAAACGAGCCAAGTGTGGCGCGACTGCCTCGCTAATCGTGTGAACGGGAGAGGCAGCAAGCGGGTGACGCCTGGGCGCGATTCAGAGCCGCCGCCGCGGACAGACCTCCGCTCATGCAGCGCTTTTTGACGCTCTCGCCGCATGCCTTATCGATGGCGTCATCGGTGAACAGACGACGCGCGCTCTAGCGCAATCTCGGATCGATCGTCGCCGCAGAGAGCTCGCATACAAACTAGCGGTAAAACGCGCGCGCCGCACCGCCGTTGTTAAAAGCAGCTGCGGCAGAGCGGCCACAGTTTTCTACGAGTAGCTCACTAGGCCACACGAACTGAAATATACCTGGTAGCGAAGCTTCCATAGGAGCACATACGTTCAAAACATGGCGGTTCATCGGCGGTTCATGGGGCTTAGCGCCATCTGTATGTGGAGGGAACACTTCCGGTGGAAGAAAAAAATAAAGTTGCGCCATATGTGTTAAAAACAGAAGTGACGTCATTTTGTTTTCGAAGTCGCGAAATTTGTTTTGTTGGCCTGCCTTTATTCAAATATATATTCAAATGCCCCGCCATTCGACTTGATGGGCGTTTCGAGCTTTCAGCGTGAAAAGCGATGCAGGAAAAGGCCAGCCGTACGGTTGTCGAAATCGCGCCCCTGCACAGAACATACTTTTTAGTAAAGCAATGAAGGGGGCTAGTTGGTGTACGTTCATGATTATATTGCGCTTAGTGTTACACTGATGATTTAAGTGAAGGACAGGACGTAGACGTACGTTGTGCTACTTACGTCCACGTCCTGTCCTTTACTTAAATCGTCAGTGTAACGCTAAGGGCAATATAATCAAGAACATACTTTCCTTGGAGGCCAACGAAAGCTTTAGGTGCATAGAGTGCCGATTCTATCGTCGGATGCCAAGCCCGTCGGCCAGCGCAGTCGCACGAAAACAACTACACAATTATCTGGCGGTCGTAACTCACTACTTTTGACTGAACAGATTAAGAAGCGATCAAGCTACCCGCGTCACCAAATTCAGACAAACTTCGACAAGCAAAAAAGCGCAACGTGTGAGGGGGGCATATTTCAACAGGTGAACTTTACGAGCTCGCCTTTCTGCACATTTCATCAGATGCATGCATTGCATTGCGAGTGATAGCGGCGTCAACGCCCCCTGTAACGATGGGCGCTGAAAAGAAATGTATTTATTACTACTAATAAAAGTAAATGAACTTCTATTTTCTTAACTCATCACGAATATATAAAATTGACCAGGAATTTTATTTTCGTTGAATGAATCTAACTGTCTCGCTTGAATAAAAAACCTTTTTTTTTTCTTTCCCAATGTTTGTTCCCTCCAAACATAGTCGTGCTTCAATCGCTGCTCCCAGAACCCCCCTTGCTGATGTCGGTGACAATTTGTACTGAACCGCTTTTTGCCCGAAGCTTCGCGACCTATAGGGCGCTATTCTCGACACGCATGGCGGCTGCACGGCCGCCATTATCCGCCATGTTTACTCTCTGATTGACTGTCGAGAGGTCACATGCTTTGAGATTTGAGCGGAAGTTTTACATTTGCGTTTTCATCAAGATGACGAAACGTGACGTGGAGCTGCAAATTTTATGGACTAATACATTTTTTTTGTCCTTGGCAGATATATTGGGATGTTAGCGCTTCAAAAAGAATGTGAGCGGTAGCGTACAGAAGCCAGTGCAATGCATCTGTAATTTCGCGAATATGTGGTGGCGATCCAAGATATGCGCCATGCCAGCTTGCTGATTGGCTGAAGGAATATCCCGTGAGGAGCGTCACAGGAAGGGCTATTTCGTAAACGTCATTTTGACGATGCGTGACGTTGCGCTGAGCCGCAATTGCTGAGATTTCCCGCAATTTTTGGTGCGGCGAGCCACGCGAATTATGCTAATGAGCAGCCATATGCAATGGCAGCCGAGATGAATGCGTATCGCCAAATTTTCCCCGTCGTTCGGCGCCATCAGAATCTTTTGTTCATAACGCGTGCTCATAGTATTTGCATCGCTCCCGGGTGGTGTTGGTATTTGTGTTCCTGTCCATCATTTTTTAAAAGAACGTGTTTATACGAAATAATATTGGTTGAATGTATAGCAAACATTCGGCAATGTTGTCCACTTTTCACTGCTGTATTTGTATTGTAATCAAGATTAATGCCTTTTCGCACAATCAAAAGTTATGACAACGGCGTCTTTCTAATTTATAAAAAGAAATGTACGCAAGGCGGCGCCTTGAAATTTCCTCCCGCGGTCAACTAAAAACGTTGCCCGCGGTGCGAGTAACCAGCGAAGTGAACAATACGTGGCAGCGCCAGCGCTTGCGTCGCGCTAGTGGATATGTCTGGCGCCCGCAAAGCTATCGGCGATATTCGGCCGTTCCTCAGCCATGGATCCCAGTCGGGCTGAGTGACTTGCTTTTCACAAGATAGCGATAATGTGGCCTAGAACGTGCGCGCATCACCACTGGTAGGTCGCTTATGTTGTCTCAAGGAATAAAACAAGCGCATTGGCGCCAACATACGATGACTTGTTCCATTTCCCGGGGACACGCCTCCAAGCTATTGAAGCAGACGACGGCTTGTACGCAGCAGACGACGGAAGCGAAAAGCGTTTTCGACGGAATAATCATGCGCTTTGAGCTAGCTGCTTTATTTTTACTGTGGAGGAAAACTGTTTTGCTTTACCGAGAACGTTACGTTCAGCGCCTTCATTTCAGTTTCTTAGGCAAAATGTCAAGTTGGCGTTACGTTACGAAAGCAAAATGGGCCATTTTGCCATCAGCGCCATTTATTTTAGCCATCAGCGCCATTTATTCGCGTCGCGTCTACGTCACGCATCGAAGAAAATGGCGGAATGTCCAGAATAGCGCCCCTATTTGGATCGACCTTGGAGCCACTGCGGCAGTCACGTGTCAGCATGAAAATCTCACCTCCTCTCTGTAGGTGCGAGATGTCGCGTGCTTTTTCCTTCGTCTGCACGTCGGCTCTGTGTTTACGTTCTTCGTACTTCGTTCTGAACGCGAGTCATATCTTACGAAGATGACAACGTCGTTGCCACTGATCGTGTTGCTGTGCACTGCTGCGGCGTGGCCGCGTTCCAAAGTCGAGAATGAGTTACAGGGTGTCGCCTCCGCGTCCTTTGTTTCAGGGTCCCATTTGTCGCACAAGATCGGATATAGCGCAATGTCTCTAAAAACCTTTCCATCAGGACGTCGCGGTTTAGACTCATCATTGTAAAAAATCTCAAGCCATGACAATCGAAACAAACGCGATCACGAGACCAAACCGAGCAAACCAAACAAGCGCAAGCGAGAGCTGACGCGAGCTGAGGATAGTACAAAACGAGCGGTCCTGCTTAGGCGGGTCCGCATGCCACCAGTTTCCCTTGCGCACGTCACTGAAGGGGCCGCTTTCATCGGTCACCGCCGCTCGCGACGCGTGTCTTTCATCTCACGCTCCGCGTTCGCTCTTTCATACTTTGCTGTTGTGCTCGTTCGCTCGGTTACGCCGACGCTCGCCGCAGGAACAGGTGCCTAAAGGCCCAACCACTGGCACGCGTCTGCAAGCTTCGGCACGCGTCGACAAGCGAGCGCTTCGCGTCGCGTGTCGGTCGGAGGAAAAGGGCACGCCACCACTGGACACAAGCTCTGACGCGCGCCGAAGCTCGCTCCTCGGCTGTAGCGCACTATTGCTCGACTATTTTGTCTTCATCCGTCAAAGTCCGGCCTAAAACAGCCTGCTGTAAACTAATCTTGAAACAATAAGTCAGTGATCTGTATGCCCTTTTAGATGTAAAAAACACGTTTGATAAATGAATGTGTGCCTGCCGCAACATTTTCGTTTTATCTTTGAAGTAACAATAGTACACTAGATATCGACATCAGCGCTCGCGCTCGCGCGTCGTCTGTCTACAAGATCACTTTGCAAACACTTGCACGACGATGCCATTTCACATCAAAAGCTGTTGTACCATTTCATTTTTTGGTAGCGCATTGCAGAGCCAACTATGTAAGAATTAGGCGTGCAAAGTATAATTGAAAAAATCTGTGTGAGAAATATTGTCACGCAGTAGTGACGGTGAAAAATGATGCAGACTCAATCGCAACGATGGCGGCGAGCAATGTCGTCGATCGTCGAAAACCTCATCTGCGGGTCAAGCGCGTCGGTTTTCATATATCAGTCGTCGAAAGTTCCAGCGTATTCGCTGGTGCCCGCGCGCCTTCTAGAAACTACTACACAATTCGTGTCCCATATGCAATCAGATTATACAAGGTTCGTCGACAACCAGACAACCGACAGAAAAATCGATAACATTCGCGAAACTTCCGATACGTGCAGGCGCATCCTGCGCCGAGCGATAACGTTTAACATATTTTAGCCGGTGAAATACGGTCACCGGATACAGATAATGCATCCGTGTTACTGTAATTATGCTTGTTGCTGGTGCATGAAAGAAACGTGAAAGAATACGTTCTGAGAAAATCAGAAAAAGAGAATTCAAACACCTGTAGCACTCACACACGCAAAGAAAAAACAGCTAGAAAAGCTAAAATTTACGTAATCCGAAGCTTGTCTCCTCCAGATTCTTGATTCTGTCAAATCTTGCCCATGGAGCACCTCATTTATTATCCTAGGTTGTTGATCAGGAGGCCTTCACATCGAGTGTATTGCTAGAAAAAAAATTAACAGTGTAAAGCCCATGTCCTATTGTAACTGGTTTCAACATGTCAAGTTTGTCTTTCTGGACATTAATGAAATAAGGCACCGTGAGGTAATACAAGCTTGAGAATTGGAAGGTTTTAATAGGTGTATTTTGTTGCCCTTTGCCAAGTCGTACTATTGAAGCGCTTATTCAAATGTATGGGGCAGCTCATTTGCATAATATATATATATATATATTATATTATATTATATATATTCTTTGAGGCACACGATAATTTCTGTGGCATATCATTTTATTGTACAACACTGGATACAGTAGCCAACCATTATTAAAATTCGGAAGAAATTAATAGCACACTGCATATAATCAGGCATATAGCACTTTATGGCACTTTCTTAATTCATGCCTTTTTTTGTTTGCACAAAAGCTGCTGCACTGAAATAATATACTAATACATACTTAAAAAGCACAATTTTATACTACAATAATAATAAATCAATAAAATGTTTATTATAGTGCCAGGAACAGCTAAAGAGCCTTCGTACTGCATGGTGCACTTAAAGTGCAATATGTGAGGCAAAATGTACAGAAAACATGAATGTGGTACACACACACGCAAAAAAAAAAAAATACGCGAGATAGAGAAACAAATAGACAAAAAAGCAATCGAGCAAGAGTAAAAGTGAGTTAATCATACATGACTATCTACAGATACACAAAACACAGGAAATGAACTCTGAAGTATGTCAATACAGGCACAGTTCTTATTATGTGTTTTGGAGTCGAGTCATATATAGCACAGTCTTGCAACAAGGCCAGACAAAGAATGTGGAATTTTTCGAGGTATACTGTTGCGGCACGAACAAATGCATATGATCAAGAAGATTTGGGGAATGTATAATGTCATGGACCTCCTTATACAGGAACGAAAGGTCTGATTAACTATTGAATCTAGAGGTACAAGTTGAAGTATATTTGAGAAGGCTCAACTGTGGTTGCCAGAATGGAAAAAAGTGATGCTTGAACATAGATATCAATTTATTCTGGACGCGTTCAGTGAGGTCAGAATTAGATTTGCACGTTGCACCCCCTCCTACAGAGGCATACTGTAGTAGTGGAAGGCACACAGCAGAATACAATTTCACAAACACAACAGGTGAGTGGAAATCATGCAATACACAGCATGCAATTCCAAGAGCGTGAAATGCATATTGTGTAATTATATGGGTGTAGCGAAGCTTAGCATTTTGTCGAAGTGCACACCAAGACCTTTCATTTCATCGACCCTGGGCAGTGGAGCATCTCGTAGGTTTTATGAAAATTGCACATGGTGTGCTTTCCGCATATAACTTAATGCCATAGTATTGGAAGCATTCAAGAGTACCTTATTGTTTCTTCACCAGTTTGAGGTGAAGATATCTCTTTTTGGAGGTCGATGCAATGGTGAACACTATTGACAGTCTCAAATTGTTTTAAGTCGTCGGCACACAAATCCACGCTGTTCATTTGTTAAAATGCTCTTAGCACTAACAGAAAGCAAAGAATGCACTACCGATTCAAACACTTTCGCCGCACTGCAGAGGATAGATATGGGTGGCAGTTAGGAACTGCACATCTAGCGCCCGATTTGTGCATGGGCAATGTCCACGCTACCTTCCGAGTGCTAGAAAACGCACTGGACTTTAGGGAACTATTGAAGGTGCTTGTAAGAACAGGGAACAAGTATGCTTCCATACGTCTTAAACACTGCAGAAGAAATACCATCAGCACCACAAGAAAAGGAAGGTTTGAGGTGCTTCATACACTTGAAAACAAGGTTTTCATTGACTGATAGCGTACACACCGTGCCAGACTGGGAATGAGGCTTACTTGAAGCATATTTCACACCATATAGCGAACAGAAATGTTCTGCAAGGACATCAGCAGTGTTAGAGACATCATCACCATTTTTATCAAGAAGACACACATCTGTGGCGCTCTTTTTAGGAGAGGGAGAGTGCACGAAGCTCCAGAAATATTTTGAATTATGTGTCACAATGGCTTCAACACAACTAATGTGGTCGTAGTAATAATAATAATAATAATAATAATAATAATAATAATAATAATAATAATAATAATAATAATAATAATAATAATAATAATAATAATAATAATAATAATAATAATAATAATAATCAGCCTGTACGAAGGCCTCTCCCTGTGATCTCCACTTACCCCTGCCATGCGCAAACCGATTCCTACTAGCCCCCCCGAATTTCCTAATTTCATCGTTCCACCTAGTCCTCTGCCGCCCTCGACTGCGTTTCCCTTCTCTTGGTACCCATTCTGTAACCCTAATGGTCCAACGGATATCTAACCGGTGCATTATATGACCTACCCAGCTCCATTTTTTTCTCTTGATGTCAATTAGAATATCGCCTATACCCGTTTGCTTTCTGATCCCCAAACCGCTCTCTTTCTCTCTCTTAACGCTATGCCTAGCAATATTCGTTCCATCGCTCTTTGCGCGGTCCCTAACTTGTTCTCAAGCTTCTTTGTCAGTCTCCAAGTCTCTGCCCCGTATGTCAGCACTGGTAAAATGCACTGATTGTACACCTTCCTTTTCAATGATAATGGTAAGCTTCCAGTCAGGAGCTGACAATGTCTGCTGTATGCGACTGTCACAAAAGTCGCGTTATTTCTTGAATTCTCCACCCCCATTAAGCTTCGCTTCTTTAAGAATGGGCCGCAAGCCTACGTGCTGCACTGTTTCGCAAACGGTAGGGAACGTGATCTTGGGCACATCCAGAGCACGTCAGCTGTGTGTCTTCGTGACTGCTGTTTTGTGTGTGATTAAATTGTTCGCCGGAGAAGGTGACCGCTGGTGGTCGAAACCATGGTGGCTACACACCCGGGCTACGTCAAGCTCGGTGCGTCCGCCGCTGTTCTTTTGTGTGCTATTAAATTGCTTGCCAGTGAAGGTGACCGGTGGCGTAGAGGTAGAACACCCGCCTCGCGTGCAAGAGGTCCGTGGTTCGAATCCCGGTGCCGGCAATTTTCCACCGGATTAAAAAAAAATCCCCGTGTTGATAAAATTGCACAAAACAGGCCTGGAGTGTGGCCTGATCCCGGTGACCAGAACCGGTAACGCACTCCCTCACCAGAGCAGGATTGGCCACCCTGGTGCAGTACTTGGCCACAACCTCCTATGAACACAACAATCAAACCCCGGCCCTCAGTCCCCAGCAGCTGCGAAGCAACTGACCACGGCGGCGGTCAGACCTGCGACGCAGCAGAGGGTGCTAAGAATCACTGGCTCCGGACAGGCCGCCATTGGAATATGAACCTGGCAACGTTTAACGCTAGAACGTTATCTAGTGAGGCGAGTCTAGCAGCGCTATTGGAGGAATTAGAGGCCAGTAAATGGGATATAATAGGGCTCAGTGAAGTTAGGAGGCTAAAAGAAGCATATACAGTGTTAAAAAGCGGGCACGTCCTGTGCTACCGGGGCTTAGCGGATAGAAGAGAACTAGGAGTCGGATTCCTGGTTAATAAGAATATAGCTGGTAACATACAGGAATTCTATAGCATTAACGAGGGGGTGGCAGGTCTTGTTGTGAAACTTAATAAGCGGTACAAAATGAAGATTGTACAGGTCTACGCCCCTACATCCAGTCATGATGACCACGAAGTCGAAAGCTTCTATGAAGACGTGGAATCGGCGGTGGGTAGAGTGAAAACTAAATACACTATACTAATGGGCGATTTTAATGCCAAGGTAGGCAAGAAGCAGGCTGGAGACAAGGCAGTGGGGGAATATGGCATAGGCACTAGGAATAGCAGGGGAGAGTTCTTAGTAGAGTTTGCGGAACAGAATAATATGAGGATAATGAATACCTTCTTCTGCAAGCGGGATAGCCGAAAGTGGACGTGGAGGAGCCCGAACGGCGAGACTAGAAATGAAATAGACTTCATACTCTGCGCTAACCCTGGCATCATACAAGATGTGGACGTGCTCGGCAAGGTGCGCTGCAGTGACCATAGGATGGTAAGAACTCGAATTAACCTAGACCTGAGGAGGGAACGGAAGAAACTGGCACAGAAGAAGCCGATCAATGAGTTAGCGGTAAGAGGGAAAATAGAGGAATTCCAGATCAAGCTACAGAACAGGTATTCAGCTTTAACTCAGGAAGAGGACCTTAGTGTTGAAGCAATGAACGACAATCTTGTGGGCATCATTAAGGAGTGTGCAATGGAAGTCGGTGGTAACTCCGCATGGCAGGATACCAGCAAACTATCGCAGGAGACGAAAGATCTGATCAAGAAACGCCAATGTATGAAAGCATCTAACCCTACAGCTAGAATAGAACTGGCAGAACTTTCGAAGTTAATCAACAAGCGTAAGACAGCTGACATAAGGAAGTATAATATGGATAGAATTGAACATGCTCTCAGGAGCGGAGGAAGCCTAAAAACAGTGAAGAAGAAACTAGGAATTGGCAAGAATCAGATGTATGCGTTAAGAGACAAAGCCGGCAATGTCATTACTAATATGGATGAGATAGTTCAACTGGCTGAGGAGTTCTATAGAGACTTATACAGTACCAGTGGCACCCACGACGATAATGAAAGAGAAAATAGTCTAGAGGAATTCGAAATCCCGAAGGTAACGCCGGAAGAAGTAAAGAAAGCCTTAGGAGATATGCAAAGGGGGAAGGCAGCTGGGGAGGATCAGGTAACAGCAGATTTGTTGAAGGATGGTGGACAGATTGTTCTAGAGAAACTGGCCACCCTGTATACGCAATGCCTCATGACTTCGAGCGTACCGGAATCTTGGAAGAACGTTAACATAATCCTAATCCATAAGAAAGGGGACGCCAAAGACTTGAAAAATTATAGACCGATCAGCTTACTGTCCGTTGCCTACAAAGTATTTACTAAGGTAATCGCAAATAGGATCAGGAACGTCTTAGACTTCTGTCAACCAAAGGACCAGGCAGGATTCCGTAAAGGCTACTCAACAATAGACCATATTCACACTATCAATCAAGTGATAGAGAAATGTGCAGAATATAACCAACCCTTATATATAGCTTTCATTGATTACGAGAAAGCGTTTGATTCAGTCGAAACCTCAGCAGTCATGGAGGCATTACGGAATCAGGGTGTAGATGAGCCATATGTAAAGATACTGGAAGATATCTATAGCGGCTCCACAGCCACCGTAGTCCTCCACAAAGCAAGCAACAAAATCCCAATAAAGAAAGGCGTCAGGCAGGGAGATACGATATCTCCAATGCTATTCACAGCGTGTTTACACGAGGTATTCAGAGACCTGGATTGGGAAGAATTGGGGATAAAAGTTAATGGAGAATACCTTAGTAACTTGCGATTCTCTGATGATATTGCCTTGCTTAGTAACTCAGGGGACCAATTGCAATGCATGCTCACTGACCTGGAGAGGCAAAGCAGAAGAGTGGGTCTAAAAATTAATATGCAGAAAACTAAAGTAATGCTTAACAGTCTCGGGAGAGAAGAGCAATTTACAATAGGCAGCGAGGCACTGGAAGTCGTAAGGGAATACATCTACTTAGGGCAGGTAGTGACGGCGGATCCGGATCATGAGACGGAAATAATCAGAAGAATAAGAATGGGCTGGAGTGCGTTTGGCAGGCATTCTCAAATCATGAACAGCAGGTTGCCACTATCCCTCAAAAGGAAAGTGTATAACAGCTGTGTGTTACCAGTACTCACATATGGGGCAGAAACCTGGAGGCTTACGAAAAGGGTTCTACTCAAATTGAGGACGACACAACGAGCTATGGAAAGAAGAATGATAGGTGGAACGTTAAGGGATAAGAAAAGAGCAGATTGGGTGAGGGAACAAACGCAAGTTAATGACATCTTAGTTGAAATCAAGAAAAAGAAATGGGCATGGGCAGGACATGTAATGAGGAGGGAAGATAACCGATGGTCATTAAGGGTTACCGACTGGATGCCAAGGGAAGGGAAGCGTAGCAGGGGGCGGCAGAAAGTTAGGTGGGCGGATGAGATTAAGAAGTTTGCAGGGACGGCATGGCCACAATTAGTACATGACCGGGGTTGTTGGAGAAGTATGGGAGAGGCCTTTGCCCTGCAGTGGGCGTAACCAGGCTGATGATGATGATAATGATGATGATGAAGGTGACCGCTAGCAGTGTCTGAACCACGGTGGAAACACGCCCGGCATACGTGAAACCGTCTTCGTCTGCAGCTATTGTTTTGTGTGAGATCAAGTTGACTGCCGGTGAAGGTGACCGCCAGTGGAGTGTGAACTACGGCGAGATCCAGTGTGCGCGTGTGTGATCCATGTCTAGACGGCAAGAGGTGAACGCCGACGCCTCGAGAGGCTTATAAAAACGCACCGATCCCACACTTCGGCAGTCTGCTCCGGGGACGGTAAACGAACACCGAGCAACTCCCGGGCAAATAAGCTGCCGACATGACGCCCCGACACCGAACACCGACAGCCGCCGTGGAAGCCAGCCGCCGACGTCGAGGCGCCGACTTCGAGGGTCGCTTACGGGCCGCATCGGTTGGGACGGACTGTCGGTGCGCCCGGTTGGCTGCATGTCACTTTTGATTCTGTGGACTGTGGACTCCAAATATTTGCTTTCCCAATTATTGTTTAGGAATGTAGATTGAACTGATGTTCATTGTTCACGTTGCGATTGCACCTCGTAATTGTTCAACATTGTTACACCTGTTCTTTGGAATTGTCACTTTTATACCTTTTCTGTGTAACATATTCACGTCCAATACTTAATAACGGCAGTTTGTTTTGTTGATGAGAAATCGCGTTAAATTACTGCCCTTTGCTTGATTTCGTCAGGCCTTTGTTTCGTTCACGACGGCAATTGGCGAAGCCAGGCACCAGACTCCACCCCTTATGCCACTGCTCAGGAGGAGCTAACGCATCGACTCTGAGTCGTGACAGTGATCCAACCCATTTTTATTCTTCTGTGAATTTCCTTCTCATGATCCGGGTTCCCTGTGATCAATTGACCTAGGTAAACGTACTCCTTCACAGACCCTAGAGGCTGACTGGCGATCCTGAACTCTTGTTCCTTTGCCCGGCTATTCATCATCTTTGTCTTCTGCATATTAAGCTTCAACCCCACTCTTACACTTACTCTATTAAGGTCCTCAATAATTTGTTGTAATTCATCTTCATTGTTGCTGACTAGAACAATGTCTTTGGCAAACCAAAGGTTGCTGAGATATTCGTCGTCGATATTTACTCCTAAGCCTTCCCACTTTAATAGCTTGAACACTTCTCCCAAGCACGCCATGAATAGCACTGGAGAGATTGTGTCTCCCTGTCTGACGCCTTTCTTTATAGGTATCTTCCTGCTTTTCTTTTGCAGAATTAAGGTAGCTGTAGGACCTCTGTAGATATTTTCCAAGGTATTTAAGGACTGCAAGGGGGTGGACAGGAAGGCCTGTTCCCAAGTATAATAATAATAATAATAATAATAATAATAATAATAATAATAATAATAATAATAATAATAATAATAATAATAATAATAATAATAATAATAATAATAATAATAATAATAATAATAATAATAATAATAATCTTAGTGGTAACATGGCACTCGAAACTAATAAAAAGGCTGATGCCTGTACGCTAGAGCGTCTGATAGCCAGCCATCTAGAGCAGGAATTTGCAGGCTGCAGAAGGCACCCCCATCCCCTCCGTGTGCGCGCACACACACGCACACACACACTTGCTGACGTAATAGTTCTGCAGAAACCCGCAAAGTGGGGGGAAGTAATTAATAAAGACATCTACCCTATCGTAGCAATTGCTAAAAAGGAAACCCATACGGGTTTCGTATGGGTTTCCTTTGTGTTGTTTGTATTGCTACAAAGGAACCTGTATGGGTTTTCTTTGTAGGAATTGCTACGATTGGGTGGATGTCTCATTTTTGCTTTATTACACACATTTGCTCAATCACACAACACGACACACATGCACACAGTCGATGGGTGCACAACACACAGGAGTGTCAATTCAGTACGGTCGCAAGGAAGGGGAATCCAAATGGCCAAGGGGATGGAGAGAAAGCTCTGTATTCCAGATATAATCATGGAGTTCTGGTGTCGGGACATACATGCGTGATGGGGCTCAGGTTGTGCTGACCACTTGTTCAGGCGAACTGAAGAAGAAAGACGAGTGCTGTCCAGATAGCCGTGAAGCACCCTGCAGAATAGACAGACTAGCGTAATGTTGCGCTGGTATTGCAGGGTGTGCCACTTGAGGGCTTTGAGGCAATCCTCGTAGGCTGGCATGAGCTTGCGACAACCAAAAAGACAGTAGAGGGTGCGTGATGTCCGGCGCTGCTGAACAAGCTCAAGTTTGTTAGCTAAGCGAGATTGGTACGGGGACTATGTTGATGAGCAGTAATGAAGTCGTGGCAGAATGATAGAAGCGTACAGCGCTCGGAAAACCTCAGGTCATCAGGGAAGGGAGACATGGGACACAAACCCAAAAATGGGCCGACCCTTCGATACAGTGCCGGTGACAAATGCGGAAAAGTTGAGAAAAGAGCTAAATGTTACACCCAGAATGGGAAGGGCCCGAGCTGTCTTTGTAGAAGTGCCTCTGAGGAAGAAGGTTGGACACGCAGCAGTTTTGTCGTGGTTGATGCGCATGGCAGCACTTTTTGCAGTGCTACTACAAAGTTTGTTATTGTAGGTCCAGTCGTTCACCTTTACAGAATGTATTTATTTCAAGCACATATGCTGCACATAAGCATAATGTTGCAGTGGAAGTGTTAACTTGTTAATCAAACACATTCTGCAAAGATGCATTAGGAACTTGGTTTTTGAGTTGATATTTTTCCTGACTACAGTTTATAGTAGCGCAGCAAGAACCATTTTAGTAGAAGCTGAAGAGATTTGGGCAGTTTAAGCATAGCGACCGCACAAAGCACTGATGACACCTTTTCACCTTCCCCACGATGCACTCACACACCATCTGCACTTTCCTTAAACAAAAAGTAAGATAAAAGATCAATTACAGTTTCATTGATTCAGTACTTGCTGCTTCCGAAGCAGGCATCGAAGCAATCCTAGTATACGCTGCTAGATGCATAGGTCTTGCATGATGCAAGTCCTGCTATGCACTGCACATGGTGCAGACGTTGCAAACAGATCATTTCTTTTTGCAGTGCTCAAGGACACACTGATTCAAACATGACTGCGCTGTGTCACGTATACCCTTCAGTGCGTCAGTGTTCTTGAGTGCTGCACGAGCGATTTATCCCCAACTAGCCCAAACTACGCATGAACTTGAAAGAAGTGAGTGAAGTACAGTGAACTTGTACTGAACGGGATTCACATGCCGAATAGAAGACCGCACTGTCAGCTGAAACGGACGGCACGGCTGATGATGTATACTTACTTCTCATTGCAGTTCGGCTACTAGCGTCTTTCGCTTTCGAAAGTTATCTTTGCCACTGGAAACAGCGCAGAGCTTTCCCGTTAAACTTGAGTCAACTGAGACCACCCAAAACACGCCGCGGTTGACCACCCGAAGTTCCACACGGTTCATTCACCACATTACACACCACACGAAGTCAGGAGCGCCATATTTTAAATCGCTGCAGCGCCAAACGGAACTGAAAATTCATTGCCTTCGACAGAGTTTCTCAGCTGATTCAAAGACGGCCATTCGTAACTACACAAGAGGACTGATAGCACCCCAAGCGCAGAAGATTCTCTCTGGCACTCCTCCCTCAAGGGAACGCCGCGTGCAGGTCATCTGGGCCCCTGGTCACTCGGGTCTGGCTGGAAACAAAGCCGCCCACGATTCCGCCCGAGCTCTCACAAACCGGGCGCATCATCCTTCTCCTGCGTCTTCCGATCCCGACCAGCCCTTTGTTCTGCATCGCGGTCACGCGCGGGACCGAATGGTCACGTTCAGAGAAATTCTCCTACACTACCGCAGAGAGCGGTTACGCTACTCCCCAGCACACAAAACACTGAATAAATCTCAATCCACCATTTGGCGACTACTTCAGGCACGAACTTTTCCGGACCCCGTGCTTTACAACCGCATTTACCCCGATGCATACTCCCCACTCTGCAAAGCGTGCGAGGCCCGCGCTGACCTCGATCATATTATCTGGCAATGCCCCAAAGCCTCACCCACCAACACTTCCCGCACTAACACACGCATCATAACTACGGCCGAGCAGTGGGAGACATTGCTGCGCAGCTTGGACCCAGAGGAGTAGCTCTGGGCCGTCCGGATGGCCGAAGACGCCGCCAGAAAGCAAGGACTGGCCGCCGTCTGAGGAAGGGGGGGTATTGGGGGTTAGTCTCCCGACCCCCGCCACCCCTGAACCCCATCAAGGACATACTAAAGCTTTATCTCTCTCTCTCAGCTGGGCTCGTTCACTGGCCAGTTACGACCTCGATGGACGCGCTAGCTAGGCCTACGCGTAACGTAAACAACATCGGCGATAGGCGAGTGCTGATTATCCAGACTTCGGAGCTCGTAAACATGTCTCCATTCGTTTTGAGCATAAGAAAATACACATACACCAACTACACACGTTGCAGCAATCGTGATTCGGTTGGATGTTTTAGCAGACGATCGCACTGAGACCGGTGGAACCCAGTGAGCAGGTTGGATTTATCGGCGCGTTTCGAAGTCGGTTCGTATCCAGGTCGCACTGCCACAACCTACGGTCGTCGGTCGTGTCGTTGTCAGCCTACTATTACAACACTGTCTTTCAGCAACACTGTCGCGCGCGTCGTGCGTCCAAAGAACTCGGGCGATTGTTGGTGTCGGCGCGTTGGCACGGGCGGCCATCATAGGTATAGCAGCCGGAGGCTTTGCAGCCTCCGATTGGTTGACGCCGGCGACGGTCGCAGCCTCTCATTGATGAACGCCGGCGAAGCTTCGCCTCGCGTCGGCGAACTTCTAGCATCGGCATCGACGTAAGCGCTGCGCGTCGTCACGCTTCGCCCTGTTCCCGACGGACGCTTTTGACGCTTCGGTGCGTGCCGAAGCGGCCGAAGCTTGCCGACGCGTGCCAGTGGCTGGGGCTTAAAGGGAAGCTGAAACGGTTTTCAATTTTCATGAATTGCTGGGGTTGGGAAGAACATACCGATAAATTTACGGTTCTGAAATTTTTTCTTTGTATTGTCAACATAAGGGAGCGAAATCGCTTTCTAAATCCCCCCCGCGGACACGCCCCCGTCGCTTTCCGGAGCGCCGGGTGAGGAGGCAGCCGGAGGAGAGAACCGGCGAGAGTGACGTCCTTCCCGGGGACCGTACTGCCAACCGGCGTGCTGGCATGTTTCTTTCCGTCCTGCGCGTTACTAAACGACACTACGAGAGATCTGCAGCCGCTCACGTTTGTTTTCTTTTGCGATTTTTGTGAACTGTGCTTCCTTTCTGTGTTGCGTAGTGCCTACAGCCAAGGGCGCCCAACATGCCCTCGTTAGCATTCGGCTGTGCGAACACAGGCGGGCGAGACGATGTGGTGTTTAACATGTTCCCGAAGGACAAGAAAATTGCAGCGCAGTGGGTCCGTGCGGTAAGGAGAGATAACTTCTTGCCGACGAAATCAACTGTGCTGTGTTCGGACCATTTCCGCCACAGTGATTAATCACAGGAGCTTGACAACGATGCGGGCAATCGGCATTCCAATTAAATCGGCGCGACTGAAGGCCGGCGCTGTTCCGTCTATATTCTCCCACAAGAGAAACACCTCGCCACTTCCGAGAGCGGCCTTCGCCAAGAGGAGAAAGGGTGAGTTAAGGGTTTCAATGTGCACACGGGCAATTTTTTAAACGGATGATCACCTGAGTGTCG
Source organism: Dermacentor variabilis (assembly GCF_050947875.1). Classification (NCBI taxonomy): domain Eukaryota; kingdom Metazoa; phylum Arthropoda; class Arachnida; order Ixodida; family Ixodidae; genus Dermacentor; species Dermacentor variabilis. Next base: position 38,365,938 of record NC_134568.1, read on the forward strand.
AACAAACGGCCTTACAGCGGCCTATGACGAAGCGAGATGGAGGCACAGTCGGGAATATGCACATGCGTGCAAAGTGCTTGCCGTTTTCATCCTGTTTTTCCACTCCGTTTTGTCACGGGACACTGTACTACGGCTGTTTGTTCGGCGCTGTTTTGGTACGGTGAAATAACTGGCCGGAGGTACGCTTGCGCATTCAGTGATATTTGCTATTCGTCCTACCACTCGGTGCCCGCAGGTTTAGCTGTTCAGCATTCGTGTTCAAATCGCATGACATAAGGCATTCCGGTAATATTTTCATGCTCGCTTTAGAGTAGTTGAACTCGGCGTGTAAAAACTTCGTTCCGTAGATTTCGCATTCACAGCTTGCTACCACGTTGTGAGGTATTGAACTTGTCAGCGTTCGACGTGGCCTAGCCCAATACAGGCATCGCTGCGACAAAAAATGTTTTCTTGCCTTTAACTAGCTATGCATCACGCATGGTAAAATTATGATTTGAAAGTAAATATAATATATTACGCATTACTTTCTTATTACGCTCATTGATTTGAATTACATTACCAATTACCGCTTTCAAAAAAGTAATGGTATTACTTTACGATTGCTTCCAAAAAGTTTTCGTGCATACAAGAAGCAAAAAGCAAAGTATAAAGGGACGCCAACCTTTCTTCAAGGTAACATACACTTGCCAACATTTCATGCCCTCCCCCCCATGTGCCTCCACGACACCTCACGATGCTACCAACGTTCTGGCGCCGTACACAGCTTACTGGTGCATATTTAACGCAATTAATAAATTACTTCAGTCATGAAATTACAGACGCCAAATAATTCACATTACTAAATCACTAGACAACTAATCCATCACATAAATTACTGAAAAAGTATTTCAATTGCTGTAAGTAATCCAACTGCTGTCATGTTTGCTGATATGCTGAAATTCATGACATCCATGCCTTGCACTCTTTCTGGTTCTAGCAGAGCACCTTGAGAACCGAGCCCCTGATGAACCTGTTCCACTACCATCACCAATCGAAGAGTTTGAAGCAGCCAGTGTGACACAGGCAGATAATGTTGAAGAGTTTGAAGTAGCCAAACGCGGCACTTATGTTCGCGATCGTGTATCAATAGTAAAAAAACCACGGAACTTTAGGCAAGCAGCGGCAAGGTGCTTGACATCGCGGAGTTGCACCCTTGTTTACAATCTAATGAGACGTTAGTGCTTCAGCATTCTTCCAGCAGCAAGTTCCCAGTGGCACTTTAGCCCGTTTTTTCTCCCGTCATTGGAATGTGCAGCTACATGAAAAGATACGTAGCAGCTAAGATTTCCAACGCGCGACAAGGTGCACACATCGCTCTCGCTGTTGGCACACTCAACGTCGTCGTTGCCCCCGTTGCCGCCATCGTTTTTTGCATCGGCTGTCGGTTCGAATATGTACGGTGAAAACACAAGCTCTCCGAGACAGCGAGAACGTTCCATAATGCTTACAACTCAGCTGTGAAGCCAGAACAGAACAGCGTGCTACGCTCTGAAACGGCGGCGCCGACTGGCGAGCCCCGTGAATGACGTCAAAGTGGTCCCACCCAATCACGGGCAACAGCGGCGTTCCTGCGATGCCCTGAGGCGCTGGTGCGCGTTTTCTTGCAAAAAAACAGCCGCTTGCCTTTGTTTCCGCCCTTTTTAAACGAGTTATTCGTGTTCAGTGGACTAAAAACTGTAGAATGCCGCAGGGAACTCATTTTTTTTCGAAAAGTGTTTCAGCTGCCCTTTAAGAGCTGCGCTCGAAAATGTACACGTCTTTTAATGCTACCAGATCAAAACACACGCCAATGACAATGCGGTTTGAGAGGTGAAGCTGGAGGCTTGTCACATCAATGAAACTGGTAATTTGGTAGTGGGCACGTTGCAAGCATATTTGTAGATTGCAGATAGATGGAGGCAACAATTATCCCAATACACAAAGAACAAGGACAAGCACGACATTAGGGACAGCAGCTAGATGAAGCTTACGTCAAGCGCCATGTATGCACGAATTTTGAAGAAATCGTGAAGAGTATTCAACGGGAAAATACAAGTGCCGGACGTGCTCAGCATTGTGGGTTCATACCTGAGTAGTGAACTAGTTAATAGATAACCCAGCAGATAATCCAGCAGCAGTGTTGTATTCAGCGGCTTGGGGATGCTTAAAGGGAAACTCCGGCGATTGTTTTACTATTTCGAGGTAATGGCATTTTTAGGTTCCCGAGATCCCCCTGTCACACGTCTGATAACAGATCGTCGTCGTAATAATAATAATAATAATAATAATAATAATAATAATAATAATAATAATAATAATAATAATAATAATAATAATAATAATAATAATAATAATAATAATAATATTTGTGTATGACCACTGCAAGACGAAGGCGTCGCGCTGCGAACTCCAATTACCCCTCTTGCGCTAGTTGATTCCAACTTTCGCCTGCAAATTTCCTAATTTCATCACCCACCCTAGTTTTCTGCCGTCCTCGACTGCGCTTCCCTTCCCTTGACACTCATTCTGTAGCGATAATGGTCCAGCGGTTATGTAACCTACGGATTATATGGCCTGCCTAGCTCCATTTTTTAAAATCTTAATGTCAGCTAGAATATCAGCTATCCCCGTTTGCTCTCTAATCCGCACCACTCTCTTCCTGTCTCTTAACGTTACGCCTAACATTTCTCGTTCCATCGCTCTTCATGCGGTCATTAGCTTGTTCTCATGCTTCTTTGTTAACCTCCAAGTTTTTGCCCCGTATGTTAGCACCGGTAGAATGCAATGATTGTAAACATTTCTTTTCAACAACAGTGGTAAGCTCCCAGTCAGAATTTGGTAATGCCTGCCGTATGCATTCCAACCCCACTTTTATTCTGTAAATTTCCTTCTTAGGATCAGGGTTCCCTGTGAGTAATTCACCTAGATAAACGTACTCCTCTGTACAGACTCTAGAGGTTGACTGGCGATCCTGAATTCTTGTTCCCTCGCCAGGCTATTGAACATTCTCTTTGTCTTCTGTACATTAATCTTCAACCCAACTCTTACACTTTCTCGGTTAAGGTCCTCAATCATTTCCTGTAATTCGTCCCCACTGTTGCTGATAGTAGAATTGTTTCGCAAATTCGGAAATAACTGTAAATAAGCAAAACTCGCAATAATGAAATTGTAACCTGATCGAGCAGCCGAGCGGATATCTTCGTGTCACGTCACGAAAGGCACACCAGCGGGGAAAGCGCACAAGGCATGTTCGAAAGCGGTAAAGAGCAGACGCTCAGTTTGATTAGTGACCGAGCTGGTTCAGTGGCCAATGTCTTCGGCTGACGATGTCAGCTGCACCACTTCTTTGGAGCTGTCAAGCAGTGACAGCTACAATTCCGACGAATTCAATAGCCATGAATTAACGTCCGAATTCCACCCTCCACCACGAGAGCCAGCGCCCAGCGCAACACATCGCGCTGCAACATGAAGACCAGGGGTAGCCCTAACCACTGATTTGATACGTGCTGCATTCTATTTTAGGTGTTTTACCCCTTCTCGGGGAAGCGTTTCGCATACACTCTGTAAGATGTTGTGGAGCGCTGCTTCCCGTATTTGTATCGGCGCATAATTTCCCGGAAGAACGCCACTGAGTGTCCAAAGCCCTCACTGGTGCATTTGTTTCATCGGCATGGTACAATGACCGCTCGTTATTTGCTTGAAGTATACACAAGCCAACGCATCAGTGACATCAAATAATGTCAGGACATACAACGACAAGCAGATTTTGTGCAGGTTAGCTCTGTCGCATCACTCTGAGTCGCACTGGTATCAGCGACCGGACGCGTATTTAAAATTGCTAGTAGGTACAACGGGGCGTGGCACTATAGGCCAAAGCAGATCACGTGACTTCCGCTGCTTTGAAAAAAGTCAGCTAAAAGCTAAGTGTACTGTGGCGTATGTAATGTTAAACAAGATTTCATAAAACACAACAATACTGTACGCGACGCCCATTGCAGAAATTAACACTTGTTGGAAAGCTACGACACTTAGGCCACCACAACCTCGCCCTGGCAAATGGCGACGCCCTAGGATGAGCCCTGCTGATCGAGCTACCGAGCGTTGGTGGAGCGCCCCAGCCTGCAGAAAGCGAAATGTGAGTAAGCCTTCACATCATTAGCTGCGCCGTCTCAACCGGTACGCTTGACTGTGCTACTAGAAAGCGCGACGAGTGGTCTTGTTGGTATGTTGCTTATGTCGCGTTCGTAGCATTTGCTGTGTTCATGCTCACATGCTCCGCTAAGTACTCCACCCGCGGCAATGGCGAGTTGGAATCGGTGGTCGCTGCGAGCGCGTGGGGTCCAGGAAATGAAGATGCAGTGTTTATAATAATAATAATAGCTAGAGAAAGTCAATGTGTGCAGCTGCTTATTTAGATAGTCGCTTTCTGTTAACCGTGAGAAAGTGCAAGTAGGATGCTGGGCAAGTTTTGCGCTTTTCGGTTCGCGCTTTTTGAGTGTGCAAAGAGGACAAAACGCGGATAATGGGACACATGCATGCAGCATTACGAACTAATTGAATCAACCTTAAACAAAACTTTGATGGTGACGCTTTCTGTTACCTCCTTTCTGTGTTATCCGCATTATGCTTATTGCAGCTTTGGTGGATACTTCAAAAAGAAAACGAGAAACCGAGAAACCCTCGGTTGCAGAGGCAAGAATCTTTATTTGCCGCATGAAGATACTCTGAATTAACTTCGATCATGCCATTCACAATGACACTGACAAATTTAATTACTTCAGGTCACTTGTTACTCATTCAGCTGCACTGGCTATTTTAGAATTCCAAGAAATATGAAAGGATGTTAAATACACAATTAAGCTTCTACGGAAAGGATTTGCTGAGAGCCAGCTAAATGTGCAAGATCAGCTGTAAAGCCTGCTTGAATAGCAGCCAGTGTGCCCTTTGCCTTATATGTATCGCCTGTGTGGGCACAGAAGGTTAAATCAGAAGGTTAAAAGCCATTGTTACAAGCCTCGCCACATACTGATTGATGTTGTGCCGTGTTCAAATTCTGCAAACGAATGTAGTCCTTCGGTTTCATGAAACACATTATTCATCATGAGCAGGCAGCGAGGATTCTCAAAGGAATCAATGAGTCTGCCTCGACGAAATCTGCAGTCTCTTCTGATGTTCTTCAGCGCACAACTTTTGGTGCAGGTAGGCTGTCGGTGAGACTAGGGTGCATGTAGCTCAGAAGAACAACAGTCATAAACCATTGACATTAAAAAAGGGCTCCATTTCACAAAAAAAACAGCGACCTTTAAAAGCTCGCATGCTTCTTTTCTTGGGCAATGGAGGACTTACCCGAGAAATGTATTTTCCAAATGTTTTATTACAGTTATTGTATTGAGTGAATGCATAACACAAGAACGAAGCTTGCACCAAGTGGTCGTATGGATGGATTGACTGCATTAAAACTGCTGGCTTTACTCCAATATTCTGAAGAAGACCTCCGAAGTCAATATGCATTCTTGAGCAGCATCTGTAACGAGTGCAGAATTAGTCCAGCTTAAGACCAGAGAGAACAAGGCACTCATGTAATGGAACATTTATCACATTTCGCAAAATGGAGGGGTAGGAAATAACTTTCACCACTGATTAGTCAATTCTAATCAAAATAGAATATAAACAGAATATATTGTCTTGGGAACGGAAGACAGCACATGGCCTTTAAGATGGTTATTGCTACTACCGCCTGATAGGCTTTGTGTATCTGCCAACTGTTACGATTTTATGGCAAGATGCCCGATTCATAGACTTTGCAAAATTATTGCCGTCCATACGACGATCGTAAACAACTTTTCATTTTCTTCCTATTTACGGCTGAACTGATTTCAGCAGAATGCAAGTATATATAGTCATCGAGATATTTTTTCAGAGCGTTTCAGAGCGCGTAGTTATTTCGTGGTCCGAAGAGCCCCGCGCTCAGGAGGAGTTGGGCGTATCGCTGCAGAGCCGAGCATAGGGGCCACGTTGCCAACACGCTTGCCGAGACAGCGTACCTATAATGCAAAATTGTACTTACATTTCGCCATGGGTAGCCGGACGCACGGTAATGTGGCCAACGGGCGTGCGCGGCTGTTCAGTCAGTTCGCATGAGCGCCGCCATTTCCACTCGGCAAGGTCGCAGCGTCTCCACCATTGCCATGACGACAGGCGTACCTTCAAAAACAGCGAGCGGGAGACCGTAGTATATGTGTTATGCGGCCTACTCGTTTCACGCACACAATTCACGTGTTCCACAAAGGAGACGTAGATTAAGACTTTGTGCCTACGATCGTTGATTTAGAGGACGCGTAGTTTTCTTGCGGAAACGCCGGTGCCAGAACTCACACCGTTAGCAGCTGAATGAGGCAGTTGTTTACGGTGCTGTATCGAAGAGGCCTATGTCGTCTGCCATTCGTTCCCAGCATGCTCTGCGTGTGCCGCTCTTAATTCACCTCATAACACCATGTGGCCAGTAGCTGAAGAGCAGGCAAGCGAGGTGGTTTGAAGGAATCAACAAAATTTATGTGTATAAAATCTGCACAACTATCCAACCTGCTTTCTTTTTCAAGTCCTGACAGAAGTGTGCAGAGAATATACCCAACGAATTTCATTGACATCCGTTGGCATCAGAAGATCGCCGGAGTTACCCTTTAAGACGCGCAGGGCCAACGTGGTAAACTATTCAGGAGCCTAGAGGGAAACAGGAACAAAGGTCGAAAAGTTTGCAGCTGTCCCCGGAAAACTTGACGCTGCAAAGCGACAGGGCGACTACAGGTTTCGAAATTAAAGTTTAAGTCCTTTCCCCTTTAACAAAATGATGGATGCTCTGATAGAGTACTCTGTCACTGCACCTCTTGAAAGTCTGCGCATCTTGAAACGCTGCTCACGCAGATGGCATTACTGTCTGTGAAACGTCGGAAGTTTTGAAATGGAGTTGAGTTGTTGACGATTGACGATTGACGATTAACTGAAGCCAGAGTCGAGTGCCTGACAGGCAAACATGAAGTAACGTGCGGCGAAATCGGTTTGGGCGACATGACAAAGAAGAGTGCGTAAACAAGTTTTTTTTTTAAAAAGAAGGGAACTTGAAGAGAGGTGCAACCGTCAGAGTTCAGGTATCATGGAAGTAAAAAAAAAAAGCTGATTCCGTGCACTGTCGGAATCGATGTTATGCGGACCCTTTTGCAACTAGCTGGTGTAAATCTTTTCGACCGCAGACTCAGCTACCCAACTGCGCACTTAGTTAGAAACTAGCTCTGGTCGACAGCGGCCCGCGAATGTACCACTGTGGACCAGAAACACACGACGAAAAGCAAGGCACACGTGTACACTCGCCCCAAGCGGCTCCCACGCAAAAAGGGCGCCTCGCGAACTTGGGGGAGCAAACAGACAAACAACCTCTCTCTTTGAAACTCAATTTTACTCTCTCAACGACACAGTCTACTGTACACCGCCGGGGTCGGAAGACGCGGGGCTCGAGGCGGAGGAAGATGCCTGCGGTCAGCGAAGGGAGTCGAACCGGGACTGGCGGCGAGGCCGCAGGCATGCAGCCCGCCGCTTTAGGGACTGTCTTCTCAATGTCTTCGAGGCACCTTGGTTTCTCAGAAAAACGGGGCCTGGTGGTGACGGTGCCGTGTTCGTTGCTTACACTGGATATCTTGCCCTTTTCGGGGTTCCACAAAGTGTTACTAAACGTCACAACGTATTTGTGCAACGCGAGCAGTCGTGCGTATGACGCGATCGATGTATGTAACGGCATCGATGGTGGAATGCTCGATGACAGCGAGGAAGACTGAATGACCACGACAACCTGGTGCTTCGGTGCATGACAATTGGTTCACTAATAGCCGAGATAGAAATATTTCACTGCCGCACACCCATGATTTCAGGAGGCGAGCGCCACTCTGAAGAGACACTCTCTCCACTTGCCCCGTCTAGCCTCCGCAAGCGAAATTCCTTCCCCGCCTTCTCCCATACCGGAAATCGAGGGTCGCGTGACGCATACGTCACAGGCCCCGCTTTCATTTTTTTCTTCGCTTTTTTTTTTTTTTTTTGCTGCGCTGCTTACTACCGAAGACGGTGTCGCGCGCGAGCTGTTGTGTTTGTCTCGTTTCGCGCAGCGCACGAGTGTGCGCGCCGTGCACGAGAATACCTGATTAGCGGTATAAATCAGTGCTACAAGAACACTGAGGCAGACACAAGAGCATGATCACAGAGCATGATCGCGCGCTGGAACACGGTAGAAAACGAGATAGTTTCGGTGTCTGCGCGCGCGACAGCACGACGTCGGAACAAGAAGACGAAGCGGAAGTACACCTCTCTTGCTACGGTGCGAAGTAAAACAAAAGAACATGCAGACATTCCGTTTGTGTGTTTTATTATTTGTCTAAGCTTTGATTTGTCTATTAAGCAACACATTACACAAATAACACAGGTTGCCTTGAATAATCCTCGAAGTCAGGTGTCACCACGAGCGACGTCACAGAGCGAACACATCCTCCGGCTTGGAGCGCGGCTGCCGCGAGAAGAAGGGAATACGTCGTTCGGTTCTTTCCGCGGCGCGTAGCGATGTAAAACTTTGCAGACACTAATATTATCGCTGATTGTATACTCTGTGCTTGTAAGCTCAAAGTGGCCAGGCCTGGTGAAGGGCACTTAAAGGGTCGTTCACTCTAGGCCCACATGACACCGATTTTGGACTGGCTACTGTTGGCGACAGCGTTTTCCGTGTTGTCGGCGCCCCTGTCACACTGCACCGACGCCAACAGTCTGAACGGATCTTTGGCGGCCGTGTCACCGGAGCGTCGGTGGGATAGGGCTCGTCGGCAGAGAGTCCAGCGATTTTCTTTGCTGTTTTTTCTTTCTAAACGGCAACGGCACGACCATTCACGACAGAACATGGCAGCGCCTTCGAGACGAAAGCCGGCCGCTTTGGATCTATGAAGTTGTCGTCCTGCACTGTTTCGAACTATCGCTCCCTACAGGAATCTCTATTCGCTTTCAATTTGAGCAATGATGCTTCGACAACAAAGTATTAGCGACAGTTTGGCGTCTAACGAGGGCAGCTATATTCGCAGCGATTCCGTGGGCGCTGCCATGCTTGATCACGTGGTGACACGTCCATTGCTTGCCTCAACTGCTCCCGTTGCCACAACGTTTACATTGGGTGTGTATAACGCCGGCGCGGCTTAGAAAACCTCTGTTTCGGGAGATATCGTCGACGGTGACTGGGTAGACGACACGAAGCTCTGGCCACAGCTGCAGAGAACAGGCAAAGGCGCTTTGGAAGCTCATTAAGATATGTCCAAACGGCTTGAGCAGCGTATATGGTGCTTGTTCTAAAAGCGATGCTATGACTATGTATTCCAAGCTACCCAAAGCTTCCGCTCATGAATTGAATCAGGATTAGTGTGTTCTGCTCTTCGTTCTTTAGTTGTCAAGTATTTTGAAGCAGCAGCTTTTCACATTTCTGACAGTAAGTTTCCTCGGCGCGGTCGCTATCTGATTGTCTTCTGCCTAATCGCTCGCAGGTGTCCTCAATTCCGATAGATTTGTTCTTGCTGCGCGCAAGGCTTGGAACGTAGCTGTTTTGTGTGTTGTAATACCTTGTAGCGAAGATATATTATCGCTAGTAACTCACTCACTCTTATGGACAGTCACGAAAGATTCAGCTTCGACCATTCGTGCGCTATCGCTGTAGGCCGTCATTTATCGTGCGTATATTATGCGCATATATTCAAGTATGCGCCCATTGATTCATTGACACGTTGGCGATAGAGTGGGCGTGAGATTCCGCGCCAGTTGGGGTAGATGCGCGTAGATACTGTGCGCGATACGTACTATGACAGGAAGCGGCGCTACGACCTTTGCGTTAGCGAGTAGTACTCACTCTCGCCGACGTTCCGAGACCGAATCACTTTTTTGAAGATTAGTGACACAAGGCCGGCAGATAAGCAAATTTCTGTATTCTCAAAGCAAGCCGTACATTTCGAAATGTCGGTAACACCTACGGACAGTTGCAGCAATGGTCCGCGAACTTGGCTGCACGGATTAATTCTATTCCTTAATATGCCAGACACTATTTTTGCAGCCATAGCGTTTCTCACTATAACACCTAGAGGGTAATCTGGCGCCACCGTCTATGGGAGTTTCTTAAGGGGGCACCGTGCCGCCATGGGAATGACGGTATATGTTTCTGCGAGGCTCGTGTTGGCTGGTGTTGTAAGAGGCTTCGTCTAAAACGTGGATATGGCTATGGAAATAACGAGTTCTCAAAGTAAAATCTTCATAAAATGTTTCCATTCACGCATGTTACATCTTTACTCACCCACAATGCATGACCAAGCGAAGAAAAGCAATAATAATAATAATAATAATAATATTTGGGGTTTTACGTGCCAAAACCACTTTCTGATTATGAGGCACGCCGTAGTGGAGGACTCCGGAAATTTTGACCACCTGGGGTTCTTTAACGTGCACCTAAATCTAAGCACAAAGAAAAGCAAGAACAGACGACAAACTGTTTCAAAGCGAGCGGGAACCTTGCCGTCTGTTCTCCAACTTTAGCGGCCCGCTGATACTTCTTACGTAACATATAAGCGTACACGCAATAACAAGTTCTCATAGTTAAAGAAAACATGCTTTCGCGTAATAATAAAGCTAAAACAGCTTTTCACGTGCTGTTTTAGTAGAAAATGAATCATTGTGACAGACGGAACGGTACTTGCCAAGCGCGTCTTCAAGGTGTCCTGTCTATCCGAGAACGATGCCAATCCGAAGTCACAATATACCGGCATTCCCATGCATACCACAGCGCAGCAGCGCCAGATTTCCCTCTAGGTAATGTAGTGAGAAACTCTATGTTTGCAGCCAACTACTGCACACGCCTTCAGTCCACACGATTCAAACCGGCATGATTGGAAAAGAGCATTAACGAAAACTCAGTTGCATTTCCGACAGCTGATCACACAGAAGCAAGGTGGAAGCGGTAATGGTTTCGAAATCGTGCGTTGTCGCTGAGGCGACGTGCAGCGGCGCGCCGCCGACAGCGCCATCTTGTTTCTCTAGAACAAACTGCACCGCATAAAGGGTCAATAAGCTGGACATAGCATCTGAAATTATAAGCGTTGATGGTTCTCAGAGGCAAGGAATTATGAATGTTTGTTTTTTGAGCGATCAATGGCGCCAGGAGGCTCATTTGTTTATATTTGCCGTCGTTTGTGGTTTGCCTTCCAATACAGTGGAAACCAACGTTCTTGTGGGCAGCCAACCAAGAGTAATGACACTTCAGAATGCAGTTTTGTGACTTTGGCCCCTGCATATTTCTTGAGCCTAGGCGTTATTGGATCTTGCCGTTGAGTACTGGAGTTGGCCGACGTTGAGGAGGATGTTGATATGCAACTGAAGGTTTATTCACATTATTTACAGTAAAAACATGAAGTAATTAACAGTCATAATGTCATTGATGGCCAACAGCAAATCGGACGCTGCGGCCCGTTGCAAGAAGAACGAAAAAATGAAGGAATGCTTCTCTCTGCTCCCTGTCTCTCGCGTTTAACCCCTTCGGTGTCTCAGGGTCACGTGATTTTCGGCCAATCGTCGAGCCCGCTCAGGTGTCGTCATTTTCCTCCAATGGTAGGCGCCCGCGCAAGTGCCATCACATTCGGCACAGGGGGTCGCTCCAAGGGCTCCACTGTCCGAAGGATGACTTGCCACCGGTATTGCCTCCTGGTCTGCAACTGCCGTCACAATCGGCAGATGGTGTGGCTGCGAGGGCTTCACGGTGACTTACTCACGGGTGACTTACAGCCGGTGTTGCCTCGGTGTTGCATCCCCGTCTGAAAGCGCTCAGCTGGAGGAGACGGGTTGTTTTTGAACGAACTTTCAGAGCTTCAAAGCAGCTTTGCTCGGGACCAGGATCAACTACCTAAAACCGTGCCAGGCTCCCGTTGCACTTTCGGGAAGAGTCAAGCAGTGGGGCAATAGCTCCACATGCGTCGCACGAGGTAGGGGTCGCCAACTTGTCTGACAGGTCCGGGAACGTGCTAGACACGCTTCTGCGCACCTTAATTAGGTGCGACGGCTATTCGATCTGGTCTGGTGAACTCGAAGGATGCCAGGAAAAGGGTCCGTATCTAACAGCGTCCAGCCTTGATTTTGGGTATGCCACGTGCAATATAGAGTACGCGTGGCCAGCATAGCGTTGTACTTTTTTAATGGCTAAATCATTGGAAATCATGCAGCGCCGACCTGAAATACTGTCAAAATGCTGCAAAACATACAGATTTGCGTTGACAATCAGCGTCACATCACCCAGAAACGAGCTAATATGAGCGGCCGGAACGGCTCTCACTGCTCATTTTGGTAGCAGCTTTCTCGCTTACCGTGCCGTGTCGGCCGCTTTTCGCTTCTTGTGTGCGGATTGTACGAAGTCAAGAGCGGTCTATTTCATGCTGCTATAGGCAGAAGTGAACTACATTGAACTCGAGAGACCAAAATCAATGCCGTATCGGCCTGGAGTGAACGGGCCGTTAGTTGAGGCCCGCAGTTATGGGTATTGTTGTGCCCGTACAACCAGCCAGGATTCCGAATCTACAAGATGCAGAATTTATCCTGCGAACGCCCTTTGGACAAACCGGGGCTGCGCCGAAAGGTACAGCGCCCTAACGCTGCCTTGACAAGTCAAGATGCTGCGCCGCCAGGCAGCGAAGTCCTGTGGAGGAGCATTGGCGAGCGACATGTCCAAATGTGCAGCAAAGTGCTAGACAGCCTGGCGCCGTATTTCCTTTCCCCTGGAGGTCACCGCGCGCGGCAAACTTGAAGCGGGTGGCCAGCGCGGTCGCTGGTTGGACCTCTCGGACGATCGTCGAGTACTGGCTTTGTATTTGAGTGACAGTCGTTTCTCGGGGCTTTATAAGCACCAACGCTGCCGCCTTGAGAACCGGATCCACCGAACCACCGTGAGCCGAGTGCCGCTCTCGAGTGGAGTGAGATGTGTTACGCGTTGGAGTCTCGCTGGACGTCGCCGTGCGGGAACAGTCGCGTTTGCTGATTAGCTCTCGGCCCCCGTGCCGAACCGATCTTGTCCTGTATAATGACCTCTATAGTGTATAAAGTCCCTTTTGTTATTCTCACCGACGCCTGGCTCGGAGTGTTCGCTACCGACTAGAGAGCTGGCAACGCTCTGTCACGAAACGGGTGACGAGCGCTACGGGACCACCTCAATGTCGCAACAGTGGATGCCAGCTACGGGATTGACCGGCATCGGCTACCTCGGCACGGTGAGTGCCTGAAGTTTACCTCAAACACCAGACTATCTCTGACACAGGTTGTAGTAGCTTAGGGAAGGATTTGGCGTTGCATTGTGTTAACCTTGTGTGTTTCAAGCCTAGTGAGAGTGTTTTGAAAACCAGGGTAGGCTCAGGGGGTAAACAGGGCAGTGTGTGAAATACTTGCGGATGTCTTACTAGTAGCGTTATAGTAGCGTACGGCAGGTATATTCATAAAGGGTAAACAGCAGGCGGACAGTGTGAACGATGGAGAAGTACAAGGTCAAAGAACTTCTCCAAATTTGTGAGGAGTTGGGCATTGAATTGGGCTCAACAAAAAGAAAGAATGCGATCCTTGAGGTCATGAGGACTGGGGACGTAACGGTTGAGGAAGCCGAAAAGGCCTGGGCGGATATCAATGAACGTCGCGAGGAGGAAAAGAGGGAGAGGGAACGTTGCGAGGAGGAAAGGAAAGAGAAGGAATGTCACGAGCACGAGCTTAAAATGAAAGAGTTGGAGACCCGAAAGAGCTCGTTGGCGCCTAGTCTCACTTCTAAAGGTCCCAGAATACGCGATCAACTTCCACCCTTTGTCGTCGGAGAGGATATGGCCAAATACCTCGCGAAATTTGAGCACGTGTGCGAACGGAATGGCATTGAGCGATCCCTCTGGGCCCATAATCTGTTAGCCTTGCTTCCTAGGCAGGCATTGGACGTAATAACTTGCTTATCGAAAGAGGCGTTTGAAAGCTACAGTGATGTGAAGGAAGCGCTACTGCGGAAGTACAGATTGTCGCCCGAAGCTTTCCGGCAGAGGTTCCGGTATGCAAAAAAGGGCAAGGAGTCGAATGTTGACTTCGCGTTTCGTCTAAAAGCCGACTTGGTGGAATGGCTGAAGGGCGAAGAGGTTTACGACGACCGCGACAAAATTGTCGAATGCATCGCGTTGGACCAGTTCTACCGTTGCATTGATAAGGATGTCACGCTCTGGCTGCAAGATAGGCTAAGGGAGGTTAAGCTAAACAAGGCAGCAGAGTTAGCGGAAGAGTATTACACCCGCCGCAGCTTGCACTGCAAGGTAGTGCGCGTAGAAAAAGCACATAGGAGAGATGGGTTTTCTGGGAAGCCCGACGAACGGAAGCAAATCACGCGTAGCGAGTTTCGGGAAGACGAGTCCCTTACCATAGAAGTTGTAAGGGAAGGACAGAATGCATCTCAGAATGCTAACAATGGTACCAAGCAGCGAAACAATACGACACATTCTTTTGAAAAACGGAAGCCGTTAAGCTACTACAATTGCAAAAAGCAAGGGCACATCGCTGCGAACTGCCAAGAGAAAATTGCTTTTGCAACAATACAGGAAACTCACAATAACATACGACTATTGGAGCCATATATGCAGGAAATTAAGGTAAACGGCAAGAAGTGCCGAGTGCTTCGGGGCTCTGCAGCAACTATGGACGTTGTCCACCCGTCTTTCGTCTCCTCGAGTGATTTTACGGGAGTGTGCACTTGGATACGGCAAGTGGCCGAGGAGGAGAGTGTCTGTTTACCGATCGCAACGGTTATCATTGAAGGAGAGTTTGGGAAACTTAACACAGAGGCCGCTGTGTCTGCCGCCCTCCCGGAGCACTTTCCCTACCTCTTCTCAAATAGCTCGGAGCAGCTGCTGGAGGATCAGGGCAAATCATTCTTTGCCGACGTGGCGTACATGGCCCTCACGCGATCCAAAGCGCGTCAGCAGGAACTTGAATTTGCGTCGGCGAGCTCACAGCGGTGCGGCACACGGACCGATCAAGGTAACTTGAGTGTCGAGCAGGCACGGGAGAGGCCGAGGTAGGAGGCTGGCCTGGGCGAGCGTGTCCTGGAAGTGACTGGGAGTGACACGTGCAGTGCTAGCCGCGATATGGACACGACGCCGCAGTTAGGCGACGCAGGCTCCACACTCGCTCCGGTTTCCGCCAGCTGGCAGGAGCTGGCTGCAGTGGAAAGGGAAACTTTGATTCGCGAGCAACAGGGAGACTGTCCAATAGCCGATCTGATGAAGAGCGTCAAACTGGAAGTGAAAAAAAAAGAGGGTTTCATTTTACGAGGAATCTGGCTTATTGTACCGCCGCTACACGGATAAGCAGGGTCGCAAATATGAACAGCTTCTGATTCCTCGAAAATATCGCCGACAGTTACTGGAACTCGCGCACGAAAATGCGTGGACAGGGCACCTTGGCTTAAAAAAGACTAAGGCTAGAATAGCTCAGGAGTTTTATTGGCCGTATTGTTGGAAGGATGTCGAACAATTCGTGCGCTCTTGCGACACCTGCCAGAGAGTCCGCAATTCCACTGGCAAGTGGAAGGCACCGATGAAGTTGGTGCCCGCCATATTCGAACCTTTTCGGCGACTAGTGATCTATATTGTAGACCCTCCAGCAGCACAGCCTTGTTGTCTGTTATAAGAAGGGAAGGATGAACGCGAACGCAGATGCTCTGCGTCGTGCATTCTAGGCCTGGCTTCTTTCAGTGACCTACTCGTTACTTACCTTCTCTTGCTTCGCGACAACCTGTCATGTTCGCAGGGAGACCGGGGAAAAAAATGAATGACCTCATTTGCTTCCTCAGTAGTATGTTTTCTGTCCAAGTGATTTCAAGGGGACCATTCTATTTTTCATTATTATTGCTGATTATTAATTGTTCCTGATATTTTGGTGTTTTGTTAATTTGAAAAAGGGTTGTTTGAGCCTTGTGTACCAGATCGTACACCTGCCTTTTGTTGCAGCGGGAGCAAAAAGAGGGATAGCAATTTAGTTAGATTGATTTCGATTATGGCCTTGTCTGGTGTTTGACGGGAGGAAGAGGGCACTTGCTCGTGCTGGGTGTTGCCTTTTGCCGGTCGGTTTTGCAAGCTGCAGAACGACCAACCGGGACCAATGGCGAGAAGCAAGGGCTTAGGAACGACCCGAGCGGAGCTGGTCGAGGTGCCTTGGCGACAACGCTGTGAGCAGAGCTCCTGTCCCTGCGAGTGGGCCTTGGGCACGTGAAGTTACCTGGAGTCCGGACACTGGACGTGAACTTGGACGAGCCTGACGAACGTGCGCGCCTGGCATCCAAGCCACGTGGAGGCAGCTCGTCTTCCCGGCGACTTATCTGATGGCGGGGATGCTGTTGTGCCCGTACAACCAGCCCAGATTCCGAATCTACAAGATGCAGAATTTATCGTGCGAACGCCCTTTGGACAAACCGGGGCTGCGCCGAAAGGCACAGTGCCCTAACGCTCCCTTGACAAGTCGAGATGCTGCGCCGCCAGGCAGAGACGTCCTGTGGAGGAGCATCGGCGAGCGACATGTCCAAACGTGCAACAAAGTGCTAGACAGCTTGGCGCCGTATTTCCTTTCCCCTGGAGGCCACCGCGCGCGGCAAACTTGAAGCGGGTGGCCAGCGCGGTCGCTGGTTGAACCTCTCGGACGACCGTCGAGTACTGGCTTTGTATTGGGCCGTTTGAGTGACAATCGTTTCTCAAGGCTTTGTAAGCCCCAACGCTGCCGCCTTGAGAACCGGATCCACCGAACCACCATGAGCCGAGGGCCGCTCTCGAGTGGAGTGAGGTGTGTTACGCGTTGGAGTCTCGCCGGACGTCGCCGTGCGGGAGCAGTCGCGTTTGCTGATTAGCTCTCGGCCCCCGTGCTGAACCGATCTTATCCTGTATAATGACTTCTATATAGTGTATAAAGTCCATTTTGTTATTCTCACCGACGCCTGACTCGGAGTCTTCGCTACCGACTAGAGAGCTGGCAGCGCTGTTAAGAACGGCAAGCTGCAGTGCAAAGTTTTCCCGGGATGTTGCGACTGTGGAGGCAACATCCCCGGAGCATCGCCGCCAACCTCTAGCCACGGCGTGGCTAAGTCGACTTTGTGTCGATATTAATACGCGCATCCTCCACTCTCGGTCGCTTCAGCTAGGATGCGATGTGACTGAATGAGTTCGGCGAAGCAGGCTTTGTGCGCAACACGACAAAGCGGACCTGATCTCCTACGGGCGGGGGAGCTGCCGCGGGAACGCCGACGGACACTCCTTCCCACGCAACGACCAAGACGCAAGACAACGCGCGACCCGGAACGGCTCCGAGTTCTATGAAATTCGTGTGGTGTCGGTTTCGGACCATGAACACGTGTGTGTGTGTATGTGGGTGTGTAAACCGTCCTACGGAGAGGCGGCTAGTTTGCGATGACTAAACGAACGTTCGCGTCGCCTTGTATCGCGGGAAGACCGAGTGTTTAAAAACTGCTGTTGTGCGGATGCTCGACACACTTTTTCTTAAGCAGTCATGTTGTACTGAGACTCTCTCTCAAGAAGACATGTTAGACTGATGTACTTTCTCAAACAGTCACGTTAGACTGATATAAATACTGTAAATAAACCCATATTCCTCGTTCTCGATGAGAAGCAGTCCTTCCCTTCATCAACGTCCTCAGCTTGGATAAGTTGGACGACGGCATGGGCCAGCTACCTTCGAATCCATGCCGGACTCCAATCTTGACAACGGATCACGAGCGATGGGATTGAACCCCAATCCTGACAACGCTCTGTCACGAAACGGATGACGAGCGCTACGGGACCACCTCAATGTCGCAACAGTATACGTGCACGAACCCCTCGGCTGCATTTAGTTCTCCGCTGAACAATATGGGCACCGACTGAAGGGCTCAGGATCGTGCATTTTAACTTGGAGGAGGAGGAGGAAAAACGTTTATTGAGCTCTAGAAACATTTGATGAATTTCGCGGAGTCAGATGGTGTCTTCCATCTTCTTATCAATGACCGTCTGCCCCTAGTCCAGGGCTCCGCTGGATGCCGCTGCTAGCTGGGCCCGTCGGAAGGAAGGAAATCAACTTTATTCGAGGTCCTGCAGGCCACGAGGCTTTGGGTTCTCATGGAGTGGGCGTCTCCCACGACGGAACCGGGAGGTTGAGTTTCCTGGCGGCGTTGTGGACCTGCTGTGCGGCCCAGAGTTGGAGAGCGAGTTCTTCGCTCCGGATTGCTTCTTCAAACTTGCGCTTGTCCTGTTCGTAGTTTATGTGAGCTTGCGAGCACGGCCAGAGTAAATGATATACGTTAAGGGATCTATTGCAATTGGTGCAATAAGACTTGCCGTAGAGCTCAGGCATGTAATGGTGTAGTCTGTTTTGCGTGAGTATGTGTCTGTTTGTAGCATTCTGAGTGTAACCGCTTGAGCTCGAGTGAGCGTGTGGTGTGGCGTGCTATACTCTCCTCGTTGTAGGTAGTAGTGTTTAGTGATTTCAGTGTATGTAGTGTGGGCGTCCTTGTCTCCGAGTGGTCGGGTGAAGCAGCGCGGTGTGTGAGCGCGCGCGCAGCCTCGTGTGCCGCCTCGTTAAGGTTGGGGACGTCGCCGATCTTTGGTCCTAATTGTGCCGGGAACCAGTATATGACGTGTTTCTTAATCTCTTTCTTTGTAACAATTCTGAGAGCCTGTGCGCAGACCGTGCCCTTTTGGAAAGCTCTGATAGCGGCTATGGAGTCGCTGTAGATATGGCAAAGATTGTCGTCGGTGAGCGCAACAGCGATCGCAACCTGTTCGGCCTGTTCAGGCTTCCTTGCGATTACCGTGGCTGCATGTCTTGTGGATCCGCGGCCGTCCACAACCGCCACTGCGAAAGTTTTGTTTCCCGCGTATGGAGCCGCGTCCACAAAAGCTGAGCGTTCGCGGTTCGCCGAGTCTTGGTTAAGGAGGAATTGTCCTCTCGCTTGTCGTCTGCCCTTGTTGTTTTCGGATCAGCCCTAGTTGGACGTCATGACGGTCGCTGGAGAGCATTCCTTCCCATTGCTCCGCACTCGGGTTTGGTATTATTGGTGCCGCATTTGTTTTCTGGCTGGCCCACGTTATATGGTAGAGCGTGGGTGTTTCCTGGCACCATGGGCATTTGTCAGTGTACTGTGTGGGTTGTATTTTACTGAGTGTGTTTAAGTTCGGATATGCACCCGTCTGTAGCAGCCTCCAAGCTACGGAGTCCTCTCTAGTGAGAGAGCTATGCGGCGCGGGGTACCGCTTCCTGCTGCCCTTATAGTGGTTTAGGATAGCAAAGTATTCCCTGGGGACTGGCTCGGTTTCCTCGAGGTCATTGGCGGAGGGTGCTCGGTATGTAGTGTATCCTCGAGCTACCCTGTCGACCTCACGGTTGCCTTCCACGTGCGTGCAACGCCAGTCCGGCCCAACCGACCACCCAGGGTCGTACGTGCATCGATTTGACATTATCAAAGACAATGATTGCAGTTGCGAGTGAAATACTCACTTTGCGTGAGTTAGCTGCGATGACACTACCCCTGTTGTCGTTGTCAGTGATTTCAATGAGGATGTGTGGGTACCGAAAAGGGAGCGGTTTACGCGTCCCGTGTTGCAGTCATATCCCTTGCGATGCCACACCGATCCGGCCCAACCGACCAGCCAGTGGCGTACCTGCATCGATTTGACATTATTAAAGAATATGATTGCAGTTGCGGGGGAAATAATGACGACCTATCATGACAACAAATGAGTTCGTACCTTTGTTCAAAATTATGTGTCACCTCCGTGTCGTGTGCTAAAACGTGAGTTCGAATCCTGCTTTCGGGCAATTTCTTTTTTCAGCTCAGTAATCTTTTTTTTTATCAGAGTGTAAATGCCTAATTTCATTAATTCCACCTTTTCGGAGCTTCAGAAATAATGACCGTTATTCCCTTGAGGAGCATCGGAAAAGGTAAACAGCTTCGCTGGTTAGCTACCTTGACAGAGTTGAATGGCTCATGTTTTTTTACTTTCTTCCTTCCTTTCTTTCTTTGGTCCTTTCTTTCTTTGTTCTCTCTCGTTTTCTTGTTCTTTCTTTCTTTCGTTCTTTTTTCTCTCTTATTTCTTCATTCATATTCAGCCATTGCAACTTTACTTGCTCAGGGGGGGGGGGGGGGGAGGTTTGGTATGAGCCATTCCTGATTATGTCAGTTTTTTCAGGAATGAGGCATTGCTGCTGGTATTTTTTGTACCATTCATCTACTTTTTTTGTATCACTCTTCTACTTTGTATCGCTGCACTAGACGCGTCCCCCCGCTTTCTTTGTTCGGGTATGAGCCATTTCTACGAGCCACTTCAGGCCTTCGCCTTAATAAAGCAATATTTCGTGTGCCAATGTAGCTGTGTGGTTTGGGGCGGCTTCCACCACGGGTACTCAGTCGGAACTCATGTCGCACTTTTTTTAAAAATTCAAATACCCTAAAGGCCCGGGAAGGCATTACAAGGGGGGGGGGGGGGTCAACAGTAAGCATAAAACAACGCAGCACTACGATCTGTACAGAAGTCGTTGGCCGTTAACAGCATGTGAAAAAGAAAACCCAATATATAAAGACAGATAGCAACAAGCATCAACAAACATTTACAGAGAGTAGCGTTATATATACACACATATGTAAAATGGGGGGAGGGGAATGATGAAGGTTACAGCTCAAGATGACGTTGCAGGCTGGTTACAAACGCTTCGTAATCAATGACAGATGCAATGGTGCCAGGCAGAAGATTGCATTGACGGATGGCTAGGATGACATGTGAATGAAAGAAGAGATTAGTGCCTGCAAAGATGGGTTTGACTTTGAGTTGGTGGTCAATGCGTGGGAATATGCGATGCGCTGGCGTGAAACGGGACATAGCAAAGGAAGAGTGGCTGTGATATAATTTGTGGAAAAAGGACAGAATGGAAAGCGTTCGACGTCTTTCAAAAAGAGGTAACTTGAGAGATTTCTTTATTTCAGTCACACTTGCCGTACGCGAGTAGTTCTTCGATATGAATCGAGCGGCTTTGTTTTGAAGAGACTCCAATTTTGTTATTAAGTATGCTTGGTATGGGGTTCCAAATCAAAGAGGCGTAATCCAACTGCGAGCGCACTAATGTGGTGTATGCTAAAGACTTAGTGTCTGTATTAGCTAAACGCAGATTGCGTCTGAGAAATCCGAGTGTTTTAGAATCCTTGTTAATGACTGAATGACTATCTGAATGTTCTACGAAAGGTCGGATGCTAAATGGATTCCTAAATATTTTATGACAGGTACCGATTTTATGGTCATGCTGTTTAGAGTGTTATGGCAAGGTTCGGGGTCAGATTTTGTGGTAAATGTCACGACTTTTGCTTTTGAGGTGTTATTTTCCGTTTGCCATTGCGTGCACGTGGTGTTTTTTTTCTTTATGGGTTAACAATGGACACTTAAAGTATATTCCGCAAAGCACTCATCCAAATACTTCAGTACTTTCTGTTCCAACACACACATGTTCCAACAACACACACAAAAATTCTCCCGTTGCTTTCCGCCAGGCAGCTGTTTTTATTCTTAATGATGCCAGGAAACCGAGCCTGATGCCACCAACGCTCATATATGGAATCGGGAGCGCGAACAATGTTTTCGCATACCTTGTGTGATATATCATAGCGCTGAAGTGCTTCTTCTATAACGTAGGAGAGTCCGTCGTAAAGGCAGAAGTGTATTGTTGGGCACATGTGCTTAAGTTGAACCTGAACTGCGCCAAGAAAACCCGTCCAAGCATTCGCACCTGCTTTATCAGAAGCGTACTGCATCATGAATATCCAGGCAGTTATTTTTTAACGGCGCCAAACTTTAATAGAGCAATGTCAAACTTGCTGACATTATTGTTATCATTCGAGTGTTCAAACTGGTAACCTCTAGATACGGAGTAAGTTGAGCAGTTGTTTGCGTAGTAAACGAAGCTACGATAATTAAATTTTCAATGATTGATCTTCGGCGGCTAACGGAAATGAGTAATTTGCAGCCAGTCATCGAGATTATCTAGCTGAGCTAATAACTATTAAACATTCTTCTGTTTTGCACAAATGTTTTGCAGGTAAACTCTTTGAAAGCAAACTGACGCTGAAGAAGAACGTATTTGAGCGCGACCTGACCGAGCCCAGCCTTTTGTGATATTAGACGGCTTTAGTTTAGCGTACGCTATAAAATAGTGGGTTGTCACTACGCATGCGCAGAACGCTAAACGACCCATAGCGTATAGCGTACGTGCGCTTTTTCTCAGATTTAGCGTTAGCGTCCTTGCGTGAAACGTGGCGGCGGTCCCGGCTGCCCGCTTCGAATTGAATTTGGCGTTGCTTTTGTAAAATTCACTTCGTTCGTAGCAAATGACTGTGTAAACGGCTTTCGCTTAGTATCAGGCCACTTCGACAACAGAGCGTTATGGATAACCTTGTGGTGTTTTCGAGATCACTACTCGCTTCGAACGAGTCGAAGCCTAACGAAAGAAATGGGTGGATGGATGTTATGAGCGTCCCCTTTGAAACGGGGCGGTGGGTTACGTCACCAAGCTCTTGCCATTATGCTGCCTAATGTCCTACATAAGTTGGAAAAGAAAAAAAGAAAAAAGAACACTATGAACGCCCACAACCACATTTTCTGACCCCCTATTGCGAACTTTGCTTTTGTACGTCTCCGTTTTTTGTCGTTTCCCTACTTTTCTTCCACCAATCTTCCAATCGCTTCTTACTAATCTCTATTGCGGACATGTTTACTTTTTCCTTGCTCTAGCTGAACCCAAGGGCTTCAGGAGGCCAGTGGTGCCTAAATCAACCGCTGGGCAGATGTCTTCACATTCTAATAAAACATGCTCCATCGTTTCCCTAGCTTTACCGCAGCAAGCACATGCTACTTTTTAGTTCTTACATCTCGTCCATTAGGGACGTGTTCTAAGGCATCCTGATCTCGCTTCGAAAAGTAGTGAGCTTCCCTTTGAGTTATCATAAATTGTTTATTTCCTGATTTAGTTTTTTCCTCTTAAGTAGTTACTCATGGCAGGTTTCTTTTCCATTGCCGCCACCCATGAGATTATTTCAGCCTCTCTGACTTTCCACTTGACGTTCTTTGTTGCTGTGTTGCCCACCCTACAGGCCGCACACTTGCTGATAATCTTCCTAGTACTTTTTCTAAACTGAGAATCAGTGTTTTTCCTCTACAGATACCTCAACATTCTCCCAGCCCATTTACTTTCTTGCATATTCCTCAGTCGTTCTTCTTAATCAATTTTACTGCGAGCTTCCCTCACTTCAAAACTAGTCCAGCCCATGCTCAACTTCATTTGTAGTCTTCCCGTGACCGCCCAATGCGAGGCGACCCACTCACCTTTGGTTCCCATCGAGTCCTGATTGTACCCCTGATTTCAAGCAAACAGCCGCATTTCCAAAAGTAAGTCCTGGAACCATTACACTTTTCCACATACCCCGGAGCACCTCGTACATATTGTATCCCCGTAGCGTTCTGACTGGAGCGCGCTTCAGAGTGCATCGCAACAATTTACCTATAAAGGTGAGAGCTGCTGCGTGCGCATTAATTTCACCCATGGCACAGAGGCAAGTATTCAGTGCTGCCACGGAGGCGCAGAAGAAACCGCGCGCCGAGGAGGCGTCGTGCTATCGTTGTTGTGTCGTCGTCTAGCCGTCGTCGTACGCGCCATCGTCATACCAACGTAGTGGTTGCGCTGTCTGGTCGGTGTACACACACGCTTGCGTCACACATAAGATGGCCCGCTTTTCACGGATATGTTGTAACCAGAACACTAAGTGGTAGCAATGTGTGCAATCCCAAACCAGGCTATCCTTCCACAAAATTTGATTCCCACAGTTCGTGGAACCAGAATTATTCGTTCCTCCTTTAGGCATCGCTAAAACTAAAAACTTTATGGTAAATTGAGCACGTGTACGCATAAATTTTGGCGTTTTGCCAGTTTTCTCTCGCGCAATTTTTTTTACGAGTGAAACGAAATCGCCAGATACTTCTTAGCTCCACCTTGTTCATTTGGCTCACCAGTTTCCTGCTCTTTTATGTACCCTGAAGAGCAAGAATTATTCGCATCGACATCAGTTCTCTACTGCATTGTTTCGGCTTTTCAATCTATAGCATCTATAGCTTCATAGTGATGCCGACTGAAGAACGATGCCATAAGGAAGTCGAAATCGACGGCTGTGACATACACAGCTGTTCAAAATATGGGCGCTGTGACGTAAAGTTATTCCAAACTACTTCTATTACTTTTTTTTGCCATTAGTTCTCCACGATTGGTTAAAATTTTTCGGAGCACGCATACTTGGTCTGTTACTAAACAGGCAAAGCTTCACGGCTTACTAAAACTTCGCCATTCATACCTAGGCTGTCAGCATCTTTGCACACCGGCTAATGGCAACACACTGAGCTGCCTGTTTCTCAGGCATCAGAACAAAAGCACGCAGCAGAAAAAAAGAACCTGGTAATGCACATCATGAAAAAAATATATATATATTCTGTACAGCTATTAGAGCTTGCGCTTCTGTAAAAAAATAATTTTGTGTCTTTACGTGTCAACACCACGATCTTATTATGAGGCACGCCGTTGTGGGGGACTCCACATTAATTTTGAGGACCTGGGGATCGTTAACGTGACCTAATCTAAGGACACGGGGGTTTTTGCATTCGCCCCCATCGGAATGTGCTTCCATAACCACGATAAGATATCATAAAGGCTCACCCACCGTTGTTGCTCAGTGGCTGTGGTGTTGGGCTGCTGAGCACGAGGTCGCGGGATCGAATCCCGGCCACGGCGGCCGTGTTTCGATGGGGGCGAAATGCGAAAATACCCGTGTACTTAGACTTAGGTGCACGTTAAAGAACCCCAGGTGGTCGAAATTTCCGGCGTCCTCCACTACGGCGTGCCTCATAATCAGAAAGTGGTTTTGGCTCGTAATACCGTGTGATATTTTTAGCCGCCTAATTTTGAGAAGCAGTTAAAGAAGCAAATGGTGCTGGTAGAATCTAAAATGCAGAGTTAAGTCCTCGTGCTACTGCCGAACGTTTCTGTGAAGAAATACAAAAATTTGATATAATACCATTATCTACTCCTCGTGAGGAAACCTGTTTTAGCGGATTAAAATCAAGGTAACTGTTGTAGAAGTGATACATAGCCAGCGTTTGTGACATACATGTTGCACCGCGGCAGGTATGGTATCATAAATGGATTCTTATATGGTATATTTTTGCGGTTGTCTGACCGCGCATGAAAAACGCCAAGTGGGGTAGCCTCGGCTCCTTCGGCTGGCACCGTATACATATCTATAGCGTTGCCTTTGAGAAATGTATTGTCATATCATAGCTTGGAGGCAAAAAGAAAAAAAAAAAAGAAAGGAACGCATAAAATCGAATCAAGGACAGAGAGAGATGGAGCACGATAGCAGGCTTCTTCGTTGTACGTCTTCTTTTTATTTCATTTGTGTAAGTGGACAACATTCTCCGAATGCCGCACAGATACGGCAATATATATATATATATATATATATATATATATATATATATATGTATATAACATGCAATAACAAATAACAAACAACGTTTACTCGTTCCTTTCATCACTGAGGAACATGACCACTGCTGCTTATGTTCCGTGAGCGGCCAACGGTGCCAAGTAGAAGTCGCTGTCGACTGCAGCTTTCTCTCCGGCTTAGGCGAACTAGCCGAACTTTGGCAAACAACAATTCGCGATCAAGAAACACTCGAAACGGAGGAGTAAGTTGAGCGCACGACTGGAAGCGTGCAATGCTTTGAAGTTCACTGGTCGCTAGCCGTGCCGAATATTGGTCTTGGCGGGCCTCCAGAGATAACAATTATACGTTGCTCTCGCTCGAGTTAAAGGACTCATCTCGTCTAAATTCATGGCGCAGGATGTCCTTTTCGTCTTCGTCTTCCTCAACTTGGGCTGGAATCTCGGCCTGGAAAAAGATGCACGACAGCGCAGAAGGGTGAGTTGTACTCTAGTTCATACAGAAATATGCTATTACGGCGAAACCGTCCGTGTTCAAGATCGCGTGCTGCAATTATCCATAAAAAATTGTAAAGCTAGTGCTGCAGAAGTGATACTAGTTCTGTCGTACCCGCCGTGATGGCTTAGCGGCTATATGCTGTTGCGCCGCTAAGCACGAGGTCGCGGGATCATATCCCGGCCGCTCGCGGCCGGGATATTGATGGGGGAAATGCAAAAACGCCTGTGTCCCGTGCACCCGGGGCAGTTTAAAGATGCCCTGGTGGTCAAAATTAATCCGCAGCACCCAACTACGGCGTGCCTCATAATCGGATCATGGTTTTGCCACGTAAATCACTGGAATTGAAGTTCTATCGTAAAGCATTGTTTCATTTAGCGAGGGGTTTAGGCTACTGAGTGCCTGCTGCCGAGCGTTTTGTGAGCGTGTAACTGCGAGCTGCTTGGTGCCCCGAAAAAGTTGCAACGTGCCAAGGATTGCATATCAAAATGATTTTGTTAGTTTTATGGGCGGTTGCTGATTTTGATAAGCAACCAGCTTCTGATTTATCGAAGTTCGCTATTTTAAGGATTCGTGTGCGCGCATTTGAAAAGTGAAAAGACTAATTTACAACGGACGAGCTTCTGGTATTCCATATGAAACTTCCAACAATTTCACGACAGCCGGTGTCGTTATTGGCGAGGTTTGCTTGCGGCTGCTACAAGACAAAGCCGCAGTATTTGAAGATTATGCGTTAGGAGATGGTGTTTCTGCATAAAACGCCGTAAAATTGAAGCAACGGCGTTAAAATATTGCTTCATGAAGGAATCATAAATATTGCTATGGTATAGTATAATTAGTGTAAGATTGGCACATTATAATTTAAGCATTAGTACAATGCTGCGTGTGATTTAGGGATCATATCGCAAAAAACTGCAGTGTGCGAGCAAGCAGCATATGTGTTACGAGTCTTAGGGAAGTCTATTTTTTTGTTTCTGCAGTAAGGTTGACCTACTTATTGCAACGAAGCTCACCATTAATAGCTGTGCATTACTAGGAACCTAATGGCGTACATTGCAGTGCAGGAAAGGCGTTATGTTAGTAAGTGCTTCGTTTTTTTAAGGAGGGTAGCGCAATTAATGATGAGCATGATTTTCCATATCGCAGGTCCCTTTAAACAAGGGAGTTGCTTTTTAGAGAAATAACTAAATCAGGTACTTGTTTTCTGTTTCCAGTAAAAAAAAAGGAAAATGAAAACTTCTATACATGTCGACAAGCTGCATAAACAGTGACGGCGGCACTGAGATATGAAACTTACCTCTGCCTTTGGTAGTAGCTTCAATTTCCTCCATAACCTCAACGCAACTTTGCTTGTGAGAGGAAAGTTTTCGGCGCAAGTCCTTTTCCCCCCTGCGTGCAGTACAAGCTTCATTATTACTGATGCTTCATTACTGAATAATCAGCAGTAAGAATTAATATGCTTCTAAAGATATTCGAACCATTGCCATTTCAATATCGATAATGGAAGCTACAAGAAACCTTTACTCTCTTGCGCGTGAATTCATGTTGTCTGGCTTTAGACCTACAAAATTTGTAGACTATTCATGCATGGCTTGTTCAGTGTTTCTGAACTTCGATTCTCAAGTGTAGGACGCGCGCAACCGTCCTGTTTCTGTAGCCGTTGGCGTCTAGGTCACCCACAACTGTTTTAGCCACCCCCCTAACCTCCTCACCCCCCAGTTCCTCACCTTTTTCTCACCATCTCGATGTCATATTGAACTTTGAAGGAGAAGCTTCTCAGATGTATCTTAGACCATGACCGTCAGAAAAGGCGATTCCTATCAATAGATGATATGCATTTGATGTACCGTGGCTGGTTTCAGCGTATCACCTTGAGTGGCAATGTTTGCCAAAGGGAGTATACTGTGGCTTCTGATTGTGAACAGTTAAAATATGGGATTACGCAATATTTCCCACGTTTCAAATTTTAAGAATAAGAAATAACTCTAGAAATAAGTCTAATTTCAGTGCCACTATAGCTCTAGCCGGAAAATGATTCAAACAGACAGTTATATCAAGGCGCCTAGATTCAATAAATCAGAATTGTTCGAAATGCAGTCTAGTAAATGACAGCACAGAATCGACTGCATTGTTCGCAAGGGGCAGACTCGAAATGAATACGCCGGCAGTTATTGTAAGTTATTTTTCGGGTGGAAAAAGACTCATTTTTCTCGCTAAGAACAAACTTCCTACAATCCATACTTTTTAACGTCATTTCACGACGTTTGAAGTGATCAGGGCGGCTCTGGAGCCAATTATTGCAGTGAGCTATTGTATACACGCTGACAAGGAAAGCACTCGTTTCCCTGACGAAGACAAGTACCCTTGTCGAAACGTTGGTGTCAGGGACATCCCTTTTCCACTGTTGGTCATTTGTAGTCACCACCACCAGTCACCACCACCAGTGGACCTCCGTCTTTGGATTTCACGAAATTTGATTTCGTCATAGCGGGGAAGCTGACGCAACGGTCTTTCCAAGCTTGCATGACGCGCACAGCTGTTCTTATTCTTACTGTCAGGCGATAGCAGTAGCTATCGAAGGGCTTGTTTCGTGCCAGAGTGTAGTGAATTGAACACACCAGAACTCAAGAAGGAACAACCTTCAAGCGCCTTTTTACTGAGGCGAATGGAAGGTCCACTTTTTTACCATACTGACCTGTTAATAAGCTGACTGTAACGCCGACAGAAATGGTGAGAACAGTGGTGAATATTAAGCTCCAGTAGGCTGAAAATTGATAGAAGCCAAGCAAACTGTTTTCTTGATGACCTGAAAGACTGAAAAAAAAAATACACTTTATGAAGCAATTCTATCACTATAGTAAATCATCACTATTATAACATAGTAACAATGCTAAGTTGTCTTTTTATAGTGGTTTTCGTCATACGCTTGGTTATGAATGTACCGTTCGTCTTGAATGGACCTATAAGAATACTAAAAAACGGGATAGTACATCAGCGGCTATGAAATTTTCCTATTGGAGACAGAAAGATTAACTAGCTGCTCGGTAGTTAGTTGCACTGATTATTATACCTCTGTCTGTTTTATCTGACAGAATGTCTGACAAATAACTTGTCAACTCAGAAATTGATGTGGCGCGTTAGTGAATCATGCTGAGTACCCAGCTGAGAAGTTACGCTGCCTTCCACTCGTAGGAGTCGAGGATTGTGCGTTTAGTCTAGGTGCCTTTCCTAATCCGGTGGTAGGGAAGTAAAGAGAGCACTAAGTGGCCAACGAGCCAATCAGTTCTTCTCACCTGTCAACAGACGAGGCTTCGTCGACGATGAAGGTAGAATTGCTTGTTATAGGGAAAGTGGCATTCACCGGACAATAGTCTACAGTGACGCCCATCCTGGGAGAATGAATGCCGAGGCTGATCTTCCCAAACATCAGCCACAGCTGCAGAGCTCCAGCAACTAACGTACCGACAGCAGCGCCCTGCAAACCACCAATTGGTGCACGCACGTGTGTGAGCATCGTGGTCCGTAACTGCGTGCGGCTACTGTGCAAGTCCCGGGGTAACCCGAGACACGACAAACTCGAAACGCTCAAGTCATCAACATCCGAATGGTCTACATGAAAGACAATATAATGATTAGTGGAGGTATAATGAGATCGTACTGAGATAGCCCATACCAGTTTTCTGATCTAAAATATTTATGAAAAAGCAAGGTTGCGTCGCGTGATTTGTATTTATACTACCCCATGATGCATTCTTAATTTTGAAGCCTTCCGAGAACACTACGTGGAGATACCCTAAGACAACACGTATATACGCATTATCATAAAACTTCGAATCAGACCCAGTGGGATAAATGTAATTTTGTCAAATTCTTAGGGTCACAGAAACTGGAAAAGCGGACTTCTATCTTTCCTAGTTTTTTTTTTTGCTTTTTCCTTTTAGATTGCTACATTTCTGTTCCCTTCATAGAGCGCAATCCAATTGGGCTCCGGTCTTCCGCTCTCCTGATACCTTTTCAATAATAATAATAATAATAATAATAATAATAATAATAATAATAATAATAATAATAATAATAATAATAATAATAATAATAATAATAATAATAATAATAATAATAAAAACAATGTGTTACCTTCGCATTGGCCCACGGAAAAACAAGCCCCAAGATGAAAAGTCCAACGAACGGTGCAGTCCCACCACTGTGCAGCACCAGAATAAGCTTGAATGAAAAAAAAGGAAAGGTAGTTTATTTTGTATCTAGAGGCTACGGATATCTTACTGTTATTGATATATTACCACAAGGTCCTAGTTTAGCTTTGAAACTTCATTTAAAAATCCGAGGACACCTAGGCACTTCTTACGAGTTGTGAATGCGAAAGCATTAATGTGCAATTGAACACTGCCGAGCGGTCCTTCCAGTTATGCACCCCTTGCGGGCGAGCGAGCGCGTTGAGACGCTCGGTCAACGCCTCCTAGATGGCACAAGGCCGGTGCACTTCGATCCGCGACGTCATGCTACCTTGCCCGACTGCCATAGAATCTAATGGGGTTGTTCCCGAATAAACCGCGGTGATTTTGACGTCACCGCTTTCGTCACACTGGGCTTGGCAATGGGAATCTCGGTCCTAGTAGCATGATGGCGTCAAACAGAGCGGACAGGCCTTCTATCTACACTCTAAGAACAGTTTACACCCTTTGGCTTGCCCTTTCTGCCACACAAAAATAATCGTCATCTGCCTTGATGCGTTTTCTTTCTTTATCGCTGCGAGCCCAGAACTTTCCAGTAACGAATGGCACGCGCGTTATCAGCATAGAACAGTTTACACCCTTTGGAGTGCCCCTTCTGATAACGCGCGTGCCGTTCGTCACTGGAAAGTTGCGGGCTTGCAGCGATAAAGAAAGGAAACGCATCAAGGCAGATGACGATTATTCTTGTGTGGCAGAAGGGGCAAGCCAAAGGGTGTAAACTGTTCTTAGAGTGTAGGTTCAGTGGGCAATACACTCTGCATCTAAGCGTGGGGTCGTGTGTTCGAAACCCACTACCGCCAACATTTTTGCTTTCGAATATTTGCAGTTTTTGACATATTAATTTATTTATAGAGATTACCGAGGCGAAGTTGGAACACAGGCGAGAACTTGCGCGAACGAGGTACGCGCGAATAACACAGACCTCCGAGGTCGTCGCGGTGATGCCCTCACGCCACACCTGGCGCGCCAGGGCGGCAGCAGATGTGCCCTTTCGCCCCGCTCTGCTCCTTCGAGGGGCGCACGCGACGTGACGTCGCAGCCAATCGTAATTCAGGTGCCGGTTCATTGCTACAGACGCCGTTTTTAGAGCGCAGCTCTTTGGCGTCCGTTCCTGGGTTTCGCGTCGTCGTCGGCGTTGTCGTCGGCCTCGTAACCAGCTCCGCCCCCCTTTCATCCCCCCAGCGCTAGCAGCGACCGACTGATACCGCTGGATGCCGCTGACGCCGCTAGAGAGTCAAGATAACGTGACTGCATAGAACACCGTCGCCGCCATGCAGAAAGAGGAGGAAAGGGTCCCCCCCCCCCCCTGTTCTTGTGTGGCGGATAGGGTGCTCTTCAGTTGCCGACGCGCCGGTTATTTCACGTAGGCCCCGGCACGTCGGCGAATACGTGACCACCTTCCCACGGCTAGACCTGGTTCTTAGCGCTGCGGAAGCGGGGGTATCATATTGTTTGTGTCGGCATCGGCGGCGTTGTCCCTGAAACCAACTCCGCAGCTGGGGTTGACTCACTATCGGCGTCAGCGGCATCAGTCAGTCGCTGCTATCTCTTCCCTCCTCCCTTTATCGTGTTGTCCGCTTGCTGCGCGCGCTTCTGCCCCCATCGTTTGCCGCTGGGTGTACACGCCGCCCCCCTCCCCCCTCTTCCTGCGAGTCTCCGGTTGTCAAAGCGCCGGCTCGAACTTAATTCCTTTCTTCGCTCCTCCTCCAATGCAACCCCTGTGCGGTGGCAATCAGAGAGCCAGATCGGTGGCGGCGGATCTGTATATGTGCACCGCCCGAGCCGAAATTGCCGCTGCCGTTCGCCCTGTGCGGTGGCAATCAGAGAGCCAGATCGGTGGCGGCGGATCTGTATATGTGCACCGCCCGAGCCGAAATTGCCGCTGCCGTTCGCCACTGCGAAATTATCTGCCAGTTCTTTCTGAGCCATGAGCGAGACGACCGATGGAAGTCCTCCGTCTGCTGCTGCTGCTGCTGCTAAACGAGCTGCCAGAGCAGAGGCCCAGCGCCGTCGCCGTCAGAATCCAGAGGTGCGTGCCGCCGAAGCAGAAGCTTACCTCGTGGAGTCTTTGTTAAAGGAATACGTGTGAAAAATAAAAAAAAATTCTGTGATAGCGCATACATGTGTTGCTCGATTTCTTTGCCTCAATCTATCGAAAAAGTGAAACAGCTTATTTGCTGCGCTCAAATTTCGCATTAGGAAGTAACGTAATCGTCGGTAATTTTTTTTAACTGAATGAGCCATTTGATGCTTTCGAATAAAAAAGTACGAAAAGCTTGAAACAATCGCATTCCGAGAATGTCGTCAATGTGAACAATAGTTAAAGGTTCGATGACAGCTTATTTTACACTGCAGCTCTTCATTTCACCGCGTTCTTCGTATATCAAACGATCCCACATTAAAATGTAAGTTAATTGAATGCTTCAGAGATAAAGTATTTGTTTTGATGTACTTGCCAAACGTTTTGGTATTTTGGTGTCTCTATAGCGCATTTGCACCTAATGAGGTCATAAACTGTCAACCTTCCTCCGCTTTCGCTGATGTACTGGCTGCTGACATTCGTTTATTTATAGCTGCATTATACGGGGCACTTCTTGTTTTTCGCTCCACGTGGAATAAAAGCTAGGCTGCGCTGAAAATAAATAACGTGCATATTTAGATATAACTAAATATAGATCTTACTAGATGTAACTGAAATGTTTTGATTGATCTCACTCAGAGAAGCGCTGTTGAGTGCAGTTGTAGGAATTACACAACTCTGACAGCCACCTATTGACGCCCACCGCATACCGCGGGGATTCCCACCTTTTGTGTGTGCTCCCCATGGCGTAAAAATATTTCTTTCAAACCAGCAGGACCAACGATAAAAATCAAGCGGTACTAATACTAGCTGTAATTGCTTGATATGTGCCCAGAAGCGACTCTTCCGCGAACTCAAACTTAGTGGGCGCAATAGGCTTCACCTTCATGCTACAAGGACATCAGCAAACGTCTCTATTATGCAGCTGACAAGATCCGGTTTCTGGTACCTTTGAGCTACCGAAGCTGGATTTGATTTATTTTAAGCGTGGATAAAGTCGATAAAATTGCTCGTATTCAGGCAGAGTTGTTGGTCTTTGCGAAGCTTACGCTCAGCTATGTCGGTCTCCCGGAGCGGTACCGTTTAAGCGACAATCATCAGCCTTGCGGGATTTCCGTGTGGACGTAGTTTGTAGATTCGTGAGAACTGTGCTTACATTCATTATTTCTTATTTTGCTGTCATGGCTATACTTAAACAATATGACAATCGTGTGTTTGCGTAAATAGAATTCTTATTGCACAGTGGACATGAACTTCTATTACTTGACGCAGGTGCGCATGAGACGCTTCTATTGGTGAGCCGTAATTTTTTTTTTTTTTTGTAGCCTTAGCACGTTTCGGTATTTGTGATATGTGTGCGCGCATTATGTGGGGAAATGGAGAAGGGGGGGCTCTATTTTTTAACGGCGTCTTAGGACAGAGTGTTCTAATGCAGCCTACTGGGCCATTTGTCTGCATTCATTAAACAACAAGAACAACCACTCGGCTGATTGTTTTTTGTCAGCGTTGTCGTTCCTAGAGATGAATAAACTGCGACAATTTCACTTGTCGGTCATGTCGGTATTGTTGTCGGCATAGTATTGCACTTCGGTATTTCAGTTCCACCGTATGCTTACCAACGACACAGCTAAATATCGATGTCGGCGTCTTGTTGCTACCGGTGTGGTCTTCGCTTAGAGCGAAGGTCGCACAAGGCGAGCACAAGTCGTACCTTGCAGCTGCTGGGAGGGCTCCGCATAACACTGTACCCTGATAATTGCTTACTTAACGTGTCATCGGCTCAGTATGTGCAATACCGAGCCACTCGGATATGCCATGTGTTGCACATAATGCGCATGCAGCCATGGTACGCGGTTCTTGACGTCGCATATATTCCATATAACATAGTGGTCGCTACATGTGGAAGAAGCTCCTAGCTGATAAACCGAATCGCCAGTTTCTGGTGAACTGTGGTCCACACTGTTAAAAAAAATGCAGAATTAAGGAACGGGTTTAAATACATTCTATTGCAATTTAAAACGCCACTATGTTCACACCATGCCATTTCCCTATATCAAAAGAAATCAACAAGTGAATAATAAGTGCCTATAGACGACGTCCTTAAAGGGCCTCTCACCATGCTCCATAGCAAATTTTGCTTACACGCTGGAAGTTGTTACGTGTCTTCTAGGGAGAGTTCTGGATCAAAACATTTTCAAATCGGCTCATTAACAGCCGCGATAGAAATATTTCAGTGCCGCGAACCCATGATTTCAGCAGGCGGGCTCCACTGCATAGCGAGAATCCCTCTACACTCGCCCCGTCTAGCCTTCGCAAGCGGAATTCCTTTCCTGCGTTCTCCCATACAAGACCTCGATGATCGCGTGAGGCATACGTCACGGGCCCTGCCTTCACTTTTTTTTTCTTCTCGCTTTCTTTTTTTTCGGCGATGTGCACTTCCGCTGGTTTACCCGCTGGCGGCGTTGCGCGCGAGCCGTTATCGTTTCGCGCAGCGCACGATTTTGTGCGCTGTGTACAAGGACACATGACTAGCGGTATAATTCAGTGCTACAGGAATACTATAGCACAACAGGTGGATTGCAGAGCATGATTACGCGCTGGAACACGGTAAAAAATGGCATAGTTTCGATACCTGCGCACGCGACTGCACGACCGTGGGAACAAGCAGACGAAACGGTAGTACATCGCTCTTGCTTCGGTGCGAAGTAGATAAAAAACACGCAGACATTCTGTTTGTGCGTTTTATTATTTCCCTAACCTCAATTCGCCAATTCAAGCAACAGATCACACAAATAACAGACGTTGCCTTGAATAATTCTCAAAGTCACGTGTCACCATGAGCTACGTCACGCTGCGGACACGATTACGTAGGCGTAGGAGCCCGACTACGTCACCGTCCCTCTCCGGGCGGATTCGCCGCGAGTGAAGAGGGAAATGGCGTTCGGATTGACATTTCAGGCCTTTCCGCGGCGCGTAGCGATGTAATTCTTTGTAAACACGATCGTTAGCGCGCATTGTATGCTCTGCGCTTGTCAGCTCAAAATGGCCAGACCTGGTGAGGGGCGCTTTAAGTTAAGCAGTCAGCTGAACAAGTAGAATTACCTCCACTTTCTCCTGACCTTCTCACAACCAACTTCACAGGAAAAAGTCATCTTTAGGTTACGGTGATGTGCGCAATCATTCTCTTTTATTAAGAGGAAGGTTTAGCTCGGGTGTTCCTATCTAAATACATGTAAAAGGAGAATTCGTTTTTCTCGGCAACCACTGCACCGAATTTGACAAGATTTATTGTATTTAAAAGAAAAACTTAGTCTAGTGATTGCTGGTTTCGAATTTTTAATTTAGATCCTCAATTTTTTATTAAAAATTGGGAAAAATTAAAAATTTTCAGAAAACGAAGCTATCAAGTTTAGTACTGCGGAACTCAACAAGGAAAATTGATATCACAATTCTGTGAAATGCACCTGATAGTACATCTAAAGCGGCCAAAATTGATACGTTACACATGAATCTAAAAAAATTTGGTAATACAAAAATACAGCTTTTGCAGACCGCTTGTATACAACGTAATGAATTCACGTAAGCTACAAATTGACATACAGAATTTTTCCACTTTGGATGATCTAATGGATGCCATTTATAGAACCGCGATATCTGTTGTGATCCAGAGCTATTAATGCTTAAACTTCCTGCTTCTATTTTTTTGAAACTTTCGAATTTTCGAAAATCTTTTTAAAGAAACTCAGGCCCTAAATTGAAATTACGCCTCCATCAGACACCAGAATTTAACTTTCTCTTTCAAATGCAACAAACTTCATCAAAATTGGTCTAGGGGTTATCTCAGAAAAGCGTTTTTGCGTTTTACATGTATTTGAATAGGCCGCGTCGGAGTCGGGACCGAGCTAAAGCTTCCTCTTATGTACAGCCACTAACATAGCATTGAGTGCTTAATCCTGGTATATAGGCAGCACCAAAGGCGACGAACTGTATTCGGACATTTCACATGGCATAATTCATGCGCACAGTTCAGAGAAATGAATTAATGAGAAGGAAAACTCCAATAAAATTTTATTTTTAAAAACCGACGATTCGGAGCCCGACCGGCTCCTTCTTCACGGGTGAGATGGCTCGAGGCGTAGCAGTGCTTATATGCCTTTTTGGCGCTTTGACAGGCGCGCAGACACTTTTCGTAGACCTTGAGCGCAAACGGCAAGAATTGTTCCTGGCGAACGATTGATGTTACCCGGCCTCTTCTGATTGCGCGAGGATTCCAAAAGGAGCCGCCGCCGGTGGTTGTTTTCTCTCTCCGAAACGGAAGCGCCGTCGGGACAAATCCGGTGATCAAAAAGCTCGCAGTGTTCTGCCACAACACTGCGTTCTCTGTTCAGGTGGAGAAGGTGATTCTTGTGTTTACGAATTCTTCCCGGGAAGTTTTTAGCATCGCCAATATACGACGCGGGTCATCCGGTGCAGGTAATCTTGTTACACAATGCCCTGCGCCTTTTCGACAAGAACGCGGTCTTCTGGACGCGGGAGGAGGCTGCCGACCGTAGAGAGAGGCTTGCGGGTGACGTCAACCCCTGTCCCTCGCATGCACGCGGGCTAATGTCTCGCTGACACCTCGACCATGTGGTCTCGAGACGCGGCGCAGTTGCCTGGCTGGTGCGGCAGCTGCCGTCATCCTTTCATTCTCGTTCCGTCGGCAGAAGGCGCGGTGAATAAATGCCTTTGTGTAACCGTTCATCCCGAGGTCATGGCTTACCGTGTTCTTTTCTTCCTTCTGGAGAGGCGGAGAGGAACAAATTGTTTCCGCTCGCTTGATTACGCTTCGGACTGCAGAAATCTTTTGGCAGGTAGGGTGATTATAATCAATGCGAAAATATCGTCTTGTATGTGTCGGTTTTCTAAATACGGAAAAGGAAAGGTTCGGCCGCTCTCTTTTCAGGAGGACAGCTCAGAAAGCGAGAGCCAGAATTTTTGCGCTCCATGTACACTGTATAGCCGGCTGTGTGGAGTACAAGTGCGCAAGCAAATTTTCCTTCGGATAACTTCACCATGCAAAAATAATCGTCCACGTAGCATACAAACATTTTTCGCTTGGGGGTGCAAGTGCAAAGCGCTCGGTTTTCGATGTCTTCCATGGCAAATGCGGCGACTGAAGTTTTCTGCAGTCCGAAGCGTAATCAAGCGAGCGGAAACGATTTGTTCCTCTCCGCCTCTCCAGAAGGAAGAAAAGAACACGGTAATCCATGACCTCGGGATGAACGGTTACACAAAGGCATTTATTCACCGCGCCTTCTGCCGACGGAACGAGAATGAAAGGAAGACGGCAGCTGCCGCACCAGCCAGGCAACTGCGCCGCGTCTCGAGACCACATGGTCGAGGTGTCACGAGACATTAGCCCGTGTGCATGCGAGGGAAGGGGTCGACGTCAGCCACAAGCCTCTCTCTACGGTCGGCAGCCTCCTCCCGCGTCCAGAAGACCGCGTTCCTGTCGAAAAGGCGCAGGGCATTGTGTAACAAGATTACCTGCACCGGATGACCCGCGTCGTATATTGGCGATGCTAAAAACTTCCCGGGAAGAATTCGTAAACACAAAAATCACCTTCTCCACCTGAACAGAGAACGCAGTGTTGTGGCAGAACACTGCGAGCTTTTTGATCACCGGATTTGTCCCGACGGCGCTGCCGTTTTGGAGACAGAAAACAACCACCGGGCGGCGGTTCCTTTTGGAATCCTCGCGCAATGAGAAGAGGCCGGGTAACATCAATCGTTCGCCAGGAGCAATTCTTGCCGTTTACGCTCAAGGTCTACGAAAAGTGTCTGTGCGCCTGTCAAAGCGCCAAAAACGCATATAAGCACTGCTACGCCTCGAGCCATCTCACCCGTGAAGAAGGAGCCGGTCGGCCTCCGAAACGTCGGGTTTTAAAAATAAAATTTGATTGGAGTTTTCTTTCTATTTTTTTCAGTTGTCCCTAACCAGGCAGGTATCTCCCGAATGTTTACCTTTGTGTTAAGAGTAATGTCTAGCAGGTTATCAGCCTGCGATTATGTTGCAACGGTGCGCAAATGGAATCAGTTTGTTCGTTATTAACCTCGCGATACTGAAAATGTTGTTTGGTTATATAGAGGGCCCCGTTTGTGTCTTGCAAAGGAATGCTTTTGATTGAGACGAACAGAAATAGAGCGCAAACAGCCTAGGCTTGGTTCTTATTATTTTGCTACAGCATCTCCTTCTTCTAAAGTAATAACATGCTTTCTTTGTAAAACCTAGCCCGTGAGTTAAAAAGTGCCAGGTACTTTTTCGAGTGGTGTATCGAAGCAATAACAGCCTACCAGACGATAAGAATATCTCACCGCTCGCCATCCACTGCTATTCTCAGGTATTCCCGGATGTAAAGAGCTACACTGGGCATATTTCTGAAGTATCCAAGCTACGCAACAGACCGCCTGAACTAAATAAAATATACACTTGCTTAAGACTTGCTTACCCGGACTGCTGAACCCAGATGAGGCACTGCGACAGCACAAGCGGTAAGAACACATCCAAAGAATAGGGCTGGAGACAAAGAGACGGACACACCGAACTCAAATCAAGACCATAACATAACCCGGTATGCACTTGCACACTTGAGTTCTCTCAAAGACTTTATGATTATAGCGTTGCAGAATAACTGCTAACAAATCGTGTCGTGTTACATGGCTCGCTGCACCCTTGTGGCGCTGTTGTCCGAATGTGCTGTCAGAGTAGGCTTATTCAAGCAGCATGGGTTTGAGGAGCAGTAGAAAACCCCTCATGGATGTCTTTAGAGTGCGAGAGCGCTGATCTCCTGCGTGCGCTGGGGGGCTTTAACGATAATGGCCAGAGCATGCATTACCGACACTCAACAATAAGAGACCACAGGATGTGGCTACCTGTTTTCAATGAGGGCTCTCTTGACGTACTGTGTAGGGCACATATAGTTTGTTGGTACTTTAAGCAATGATAAATGTGGCGCACGAGCAGCGCCGTCTTGCCTTTTCCATGGCGCAGGCTCAGAAACAGAAGACTGAGCCATGTAGACAGCGCGAAACAAGCACGAACGCACGCGCAGACACACCGCAGCACAGTGCTCCAGCACTCTAGAAGCTTCGTTTTCACGACAACTTCTTTGTATCGCAACAATTAGTCTTATTTTGCCTCTAATTTCTGCCATATGGTGCTTTTGTGAAATTTAAGAACAAACATTGTTTCGAGCAATAAAAACATAATTACGTATGGTGAGTTTTACCAAACATCATCTACATTTAGCAACACGCATGCACGTAGGTATCGATATCGGCGCGCGGGACGCCTGTTTTATTGTTATAGCAATTATATGGACATTCCAGACAGGCGCATTTCCGCCGCCGTCGCCTCCGGGATGTTCAGTGTGAAGTTAAAGTGCGATAAGACTGCGGCCGCGCGCCGTACGCTGTAGGCGCGAGTGAAAGCGTGCGAGGGTGAGCTCACAAGCATGGTGGCTTGATCTCGCGTACACAAGGGAGAGAGGCGGGCATAACCCGCGCCGTCTTCCATTGTGCGCGCGAGGGACAGAAGGGGGGGGGGGGCGTTCTACTTCGGCAGCGGTTCTACACGGCACGACTGCGCGCAGACGCGCGGGCCCTATTTTGAAAGTAATCTGCAGTGAGTAGAAAATTTAGGCACGCCGAGGGCTGATGGCTTCGTGTGCGCTGTGTTCTCACAGCTTAGTTTACGTTGAAGTGAGATGAAGTACGGAGGGCGATTCGCTCGCTGCTGCTGCCGCTGTTCCTCACGCTAGCGTATTGACAGCGAGTGTCACCGGTCATCGATTTAATTTAGTTTGTAAGCGAATGTTTATACGTTTATACTGCTGATATAGCGACTATCGTTACTTCTTATAGCTGTCTAATAATTTGGTACCACATTCGATGTTTTATTTTGTCTTTCAGGCGAAACTGCGACATTTGTACCTTTATTTTAGCTCACCTTAGTAATTTATGGCAAGTGGTGCTCTGTGCCACTGCTTGCGTCATAGCTGAATATTGAATGTTAAAGATAATGGGGCGCCGCGAGGCAGTGGAGAGGACAAGCTCCACTCTTTGTTGTAAGGTTCCTAATTCCTGGTTATGTTCGTTGTTGCTTGCAATACTATTACATGTATGTGCCTCTGCCCCCCCCCCCCCAAAAAAAAAAGGAGAACAAACATGTGTCACAGAAATTCTAAGGATTGTCTACTAACGCGCAAGCATTATTTTGATTAGCTGTTACTTTGCTTTTGCTTACTTGCTTTTCCTAGCTTATGTATGTCTACCCATCGTTTTTTTTGGTGCCAAAGAAATAAAATCTGTGCACTGCACTGTGTGGAGATAAGTTTCCAGGAAGCTGCATGGCCCCTTCATAGCGGTCGTATCAACTGAGCCGAACCCTGTCACAACCGGTTTCAGCACAGCTGCTTTTCCTTTTTTATTTTATTTTCTCTTTTGCCTTTTTTGTTACGACCTTCATGCGGCGACGGCGACGTCAGCAATCTTTTAACACCACCAATAATTTATTATTATTATTATTATTAAACTATT
The DNA here is from genome assembly GCF_050947875.1 of Dermacentor variabilis. NCBI lineage: Eukaryota > Metazoa > Arthropoda > Arachnida > Ixodida > Ixodidae > Dermacentor > Dermacentor variabilis. The sequence goes on from NC_134568.1 coordinate 38,406,991, forward strand.
ATCACATGTACCAATCCGTTATTCTTATTTTTCCACTCAGTAGTACCACAGTAGGCTTCTCTGCACTCTTACCCGTGATGCGGAAAAATAAGCTTTCAAGGCGGCTGACGAGAACGGTTTTCTCTGTGATCAATTTTTCTTTTTGGTTTCAGTTGTTCTTTATCGCTTATAAAACTACCAATCATCTGCATTTCCACTATTAAAACGATTAAATGCGTTAACTTGTCAAACTAAGAATCTTTATGCAGGTACAAGGCATCACACTTTTCGCGTGACAGACAAATTTTGCTGGGGTACTCGCCAAAAAAAGCTTACGCATTAAAACTAGAATGAAGAAAACAGAGAGGTGTTTTTGAAAGTTGTTCACGGTACTGTTCTGAATGACAACAATTTTTATGTCATCACAGCCTTTAAGAAAAACAAGATGTGCAAATACTATGCCCGTATCTGTTTTATCAGGTTCATGAAGACTGCGACAACTTATCGAAGTGGTCTCCATTGAACTAAGTGATAACAGCGGCGTATGATGCCGTGTAAAAAGGGCCAATGAAAAAGAAGTCTTACCGCTCTTCTTCGTAAATGCGGTTGCTTGTGCTGACGTGAATTTCGTGTACTGCGAAACCACGTCCACATAAAACACGGCAGCTTGGGAATTGATGATAGAGGAAACAGTGCTGTAAAAAATAAACGACAGGACGTAATACTTAACGTTACTTGTCACTCAAACCCCACGGTTTTTAGAGGTTTACGTAGCTAATGCTGCAGCTCTTTGGCAAATGATATTTGAAAGGCTGGCTCTGTATGAAAACGGCCATCGTGAACAATAGAGGAGACGTATATTCTGCAAGGAGGAACCTATTTGTTTATTGTTCCCTATGATGTGATTTGTGCACCGCGTTTGTTCAGTAGCTGCTTCAGTCTTCAAAATAATTAATTCGCCGATGTTCACTTACCTCTAAACAAAATGTCGGCCTAGGCATGAAAGGTCTAAATGACTCTTAAGTCTTCAACTGAACTCGAAGTGCCTCAACGGAAAACATACAGCATGCGCTGGGCTTCTGTCCTCATCTCAGACATGCAGATGACGACTGTGACTTCGAGTGCACATATATTCAAGGTCAGCCGAGCGCGGTCCCTCGAGGGAAGATGCGGAACATCTACCAAACTTTGCTTTCTACGGAGCCAAAAGTAAGGACCATATTAATCATATGCACGACCCTAAATGTTTGACAAACTCCATCTTGTTGCAGTGGAAAATGTGGACATTATGCCACTTAAGAGGAAGCTTTAGCTCGGGGTCAGTTCGAATTTTGCAATTCGAACACACGTAAGGTAGATGAATGCTTTTATGAGACAACCACTTATATTTAATTTCATTTTGACGCTATGCTGCGTGGCCAGCCAAGCGAAAAAAAGAATGACAACCGCTAGACCGATTTGAATAAAATTTGCTAAGAGAAGGTAACTTATAGCAACTCTAGGAAGCAGAATGGTTATTTAGAACCTAATTTTTTTACAGAAATTGCTAAAATTATCATGTTGGAAAAAAAAAGAATATTAATACAAGCATGAAGTTTAGAAATCTGTAACTCTGCACCAGAAATAGATATAGCTGTTCTGTAAACTGCTGCTGTTAGAGCATCTAAAGCGGACAAACGTGATTGTTAATTTACAGCTTACATAAAATTGTTATAATGCTTACCAGAACTTTGAAAATATACTACACACAAATTAGTGTTATCCTGCGGGGTATAATAGACTAACCTTGTTCGTTATAGAGTTGCTATTAGATGTAGTTTACAGAATCGTGATATCATGTTTTATTGCTGAGTAATCTCTCCAAACTCTGTTGTAATCAAATTTTGTTTTCAAGTTTCTGTATTTTCAAGTAAAAATATGTACAGCATAAATAGGAAATATGCTTTCATCAATTTAAATTAGATTTCAAGTTCGCCGTTTAAATACAGCCAACCACATCGAACTAGGTGCAGAAAAACAATTTCTCCGTTCCCACATGTATTCACATAGAAGCTCCCCAACTAAAGCTTCCTCTTAAACTTCTCATATGTTCCGCCTTTTCGAAATATTATCTTGTAAACCGAGATTCAATTCATCATCTATTGCGTCGTAGTAAAGCGAAGTCCCTTCGCACTGACTTTAATGGCACCTAGCTTGGTCACGATTTAATTCATCTGCTGGGTGATGCGGTGCCACGCGTTGACATTACTGAACTGAGCACATACACACGTGCCTCGTACGACTATTGCGCAGACTACGTGGCTTTAAAAATAAAGTATGGTACGCGTGCATTTATATATTAAGTAGTGCAAAGTCCTTTGATACAGGGGTCTCCAACATCAAACGTGTGCGCTTTACATTCAATAATGAAAAGACAATGGCTCATTTGTGCTTAATTAGGTAAAGAATGATCGCGATTTGTCATACAAGTTGTGTGTGTCCGCCTGTCGATGTACTCCTGATGTGAGGGTGAATAGCGCTAGCTTTTAGTGATTAGAAAAAAAAAGAGTTAAATATCGACAACAATGCCCTGCGGCTGTATTCACGCATTTGTGAACACCATCTAATTGGTTCGCCAGTGAAATCCTATCACACACTAATTATCGAAACGGTGTTATTTCGGCAACAAATCAACCCACAGTTGCTGCAATGACCGCTTAACGAAGCGCAATCTCCCTGACCAAATTGCAGCCATGCCATCGGCACGACGTAACTTCCCTGCATGTTATAGAGACTACGTAAGCGTCTTTTTATGAGTATCGGAAACATAAAGCGCAACAGAAAGTGGGTTTGCGAGTAGCCAAATATAACACTGCTCGTCGTTTTTTTATACTTTAATCATTAATGATATCTGTTGTTCATTGAGACTTGCTAACCACTTTATCAACAAGGGAAGGTCTCACTGATATGTGGCAAACTTCTTTATATATAATTTATGGAAGTTGTTTTCTGATTTCAAGTGCTTTACGTGTAAGCTACATTAGGGAGTTTTAGCTTGTACGGAAATGTATTATTGACCTTTGCGGAATGCGTTGTTACCGGCGACGTCAACGTGAGCGACCAGGTTGCTGGTAGCTGAGAGTTCAACCAGAGACATAACTATTACAGCAGTAATCAACTACATTCTATTAGGTTGTTTGTATAGAGTGTCCGTAAGCGCGTAATGCCTAATAGTCAGCCTTTCCTTTTTTTTCATTTTTATTGGACATGAGCAATCACGTAACACGAAAACGTGTCTAACGCGTTGTTGTTGGATCGCTATCGCTACCGCGTTGTTGTGTAACGCGTTGTTGTTGTATCGCTACCAGCGCCGCTGCTGGCAGCGACATCTTTCATTATTGCTGCCGAATGCAGCAATAATGAAACACAGAGCACTTTGGGGCCACAGTAAATATGAGGTGGAGTGTGGAACCTTGAAAGGAGTAATGATGCCAGCGCTAACGCTCGATAATGCCATTCTGTGCTTAAAATCGGATATCTTATCGGGGCTGGAAGTTAACCAAAGATCGGTAGGCCGGTTGGCTTTGGGAACCCATACTAAAATCACGAAGGAAACAGTGCAGGGTGACATGGATTGGGCCTCTTTTGAAGTGAGAGAAGCGCAGAGCAAAATTAGTTTTGAAGAATGACTCAGGAACATAGATAAATATAAAGGTGTGGCTAAAGTGCACATGTATCCGTACCTGAAAAGCGTGGACTCAGAATGAAGGAAGAGGTCAAGAAAGTTGGCATCCAAGTACAGGGTAATTGAAACTGTAAATGGACAGCCAGGAGTCACCAGAAAGAAAGTGAGAGAAACAGAGACAGCGAATTGGGTACAAAGAATGGAGACAAAGAAGACCATAGCAATTTACAAGAATGGAAAGAAAGAAATTAGCTGGGAAAATCTGTGCTATAACGCAAAGGGCAGTCAGTGCCTTGCTAGTTGAGGATTGAGCCTAAGGACGAAAACATACCGGAGCAGATATTCGCAACAAGATGAGACATGTGTATGCTGCAGCAAAAATCCGGAGACCACTCAGCACTTCCTAATGGAAAGCGAACGGATTTACCCAGTGAGACCCGGAGGTAACGTACACCTTCCAGAAGCGCTTGGATATAAAGTGGCCAGGAGCATCAACCGATCAGCAATCGAGATAAGCAAGAGTTATTTAGACTATTGGTGGAGAAAAACCAGGGAAGCAACTCATACGACTGGATCCGTTACAGGCATAAGTAGCGGTACAATGTACATAGAAAAGTTTTGAGGAAGAGAAAAAGAAGATTAAGGAGATGTATAAAAATATGCTCGAATGAAAAACATGTATAACACACCTGATTAACTCCAGCAGACCAGATGAGTATTTGTCACTGCCCCATTTCAAAGGGGATGCCATTAAATCATCATAATCTGCCGTTCATGTCATCGGTAACATGGTATTCCTTGAAGGTTAATGCGTTTACGGACATGCTAAAACTCTCTATTATTTTTGAGCCTAGCTTGAACAGTCTCATCGATAAGCTTGGAGGTCAAGTTGGCGACATCGTCCGTACCTTGTGGCTGCGCTGACAACTCCTGTGAGGAAGAGTCCAGAGAAGCCTGGGAAGTCACCCAGGTTTTCCTTCACGTAGAAAGGTAGCATCTGATGAAAAGAGGAAGCAGTGGCATCGTAACATATTCCACAAGTGGAATTCTATTGTCTCTCATGCGGACCACAACAATAAAATTTGAATATGCGGTTGCGGCAGGTGTGTGCGTTGAATACGTTAAAGGGTCATGAAATACGCAGTAGCAGTAAATTAGGAGGCGAAATACCTTATTCGTTGTCTTTGCTATTAGAAAATACATTCTAGCTAGAGCAGTAACCTGCTATTTATGGTAATGAAATGTAGTTAAAGCAAATGATTTTGTTATTTACGAAGTTAGTAAGCAAATCTTGTTAACGAATCAATTAACTAATAACTAAAATAGGCTATCAAAACAGCCGCCGTTATGGACGCGTTGCCAAAGAAAGGTTTAGACTCTGCTGCGTTATGACAATAACCTAAAGCATTCACACCCCGAATGCGTGATAATTGGGCTGGTACCTACTTTTTATATGAAAAATGTCTTTGGGCTGAAAAATGCTCTTTATGAGTGTTAAGCTACTCCTATTACGATTCCTGAGTGTCATTCACGAAATGAAGCATCTGCTGGTAATATTCAATGGGGAAACTCGTTTTTTGCAATTCTGGGCCCACCGCAATAAGAACAGCTAAGTATCTAAGAAGATTGCACAATGGAGAGACGCTCACTATCCTGTAAACACTCAATAATTTGGTAAGTGAGAAACTTAGTAATAAGCAAGGTAAGGTGGTAGCATTTGTATTCAGGCAAAATCACACACATCAGTATATCAGATTAAGGAGGACATCGATTTTTTTTAGAGAGAACATAACTGCAATGGAAGGTACGATTTGCGATGTCTGTACCATTCAAGAAACACTACTTAACGATGATTGCCACCAGAAAAAAAGGAAAAGAAACATAATTATATGTGAGCCACTCTTGGAGGCAAACAAAGAAGCAAACAAAATGTTCTGATGGTTTGACCACAAGTCACCTGATCAAGCTTGGTGATGGCACCAGACAGAAGTGGGTCGCAGTCTCGGTACCAGTAGACTAAGGCTACAGCCATGCCGGCCATGATGAAATTGTACAAGGCGTTTAACGTGACACCGATGTAGGTGATGCTGTATTATCGACCCAAAAACGAAAGAAAGAAGGAAGAAAAAAAAAGCAATTAGAACACACAATTTTGGCATACAATATTGCTTGGAATACAAAAAAATACTTACCAATGGCAAATGTTACTATCCAAATATGATTACAATGAACACTTCGGAGCATGCAAGACATGCTTTAAAATGTCCAAGCTTCCGTTTAAATGTGAGCTTCCGTTTAAAAATTAATAATTGCCAATGGTCAGATCGACATGACTGCGCAGCGCAAAAGCCGAAGACAGAAGAAAGAACACAACACAGCGCCTCCGTTGTGTCTCGCCCAAGATTCCACTTCATCAACGGTCAGATATTTTAATGCGGCAGCGGAATGTTACAATGTTACCACTCAGCAGAATTCGGCCTGCAAAGAATGCTAATAGAAGCCCCCAGTGTGGTTTCTGAATAACTGACCAGGCGAAATTGTAGGAGTGATGCGATATATCCATGGTTCACACGGTAGCTGTATGAGTGCGGCCCCAAGGCCGGTATAGTGTAACGATTCCGTTTGTTCGATTCTATTCTCTTATCATTCGCAGCTCACGACCGACCGACATTGGTGAAAACGTAGGCTGAGCGCCGTCTGGACCACTGGTAAAGTGCGAAAAGGCATAGCGTTGAACAGAATGGACCTTCAAGAATATTTCAAAGAAAAATTAGAAAGAAATACTCATGACTCCATGGCTTCCAAGGCTCACATAAAAATGTCATCCTAATTTGTGTCTTATATTGTTTAGCAGAACAGAAGTCTCTTCTTCGCAGTCTTCACAAATGACTTTAATATTTTTTTCCCTTTGTCCGTCGTTGTGAGTAGCACAACACCCTTTGTGTCAGAGTGCATCTCGGCAACACCAGAACACTGCAACTAAATAGTTGCTAATATAAAGCTGGGATTATGCATGCTCAATATTCTTCTGGCTGCCTCGCGGCTCAGCCTACATGATGACCTTGATGAGGATCTTTCCAATATCACATAGAAGCATGGGTATGCAAGTTTACGTTTCTTCGCGCAACATTTTGCGTTCGTCCTGGTTGAAGCATGTCATAGCTCTACCACATCGTACATAGTCGCATTACTTCTTCCGAACATCAGAAGTGCACTATTTAAAGCAAATTCATAATGTGCGTTTTAGAGGCATCAGTTAGCTACGCATTTCTTTTGGCGTCAAACTGACACAACTTTTATGCTTACTAGCCATCCTAATACCGACTCGCAGTTTGCTGCAATTGAACCACATACTTGTCAAGCAGCTCGAAGGCGTGTTTCTAATGACGTTCCCCAATTTGGCTAGTTATTTTTTCTTTTGGGCAGCCACACAGAGGCGTTTGCAGAGGCATGGAACAAGGAATTTGAGTATCGCGTGATCCTTACACACGACGCTTCCTTATTTCAGCTTTTCAGCATACATATGGCAGCGTTTTATCATTATGAGCTTGATATTTCAATAATTTCACGAAAAGAAGAAAAATAGAGACGGACTGAGAAGAAAAAATAGGGAGCTCAACAATGGTTGCGTCCGGTTGCCTATCCTACACGTAGAAATAGGGCAAGGGGGAAGGAAATATACGAAAAAAGAAAGTAGATAGAGTTCACTCACGTATATATAGTCACAAGCGCTCGTGTTGGTCAGTTGTGTTCCAGAAGCACAGCAGTGCTTTATTAGCCTTTATCAGACTAGCGTTATTCTGCGACATTTACCAGGGTCCTTGCTTTCGAGAATGGTCTACCATATAAGTGGCTGGTGACAGTGCGCAGAGCTTTTCGTTGACCGTCACGCCCGCAAGAATGGCATGCGGCGCTGTTGCAATTCCAATGAGGAATGAATGAACGTCCATAAACGCGACGCCCAACAACATGCGACGTACTAAATTTGCTTCATGGCGGGAGAGCTTGAGTGATGATATTCGAATAGGGCCTGCGCTAAAATTACAGGTTTCTAAATCAGGGTTCGCTGTGATTGCCGGATAGGGACACTCATTACATTTGCAAATGGCAAGCGCTTTCTTCTGCCGACACCAATTTGCGGCAGCTACGTGGGTTGCAACGAATGCGTTCTGGCACAGTGCCTATTTTTATCAATAACTTCAGAATACACATGCCTACAGATTAAATAAATCCAACAGACAGTTAGGCAAGGAAAAGCAGAGGGGAAATTAAGTGTGTTATTCAATTGAAAAGTAGAAACAATAAAGAGAGGGAAAATGAAACTGGAGGAATGTGCAACTTGATTTCATGGATGCTTGGGTAACACACGAATGCGTGACGGGGGCGTTTCACGTCCTTAAAGATTGTGTGAACAAAAGTTACCAATTGTCTCACCAGAGGTCATCTACGACTACCGAACTCTTTCATTTATTTTGAGCAGTGAGGTTATACTGGAAAGCGCTTGCGCTAGTAGATTGCTAGTCTACTCTTATACGAAGACGGCTCCGGAAGCGCTAAACTATACATCGGAGTGCTAAGAAGATTGTTGTTTATTACCTTATGACATATCAAAAACACTACATTTTGCATCTTTGGCTTACCATCGAGTCTATCTTCAGTGAATTCCGGGCCACGTCGGTATTGAAGGAAATGAGGCGACGGATACATTGGACACCTTGACCCGTATTGAATATTCAATATCAAATACCACCCGCCGTGGTTGGTCAGTGGCTATGGTGTTGGGCTGCTGAGCATGAGGTCGCGGGATTGAATCCCGGCCACGGCGGCCGCGTTTCGATGGGGGCGAAATGCGAAAACAGCCGTGTTCTTAGATTTAGGTGCACGTTAAAGAACCACAGGTGGTCGAAATTTCCGCAGTCCTCCACTACGGCGTGCCTCATAATCAGAAAGTGGTTTTGGCACGTAAAACCCCATAATTTAATTTTTTATAAATACCAAGAACTTACCAAAGCATTGATCGCGCCTTTGATACGCTCAAACGTTGACTGCGCCCGGTGGTGGCCTACACGAGTTACTTCCTACACAGATTCGAGAAGCGGTCATCCGCTGCTGTGACATCCTCGATGAGTCTGGAACATCCGATCATCGAGTGCCCGCAATACCAGTGACAGCGACAGGCCTCGCGAAGCCGCTTGGTCCGGCTGGATAGGTATCCTGATAAAGGCATGCTGTCACAGCACTTCGTGACGTCCTAATAGCTAGTGATCTTGTGCCTTCTCTTCGAATGACGATGTATCGTGATTGTGTTGATATACCGCTCAAAAGTGGCCCAGGCTTGCGCTGAGCAATAGATGTGCCATGAGAGGAATTACAGCCATGCTTCGCTTAGCACCTATACCAATGCTACAAGAGCCATGCCTTACTTAACAACATTTCTTAGGCTTTTGATCCGCGACAGCAAGCAAGAAAGCTTAACTGACGCCACATTCCGGTGGTCGCGGCGCTCCATTCCTATAGACATGAAGATTTTGTCATAAGTATGAATTTGGACGATCTTACACGGTGATTACCACAATTAAGACAACACAGCTCCGCCGATGGGTTCAGCCGATTGCAACAATTGAGACGACCATACCAAATGGACGCTATCTTTTCTACACGAACGCGGCGATTGACCCAAAAGGAGGACAAATAATTTTAAGTCCAATAAATCCTGATATCTAAGCTACGCGTATGCACGAGGCGATCGAAGCCCTCGTCAACTTGCCTAACGTCAACGAAGCCCACATCTATACTGACAATGTCAGCGCCGTTTGGCAGCTCAAACAGCCAGCAGACGTGCTACACATGTGTGAGCAGATTCATAGACCTAAGTCTTCAAGTGTTAACATCACTGTCCACTGAATTCAGGCAGGTGATCATGAACACAGCAGTTACCTTGTGGGCCACAATGTCCATTCTTTCTCGCCACCTGTAATTGCTTGCTTCTCTTTACGCTCTCTCGGACCTCAGCTCTGTCATCATTGCCTGAAAATGTATCTTCCTGCAGGTCGCTCGTGCGTTCATCCCCCTGTGTGTCTGCTAAGTTCCTTTACAATTTTTCACAGGTGTAGAGAGTCTGTCTCGGGAGACCGCCTTGGGGTGGCCTTATAAACCTGTCATCAGTTGTACCTGGGCTCAACCATATTAATACAATGTCCAATATCCTAAGTTATGCACTCTGGCGTCTGCAACGGACGCCGGCCATCCACCATATACTTTACTCATTCCCCGGAAAAAATATAGCCTGCGAAAATATACTTAGCTGTGAATTTAAGGACTGACCAACCTGACGACTATGAGCGATGGCTCATGGACAAGGAATTTCATAGGTTGCTATTGCAGTATCTGCGTGAAACGGGCTTCCATGCATAAGTAAGTTACACGAAATTCCATTCCCAGATTATGACCTGTAGCCAACCAGGCTAATAAAAAGAATATCTGACTTTGTGGAACGCTCATGGGAACTTGTGCCAATATTTACTGCATTGCTTGGTGAAATATATTGTAATCTCTTGCATGTCGTACTTGTAGTGACGTGCTTTATTATTCGGTGTGAGCAAGGTTCTTTTGTTGTTTCGGTTTTCATGAAGTGACTGCACAGGTGGGGACTGTTCTGATAACGAGCGATGTGACTGGACGTTAGAGTATTGCCGGTGCATCATATTCTGGCTGTTCATGTAGAAGAGCATATCCTATGGGAATGTACGGCTGCAATACAGGGTAACAGTGATGCAGCCTCAAACAGCGGCAGCCTCCGCGCGCGCTGGGAGTCTGCATTGCTCAGCTCGGACCTGCAGCACCAACTCTGGGCCGTCGAGCGAGCCGAGGAAGCTGCCAAGGGCCAACAACCCTTGGCTGAAACCCAGGCGGCGTCCAGGCCCACCACACCAAATCGCAGGGTACTGAATAAAGTTATTTGAATGAATGAATGAATGAATGAATGAATGAATGAATGAATGAATGAATGTAGAGGAGCTGGTTATGTCTGGGGTATTTCAGGCTGTATTCATCCTATACATTTTCTTTGTTTCATTTTTTTACATTACTTAGTCGCTGTTTATTTTGGACGGTTGGTATAATCGGCATTTAGGTGGCTGATTATTTAATAGACAAGCAAGACAACTTGCCGTCTGTAGGTACCAAACTCACAGCTTTATCACTTGTACGATGCTCTGTCAACTGAGCTATGGGGCTATTTTCCGCCGTCCGCTTTTTTGGGCATTTGTGTATGTGTGGTAGTCCTAGCTCTGGAAGTGTTCGCCAGTGCTACTCACGGTAGCGACGGCGATTATGAAACATCCTGTAAACACCAGACGTCACGTGGTACGCGAGCTTAGGAGCAGGAAACTTGCCAATATACCTTATGTGCTACCTAGCGTAAGGCTGTACTGCAGATGTCCGCCGTTGTATTCCCTGGGGTCGCTATCTTTTGCGCGATCGAAAAGCCGACGTTCGGTTTCGCCTCACGCGATTGGCCTAGATTGGACAAGGCCGCGATATCGGCGCGGCCCAGGACAATTTATTTATTTATTTATTTATTTATTTATTTATTTATTTATTTATTTATTTATTTATTTATTTATTTATTTATACATACTGCAACCCTAAGAGGGTTATCGCAGGAGTGGGGTACAAGATTAAGGGTGCCACACGCACAGCAAAAAAGAGGTACACAAGTTCTAAAGGTACAAAGCACACAACAAAGCACTAGTGAACAAAATATGAAAAAAGAAAAAAATCGTCTCAATACCTACATATACGCATATAAACATGGTACATAATACATGGTCCTAGGCATCATGGGCACGAACCAGTGATTGCATTAACAAAATTGTCAGGTGTCAGTTTTCGTATGTTAAGGGAAAGCTGGTTCCACAATTCAATGGATCGGGAAAAAAAAACTATATTTGAATTTGTCAGTGCGAGTGTGCAGGAGTGTTATATTTAGAAGGTGCAAATTCCGTGTGTTAGACGCTTTAGCAAACTTGATGTATTCCAAGGATGAGCAACGTTCATAGTTAACAGTGGTGTAAAGCAGTTTAAGACTTTCTACATTACGCCGCTCAACTAGCGAAGAGAGGTTCAAAGGAGGGAAGGTTAGAAGAGGGGGAGAAGTCCTTGTCGTAACGCCGGTATACAAATCGAATAGCCTTTTTTTTTACGGATTCAAGTTTTTTTTATGTCGTATTTCAGGCATCGATTCCAAATGGCACACCCGTAATCCAAGATGGGCCGCACTAAGTAAGCAATTTTGTTTCTTTGGGGACTGAGCGCGGAGAACGCTTTCGGTAACCTAGACGTGCTAGACCTTTAGAACAGGTTGCTTCAGTATGTTTGGACCAGGATGAATCGTGTATGAATAGAATGCCAAGATACTTATATTCAGAAACGTGTTCTAGAGGAATACCATTGAAACAATAACGAAGACGCAGTTGTGTAGTACGTGTCGAGAAGGACATAGAGACAGTTTTGCGAAAATTGATGTTCATCTGCCACTCGTTACGCCAAGTGCAAAAGTTGGAAAATGCTCTATTCAGAATGGCGTGATATTCATGACTGGTAATTGTGTGATAGATAACGCAGTCATCGCCGTAACGACGCATTTTAGTAGGTAGCACGTTCTTAGGTAGGTCATTTATATACGGGAGAAGAGAAGCTGGCCTAAAACAGAACCCTGCGGAACATGAGAGGTAACGGCCACCGTAGGTGATTTTGCAGAATCGAAACATACGTATTGCGACCTATCTGAGAGAAAACTAGACATCCAGGTAACTAGACTGGAATTATTTATAATACTATTTAGTTTATGCAGAAGGTCGGAATTAATGTACACCTATTCAAAGGCTTTGGAAAAGTCTACGAATATGGTATCAATTTGAAAGCCTAGGTCAAGTGCTGGAAGATGTCATGAGCAAATTAAGATGGTTGCATAATGGTACTGAGGCCACTGCGAAATCCATGCTGGAAGATTGTTAAAATATTGTTGGCCTCAAGAAACTGAATAATATGTTTTTAGACGACATGTTCTAAAAGTTTACTGCAACTAGAGGCTAAGGAAATCGGTATGTAGTTGGATAGGTCTTTTTTACTCCCAGACTTGTGCAAAGGAATAACTTTCGCAACTTTCCATGCTGATGGAATGGTACTTGTTTGCAAGGATTTATTAAATATCACTGTAAGAAACCTGCTAGACCAGAGAGCATATCGTATGAGAAAGGAATTGTGAATTTTAGGAGAACAGCAACCCTTTTTAGAATCTAAGTTTAAAACTAAGTTTAAGACACCTGACATAGATACACTTAAGTTATTGATAGCACGCCGTGATTCTAAACCCGAAAGGAGGGATTTCTAAGTTGTATGCAGATAAGACTAACTGAAAATACGAGTTGAAAGCAGCTGTAATAACATGAGGATCATTAGTGGAAACATCGCTTATTATGAAGAATTGAGATGTTGTTTTACTAGGCGAAATCACACGCCATATTTTTTTAGGATTTAATTTTAGCTGACTAGGTAAACTGATGGCGTAGAATAACTCTCTGGCTGCTTTAGTTTTTATTCGAAGTTCATCCTTAATTGTCTGAGTTACTAGAGTACCACCGGTGCGTCTTTGTCGTCTAAGTCTAGCAAGGCGGCGAGAAAGGTGAATTATCTCTCTGGTCATCCATGGCAGGTCAACGTTTCTTTTGAGTGGAACGAAGCGGCTGACGCATGTACGTACGGTAGAACTGAAAAACTCAACCAAACTATTCACATCGTCGTAGATACTGCGGTGCTCGAAATCCGCAATAGAATCAGCAAGAAAATTACTGATAGACTGGTTATCAGCTTGTGTAAAGTCATAGAAAGTGCGAAGAACAAATTTAGCTTCAGGTACAGGAACATTAATAAGAACTATAGTACCGCTTTGTGATCAGCAATTCCATCGACAACGTCACACGTATATCTATTTTCAACAAGATTTCCGCTAAGAAATACAAGGTCTAGAATATAGTGGCCTCTGGTATTCTCAGTGACAATTTGTTTTAGGTTACATGAGAGGGTAATATTTATTCGTTCTTTACCGATTGAAGAATCGTAGCCAGTGATAGAACACGATTACCACGAAATGCATGGCGCATTAAAATGGCCCAGCAGAACTAAGTTGGAACATGACATGCATAGTTATGAAGAAATGCTTCTAAAAAGTAAGTTGCTCAACGTTGGACCCCGGAGGACGATAAATTACACCGATAACGACAGAGCAGTTGCCAAGAGGCACTTTACACCACGCAGATTCTATTTCATTAGGACCACAGATAATCGAAGAGGTAAGATCGGACCGCAAGAATAGAGCTACACCACCACCTTGTTTGTGTGTTCGGTCGCAGCGCACAACGGTAAAGCCAGGTGGGGTAACTTTAGCATCGAGAATGTCACGGTGTAACCACGTCTCGGTAACACTGATAATATGAGGAGCACTAAAAGCGGTCAAGGAGACAAAGTTAGTAAACTTATTAACAAGGCTTCTGGCATTCACATTCAGAATTTTAAGGTCATCATGCCGTATTTTCAGTCGTCACTGTGTACCATGCGAAGCGGATTTGGGGGAAGTATAAGAAGAATGAGTGGAAGCCGTGGTAAGGGCGTTAGTTTTGTGATCCCGGTCATAGCGGATGTTGTCACATGATCAAACCTAATACGCACAGTGCAGCCATTTTTTCTGTGAGAGACGAATCGCGTGAGATTCACGCGATGAGCATAGGGCGATGAGGTCAGATTGCTGCTGTATAAGATTGCTGTTCTGATTTCTGAGTGATGCATTTTTGTTTTTGTTTATGTGTGCATTTCACGAGATGATCTTTTTTTTTTCTCTTAACCAATGTATAACTATGGTTTTCAATATGTTCTGTACTACTTACTTTGCTGTTCAGTTTCGTTTTTTTCCACTCCTGTTACAGCCCCTGAATGAGGCTGACAGTATTAATAAATGAAATGAAATGAAATGAGATGAAACCAAACGTCGGGTTTTCTAACGCGTACAAGATAGCCGCCCTGGTCTGTGAACAGAACTCTGCCGAATGATGAGTGACATTCTGTGGATACCCGGTGACGTGAATTCCAAAGGAGTTATGCTGAATAGTGTATTCTTCCTTCGAAACCGCTCACAATGGCCAAATAATTTTATGTTTGAATGCAAACTAAGCGACAACATACGCTTTCGCTTATCTTGCAAAGGCCTCACTTTTGTTTTGACAGAAGTGAATATTGTCTAATCGCTAAGTCATTAATCCAGCAGTCAGGTTCTCAATGGTTACCATGCCTAAAGACTGCGCCTTCACTATATGCCTGTTGGCTAGACGCGTTGTCTATACTGAGAAGCTCGTGCTTTCTTCTTTATATTTTAAAGTGTATTCAAGGAGAGGCTCGTGCCCGCATGTGGCGCCGGATACTCTTTTCTGGCATGTTAGCCGTGCTTACAATGTTCATAACAACAACAATTGTTAAAAAACACAGGAACATTTGCGCACACAAAGCTCTCGTACAAATATATACATGCTCAGGCAATTTAAAGGTTCGCACAGTATAAGTGTCCCTACAACGTCAATGTTCACAAAGAATAAACGTTCTTGGGCAATTTCATATTTGGTCACTCTTGAGTGCCACATTTCCGGCACAGCACTCGCATACGCGGACACAAGTGCCACAGAAACAAAAGAAAACACGTAAGCAAGAACATCTGCCATATCCAATGAACAAGAACAACAATACGAGCAGACAAAGAGCACGAATAAGAATAAATAGACAAAAGGAACGGTTACCTGATTTAGTAAGGTTCTTTTTATTTCTGTATCCTCGAAGAATTGTACTATCGCGAGTGCAGCGATGTGTTATTTTCCTGAAGGCCATGGACCGAAGATGTTTGCTGATGATTCTTACGGGACAATCTCGTTCGCAAACGCCACTAAGAAGGGTGTAAGCATTTTTTCCCCTTTGATGATGAACGGAGCGACGAGTCGTTCTGCACACCAACCAGACAGAGCTCCCGGAAGTGAAAAGTACGGCAGTTGCGAGCACCGGCTCCATAATTGGTTTCTATCAAAAAAAAAAAAAAAAAAAACATCTCCTAGCTCATTTATCTCTATCCCTGGTTACTCTTCTTCTGCGCAGTTTTAAGCGTAAGATCAATTAATGCTTCTTTTAAATACGCTTTCGAAGCTTCTTTTATCTTCTCCAGCATGGAACAGTGCGTCGGACCAAAGAAAACTGAATTACCACAGCAAGCTGGGGCGAGTAGCTGACTGAACATATTCCTAGGGGTGGGCAGCGCAACCCGGACGAACTCGTATCCTCCACTTCCTTTTGTGCTTCGTCCGGGTTGTGCTGGCCACCCCTAGGAATATATCTAAAGAAAACGTCGGAAACGAAGGTTCAGAAAACGGAGGTTGCGAAGCGGTTGCTTATTTTTTGGCCTTTCAGTTGTATGGTGTTTCTTGATTTTTTTATCTTTTCTTTCTTTTTTAGAAGGAAGACACCTCAGTCCGCCGACGCATACCATTGTGCCAGGTGTACATTGTCGTTTCAGATTTCTTATCTCGTAGTCCAACGCATATGAACGCCGTCCTCCCAACGCTTCCAGTGTCTTCATGCATGGTACCGGCAGCACCGGCACGTAATTATGGAGTAATAGAAAGTTGACTTGGCGCGTATTATTTTCGCTTACAGCTGCTTCCTTCAGGTATCTATTAGCATGGCACTTGTCAAGTGCATATTATTCGAGCCGAAACTGACGTGCCAGCCTCGTGCTTAGGCACGTCGGGGCTCTCCTGTCTAAATGGTTCACCTGTGAAAGACGGCTCCCTGCCCACTATAGTCGAGGCATTGAATATGACGGTACGAAGTGTTCAAGTCGGCAAGGCTCTCAAGGAGCCGTCAAACAACTTGCCTGGCGGTTGCATACAGCGCCGTGGAGTGCTCCTGGGACGACGCGAGAACTCTATTGCCCCTTATCAAAACCACGGTTCGATGCTTTCTCGCTGCTTTTCTTAAGGAGGGCTTGCGATCTCGATGAAACTCGGCAGCACAGAAAAGAAAGTAGCGCGGCAATTACGACGAGATAAATTTGAACGCTTAAAACATTGTTGGCCTTACATATTCTATCGGGTTAAATTACATTAGCAAGGTGAAAAGGTCAGCAGCTACAGTGGGTGGTAAAGACCGTAGCTCGTCCTGTTTAACATCTAACGGATGCGTGAGTGAAACTATACGTATATACACATACGACGAAGTCGCAAGCGTTACAAGGTTTTACATGCATCAGCAGAATTCACCAAGAATTTCGTTCGCGAGATCTTGTAGCGACGCCAGTAGCGGACAGGGCGGCTACCTCTTCGCGTCACCTCCGCGAACTGTTTACCATTGGTAAGCCGTCAATGCTGATTATATGTTCGACATCACAATTGACGGATACCTACTTTTATGAACAATTCTACCGTAATAATATATTCGCGAATATGGGCCCAGAGGTGCTATGCAGGATTCCCCCAAGTTTCTCACTCGCCTGAGTTTGCTCGACGGAACTCGGCAAACAAAGATGCCGCGAACACGCAAAAGAAACAGAGGGTAACATGTCGAGATAAAGCCACGTATATCAACACGAGCGCGCTCTGCGCACGCTGCTTCTTCGTTTCAAACACAGGAGACTGGGCAGTGTGATTACGCGCCAGCGCCGCTTACTATTTGGCAGTTTTAGTTGGACGTCCGCAGCCACCCACGTGCGCAGGGCGCGAAGTTGTGCGTGCGTAGCGTAGCGCGCGCGCACGATACGGCAATAGTTGGCCGGAGGCAAAAGCTGACAAGGGGATTGCTGACTTGCGCGAGTAGGAACCGGTAGTGTGCTGCTCAACACCGCCATATGCCACCTTCTGAAATTGTGTAGCCAATATCAGCCGCCACGAAGTCAAACCACAAGCCGGAGTCATATCTTGGGCAAGAGCGATATCGAAAAATGGGCTCTCGTGGACACGCGAGAACGCGCCAGAACGTCCCGCAAGAGCCGCTGAGCACGCAGCGGACGCTACGCAGCTTTTGCGGACGCTACGCAGCTTTTGAAAAGCTGCAGGCGCACGCAAGATACCGTGCGTGCTCCTGCGTACTGCGCACGCGCACTGACGCCTCCGCGGGTTTGTTGCGCGCGCAGAGCTAAAACCGTCTATTGTCAACGCAATATCGCAACATACCGTGACTGGCCGCTATCTATATACACAATTGGCGCAAGCAGCTTGCCTCGGCTTTCTGGGGCGCGCCACGGGCAATTCTCCTCTTTCGGATATATCTATCCACCGTTCTCTCGTGGTGCAACGCAAAACGTAATAAATTGGAAATTCATACAGCGAAGCTGTCTGTAGCTAGGAACTGGAAAAAAATGTTTACAGCAACAAACGCCATGTAGGTTGATCCTTGTGATAGTGCAGAAAGGGTCCCAGTTCAATGGCACATACCCCTGTGGGCTTCAGGGACCTGTAACGCGCCCTTGAACTACACTTGTCACACGTGGGACCCAAAGAGGTCCCAGCCACGCGCGTAAGAATAGATGTCTTTTTTAAAAAAATGTTTTTTACAACTTTTTCAAAAAGGACTTTTAAAAAATTCTCGGCGCAAACCGCGCAAACACGCTAGTGCGTTCGTCGTCGTCGTCTTATCCCACAGCTGGATCCATTATGCAAACACTATCATAATCAGCAATGGCTCAAGCGTCGTCTTCCACAGCTGGATCATTCCAGCGTAGAATTTCACTTCTATCGTCGTAATGGGGAGGCCGCGCTTACGGGGCTATGAAACGTTCTTACGGGGGCATGGGCTATTCGTTGTCTTACGTGACGGACGCATTTATTAACAGAGGTGATACGCGAATATGTGTGCGTACCTATATCGCCACGATGACCACAGACCTTTGTTCAATATTCTGGGTCACCTGTGTATTCCGCGCTAAATAGCTTCATTGGTCATCCACGTTCACAGAGTAGAAGGACCCTAAATATTTTAAAAGCACATTCATTGCACATCTGGCACATTTCGAAATGCTAATAAACAGCCATAAGTGCATGATAAATGTGCACCATAAAACATTTTTTTTCTATAACTTACTTGCACAGGTAATACTTGCAAAGCTCATAATATATAGAACGATAAACAAATGAAAGAAAGCGCCGGCGGTTTGACCACGTGACTCCTTCTTTTTCGGTCGTTCATGGCGTAACGCCCAAGTGAAAACCCGAGAGTGCACCTCGATAAGCAAATGACACTGGAGGCATGCCGAGGGTTGAATTTTATGTCTCGATACCGTTACCTCATTCACCTGAGGGCGTCGTCAGAGCTCGCGGAAGTCCCGAACTTTGCCAAACACGAACCTTCCTGCATAGCACCCATGGTTCGCGAGAATAATCTTGCATTCAGATCACAGCCGCTGATACACGTTCCTCTTGCAGCACATTGAAAGTTCGGGTACAAAAGGGAATAACACAGGAAGGCTTCATGCTTTCGCTTGCGAACCTAAAAAAACAAAGCGCTTCAAATACTAACCCATCGCGTGTTACATGTCGTCAAATAAATGGCAGTGCCGCATGGTGTCTTATAGCTTTGCGCTTCTGCGGTGCCATTTTACTCAAGAATGTGGCTTCAAAGAAATCTTCGTAGATGACTGTCTCCCGCTTTCCTTTTTCCTACATTTTTTTCCTACAATTCCTACATCGACTGGCAGAACGCATGCGAGCATACAAAAAAAGGACACTGCTGTTACCAGTTATTTCTATGCGATCGTGTAAAATATTGTTCCAGACAATCAGTCAAATCAAGTTGTTAAAAAAGGAGGCGTGGGTACTCGAGAGCTACTGCGTGAAACTCATTTCCGCTGCGAAGTGGGATCATCATTTTGTAGAACATGGAAATGTGTGGTCCCATTCAATATGTGCTGCAACACGGTACACGTGGTCGAAGTGGCGACTGAATGCACAGCGGCGCCAACATGTGAAGGAGAGGAGAACAAAACCCACCGCCGTTGCTTAGTGGCTACAGTGTTGGGCTGCTAAGCACGGTGTCGCGGGATCGAATCCTGGCCACGGCGGCCCCATTTACATGGGTGCGAAAACACCCATTTTCTTATTTAGCTGCACTTTAAAGAACCCCAGTGGGTCCAAATTTCCGGAGTCCCCCACTAGGGCGTACCTCATAATCAGATGCTGGTGTTGGCACGTAAAACCGTTTTTTTCGCACGTAAACAGTTTTTGCAAACGTTAACTTATGTTAGCGTTTGCAATAAATGTTTTCAAGATAATTACGAACTTAATATTGAAGACAGCGCCATTTTAGCAACTAATGGGGTAAAAATTTATCGTTTAGCCTATTTTTGATCATCAAAAAATGCTAATAGCACACTCGTCAGGAAGCAAGCAGACAAAAGCCTAGGCCGGTATAATGTAGCGATTACTTCAGTTTGATTCTATTCCTTTCTTATCATACACCGCTCACAACCGGTAAATCGTGGTGATAATGTAGGCGGGGATCCGCTCAGGCCGTTGACAAGCGCGGTAAGGAATAGGAATGGAATAGAATCTTTTGATGATCCAGGTCCTATATATCGAATTTATAATGGCCAGCAGATCAACAACTACCAGCTGATGCTGAAATGGGAAGTGTTAATTACGTAATATTTATTTGAACTCCAGGACTGACTGCAGCATATCACAAGGTTATAGTTTTTTTTTCAGTACGGAATATTTTTGTTTTCTTCTTCACGAACATAAAATCCGTTATGTAGAAACATATGTTCCCAGAAGAAATCTATGCAGCAAATGGAAACTATGGCCTCAATTCGAATTCATAAAACTACAATTAATTTATCGGTGGTTCATCGACATGTTTAGCTGTCCGCGATGTTGCAACGGAAAATAAAACAGTTGCATGGCACGCAATTCTGGTCCTTCGACTTCCGCTTCCGCTTTGTGCGCACGAAAATAGTTGGAAAGGTCGCTCATCATTTGAGTTCGTCAATTGTAAAATCATACTCCCAGGACGGTTTACTTTGCGGATTTAGTGATGACTCCGGTACCGTTTGCGACTAGCCTGTCCGTTGTCTGAGTGATACGCCTGGAAGTGAACTATTCGGCCTGAGATGCGGCCGTGCTGCCTCGTTCCACGCACCCTGCAGAAGTAGTGGATTACTGGTGGTGCATTTGCTCAAGGGGCGCCTGAGGTCACTGGACGATGAGCATTGTGTAAAAAGCCACGCTTTCGCTAACTGAACAGGTAATAATACTGGTAAAGAGGCTTGGTTTGTTCTCATGCAGTATCTTGAGACACAATATAATGACAGTTCACGAAAAAATTTTTCTTAGCATACTCGCACAAAAAGCCACACTTTCTTAAGAACAAGGATACGAGAAGAGTACCGGCTACCGGATGTTGCAGTTGCCATTGGTGACAGTGAGCTGTTCTTTTCTTTCCTGCGGTAACGCGGATACCGTCGAAAATGTTCTCGTATAGTATTCATAGCGTCACATGTTATGTTGCATGTACTTTCCGCGATACTGTTTACAATCGCGCCATTTGTAAATTTGTGATTTATGCAACGTACACATAGCCTAAGCTGTTACGCAATAAAAACAATATAGTGACATGTTAGACGTACCATGAGAGAAGGCGACCGGCTAATTGAAAACCAAACTTACGAAAGAAATCCGTTGTAAATTCGGCGTATGTTTTTCACTAAACGGCAGCAATTCCTTAAGTATGACCCGCCATGGTTGCTCAATGGCTATGGTGTCGAGCTGCTGAGCACGAGGTCGCGGGATCGAATGCCGTCCACGGCGGCCGCATTTCGATGGGGGGGAAATGCGAAAACGCCCGTGAACTTAGATTTAGGTGCACGTTAAAGAACCCCAGGTGGTCAAAATTTCCGCAGTCCTCCACTACGGCGTGCCTCATAATCAGAAAGTGGTTTTGGCACGTAAAACCGCATATTTTGTTTTTAAATATACGCTCTCTATCACCCTATAGGCTTTCACCTGATCTTAAGCACAACTCCGTCTTGGAAGACGCTTTGTAATTATATATATATATATATATATATATATATATATATATATATATATATATATATATATATATATATATATATATGTATATGTATATATATATGTATATATATATATATTGCTACACACGGTGCACCCTGATGGTACCGTAAGCCAAAGAAGCACGAGTGTTTGATGGTAGCAGCTTGCCAGCTGCGAACCAGCTACGAGCCCAACCAATTCATTGTCGCCAGAAGAGACACTATCCTGACAAACCATGGCTTCCTTAAGTTCATGTATGAAGAATGAGCTATTGTGTTTCGTAGTTCAGCATCGACATTTGCACGAAACAAGGTGCATGGAGCAGGAATGTTGTGAGTTAGTGATGACTGCTGAATAACTCGACGCTTGGTACAGATTACTCCTTAAATGCGTTTCCCCGAGCAGATTTCAATTGCACCGACTCTGCGCATTTTGTTTCTCAGTGTCTGCACCTCTCATCCTTTTCAGCAGCTGTATGGCTGTATTCAGCTGAGGACTGTGCTCTTCTTAATCTCTCACTCCAGTGAATCTGGAAACGTAGCTATTTTTTTCTTTCTCAGGACTGCCTCACTCAGCTTCAAGGGTGACCACTCCCTGCAGCTAAAAGCATTAGGCTCGTCTCGTTGTCGCAATTTGGGACCAGCCCTTCGGGCGGAACTTTTGGCACTCGCCCATGTGCTAAAAGCTGCCTGTCGCTATAAAGGCGTGTCTGTTCAGGTGATGCAATTACAGATCCAGGAAGTCTCGCGTGGATTGGACAGCTTCCGCCCAAATTTTATTGCTGTAATTGTGTCCCAGACTGCACTGACGTCTAAAAGAAAAGAGAATTTGGCATCTTTAAAGCCAACGAATGCATATAGGCATCCGAGAGTTGCTGTTTTATCGAGAGAACAGAGTAGTGAGTTGAAGCGGGCTAGAGCAGAGCTTTCTTTTTAATAGCTTTATTTAAAGAGATGTTGGCGCCTATAGGTCACGCTGACTGATCCACGTCTTTGACATAATAATCGTGTTCAGAGCGATTGTCACGCAGAAGCTACGATTAGAAAAAAACAGTGACTTCGATTCCAAATTTTACGTACAAAGCAAATGTTCCTGGGAGTTCACAAATGTAAATGTTCTTTTACAGCTGTAGATGAGATTCCTCATGAGTGCCACGTTCCAAGCACAACATTTGCGAGCACGGACACAAGAGTCACAGAAACACGAATACTTAAGAAACATCTGAAATAATTGTTTGTGTGAAACCAGAATAACGGGAACAATAAGCGCAATAGAACGAGAATAAGACGAAGGATAGCCCCAAAGCAGCATTGAGCCCCAAATAACCGAATGCTGCCATGGTGGAAATCTTTCGGGCCAACCTCGTTTGCATTAATAATGCGACATCAGCCGTAGCGTGGAACACTAATTAACAAAAATAAGCATTCGACGTCCGTACTGCTTAAAGCAAATTACCTTTAAAGGAAGCAGTTGGCAGCATTAGTGATAAAAAGAATAACAATGCCCAAATTCTCAAGGTGTCTTGGTCTATATTCGCAGTCATGGCATGTACGTAGGTATAGTGAAACCCAACACCAAGTCGGGCTGAACAAGCAGGCTGCTCTGCCCGAATTCTCCCGTCATTTTTTTGGCAGAAAACGATTGCAAATTCGATGAGAAATGTCTAATCTAAAGCAAAACTTCCCTATTTCAACCTCTCACCAGTGAAGTAATTCTCCGCTGTTACCAGTTTCGCTCTGCATTCTGCGTTTACTTTTTATTTTTTTTTTGAAAAAAAATGCGCCCAAGCTTTCCAAGCTATGAATTATATCAATTTAGAATCCCGTGCGATTTCTTTTTAGCAATCAGCAATTCATTAGCCTTAGCCAATGCACGCTATAATCTTTGGCGTCATAATAAGGTGCTTCTACAATTAGGTGACACATCTCAACGAGTCTCATTTTTGCGCCGTTTTCTAGCAGGTCAAACATGTCAGCTCACAGAGGGCTGCACCAGAGATGCACTCTATTAGACTAGCTAACCTTAAGAGGAAGCTTTAGCTCGGGCCCAACTCCGACGCGGCCTATTCAAATACATGTAAAACGCAAAAACCTTTTTCTGAGATAACTCCAGGACCGATATTAATTAAATTTGTTGCATTTGAGAGAAAAGGTTAAATTTTAGTGACTGTTGGAAGCGGAATTTTGATTTAGGGCCTGAATTTTATGAAAAGGATTTTAAAAAAACTTGAAAGTTTGAAAAGAATAGACGCACGAAGTTTACAGATTCATAGCTCTGCATAAAATGCAGATATCGCGGTTCTGTAAACGGAAACCATTAGAACATTGAAAGCGGACAAATTCGATATGTCATATTATATCTTAGATGAATTTGTTACGTTTTTTACAAGGGTTCTGCAAGAGCTGTATTTCCATATCATTAAATTTTTTGAGATACATGTGTCAGACATCAATTTTATCCACTTTAGATGTACTGTTAGATAAAATGCACGTCTTTATATTATCTATTTTCGTTGCTTAGTTACAGAGTTGTAAACTTGATAGTGTCGTTTTTTTTTTGAAAATTTTCGGTCTTTGACAATTTTTAATAAAAAAATTGACGACCTAAATCAAAAATCCGAAACCAACAGTCACTAGATTTTAAGTTTTCTTTTGAATTTAACAAACCTTGTCAAATTTGGTGCCGTGGTTGCCGAGAAAAAAACGATTTCTCTTTTTACATGTATTTAGATAGGAGCACCCGAGCTAAAGCTTCCTCTTAACGTTTCTGCTTGGGGTCGTTTCAACGCTGTAAATGATTCCTTATGAATTATAACGCAACAAGTCACAATGGGGGGAGCTTACTGCTCACATATCGCACCTTTGAGCTTCCTTGAGTTTTCTGGCGGCGAGGTACCTCTGGACGACTACTTGATCCATGCCCGAGCGAAACAAGCTGTGGATGAAAAGCCCAATCATGCAGGCCCAGACGTTCTCGTCTTTTGTAAAGTCCAGGCTGGCACTGGTCAAATAAACGGAGAAAACGAAAGAGTTAACTTCGGTCTTTTTTTACTCACAACTGTGAAATAAGATGACATTGCAAAATGCTTACTCAAATATGTACTCCTTTATGTTGAAGTCACTTGCTGGTCGCAGTCGCTCGCCTTGATACTGTGAGTCGTAGATTACTTTGGTAACGACGGTGATAGGAGCCATTAATATGAGCAGTGATTGAACGCAGTCGGTCCACACGACTCCTCGCATTCCTCCCTGTGATGATGTTGTCACGATTGTTAACTACGCCGTACAGCAAATATGAGGCAGCAGTGAAGACACAATGATAACACTTTTTCAAAAGGTTCTGTTAACCGCGACGTTCGTGATTGCAGTTGCGACTGATGTTCTAGATATTAGGCGCGAAGCGAACAAGCTTACCGCATTCAAAAAGGAGGTCAACGCCCGGAACTACAGCGCCATCGGAACAAGCCACTTGGACGAAAAAGGTTAGAGGATGGAGAATGATGGAGCACATTTGCCTTCGCACTGCAATGTACAGGCCCCGACAAAAGTGGTATACTCCACGCAGATTGCTACTGCAGCGGCGTCGCTCGGCATTTTGGCGAGCTGAAGCACGAAACATTGACACGAGTCAAGCGACATGCTTGAAGATAATAAAGGGCACACATTGGCTGTCTCGATCCCAGATGCTGCCTGTAGATGGCGTTGCGATGCAGTCTGCCGTTGCTCTGACTCCCGCTGCGTGGAGTATACCACTTTTTTCGGCGCCTGTACATAAGTGCGAGCCACGACTAGACAAGGTAAGGATTCTGGGTACAAGTGTGGACGGCTGCGGCTCGGGTGCTCCTATCTAAATACATGTAAAAGGAGAAGTCGTTTTTCTCGGCAACCACTTCACCAGATTTGACAAGGTTTGTTGTATTTAAAAGAAAATTTAAAATCTAGTGACTGTTGGCTTCGCATTTCTGATTTAGGTCGTCAATTTTTTCTTAAAAATTGGCAAAAACCGGAAATTTTCGGAAAACGACAGTATCAAGTTTACAACTATGTAACTAAGCAACGAAAATAGATAATATAATGCCGTGAATTGTTATTAATAGTACATCTAAAGCGGACAAAATTGATGTCTTTCACATGTATCTAAAAAAATTTATAATATGGAAATACGGCTGTTGCAGAACCCTTGTAAACAACGTAACAAATTCACGTAAGATATAAAATGACATATCGAATTCGTCCGCTTTCAATGTTCTAATGGTTTCCGTTCACAAAACCGTGATATATTATTTTTATGCAGAGCTATGGATCTGTAAACTTTGTGCTTCTATTTTTTTTCGAACTTTCAAATTTTTGAAAATCCTTTTCATAAAATTCAGGCCCTAAATCCAAATTCCGCTTCCAACAGTCACTATAATGTAACCTTTTCTCTCAAATGCAACAAATTTCATTAAAATCTGTCCAGGAGCTATCTCAGAAAAAATGTTTTTGCGCTTTACATGTATTTGAATAGGCCGCGTCGGAGCTGGGCCCGAGCTAAAGCTTGGTGCGTCGTGTATAAGGGACACGTCAGTTGCCTTTTTTTTTCCTTCGGAGGGACGTTTTATCGACAGCCTGACGCGCGTGCAGTGATGCGCGTGTGGAGTTTTTTTTATACGCTGTGCAGTGAATGCGTCTATGCGGGGTTACCATTTTTAAGTTTTACGAAAATGAAAAAAAAAATCGTTTGTGGCAGATAGCATAATTCTCGTCGTTGAGCTGGATTATTCACAGAGGGGGATGTTACCAGCACGAGAAACCAAAACGCATATTCGAATAATAAAAAAATTACTAATTAACTTGTTAATTAATTACTTTGTGTGACATGTGTCAGTTTACGAATTGTAGCCGGTGGGCTTGCAAGACGTATCCACTTGAAAAGAATTTCTAGGATGTCGGAAGTTTCGAGATAGTATTTCCCACAGTTTGGGACGAAATACATGGGCGTTCCTTCATAAGTTCCTCCATAAAGAAAGCAACAAGATCCCAATAAAGGAGGGCGTCAGGCAGGGAGATACGATGTCTCCAATGCTATTGACAGAGTGTTTACAGGAGGTATTCAGAGACCTGGATTGGGAATAATTGGATATAATAGTTGATGAAGAATAGCTTAGTAACTTGCGATTCGCTGATGATATTGCCTTGCTTAGCAACTCAGGGGACCAATTGCAATGCATGCTCACTGAGCTGGACAGGAAAAGCCAGAAGGGTGGGTCTAAAAATTAATCTGCAGAAAATTAAAGTAACGTTTAACAGTCTCGGAAGAGAACAGAAGTTTACGATAAGTAACGAGGCACTGGAAGTTGTAAGGGAATACATCTACGTAGGGCAGGTAGTGACCGCGGATCCGGATCATGATACTGAAATAATCAGAAGAATAAAAATGGGTTGGGGTGTGTTTGGCAGGCATTCTCAGATCATGAACAGCTCGTTGCCATTATCCCTCAAGAGAAAAGTGCATAACAGCTGTGTCTTACCAGTAGTCACCTACGGGGCAGAAACCTGGAGGCTTACGAAAAGGGTTCTACTAAAATTGAGGACGACGCAACGAGCTATGGAAAGAAGAACGATGGGTGTAACGTTAAGGGGGGATAAGAAGAGAGCAGATTGGGTGAGAGAACAAACGCGAGTTAATGACATCTTAGTTGAAATCAAGAAAAAGAAATAGGGGGGGGGGCATGGGCAGGGCTTGTAATGAGGAGGGAAGATAACCGATGGTCATTACGGGTTACGGACTGGATTCCAAGAGAAGGGAAGCGTAGCAGAAGGCGGCCGAAAGTTAGATGGACGGATGAGATTAAGAAGTTTGCAGGGTTAAATGGCCACAATTAGCACATGACCGGGGTAGTTAGAGATGTATGGGAGAAGCCTTTGCCCTGCAGTGGGCGTAGCCAGGCTGATGATGATGATGATGACATGGGCGTTCCAGCTACTTTTTTGCTTCGATACATAGAAGAGCGCTTCGGTAAAAAGTTAGGTGGCACAACATTACATTGTTACGGAGAGTTTGATGGCGCTTATCTACAAAACAGAGTAATTCTGGGATTTCATTCTAAGTGAATACGCCTCGCAACCTCACCGCCTACAATTCATAAATTGCAGTAAATGCTGTAAAGTAATTAATCAAGAAGTAATTAGTAAGTTTTCGTTAATTAGTTGCATGTTTTGAATTTCTCGTGTAAGTAATGTCCGCCTCTCTGAATAAGTCAGCTCAGTGACTAGAATTATGCTGTCTGCAATAGGCGATTTGCAAAAATTCCATAAAACTTGAAAATGTTCACATCGTATATTGGCCTTCATTGTAAGCAAAATAAACAGTCGAACGTTCGCGCTCACCTTGTCCCCACACCTTTTTATTTCCATTTTGTGCTAAGTGGTCATTAGTCTTATGGTCTGAAATTGTTCACTATGAAAAGACTAGCCCTCCAACGAGTACTATAGGAATCCACTTGGAGCACGAGAAAATGAGCGGTAACCTTATCTATTTTTGTAATTGTGGGCAAAATCATTGGCAAGTGCACTAGCTCTTTGCATCACTACTTCTGGGAACACCTACTGATGTATTCGGAACAATTGGGGGGGGGGAGGGGGGTAAGTGGCTTAAAGAAAGAGCCCGAGTAATGATTTGTAAAGGTTGCCAATGATGTTCTCTGTTCGCAGCTTAGCTAAGGGCAGCTCGGTACATGTGACGTCGCGTAAGGTACAGTACAACTCAAGCCTTCGAAAGAATAACACACGTCTATCACTTGAAACCGATAGATTACGAAAGAACGTCAGTGAAAGTGGTTGTTGATCTTTTAGACAACTCTGTTGTCTTCTCTCGAACCATTGCTCTATTAACTAATTCAAGTACATATATCAAGTAAAAAGACAACCACAACGTGGATTTAGCTGCACCTTAGTAGAAGGATTTGCTGAACAGGCTCTTTTTAAGGTCAGCGTGCACATTGAATAGTTGATGACATCTAGCTGAATTTATTGTCATTACCTCAGTTTCTTGGGCAACAGCTTGAGGGCGACAATAAGACTGCAAGCGAACAAGTTTTTGTGAATGTCTCTTAAACCTAAAGCTTTCATTTATCCTGCAAAGTCGCAAACGCTTAATCTACCCAAGTAGGTTGCATTAAATATGCGTTTAACGAGAATATTCCTGTGCATGCCTGCTATAAACCTGTCCCATCAACTGCATTCGCCTACGCATTCAGGGGTGCGATGCCCTCATGAATCATGTGTCCGCTCTCGACCTGATTTACGATTCCTTTTGTTTCCTTTGAAGTTTTGTTATGATAGCTTTCTAAATAGTTTAGCTATAAAAAAATCTGACGACACCTAAGCAGTTATTACCAGTTGTGAATGTGAAAGCGTTATTGTCCAATTCAACGCTGCTGAGCGGTTATTCGAGTTTTGCGCTGCGAGTAATGTACCATAGCGGTACGTGCTGCCCGAGCCAGCAAGCGGCAGCAGCCTGCGGTGCCAACGCCGCATGCCACCGACGTGCTGCGCTGCGAGAGACCGAGGAAGCAGCAGCGGTCACCAAGGCCGGCAGGCGCGCGCAGCAGCTAAGCCCAATTGGGGGTGACGGATACGAACGGTGCGCCAACTTCCAAGAGCGAGACGGCGGCAGCCGCACGCCCGCTCGTCACGCGACTGTCTCGCCCACGATAAGGGACTTTAGCCCACGACAACCCGTCTCACCCCACGGCGTCGCGTCGCCGTATCTTATCGGTCAAGGCGCGCTGGTGACGTGGTAACACGTCACCAGCGCGCCTCTCTTGAATCTCTCTTGAAGAGGAAGCTTTAGCTCGGGCCCAACTCCGATGCGGCCTATTCAAATACATGTAAAACGCAAAAGCATTTTTCTGAGGTAATGCCTGGGCGGATTTTAAACAACTTTGTTGCATTTCAGAGATGAAGCTAAATTCTAGTGACTGTTAAAAGCGAAATCTTGATCTAAGGCGTGAAATTTGTTACAAAGATTTTCAAGAATTCGAAAGTTTGAAAAAATATAGAAGCATGAAGTTTACACATAATAGCTCTGCATGAAGAACAGATATCGCAGTTCTGTAAACGGCAGCCATTACATCATTGAAAGCTCACAAATTCGGTATGTCATTTTATATCTTACGTGAATTTTTTACGCTGTGTACAAGTGTTCTGCAAAAACTGTATTTCCATATTACTATTTCTTTAGATTCATTTGTAACATATCAATTTTGTCCGCTTTAGGTGTGCTATTAGATGCAATTCACAGAATCGCGATATCATTTTTCATTGCTGAGTTACAGAGTTGTAAACTAGATAGTTTCGTTTAGTGAAGATGCGATTATTCCAATTTTTAATAAAAGATTGACGACCTAAATCGAAAATTCGAAGCTAGCAGTCACTAGACTTTAAGTTTTCTTTTTAAATGCAACAATCCTGGTCAAATTTGGCGCTGTGCGTTGCCGAGAAAAACGAATTCTCCTTTTACATGTAGTTATATAGGGGCACCCGTGCTAAACCTTCCTCTTAAAACATGCCACGCCGATCCGCTGGCGTTATAGTTTTTTTTTTAAACGGACGGACGGGACGGACGGACGGACGGAGGGACGGACGGAGGGACGGACGGAGGGACGGACGGATGGATGGAGGGACGGATGGACAGACCGACCGACCGACCGACCGACTGACCGACCGACCGACCGACCAAGCAACCGCGGCAGCTGAAAAGCTAGTCGGTGAAATATCTTTATTAATATGATCACTAGGTTCTTTTATGTGAGCGTCAAAAACAGGGTAAAGACAAAACTTGTGTTACTGTCTTAAAATTAACAAAGATCAATGTGAGCTTAGTGTCAAAATTTTGGATAGCCATGCTTGTTAACAAAGCGCAGCCAATTTGAAATACTTGCGCTTGCTTACCAGCGAAGTGTAGATGGTGCTTGCGATGCCGATGCCGACAGTGCTCCAAGATAGGGACGCATTGAAAACTGTGGATGCAAGTTTCACGCCATTTCACTGACAGCTGCCAAGCGCGTGCACAGTCTCCTTCAATTGAGCGAAGAAAAACGTTTCATACTCACTTGTTGAGACCGCAACAGAGGCTGTAAATAAGGCGACCGCCCCGATTGTTACCTGAAGTCAACATCGAGGCAAAACAATGGCTGTCGGCTCTTGCGCTATTTCAACAACGCCGGAGTCTCTCTCTCTCGCATTATTGTACTCACGCTTATGAAGAAGTAGATGCCACAGGCTGTAAGACCTATTTTGTTTCCATATCGCATTCTTAGATACTGAAAAAAGAAGAAAAAGAAAGAAGCGCTAATTATACTACTGAGCACAAGGGAACAAATGTTCATGGAATGAACTATTTTATGGCCATATACAGTCAGGAATGGGGATGCGCCACTTACTTGTCACTTACCCCTTCGGCTTGCGCGAACTGCAGAAAATTGCTAAACATGATATGGCGGAGATGGGATTTCGTAGTATGACTGTCTCATACCATAGCATGAGCCCCTCGAACTCCCTCCTAATCAAGATGTAAATAATTCCTCGAAATAGCATCGTTTATCGATCAAACATATTTTGTTGTCTGGCATACAAGTGTTGATTGGGGATGTGCAGCTGACCAATTCTTTAACAGTACCGCGCGAGCGTCGACTGGCCGGTGGGTCAGCGCCTTATAACAGCGTGAAGAGACGAGATCAGCGAGAATAGCGCATGCGCAGGAAGTTCACTGGAAGCGCAGACACAGACAGACAGACAGACAGACAGACAGACAGACAGACAGACAGACAGACAGACAGACAGACAGACAGACAGACAGACAGACAGACAGACAGACAGACAGACAAAGAACTTTACTAATGGTCCTGAGGAACAGCGTTAGGTACCTCCCTTTTCAGGGAGTCCCCGCAGCCATCGCGGGCCGCACCCACGTCGGGGTAGGAAGATCGTGGTCCTCCTCCCTGTCGCAGGCCCTCTGGACAGCCCGTAGTTGCTCTGAGAGGTCGGCGCTTTTAAGGGCTGCCTCCCAGTCGGTTAGAGTGGTTAGCGATGAGCTGCGTAACGCAAGGCATTGCCAGAGCATATGGGATAAGGAGCAGTACGCCTCCCCACAGTCTGGACAGTGGGGTTCTACATTAGGCGCGAAGTGACTGAATCGACCCCTGGAGGAGAATGACCCCGTTTGTAGCATGCGAAAGGCCGATGATTGTGGTCTATTAAGTTTAGGGTGTTGTAGCGGAAAGGCCCGTCGAGCGAGTTGATAATGTGCCAAGATTTCATGGAAGGTGAGAAGTGAATCCCTGTACAGTCCTAAGTCGCCGCCCGTGAGTCCACCTGAACCGCCGCGGTGTGTAAGACCTCGCGCACAGTCATGGGCCAACTCATTGGCGTTAAAAACCTCAGAGTCCACATTGATTCCTATATGGGCTGGGAACCATTTGATGCTATGAAAACCAGCAGCCCCCTCGCTGCCGAGGATGGCCGCCGCCTCCTTTGAGATCGAGCCGGAGGCGAAAGCCCGGGCTGCAGACCAGAAGTTTGTAAAGATATTGGGACGTAGAGGGTGCTTCAGTGCTATAGCTATAGCAACCTGCTCGGCTACTGTTGCAGAAACCTTCCGCAAGGATGCTGAGTTAGTGAGAGTGCCATTGGAGTCAACTGAAACTACGGCATAGTGATCAGAGCGCTCGTACTGGGCGGCGTCAACAAAACATGCCAGATTCGGAGTGGCCGCCGCCGATTTCAACAGGGAACGAGCCCTGGCTACCCGGCGCCCTACATTGTATTGATGGTGGACGTTACGTGGCATGGGATCTACCTTGAACGAATCTCGGACCACGGGTGATAGGGTCACGTTGCGCTCCGTGATTTCCTGGTGACCGCATCCAACGGATTCCAGGATGCGTCTGCCCGCTCGCGATGATGATAGTCGTATTATTTGGGCCACTCGTTGGGCCTCGATTACCTCTGATAGGGTGTTGTGCATGCCTAGTTGCATTAGACGCGTGGTGCTGGTAGAAAGTGGTAAACCCAGCACGCGCTTGATGCTTTTGCGCATGAGGGCGTCAATTTTGGCCTCATCCCGTTTAGACCAGCACAACGCGGAGGCTATAGTTAACGTGGCTCATCAGAAACTTGTGGTAGAGTCTGAGGAGATTGCTCTCGCTTAAACCCCCTCTGCGGTTCGAGATCCTGAGGATAAGCCGAAGCATATTCTCCGTCTTGGAGATAATGCGGGCTATAGTCTGTGAGTTGCCCCCGCGAAATTCCAGCAAGAGTCCGAGGACCCTGATGGTATCCACTCTGTGGATTTGTTGTCCGTCCTTCGTATAGAGAGCTTGGAAGCTTGGAAGCGCAAGTTTCGTGTGCTAGGCCCTTTCCACCGGCACGACACAGCCTCTGGCACGATGAACTCGGTGCAAGCTCCCCGGCTTACCGGAGATAACGGCTCCCAGTGAACCTGGTGCGCATTCGCTACACTCTAAGAACAGTTTACACCCTTTGGCGGGCCCCTTCTGCCACACAACGATAATCGTCATCTGCCTTGATGCGTTTCCTTTCTTGAAAACGCCGTGCCCGCTACTTTCCTGTCGGGAATGCTATCATGCTGATAACGCGCATGCCGTTCGTTACTGGAAAGTACCGGGCTCGCAGCGTTAAAGAAAGGAAACGCATCAAGGCAGATGACGATTATCGTTGTGTGGCAGAAGGGGCACTCCAAAGGGGGTAAACTCTTCTTAGAGTGCACACTCTAACAAAAGTTTGCACCCTTTGGGGTGTTTATCTGCCACACAACGATAATCGTCATCTGCCTTGATGCGTTTCCTTACTTGAAAACCCCGCGCCCACTACTTTCCTGTCGGGAATGCTATGTCATGCTGATAACGCGCATTCCATTCGTTGCTGGAAAGTATCGGGCTCGCAGCGTTAAAGAAAGGAAACGCATCAAGGCGCATGACGATTATCGTTGTGTGGCAGATATACACCCCAAAGGGTGCAAACTTTTTAAGAGTGTACTCTTGCTGATCTCGTCGCTTCGAGCGGTTAGAAGGCGCTGATCGGCCGGCCAATGGACGCTCGCGCAGTGTTGTTTGTTAGAGAGCTCAGCGAGCCAGCGGGCCAGCGTAGACAGGCGCTGTGGCGTCGACGCTGGCCCGCTGGGCCCGCTGGCTCGCTGAGCTATAACGCTCTAGTAAAGACTCGGTCGACTGTACGTACGTATAGTTCCTTCCCAACTGTCTAGCCAAAGCTAACGATACAATGTTTACCTATGTTTACCTAGTAAAAAAATTTATCAAGGATGCTTAAGATAAAGTTAACAAAGTTCGAATTTTTTTGCAGTCCACAATTATGTATGCTTACCTTATGTAAATTTTTACACCTGTTTCATTTACAGTTAATTGAATGACATTAAATTATGGTACTTAACGCGAAGCTCGCGGGATCGAATCCCGGCCACGGCGGCCGCATTTCGATGGGGGCGAAATGCGAAAACACTCGTGTGCTTAGATTTAGGTGCACGTTAAAGAACCCCAGGTGGTCAAAATTTCCGGAGTCCTCCACTACGGCGTACCTCATAATCAGAAAGTGGTTTTGGCACGTAAAACCCCAAATATTATTATTATTTATTAACGCGAAGCAATACAGGATCCGTAGTGAGTGACTATGGATTAATTTAGACCACCCATAGGTTTTTTTTTACTGTGCGCCAAAATCCAATTAAACGAACATTCTCCCATTCCAGCCCCTTCGGAACGCGGCTGCCACGGCAGGCAGTCGAACCCGGGTCCTCGTGCTCAGCAGTAGGTCGCCCGTACGCATCAATAAGTTGCGTATACAGAATTTTTTATGATCATGGGGTTCCTAATTTGTACGAATTTTCCTTTAAGATTGTAAAAGCTTGTACCTTGTTCGGTTGTTTATTTTGCATAAGACTGTGTTGTGTATGTGACGGTAGTGTATTATGTTCTTTCTGTTGCTACATGCTCTGAGTCTGTGTATTCGGGTGCTTGGGTCCCGTCAGGCAGAGCACGTCTGCCTTTTGCCCTTGTATCCGAGACCTTGTTGTCTGAAATAAAGATTATTATTATTATTATTATTATTATTATTATTATTATTATTATTATTATTATTATTATTATTATTATAGAACATGCGGTATATGCGGAACATGCGGAATATGGGAGCTGTCAAGCGTGTGCTCGACTACTGTGATTTGTTTGGATACCAGTGAAGCAGCCAGTGGTGGTTTAGTGGTCTCGTGCTTGTCTGTGTACGCATTGTATCCAGTGAGGGTGGGAATGCGGTGTACTTCTTGAAGTGCTATTACACCTGGTGTATGAGGTTGTGTGGCTTTAGGAATGTGTGAGGGCGCGCCTTTTCTTTCGGTTCCCTCTACGATTCTATTGCCACTATGGGAACGGTGTGGTAGCGCGTTTCTTAGGTTTCCTGACCCTGATTAGTTGATACCGCCTCGCCGGTGAGGGCACGTGTTGTTGTACGAGCCGGACGGGTATAAGGGAAATGACGACTGTCCTGACAGCAGAGATGCAAAAAAAGAATGAAGGAAGATTTTATGGCCAATGTCAAGCACATGTTGCAACAGGTCATACAACAAGCCATGACTGACATGAAACAATTCGTCAGCGCAGCCTTCAGCGCAACCTTCAGCCAGCAAAACGACTCCTTCCCAGATGACACTAACGCCACTCGAGACCCACGAAGGTCACACCCTTATACCCTTAGACGTGACATTGGTTGGCACCACTGGTTATGTGCTTATAGTACTGAACAATGAAATGAAGTCTATGAGTGTTCTTTATGTTATCAATTTAAATAACAAATATTTTCCACCTGCGACCAATCGACTCTCAGGAAAGGTTAGAAACCATTGAAAAATTGTGATCGAGTGCGCCGCATGAAAATAAGGAAACAAGAAGTCACAGATTCACCCGAAATGCGAAGCATTGATTGCGATAGGAAATTAGTAGACAGCTGTACGAAGTAAGGATAGTAGTTTTATCGGCCGTATAGACTTGGAAACATTCGCTTACGAACTGAATAAACAAGCCTAGTGTCAGCGCGCGCAAGCAAACATGAACGCACCACACTCGACGAGCGCGGACACTCGCTGTGAAAACGCAGGTGCGCGCAAGCGCAGCAGCAGCAGCGAGCGAAGTGACCTTCGTGCACTCTATTGATCCAACTCAAGAGCGGCGAGAACACAGCGCGCACAAAGGTACCAGCCCTCTGCAGATCTGTTTCAAGGTACAGCGCACGCGACCACGCGCTTGCTTGCAAAGTACGCACTTGTTGGCGGAGTCGAAGCCGCCCTCCCTCCCGCGCTGCATACCCGCTTTCCTCCATATATGGCGCGCGACGTTGAGCCGCAATCGTCAGTTCCCCTTGTGCGCAGTCGCGAAATGCGCAGTTGCTGCCAGAGTACAACGCGCCCCTACCCCCCCCCCCCCCACCCTTCCCTACCTCCCATCCCACCACGGCATTTCGCGCGACGGAAGACGGCGCATTTGCTTTCCGCTTTCTTCCTTCGCGCGCGGCTAACTGAGCTGCGATCGTCGATTTCCCTCGCGTGCTTTCACTCGCACACACAGCATACGATGCGTGGCGATAGTGCTATCGCCCTCGGACTTTATACGGAACATCACGGAGGCGGCGACGGCAAAAATGCGGCTGGACTGTCCGTATAATTGCTATCGCAATAAAATGTTCGCCGCATTTATCAAATGTCGCGATCCACTGAGACTAGCCGATGTTCAAGGTCTACCGAAACAAGTTTAATAAAGACAATATGTATGCAAGAGAGCAGTATGGTCGGCCACTATTCGACAGACTGTCATAATAGGTGTTTTCACAGTAGGTTGCATTGGCCCGCTGCCTTCGCTTATACTATTTAAAGAGACGATTCAGCCGTGGCTAACGACGTCGAGGTCTGAAAAGGATAATAGTGCAGCGCTACGTCAGTGATTTGCTTCCAGCTTGCACTCTCTGCGGCTGACACGCGAGGTGTTGTCACGTGATCCTCCCGAGAACCTCAAAGCTATCACAGCGGCGGCCGTGTAGGAATCTGCGCAGCAGCTCCAGACCAATAATTTTTTTTTTTTGAGAAATCGAGTAGCATTGAATAATGACTAGCTTGAAGTCGCATTACCTGAGCACGGTAAGTGAAATGTTGTTTAGTGGAATTTCCTTAGGGAGTTTCGTGATAGCTGCAATGTGCTGCAAACGTTCCTACTTTATTTATATCTAACAGCTGAATATGTAGAATCAGGGCGTCCGTGAAAGGTGTTGAATATATGTGCCAGTTAAAACTTGAATTGACTTCATACATATAGGATAAAAGCTAAACAGGGATAAAAATTGGGGACTTTTGCAACAAATTAGCGCGATCATATTGCGCAGATAAACGTAAATGTTTATTTTGCTATACCATTGCCACGCGCTTTAAAATCCAGGTTTTCAATACTAGTTAAAAAGAAGTGTTTTTTTTTTTTTGCTGAATCCGTCATGAATAGTAATAAAACGGTTTTGAACCGGTTGATAACGTTCTGTTTTCTTGTCCGGAGGGGAACCTGAACCCCAACAGAAAGGAGTTTCGGTTAGACGCCCTACAGTACAGTGCGCATACATACGCACGTATCCGATTATTACTAGCGTGCAGCCAGGCTTCATATATTTTAAACAAAAACAGGCATAGTGCAGGTAACGTGAGCAAGCGACTGTTATACGTTCACGCTCCTTTTCCTCTTGGCTGCTCACTAGTCCTTACCAAGTAATTGTTTAAACCTTCGCTACATGTTTTGATATGTCTTCGCCGCGTCTCGCCCTGCAACCAGCGTGCGCACGTCCTCGCGTGCCGCTCTTTCAGATGGCGGAGCAGCTTTGCGTAAGCGGACACTCCCATGTGCTGCAATCGCTGTCGTGTCACCTGCTGCCACGATCAGAAAACGTTTGGGTGCAGCGTGCGTGGCCTTCCCGGACACTGCACTATGCTGACCGCCGCCGGCACCTATGCTAATAAAAACCGCCCAGGTCCAACGCAATGTTGCAATCTAGAAGACGCGAAGGTTGTTTGAGTTAGCGAGATAGCATCAATAAGGAATGAATGACACGCACACAATCTTGTCACCCGCAACTGTTGACTCTCTGTCACGAGGACGACAGCGATGCGTGAGGCCAGGAGAGGGAAGAAGAATGAGAGGTGCATGGGGGGCACAGAGAAGTACGACACATGTACGGTTGCATTTAAGGCATGTGTTCACAGTGGCACATACCCATACAGTGGTCTTGTAACACGGTGACACATACCCAATATGAATGAATGGCGAATAACTGGCACTTACTGCGTGGCCCAAGGATGGGGTAGGCCAAATATAATAAATATAAGGAAATCGAAGAAGCCAATTGTTATCGTGCATATTCCATTAACAGGTCTGCGCACTTTAAAGATACCTATGAGCCGACATTATTTGTGCAGGTATTATGGTTTTATGTCTTGATGGTGTTGTCTTATTACGTAGAGTAAACGTGCGCTCATTGATACTTTGCCGGTCAACGTCGTCTATTTGTCTATAAGTCGTCTATTTGACTTGAAACATTACTTATTGACGTACCTACATCGTTGTACAGAATGCTGGGGGTTAGGCAGAAAACGCTCAATTTTTGAGTACGTCCTCTACTTTTATCACATTTGACCGGCGCCTGTGCTAGTGAACTCGGGTCACGTGTTCATAATGCAGCTTCAATGGCGCGGGAGGAATTTAACGTGCTGTCGAGAAGTCCTATATATGTGATCAATTACTGTCATCAACTGCATCTACGTAGTCAATCGGCTTGGTAACAAATTTACCTGCGTACACAATTCAATAAAACTGCATAGAAGTAGATGTATCCGTGTGCGAGCCAGGTGTTCCAACCACTCCGCCACGGATGTTACGTAGAAGTGACGGATTATGCAACTCGTCCTAGTGCGGATCGTAAAAGGAAAATGTTGTATGCGGCGCAGTTTGCAAGATATCGCATTTGGACGGCTGCTTGGGAGTGCGATCAAGCGTCGGAGATCCTCGAATAGTATTACGGCCATTTAAAAAGTGCGGCGAAAGCTCAACGTTTGTCGTACACTTGGCTCATTATGCATCCTAGGACGGGATAGTGTAACGATTCTATTCCAATACTATTCCTTTTCGCGCTTCGCTAGTAGTCCGACCGGCACCACACTCACCTTATCACAGCTATCGGCACGCCGTGAACGGAGGACTATTAAAAAAAATTAATGAACGGAATCGAGTGAGACGAATCCTTGCATCATGGCAGCCGCCTAATTCACGAAGTTTTTAGTTGGCTCTTTACCATTCGCCGGCTGCCTTTGCTAATAATACATCCGACATCACGGTTAAATAGCATCTGCTTGCAAAGTAAATTAAATAAAGAATAGCGATACGGGACTGGCAAAATAGCGGAATGTTGCCTAAAAGCTCACCCGTGAGTTGGAGCGCGGTATTCCACAAGTCCAAGAGCAGTGCGCCCGTTTTACTTAACGACGGTGGATGCGTTGCATGCAATAATCACTTAACTCAAACTGCACAACAAGCAAGTATAGTACATGTGCACGTATTTTTTTTCAGTTCTTTCTTTTTAGCGTATGAATTTTCCACACCCATAAATATTTCATTTATAACCTGAAAATTTGCCCTTTGGATTCCTCATTTGAATTTACACTAGGTGCACTGCAGACAGCCACAGGAAATAGCCCTGTGAAAAAAACGAGCTATTTTTCGCTGCATAAATCCCCAGCACAGAGGTGGTGCCCCTTGCGTGGGAATATTCCTGGGTGGCGGTTTTCATGCAAGTCTATACCGTAGATGCTATGATAACTGGTTGTAGCAATCGAGTTCAAGCGCTTTGTGACTACCTATAGGTGGATTGCTGGTTAGCACAGACAAAAGAACATATTTTCTATTTTTGCCTTTGTTAAGCGTTTTGTAAATGTAAGTGGATTGAGTTTCTGTCATGTATATTCCTTCCTAATGGCGGCCATTTTATCCGTAAAACTAGAGGAGGTTACCAAAAAGTCTCTTGCTTCCCTCTTGTGGATACCTTTAAAGGGTCCGAACAGGCTACTTACTGCCGTGATGGCAGATCTGGAGCGCTATAACGTAAAGTTATTCCGAACAGTTTCTATTCCATTTTTGCAATCAGCCCTCCAGGATTGGTCAAAAAGTTTTCGGGCTACCCCACCTTAGCCTGTCTGTCACACGAAGTCACAAAAACAGCGAAAACTAGCCATTTGCTATGACGTGTGCGCAATAATTAGGCCGAACAAAAGAATGATTATTTCTGATTCCACTTTTCTTTTTGCTTGACATTAGCACTCCTATATTGGTCATAATTTTTTCGGTCTGCGCCCATTTCGCCTGTCCGTCACGCGATGTCACAAAACCACGAAAACTCAGCACGTAAAAATGACTTGTACGAATCAAAGATACAGTAATATGGCGAAAACAACTGAACTGTTTTCGGAATCCCCCGTTCCGAAAGAAATAAGAGCCGTCTGCATACCGACCGCTCTGTCGCTTGCTACTCGGAGCTGCCGGCGAAAACTGATTTATTTCAGTATAACAAACATCTTTTTACGTGGCGGCGTAACGTTGTCGAGCCCTTTCGGCATCGTATACGACATCGCTATGCCACCTCTTCTTTTCTGAGGATCCGTTTTAGCGACATTTCTAACCTTTCGTTGCACGCCGCCTCAATTTTCTACCAGCCAAGCAAGGCGAAGCGAGCCAATCCCAGACTGCGGCACCATCCTCCTCATCCGGTTATCTACTTTCCCTGCGCTAACACCCCTCCACCCGGAACCCTCCTCTCCTCTTCTGCAGACTTTTCGCCTCTTGTCAGTCATTTGGATAGGAAATTCCTGTGAAAGTAGGCGATGCTATTCACTTTGAAATCCAACAAAAGTGACCTCATCCAAACAAGGAGAGCATCTGACTGGACTGTTCGAACAATGCGGTGGGTAAAGGCCC
Organism: Dermacentor variabilis; assembly: GCF_050947875.1. Classification (NCBI taxonomy): domain Eukaryota; kingdom Metazoa; phylum Arthropoda; class Arachnida; order Ixodida; family Ixodidae; genus Dermacentor; species Dermacentor variabilis. Next base: position 38,447,831 of record NC_134568.1, read on the forward strand.
GATGCTTACGTCGGCGGTTACGTAAATATGAAGTCTGGATATTGGAATAAAAACATTAAAAATTAAATGATTGGATTTTACGTGCCAAAATCAGGATCTGATTATAAGGCACGCCGTAGTAAGGTACTCCGCATTAATTTTGGCGACCTGGGGTTCTTTAACATGCACCTAAATCTAAGTAGACGGGTGTTTTTGCATTTGGCCCCCATCGAAATGCGGCCGCCGTGGCCGGGACTTGATCCCGCAACCTCGTGCTTAGCGCTGCAACGCCAAATCCCCTCAGCAACCGCAGCGGGTTAAAACAGATTGGAATAGTTTTACTCTGTAGGGCCCCTGAACCAATGCTTTTTGTAAGATACAACAGGCATCAGAGCAAAAATAGATCTCTCGGTTTATTTAATGGATAGGCAATATAGGCCCGTCATGGATGTCGATATTATATCTTTGTCCCTGTTAGTTTCTTCCGGAAAGAGTGCTTGGGGCTCGCTATACTATGTGCCCAGCTAACGTTAGGGAAGCTGTTCAAATAAACAAATAAAAAAATACTTCAAGAACACCTTGCAAGATACAAATATAAGACCTACGGTATTTAGTCGTTAGAGGTCTGGCGACCGAGCGCGGTAGGTCATAAAAACATACTTCTCACCGCGTGTTCTTTTTGTTTTTCTTGGAATAGCTCGGCTCACGTTAGGTGGGATACACGGTGTATACGCATATCTAGAAACTTGTAGACAAATAAGAACGCGCGAACCGCAGCCAGCATTTACTTCGAAGCTTTTGTCTTCCATCACGAATAGCTTTCTTTTTTAAAGTGAATAACGCGTTTCTAAAGAATTTCATTCCGGTTGTCGCTCCGAAATTAATCACTTGGACGGTTATCCTGTACGCTGACGTTACGCTCGCGGTGAACACTGCCTACGAGAAATGGTCCGTCGCAAGCACAACTTTATGAAGCGCTGTCGCGAGAGCAGGCACCACCCCACTCGCTCTTTTCTTGACGCCAGTGGACTGCATTCGAACTGCTTGCAGCCTTGTGCGTACAAGGACAAAACAACTAGCTGCGCAACGGCGGGACGCTATAGTTTGCTGTCCACGAAATTGACGTGCCTTGACGGTTCCCCTTATCGCAGCCCGAATTGCTTCACGCGTTGCAGCGGCTGGCAGAACACGAATGATTTGCTTCTGCCTTCTGCAGCCTTGTAAAAAAAAAAGAAAGAAAAGCGGAAGTAGAGTTTGTGTTTTCCTTGCGTCGGTGCGATTAGTTTTTTTTTTTGTTGTTGTTAACGAGTCTTGCCTGCTGCCGATCGGACGTCGTGGCGCCATTCGTAAGTTGTCAGCCCTCACGCGAGAGTTTTACAATCTGTGGTTTGCGCAATTTGCTTTGCTTTAATCTCTCTCTTTTTTTTTTTTCCGCGTGTACGTCTCCCCTGTCATGTTCGTCCCGATCGACGGACACGCTTCACCGCAGTCGTAGCGGAGCAAAAAAGAAGAAAGAAAGAAAGAAAGAAAAAGTTGGACGAGAAGTTAGATCTTTTTTTCTGGCTATCGACGTTCGGTGATTTGAAACACATTGTAAATTATTCCCTCAAGGTCGCCCACGGCGCGTTCGTTACCTACGCTTGATTTAAAAGATATGCAAGTCTATTCTATATGTGAAGGACGTCGTGGAGATGGCGTTCAAGGGATTCAAAAGTTAGGTACGCCAGTAAGCACGCTCGATGCCAGATAAGGAACATATATATATATATATATGAGTGGTCGAGTGGTCGCACCTTGAAAAAAGTTAAAGGCCATAACAGTAATAATGCTTATAAAAGTTATAACGCTTTTGAAGTCAACCGATTACAGTACACCTCTATTTCAAGCGCTTCGACTATTGACACTCACGAACATATACAAAGTTACTTAAAACAGAGAAAAATGTTACTTAAAATTTGTATATCTTTTCTGAGAATATTTACATTGCCTACGCTGGATACGAGTGCCTACACTAATAATCACTTCAACCTGCCTGCTTATAGAAATGTTTATGGAAAGAGAACAATCGAAATTTGAGGATCTAATCTGGACTTCTATTCTGTGTTATCTTAATGCTACTACCTTTTTAGCGGCGCTTTAGAAGTTTTTATTAAATGGGCGAATACCTATTATTGTGAGTAATGGAATTCCTGTGTATTTCTAAAATATTACTTTGAGGAACTTCTGTACGCCGTATGTTTTGTTGCTGCAAAAGAAAAAAAAGAATAGTTTCCTTCCGTGGATCTGGCACTAACCAGAATGTCATAGGGTCCAACAATGTTTCGAGTTTGTGTATGCATTTTCTACGCGATAACTATACGTCCCAATTACACTTCGAAGAAATTATTTAATATTGACAACAAAAATGAGAGTAAAATAATAATGACAGAACGGCCAATGACTTTACAAGTCGCCCTCTGACCCGTTCCTAAGAGCCAGTTTACACTCCCTTTGGAGTGAGTACTTTGCTATAATTGGTAATTAGCACAACTGATCGCTTCTACCTTGTGTCGATACATTGTCAACTGTAAGGATGCTGGGGATTATTATATCTGTGTTCGAAAATGCCCACTCGTGCTTTTTTACTGCGTCTTGCGCTTCGCATAATACGGCTAAGGGTTTGGAGTTGATTTTGTGTTTTTCACATATAATGTCTGAGACTGCTAAAGACCATCCATCTATTGCGAATTCCACAGAATGCATTACTATACCATACAGGAAAGAACTTGTACACATTACAAAGAAGTTAAATTCACAGCTTTGGGATCAAATCTGAGAGCTGTAGTAACCTTCTTCGCTTAAAGTGACATTGTGTCTCTGTTTGAGCACTCAGTATGTCCTTGTGTTTTTATTGATTTTATATTATTCAATTAGGTTGATTGATCGACTTGTGCTTAATTTCGGAAAGTACAGAATGTGCCGTTTTGTTGGTCTTCGTTTTAATATCGACTATTTGAGCGCGTTTATGAAATGTGCTTCATTGCCGGAACGTTTCTTTTGTGTGTGTGTGTGTGTCCACTCATGTTATCATCCTTTGGTCATCGTACAATTTATTGTTTGCGGAGAACCCGGCTACACAATTGTTGCCAACATTTTCGATTTCATCCAAATCACTCACACTCACGACCATACAAAATGCGACGCTTTGCCAGCAAAGGCCATTTTTGACATTTTACGTGGTACTTGTCTGGGTCTTGCGCGTTTCAAAGTGCCGTAGGGTTGTGCTCCTGCGTGTGCCGCACTTTGACATCTTCTTTCAGAAGCATCATTACATTCATTCGTTCGTCATCACTCCTCCTGCAGAATAGCAGGCTAGGGCGTGCCAGCTCAGGCCTATACCTCTCGGATGCAGCCTCTGCATGTGAACTTGTAAAGACATTGCTGTAACTATGTACGTAGCATAATAAAACCATATTGCTCGTCCAATTCTAACCCTAGGAATTGATGCCAGACGCCGCGACGCCAGGCGTCAAGTGTTTCTAGTATTAAGAAAAAATTTTCAGAGTACTCCCACAAGCCCGGTTTAGAAGGTATCAATATAGGTGGAGGTGTTAGTTAAAACTTGGAGGACGCTTACAAGGAAGCTTTAGCTCGGGCCCAACTCCGACGTGGCCTATTCAAATACAAGTAAAACGCAAAAACACTTTTCTGAGGTAACCCCTGGACCGATTTTAATGAAATTTGTTGCATTAGAGAGAGAAAGTTAAATTCTAGTGACAGTTGAAAGCGGAATTTCAATTTAATGCCTGCATTTCGTACAAAGAATTTTCAAAATTTGAAAGTTAAAAATATAGAAACACGAAGTTTACAAATTAATAGTTCTGCATCAAAAACAGATATCGCGGTTCTGTAAACGGCATCCATTAGATCATTCAAAGCGAACAAATTCTTTATGTCAATTTATATCTTACGTGAATTTGTTACGTTCTGTACGAGGGCTCTGCAAAAGCTGTATTCCATATTACTAAACTTTCTGAGATTCATGTGTAGCATATTAATTTTGTCCGCTTTAGATGTACTATCATATGCGATTCACATAATTGTGATAACGTTTTTCATTGCCGAATTACAAAGTTGTAAATTTGATAATATCGTTTTCTTAATATTTTCGATTTTCGCCAATTTTTAATAAAAATTGACGACCTAAATCAGAAATCCGAAACCGACAGTCACTAGCTTTTAAGTTTTCTTTCAAATACAACAAACCTCGCCAAATTTGGTGCAGTGGTTGCCGAGAAAAACGAATTCTCCTTTTGCATGCATTTAGATAGGAGCAACCGAGTTAAAACTTCCTCTTCGGCTTGGCCGTTTAGAGGCGAACGCCATAGCATTATCGGGCCCGTTGACGCCGACACCGGATATTCTGTGACCTGGAGCCCGATAGAAAACAATGGTGGGCCGATCCCGGCGGCAGTGCAGGACCGAACAATGGCTCACGCCCCCGCAAGGCAGGTGCTACAAGCAGTGACTCGTCAATGGCTCATACCTCTGCAAGCAAGGATAAAGGTGCTTGTGTTTGAGTTTCCGCGTAACAGAGTTATGTTTTCTCGTATATTCAAATTACAATTCGACGCTATCTGTTTGTAGGTTTAGTGTAAGTAGGACATTACGAATTTTCTGACGCGTTTTACTTTGAAAAATTCAATTATTTCAGTAACGCTTATGCGCCGCGCGGAGGGCCTGCGTGGTTGGGGTTCGGCGTGATTTTTTTCTGACTGACAACGCCGCCGACGGCCGACGCCGAGCACGGATTTTGTGCGACACGGGGCACTTAATGTTATCGCGTTAAAATGAAGTTCATTTATAAACACAAATAATTAAAGCAACCCAAACAAAGCATAGGCAATTAGACAGGACGAGTAGAAAGAAAAATACATGGCAACACTATCGGACACAGGATGTGGTTATTTGCAGGCCAATAAACAGCGAAGCTTTCTGTGCTGTTTGCTTTGGTTGACGATGATTAGCGGTGATGTTGACACTGAATGTATAATTTATTCAGCGTTTAATGCAATGCGAAAGTAGTGAGCTGACGTTAAACGTTACCTTGCGTGCACCAATGCTTAAAATAAAAATTAAATTATGGGGTTCTACGTGCCAAGACCACTTTCTGATTATGAGGCACGCCGTAGCGGAGGACTCCGGAAATTTCGACCACCTGGGGTTCTTTAACGTGCACCTAAATCTAAGTACACGGGTGTTTTCGCATTTCGCCCCCATCGAAATGCGGCCGCCGTGGCCGGGATTCGATCCCGCGACCTCGTGCGCAGCAGCCTAACACCATAGCCACTGAGCAACCACGGCGGGTCACCAATGCTCTGCTTGTCTGCGTAGCACACAGGACACACAGCGAGACGTGTTTGTTTGAAGCATTGTTGTGCGCCCTTGTTCATAACCTCTGAGCAGGTCAGCATTCCTATTGGCTCACAAGGCATATCGCCTCGTGGCAGAAATCTTAGACAATACTTGAATTGTGGGGCTGCATATGACAAAACCAGATCGTCATAACGAGGCACGCCGTAATGGCGGACTCCGGATTAATTTTTAACTCCTGGGATTCTTTAACCTGCACCTAAATCTAAGCGCACGAGCGTTTTCTTTCTTTTTTTTTTTACTTGGGCCCCGTCTCAATGCAGGTGCCGCCTTCACGATCGGACCCCTCGACGTCGGGTTGAGAAGTGTTGATATGAGGTCCAGCCGTACGTATAGTGTCGCTTGGGCTCAACGGTTCGTTAATGCGGCTTTGAGTCTGTACGTTTTGCTTCAGTTGTCCGCTTGACAGATTTGCAGGGTGTTTGTTTTTCAGATATAGCAGATGCGTACCGTGCAGTACCTTGATGTTAAATTTATCCAGTTTGTCCGCAACCGCTGTCGTGCCTAGTAGTAGCGTTTCCTTGCATTCTTACGTTCCCTGCTTCCTACACTGCCCCCCCTCCCCTGCTCGCTGCAATCGAAGAGTGGCACGGCTGCTATTCAAGTGTTTCGTGCTGCGTCGTTTATACGTATTCTCTGCCCCTCTCCCTAACCTCTTGTTGCCATTTTATCTACCTCCCTCTCTGGACTGTTGCGCGTTAGTACGAAGGTAAGCGCTGCAGTTTCTGCAATGCTCTTGCTAGGGGTCGCGGATATTTACAGCCATCGAGAGGGCATTGTGACGACGTGATGGAAAGATCCAAACGAGTTTGTCGTGTCGCCCTTTCTCTTTGCCACGCTACTTTCATTTATATGCACGCTCTGAACCCCACCCCCCGACGCGGTGTGCAAGTCAACGACAGCATCAGCAGTGGAAAATGGAAGGAAGAGGAAATGAAAGCTTCGCTTTAAAAAAAAAATTCACCGACGATTACCAAACTCCCTAATGCGAGATATGAGCCCCGCTCTATACGTGTTTTCATTTCGCGATATATTGGCTGGCGCGGACAATCTGTTTCGTACGGCACTTTGCAAACGTAGCGAAGTGTGGCGCAACTGCCTCGCTTATCTGGAGATCGCCAGAGGCAGCTCGTGGCTGACACATGGGCGTGATTCACAGCTGCCGCCGCAGACAGACCTCCGCTCATGCAGCGCTTTGTTTCCATATACGGTGTCGGTGGCGTCATCGGTGAATAGACGACGCGCGCTACTCTGGCGCTATCTCGAAGCCATCGTCGCCGCAGAGCCCGTCTTGCGCGGCACTATGCTTTTCTTCTCACGCTTTCGCCATACCCTCATACTCGGCATTCCTCCTAGCGCTCTCTTCACTATTGCCGTCTTTCATCCCCTGCTGCGCTCCGCGTTCGCTCTTTCATTCTTCGTTGTGCTCCTTTGCTTGGTAACGAGGGATGCCGACGCCAATGCTCGACGCAGGAACTGGCGCTTAAGAGCTGCGCTCTATAAACAATTATAAATGATGGTTTACCACAAAAGGGTATGAAATCAATCGGGATAATTCAATGACTATATCTGATGGCCTGTGGCTAATGTTGTTACTTCATATGATTTGGTACGCTGAGCGTAACAACCTCTACAGCGAAGTCGTATAGCTCTTCCTCCCAATGGGTCTGTCACCTCCGTGGGCAAACACTCGGGAGGTGCGCACCCCTGCGCCGCTGGGTTCCTTGCAGCACCAGCAGAGGGCGCTCACCTCAGCGCATCCGCGGTAGCGGCGGCGCTGGCCATGCGGGGGAAAGAAACAAAGCACCGGAAAGCTCGCCTTTGCGCACGTAGCGTTCGCCACAAGCGTTTCCCGGTAAAGATTATGGTTGCATAGGCTGCAGTTGAGGCAACTTCAGCATATGAAGCAGGGAGTGACGTAACCACACTTTCGTACGTAAATGAAGAACCCGCCTAGCATCTGATTTGTGTTGTGACAGTGCCATGGGAAAGCGACGCGTAGTAAGGACTCCTGAAAAGCAGTGTGCCTCCGAGGGGCGGCGGAAGTATGATTAAGTGCATTTCTATTCTCTCTGATTCACTCTGTGTCAGTGCATGAAGTAGAGGCGCAATCCAAGTCGCAGGCCGTCGAAATGTCTTAGGCTAATAATTAGGTCAAGTGCATGTGACTGTCGCCATGTGAATAATGTCAAGCTACGTCGCAATGGGTAAAAGCTTTAGTTATCGTTTACAGCTTCGCTGTCCAACTCCTTTCAGAGCGTGGATTGGAGACCTTCTTTCCTTTTGTTGGCTTTTTTCCTAGGAGGCATTTGAGAAGAAGGCGTCAGTGTAGCGGGCGACGACTTTCAAGGTAGGTGATTTTTTTAACGAAACGAAGACAAAAAAGCGCGCGTTCCAGCATTCGGGTTTGTGTGCCGCAGCCTTAGCTGCCGTTTATGGCAAAACACTACCCATAGGATTTACACTTTCTGCGCACCTCATATGTTGGCAACATTTTCTGGCAACGGTGCACTAGGCCATGAACCATTTGCCGAATATTCCAGTGACAAAGCCGCTAGCCTAGATAATTAACCCTCTTGCTTCCCCTAAGTTTGCCTTCATTATTTTTATGTGTATCATTATTTGGTAAACAGGCGATATTTATTGAGGAGTTTGAGTTAGCTTTAGGGTGGTGTGATAACTGCTGACAACTCAATAGAGTTATTCATTTATTTAGTGTTTGTTGTAATTTGGTATGGCAATTTAGGTGACTGCATTATAAGGAATGAGAAATAACCACAGACACGAGGTCCGCCAAATTAAGGTTAGGTCCATCTCCATCTCATCTCTGATCATTCTTAAAAACATTAGAGTACAGCTTTACCACTCCATCTCCCACATGACAGAGTGTGAACTTCGGCGTCAAAAAAAAAAAAAAAGAAAGGCTCAATTAAACGAGGACAAAAAAAAGGGGGGGCATAGAAACGACACAAACGTTTAATGTCCACATTTCATTGTGCAGTTTTTACTTGAAGCTTACATGCAACAACTGACCCGATACTATGATTTACTGTGTTACCTGTAGTGTTCGGATTTCATATTTCCTATTTCAATTCAAACGCACAACGTAACCACTGTGCCCATCATGCAAAGTGCGGGAACATATAGCCTACCTATTCTGCGTTTGCAAACTATATAGACTACAAAGAATGGCCTTAATGTCCGCACTCAACATACACGTACATCAACTGTAATTCTTTCAATCAAGACACATCCTTGGCTCATGGACTAGCACTACCTTTGTATCTCGAGCAACAAAGTCATTTGTCTGTTTCCGTAGAGACACTTTAGTGTTAAGTGCTGCGTTTGGTGTGTGATGCGTATCTTTGTTGTGAAGTGTGAACATAATTTCATTCTTTATCCTATCCAGCTGGGAGAGCAAGCAAGGCATGCCGCTAAGCAAAGTTTTCCAGGATCCATTAAATCTTTCTCTTTCTATATATTATAAACAGGGTGTCCCAAGTAACTTCAGCCAAACTTTAAAAATATGCAAATGCTCCGTAGGTGGACAGAACCAAGGTAATCTTGTTTGCCGTCGCTTAGAGATACTAAGATTATTATTTCTTTTTAGATTCGACCTAATTACATAATTAGCTTGAATGAAATAATCAACTTCTCAAATATTATAATTAGATTAAAAGTGTCAATGAGAAAATCGTAGAGCAACACGAAGAACTCCCGATACAGCTTTCTGTCGCTCCACACGTGCTGCATAAAATTGTTTTTCCAAGCATGAGAGAAGCCCGCAAATACACGCAAACTTCCTCGAGCGGCCAGTCGCGCCACAATTTTTTCATTGATACTTTTAATCTAATTCTAACGTTTGAGAAGCTGAATAATTAAAGACTAATTATATAATTACACGGAATGCAAAAAATAATGTCAGTATCTCAAAGCCGACGGCAAACAACATTACCTTGGTTCGGTCCAGCTATGTGTCATTTGTATATTTTTAAAGTTTGGCTCAAGTTACGTGAGAGACCCTGTATATAGCAACATGACTGGCCAATAACTAAACAGAGCTGCGTAATGGCAACAAAAAAGAAAAAAAAAAGGAAGACACCGCACGTCGCGATCAGCTTAACGAACTGAGATCTAGTTTGGCGAGGACCTTTGCTACTGGAAGTCCCTCAGACTGGCTCCAGCGACGTGCAGTGACGACAGCTACTTATAGCGCGTTTGAAGTCAAACCCTGTCGTGATTGGTTCATATAATAGGCTGGTATTCATAAAGCAGGTCGTACGCTAAAGCCGGTTCGTAAGAACAGGCATCGACCAAATTATGATATCGAAACATGTTCTCAGTGAACGCGGCTGCTGACAGATGCGCAGTTCTTACGGGCAAAAATATTTTAATTCAGCCGACTCTCTTTTCACCATTCACATGTTATAGGCGCTAGACGGCCGGTGATAACCCAAGGCAGCCGACCTACTCGCGGGGAAAGGGATGGCTCATCTCCTTCCCCGCGAGTAACAGCAAACAACACTGCAATTGTTTTCAGATAGATATTGCGCACGTTGAGTTAAAATTGAAAAATTGCGTCGTGCAGCACGCACTGACATGCGCTTGGACGCTGGCGCGAGTTCTTGCCAAGTGTCAGTGCGCGCACTCGTCCAATCCTAACGAAATACGGCAGCATGTTACGTCCCACGGTGCTGACCAAAATTCCATCAGAAAGTCGAGGTATACTCGCCTCAAACACGGATGTGACCCTCAGTTGGTAGAGAACAGGAATGACCATTTTGGAGACGATGACCGCGATGAGCGGAGCTGACAGGAAGTTCCACAGGTAGTGGAAGCCGTAGGCGTAGTAGTGCGCACTGAAGCCGATCACGCCGATGGCCGAAAGCATGGACGCGAGCACGGAGCCGGCGAGCGGAAGAGTACGCAGGCTCCGGCTGCCGAGGAACATCTCCTCGGTGGTGGCCTCCTTGCGCGCCCGCCGCGCGCAGGAGAAGTAGAGCCCGAACCCCAGGTTGGCGCACATGAGCGCGCCGAACACCGCGTACTCGACATCGCTGCGCATGGTGCCCAGCGTTCTCGACGGGCGTGGGATCGAAATTTCAGCAAGAACGGGGAGAGCGGCCCGGCAGCAACGTCGCAGCCGGCGCTAGGTTGCCTCGCACGTACGGCGCGCCTCACAGACGAGTGGAAGAGGCTGTCACCGTCCTGTCTCCGGGAAGTCCGAGCAGGATGCTCGCCAACGGAGGGGCGATTTCAGCACACGAACCGCGCGGAACAGTCGAAGCCAAATACAGCGCCATCGGGCTACACTAGTGCATTGGGCGGGCGCGCGCGTTTTCTCCCCTTCTTCTTGCGGTCGTCTATGGGCGATCATTCAGTGAACCGGTTGGCGCGCAGCAGCTGGCACGGCAGAAATTCACAATGCGCGATTATCCGTCGCCGTTTAATGACTCACTTCTCTTTCCGCCATTCCCCTCCCTTCTGCTTCTTCACCGCGGGCTCGCGGTGCACATTGCCAAGCAACTGCGACGCCAGAAGTACTCGCGTCCGTCGGCAAGAATCGAGCGGGGACATCACGCACAGCGCGGGGTCTCGTGTCCGGCGAACTTCAGTAATGACATTACGAAGGTCACGCGACTGCGCAACAGCACGTGAGATCCCTGTCTCTCGCATTCAGAGAAAAAAAAAAAACGGTGCTGGCAAAAGAGATGTGGCTACGCCCTTGCTGCCTTCTTCTTCTCTCTCTTTTTTTTTTTTTTACAAAATGCGGGCCTGAGAACGCGTCGAATGGATACAAGCAAAATGGACCTTGGCTGTGTCAAAAACAAAGCCCACAGAGCTTTTATATCTTCAACACGTTTTGGTCAGACTATTAGCGTTCATAATGAGCGGTAATGTTTACGCTCAAATGAGTTTATACTGAACGTGATTGAACCTATCAAGATCATCTGCTACGTTTACAGGTCTTCTCTTGCATCTTATAATGGAGATTGCAGTGGAGATAATATGGCATTTTCTGACCCATACGTGCACATGATCATGTGTAGGCGTCCGTACAAAATATTGATACTTAGTTTAGTTCCACCGCTCCGCTAACCCTCAGTGCGACGCAGTCTCCAACACTGCTCAGCTAAAAACACGGTGGTATAATCGTATGTAAAACTCAAACGGGTTGATGCAAGAGGAAGCTTTAGCTCGGGCCCAGCTCCGATGCGACCTATTCAAATACATGTAAAACGCAGAAAACATAACCTCTCGACCGATTTTAATTAAGCTTATTGCATTTGCGAGAGAAGTTAACTTCTACTGACTGTAGTAAGTAGATTCTTGGTTTAGGTTCTAAACGTTTTTACAAAAATTCCCTAAAATTTGTTAGTCAGAAAAAAATAGAAGTACGAAGTTTACAATTTCTTAGCTCTGCACCAAAAACAGATTTCGCAGTTCTGTAAACTGCACCTGTTGGAACATCTAAAGAGCAGCAATTTGGGATATTAACGTAGAGACTAAATGAATTCAATACAATATTTACGAGAGTTTTTCAAAAATTCTATCCACAAATTAGTAAGATATTTAACATAGCTGTAAAATTCATCAATTTTGTCTGCTTTAAACGCATTGGGAAATGTGGTTTACAGAATTTTTATATCATATTTCACTGCCAAGTTACAGAGTTGTAAACTTGATAGTTTCGTTTATACAAGTTTTGAGATTTCCAACAATTTTTCTAAAACAATATTGGCTGCCTAAACAAAAAGTCTGCTTGCTACAGTCACTAAAGTTCAACTCTTTATTTTGAATAGAACAAGTCTCATCAATTTTGGTGCAGTTGTTGCTGAGAAAAACGATTTCTCCGCTCCCATGTATTTAGATTGGAGCATCTTATTCTAAGGATAGTCGCATTTAATTTGGTCAGCTCGCTGCTACTCTAGTATATGGTTTTATGGGAGCTGCCGACAAAAGCAATCTTTAACAAATGTTCCCCAGTTTCGTTTCTCTTGTTTTAAAGAATTTCGCTGCTCGATGCGATATATGCGCTATCTCGAGACGATATTTTCTGCCCTTATATTCGTCAGATAACAGCTTATTCGAAGCAGTCACTGCGACAAGGCACTACACTTCGTTTATGACATTTATAGCATGTTTATTTTCTATGTGTATCAGAGAACGGTTACTAGAGAAATATTAATCACTTCCAAAAGATCAAAGTATTTTTTTTAAGCAAGGACGGCACCTTTTATTAGGAACTGTCGAGTGAAGAGGATAAGAACTCTACATTTTGTTGTCAATTTCATATTGTCCAGTTCAGAAATAAATTCTGGCTGCATTGCCAGGGTCGTCCGTTCAAGCTGTAGTTTTGGTGATAATGGTATAGCCTTCCTTTTCTGTAAAAACATCTTGACAGCACTCCTGACTTCTGTAATGTATATCGCTTAACCTGTTATACATGCAGTGCGCGCTGAGGCACATTATGTTATACAGGGTGGCTATTTTTAAGTTTTACGGAACATTTAAAAATTTCCTGTTGCAGATAACATAATTCTAGTCCTTGAGCTGGACTACTATTCAGAGAGGCGGACATTACTTGCTCCACGAAACAAATGCTCAACTAATTAAAAAACATTCACTAATTATATTTTTAATTAGTAATGTACGGCACTATTGCACCTATTGCACCTATTGCAATTTACGAATTGTAGCCGGTGAGCTTGCAAGACTTATCCACTTGGAGTGAATGTCCAGAATTACGCCAGTTTTGAGTGACGCGCCATCAAACTTGCCGTAAAAACGCAGTCATGATCAAATTGCTTTTTTTTAAGAAACCGCTCTTTTTATGCATTGAAGCACAAAAGTAACTTTAACGCCCATGTAATTCGTGTCACACTTTGGGAAATAATATCTCGAAACTGGTGTCATCCTGGGTATTCATTTCAAGTAGATACGTCTTGTAAGCTCACGGGCTGCACCTCGTAGAAGGCAATAGTTGCTGTAAAGTAATGAATCAAGAAGTTAATTAGTGAGTTTATGTGACCTACTTTAAATGTGTTTCTATTTCTTGTGCTAGTAATGTCCGGCTCTTCCAGCAATGCAGCTCAAGGACAAGAATTATGTTATCTGGAAGTGGCGTTTTTTTTTATTCTGTAAAGCTTAAAAATTACCACCTTTTATGTAAAGATAGCACGAATAGCTGCAAATAATGTATGCCTTTTATGGAACCTGTGGCCGTCTACTTTTGCTCCAGTGTGTAACTGTATACCCTGTATACACCTGTATACTCCGCAGTACACATATAAAGAAAGCGTCGAATAATTTTTATTTTCGAAGCTGTTGACGCATGCCTCAAAATAAGTAGCATTCAAAGATCCCTGAGTGCTTCTCACGCTTCCCGGCAACTGTAGCTTATGTAACCGTAACGTTCATCGGGAAGGCGAGCCTTGTTCACAAAGGCGAGCCTTGTGGTACAAACGCGGCCTCTGTCGTGGACCGACCTCGGAGGTGGTGCCCCCACAACCGCGCCCAAAAAAATTACATCATCTCCAGGTTTATGTTATTGTTTCGCACTTTTGACATTTAAGTCTGAGAAGATTGAACATAAAAGTAATGCGCTGTCGGTGTTTCGTTTCATGGCATTTGTTTGTGGGCTGGACGTCATTCTCGAAATTAAAGAGGAATAACTGTGTTCAAGAATGTAAGACCAGGTATGACCAACTTTAGTGATAGAACGGTGCGGCAACATAGCCAGCGTATACCGCATGTCATATAACAAGGCGTGGCGTATACATATACCCATATATATATATATATATATATATATATATATATATATATATATATATATATAGCCCGTAATTTTCTTTCTTACCATTCTTTTTCATGGCAAAATTTCGTAATTTTGCTTGGTCTGTAACCTTCACTTAGGCACGTATATTTCCTATATTACAGCACAACGGGATTTCCTTGTGGACAGCAACCTAATTAACTCAGTTTGATTTATACATTCTTGTGAGCTTTACTTATATTGAGTGTTTGCTTTTAGCACTATTGGGACAGTATGATATTCCCCTGTGCGCCGACGTAATGGTTGTTAATGAAGGCGTCGCCTGCTAGAGGCCAAAGGACACTTTGGTTTGCCACACTCCAGTGTACATCACATTCTGACTTTTTCTCTTTGTTTTGGGAGTTTTTCTGCCCTTTCTCCTTCTCCCAGTTCAGATTAGCCAACCAGAATCCTTTAACGTCCCTCCCTTCCATTTATCCTTCTATTCTGTCTCCTGGATGACGAGGCCGCCCGGTCCGCCTATTTGGGAGCCCGACGAGTTCCGATCCCTTTATCCAGAACCAACGCTGCAAAAAAAACTTCATTTCGTCGCTAAAGCGATGACACACAAATATTAGTGTTCTCTCAAGCTCCCGAAGTCTCACCTTCATACACTTGATCCATCCCTAAAGCTACAAGTGCCATCAAAAGATTCCCGCTCTGTGGCGACATTGTCGTGCTGCCTCTGGCACGGGGTGACATATACAAGGGCTTATTCGTTCCGCATAGGAGTGGGGATACGCCCATGTGCGATTCTTGTGGAACAACAGAAACAATGGAACGCATTTTGTGCATTTTTCCGCTGTACGACGTCGAGCGTGAACTTCTCCGGATTGAGCATTAAACCCGGTGTACTCTAGACCATTTTCGGAAATGATAATCTTTGGACCATGGCCGTCCGCGTCGACGGCACAAGAAGCGACGAAAGCGTTATTGCAGTATCTCAAGTCGGCAGGTCTTGGTGGCTGTTTATAGACTTGGTGCGTGCCTTCAAGTGTGTGCGAAACTATGCTGTCTATCTCCCCCTTCTCTCTCAGTCTTTACGTCCCTATAATCCCTTCCCTCTGTGCAGGGTAGCAAACTGGGTGTACATCTGGTTAACCTCCATGACTTTCCTCTCTTCTGTTTCTCTCCCTCTCCACGTATTCTTTCTCGCTCGTGTGCACGCGCGCGACAGTGAATTTATCAACTTCTAATAATTAACGCGAGTGCATATCGGACGCTTCTTAAAGTTATCGTTATCTTTTTTTTGCATTGTCGAAACTTACATTTCTGTTTTTTTAAGACAGTATGCTTTTGTGTCCGTGACATCTCTGCGTGTTAAAGGGAGGGGGAAAGGGGTAGCCTCAATTTCTTAACATTCTCTTTGGATAGCCGACTTTGATATAGCTTTCTTTCACGTTCGTCAACAGTTATCTAAAAAAAAAAAAAGAACGGGTAGGCTGCATCATGGACGCAGCCGCAGCGGCTACGTGAAACATATTGTGCGTGCTTCAGAGCGTGTATGGGAAGTGGGGTAGAAATGACGTAACCAAATACACAAGTTACATTTTTTGCACGCATTAGACAGCTCACATACCTAAGTTATATACGTTACAGCTAGGGCTCGCTCCCTATGTTCCTAGTGGGCCCGTTTGTCTTGCAGGAGACGCTAGGGTAAACAAGTGGCCCTCCTATACTGGTGGCGCTCGAGGCGGTCCCGCACCGCGCCAGCCCGCCTCCCTCGCAGACAGTTGGGGCTTCTGCTAGGGTCCCTGGAAATACTGCTAGGGTCCCTAAAAAGTATTTCTAGGGACCCTACTTCTGCGCTTGCCTCGACCTCCTGCGCATATACGCTCCCTGCGGAGACGGACGCGTTCCGTCGTGGTCGAAGGGGTTGGGCTATTCGTCTGTCTTGCTGCGTCCCTTCTGGATCCCTACGTGTCGAAAGCATGGACGTCGCCATAGACGAGGAAGCTTGTAATGTCTGCGACAAATTTCGCACTTGTACGCCCTATAACTCCTGATGAGCACCAGTTTGAGGTTAACGAATTACACCTACCGTGGCAGAGTGAGCCCTTCCAAAGGCGGCCATTCCCGCTCGGATGGACGAACGTGCTACCGAGCTACGCCTCCCTGAACGCCGCGCGCGAGGGCAACTCCTATTGCATTATGCAACCCGCCGTGGTTGCTCAGTGGCTATGGTGTTAGGCGGCTGAGCACAAGGTCGCGGGATCGAATCCCGGCTACGGCGCCCGAATTTAGATGGGGGCGAAAACACCCGCGTACGTAGATTTAAGTGCACGTTAAAGAACCGCAGGTGGTCTAAATTTCCGGAGTCCTCTACTACGGCGTGCCTCATAATCAGAAAGTGGTTTTGGCACGTAAAACCCAATAATTTAATTTTTATTGCATTATGCGTGGCGCGACAGTGGCGCAAACAGCGAACGCCACACATGCATGATCGAGCAATGGCTGATTTCCTCTACAGGACGATACCAAAGCGCGTGGGTTGTACGCTTGCAAAGATGTAAACGATTATAGTAAAACATGTTTTTTTGCGTGCGGTTTTAGCAAGCGACCTCCTCAGACCGGTTTTAAAAGCGTTTCACGTCAACAAGCAACACAAGGCCCATATTCACAAAGCAGTTCGTCCGCGTTCGTAAGGGCTGGCGTCTGCTTATCATGGAAGCGAGCATTATTAACGAAATCGGTCGGCCAATGAAAAAAAAAAGCTACAGAGGCACTTAGGTCTTTTTATGTGCATTGAATGCGAAATCAGTATGACTCTTCTGCGCGATACGTTTCACTTGGTCATGTGCTTTCATTGAGCAAAGTCAATTTTGTGGGTAGGCCACCCAAATTTTTGGAATGGATGAAGTGAATTTTCGGAACGGACGCTGGATTTTCCGCTTCATGGGGCATGTAATGCTTTCGCATTAAAATAAAAAAGCAAATCTAACGCACATGTTGAATTCAATAAGAATCGAAGCTTCAGAAAGGCGGTTGATGTTTAGGTACTGCCCCGGTCAAAAGCTATGCTGAAATGCAAATCCCGAAATCAGGCAGATGCTCTGTATGGGACGTCTACGCAGTGATGCCACAAGGACGAAGAATATGAATGACGCTTGTCGAGTGAACAACGGTGATGACAGGTTCGTGCACAGATAAATACTACACCTATCTCGCTACATTTAAGTATTATGTTCCTCTTCTGCCATAGTGGCATAAACGCATTCTGGAAAACTTACCTGCAATGACGGTAGGCGCCATTAGGTACACACTCAGTGGCACCTACCACTGGGTGTTTGTTTAGATAAGTAAGAGACGATTACAGTATTGGTGGAAGAAAAGCGGGTATGAGATTGATAGAACCGGAGTCATTGCAAGTGTAGGTAATGATACGGTACAGTTAGAGAGGGTTTAAATAGGACGAAAGTTAAGATCGAGATCGGTGGGGCAAAAGGATGGATTTGGATAGATGTTGTAAAAGCTGATTAATTCAAGCAGGCAAGGAGACAATTTGTTCTCGCCCCATTTCAAACTGGATGCTAATAAACACAATCGACATCATCATAATCATTTCACCTATAAGGGCTAAATAAAAAATAATCAATAAAAGAATCCGTCGAATATAATGCGCTATAAGATATCGGTGTGCATTAAAGATACCTACGAGTCGACAATACACGTGGACGTTTTAAGAGGGAATTTGTTTTATTACGCAGACTAAAGGTGTGCTTACTCGTGCTACATTGTTGGTCTGGGTGCACGCGTCATATTCGCACTTTCCAGCGCCTGTAGGTGGCGCGGAGAATGTTTCAATTTGGCGGGGATAGAGGTGATGGAGGCGATCCGAAAGAGTGCGCATCTCCAGAAGCAGGCGGCCTACGGGCCTCTGGTATCTATAAGCGCGATCCTTGACATCGCTAAGGAAACGCAGAGATGTGTTGTAGAGGGAGAGGTTACGTTTAACGCTGGCCATATAATATGGTGTGAATTACGAGAGACGACAAGCGCGGCTGTCCAAATCGAGTCACTCTGCCTGCAGACAAGCGCCGTAAGAGGCCCGCCGCATACTATAAAAACTCAAGCCTGCAATGCAACCGGCGCCGTAAAGATCACTATTTCTCCTTACGCTTTGTAATCTATACGCTATGTACAAGAATTGACACCAAGCAGTTAATCGGTAGCGCTCGGATGTAAACAAAGCGCAGTACCCCCCATGCCGCTGCATATATAAGATAAACGTTGTGTGCATTCACGACGAGATAAATGGCTCCATGCAGCGGCTTAGCTGCGGAATGCTTGGTAATAATGCCAGATAACCCGCAAACATTTCAGTAGTGCCGATTTACAATATATGAGCGAGACGATGAGGTGTGCCAGCGCGCCCCGTTTTCAGCACGATTAGCTTTTTCGCGGGCTGTAGGGAAGCTCGCATGGGCAGTGTTCTTCAATGACCGCTGCAGGTACGTATTCCTGGCCCTTGTTCCCTGCAAAATTGTTATAGAAGAGCTGCTTTAAGACCAAACAAAAATACAAAATCAGAAACGCGTGCGCTCGACCTCCCATCGGTACACACCTTTCGCTACGGAAAAAAAAAATAAATAAAATATCAGCGAGCGCCTTGTGCATTGAATGCCTGTTTCATTCCCACACAAAATGACTAAGAACAGTTGGGGAATACGTTCTCCAGTTTGCAATGCTCGCGACGCAGCGTCAGGCACCGTCGCAGAGTATTTGCCGAAACAGCGCGAGTGCAGGCCGAAAACTGAATAAACGGTGACACTTGCGTAGTTAAATTTACTTTGGGAATCTATTGAGGGCATTCTTCGGCCAACCCTAGGTCTCACTCTTGCTTCGTGGGACCGCAGCGGGATCCTTTGGAAAGAAAGGCACGGCGTTTCTCCTCAGCCATTTTCGTAAGGGCTCGCCACAAAAATAAAATGAAATCATTGAGCAACAGTCAATTACACTCACTAAGGTGGCCCCAAAAGAAGTCGTCTTTGTTTAAATGCTCGCTGCATACGACCATTTCTTCGCTCACATGCTTCCCAATGCGGAGCTCGATCGCCCGCAACTTCCTCCGTTTTTTTTTTCTTTTGGAAAGGTGGGGCAGGCTTACTCTTCCCAATATTGCACGATTTGTGCATTGTGGCACACTGCACATGCGGTTGTTCATCGAAGAGTACCAAAACACCAACACAGCTGCCGAAACCGCGTGAGCGGGAAATCCATCACCCCCTCCCGGGTATTGAAGAAATCCGCGCGGCGGCTCCAGCGTATCTGGAAAGCGCAAATAAGCGCCGACTACTGACCCACCCGATAGCATCAGCCTCGCCAAACCTGGGAGGACAGGTCGAGAAAACTTCGCATTAACGATATGCAGTTTTTACAACAATGCGAAGCAGTGATGCGACATAGCTGGCGCAGTATTATGCGAAATTAATCCTTGCACTGTATCATGTGACAACGGTAGCGGTAAAGATTCGAAGAAACAAGCCAACAACTTCCTTTCGAGAAGACGAAAGTTTTATTCAGTTACTCCAGCCCGCATCGTCGGAGGTGGCCCTCCCTGGAGGTTGGGGAGGAGGCAGAACTTCTAAAGCGAAGCTTCCTTTGCCTCTTCCTTCGACTTGCCCACTGCTGCTGCTGCTGCTGTGGGCTGCTGCTGTCGCGCACACCGCGTCGTGGGGTGGTTCGCAGAAAGAGAAAACGGGCTAACGCCGCAATACGACGTCGCACAGTCACACCACACGAAGTTTATAGATCTATAAACGTTGATGCCGTATGCTTCAACCATGCGCTATATGGAACAAAGATATCTGTAATCCAGCACCTACCACTGCTTAGGCGCTCCCGCAGTTCGTAAAAAACGGTCTCTTTGCTGGACAAGCTTAATTTACACTGTAAGGTATGTTGTTATTACTAACCAAAACAATTTGATTTGGTTAGTACCGTGAACTTGTGCCCACAAAACAGGCTACACTTAAAGCACAACGAGAGCGGCGAACACAGTCGGCGATCGTCGAAAATCTGATCAACGGGTCAAGCGCGTCGGCTTTTATACGTCAATCGTCGAACGTTCCAGACTAATCGCTGGGGCCCGCGCGCCTTCCACAAAGTTCTACATTATTCGCGTCGCGCACAGATGCAATCAGATTACACAAGTTTCAGGCACAGACAGTGGATGGAACCATCGATAACATTCCAGAAACTTCGCACACATGCAAGCGCGTCCTGCGCTGTGCGATAACATTTGTTAGGCGGTGAAACGTGTCGCCCGATAAAGTACACGTGTCAATATATATATATATATATATATATATATATGATTGCAATAACCGCAGCATAAGAACGTGACAAGGTAAAAAACATCAGTTAAACACATCAGGAGGTATGGAAGTCAAAGTAGGAAACAACACACAAAAAATGGGAATCTGAGTAATCTCAGATTCTCAATGTTATTAAGAAATATTAATCTGAAGTAATTTTCTTTGAGTGTTGTTTCCTTCTTTGACTTCCATACCTCCTGATATGTTTAACTGATGTTTTTTGCCTTGTCACGTTCTTATGCCGCAGTTCTTGCAATCACCTAAATGTATATATATATATATATATATATATATATATATATTCTTCGTTTTACTAAAAATTTAGTTGAGAGTTAGCGCTCGTCCTGTCTGCTCCTTTCTGTGCCTGTGTCACTTCGTGCTACATTCCAAGATCACTGAGAATCTCTTTCATTAAAAATTCTCGCAAAGTATATTGGGATTCCTGCATAGTACGTGGGGGACATCCAAACGGCGGTATATTATTGTCTCATTTATCACTTGTCTCATTGTCCCATCTATACCAAAAGGTATTTCGCTTATGCATGTTTCCTAACTTATACTATCATCATTTTTTTACCCGCGAGACTCTTTGCTGCGCCTGCGTATACCTTTCATCGCGAGTTGACGACTATAAAAAAGTGGGGTGGGGGTCCTGTCGCACAAACACGTTTTTGAATTCTTTCATTCAGCACACGCCATGAGACAGGAACCACCTGCCAACTAACATTGATTTCATCAAGGATTGGCGCCTGTCCACACAGTCAATTTTTGTTTCCGTTTTGACATTGGAATGCCTGTTTTTATGCCTGCTTGAATTTCGTTCTTGTTCTATTTGACCTTTTGATAGGTTTTGTATGTTGCTCTCACTTGTATTTCTATTGCATACCTTGCCATATTTTTACCTTTGTTGTTCAATAACCTTTAACCCACTCCCCTCTACAATGCTTCTGCGTTTGTGGGTATATGGAACAAACAAACAAACAAACAGACTAGTTGAGTGAGCCCATAAGTTATCGGTGTACAATGGTTCTTAAGAAGAAGAAGCTTTGTGGATTCCACCCTCGATTGGATTGGATTGGATTGGAGAAACTTTATTTATGCCTGCAGTTGGGCGCTCGCGCGCCCCGACGAGGGCCTACGTCATCCTCGAAGGTGCCGTTACTCGGCGCGGGTCATTTGCCTCCCGGACCTTATTAATATCTTCTTTCTTCGTGGTTATTTATCGCAATGTAGCGTTTCAGGAAATGATGGTGACCAGTATTTGCTGAATATTTAAAAGTGGAGACCAGTATTTGCTGAATTTATTTACTGAAACTTCAAAACCCTATTTGTATGAAACGCTCAGTTTGTTTGGGGCCATTTATGTCGACGTCACGTCACTCTTCGTGGTTGATTGTGAAGCGGTTATTTGATTGCTAAACCAAGATTAGTTTTCTGGTCGCCTAAAAGGGCGGTGTTGGACCGGAGCGCTGGTACCGATCGATCACGAGCTGCTGATACTCGCCTCGTCAAAACGGCCGCTGTGATTGGCGAAGTCCAGCTCAAGTTTCCACAATACATGGCTTAGGTGCGGCACGTGGCAATTCATAAAGCGGCTTTTTGCGAGCGAGTTGTGATCGGGGAGAGCGTGCTCCTCCTCGTGTAAAACGCGGTGGCCTTTTCTCAATCGTTGCTCGTGTTCCGGGGTTGTTTGTCGAGCAACCGTGCTAAATATGTCCACTGTATGGAGACTACCTGGAAACCTATTAAAGGGCGCAAAAACAGCTGTTCACTGTATTGCTGCGTCTGGCTTGCAACCGGCGGTATTTTCCCGAGCAACATCAGCCTGCCCTCCCGCCCCCGCGCGCCTTGGTTAAAGCAACCAAGCAACGGGGTACGCGTTCGTAGCGTCTTCAAGGTCGAGTTGTGGGAAGCCACACTTCCGCCTTACACAAGAGGATTAGGCGATCCAAAGGAATCGAAAGCGACTTTAATGTGTTTTTTCTCTCTGTCTTTCTCGAGTAGGATCTGTGGTGTAACGACGTGCTCCTACGCCAGGGTATTTACCACCTACTAGACAACGCTGAATTGAATTCTGGGGTTTTACGTGCCAAAACCACGATTTTATTGTGAGGCACGCCGTAGTGGGGGGACTCCGGACTAATTTCTGACCATCAGGGGATCTTTAACGCGCCCCCAATACACGGAACGCGGGTGTTATTGCATTTCGCCCAGATCCAAATGCGGCCGGGATTTGCTCCCGCGACCTCGTGCTTAGCAGCGCAACACCATAGCCACTAAGCCACCGCGGAGGGTACATCTGCTGAATCCCCTTAAAGTAGCACAGAACACAGCACCACGTGCTATTCTTTTTACACAAAAAACACTCAGTTTCACATGCTCATGGATTACTCAACATACAACCCATAATAGTTTGTATCGATTATCGTATTTTACTACTTGCTTACAAACTTATACATAACACTGTTCAATGCCCGTCAATAATGTTAGCATATCAAAAACCCACGTACTCACTACGTTCTATCTCAACTGTATTATTGTGCATACCCTCCATAAGGACTAACTATGGATTACATTCATTTTCTTGTATTGCCCTGAAACGTTGGAACACCTTACCGTATATAGCATCACATTATCCACACCAGTTTACTTATATAAACAACTTGTTCGCGTTCGTCCAGTTACAATAGTAACCATGTTCGGGAAAAAAGAAGTTTTGTGCGCATTTGTAACAAATCTACTGTTATAATCGTATTTTTTTTTTGCCTTGTTATTCATTTTTAATCTCTTCGGTTGAAAAACTGACCCTTGTCACAACCCTTGAAAGGGTTCTGGAGTCCTACCTGTATAAAAATAACATGTCATTATATGTATCAGAAACGATAAAAAATAATTCATTGATTCAACGATTGATTGATTGATTGATTGATTTCTCGAGTAAACCTTAGTTGATTGATTAGTTTCTCGAGTAAACCTCCGAAAAAAAAAATATGACAAGCCGCTGTCATAGAAGGTGTTTTCTCAAATGTGAAAACCCACAGGTGTCACATAAGGCGTCTATCGGAGAATCGGCCAATTGTTCGTGTTTCTAACACGCATTCCTGTAGGGCGAGCATACTGTGCAACGTAGCCACGAGTACAGCGGCAACATTTTTTCTTTCGCCATATTTTATTCGGCGCTAATAGCTATTCAAGCAGGACTTGGGGATGAGTGGTACTTGTTATTGTAGTTTCGCGGGGTAGTAAATAAATTAACAAAGCATCATATCAGAAATTACGACCATGACCTTTACCGCACAGGCTGCGTCCACATTCAAGGGAGGAGGAAGATTTGTGCGTTGCTAGTAGGGATGCGAAACTATGCATATTACTATTGATACTATCGATAGATGAATCACCATCGAATTATCTATGGCAAACAAATAACTTCAATGATGCCGTGGCTAGTACAAAACGACGCAACGTACCGCACGCAATGACCGCAACATAATCTTGCCGACGTTTTACTGCATATCGCGTGGCACGTGCTAGGCAGACTGCGGTGACGATCATAGCGCTCTGTGTTGTCGCATTGCACGCGCCACAGAGCACTGCAGAAGGACACCTCTCCGTACCAAGACACATGGTATAGCTTTCCATACTTATAGCATAAGATCACGCGATCTGAGTCACCAGTAAAGGAAATTGCAACCGCAGGCAGGGAAGAGTAACTGCTTTCAATTCTGGAGGCCAAGCCAAAGTTGCAAAAAGCCACTCTCTGAAGTGGCTATAACGTATACTTGAGCGTTCCATGCAGTGTCAGTGCCAGCAGAACACACGTTCTCAGCCGCTGGGTATGCGTAAATTCAAACATGGGCAGCGCACTCAATGAAGAGCATTAAATCCCACATTACGTTACACATCCGACTCGCCCGCCGCGGTGGCTTAGCGGCCATGGTGTTGCGCTTAAACACGAGGTCGCGGCGGCCGCAATGGAAAAACGCCCTTGTCCCGTACATTCGGGGCACGTTGAAGATCCCTGCTGGCTAAAATTAATCCGGAGTCCCCAATACGATGTGCTTCATAATAAAATTGTGGTTTTAACACGCAAAACTCCTGAATTCAATTCAATTCAACACATCCAAGCACTCAGTCAAAACGAAGAAAGTCCTTATAAATGAATATAACTGCGCTGCAACGAATTCGAATTGCATTTTTAGATTTGACAATAGAGAGAACTAACTAATTATCTTGGTCTCGTCTGACGAAGGTTAGCTTTCAGTGCGAATAAATGATAGCCATAATTTCAATTCTAACAGCAAAGAAAAATATTATATTATATTCGCCAAAAGATTTCTGCACAATATGCATAGACGGAGCACTACTGATTATCAGTTATTGCAAAACGTTTAGCAATATCGCTATCCAACAACTGGTAAGCTATCAAATGCAATATTATAGCAAAAGTTAGTAAACAATCATAACACTATTGATAATAGTATCAATGGTTTCTTTCTGAAACTATCGTAACGCTATCGATAATATTATCGATAGTTAAAAAGCTATTGACAGTGTCGCTAGTCAATTTGCCTGATTATTTTGCATCGCTAGTTGCTAGGGAATAATGTACTGTTGGTCGAGTTGGCTATACATACGGCTATTTTCCAGCACAAAGACGGAAGCCGCAAGACATGCTCTCTGTTCGGTTGTCCCATCTTTGCGCTAAAGAATAGCACCATGCTCTGAGGTCACACTCACTCGCTTGTAGTTGGGGTCCCAGAGCTGGAGCCAGGTTACATTGAGAGTGACTAGATGCCTCTGAAAGCTCCTCTCATCTGGACTCATTATGGCTAGCAATTCGCGGCAACATTTCAATAAACTATTTTTGCTCGTTTCAGGCGTCAAACACTTCAGGCTCCCATCACGAGTAAGTTTTTTAAATACTTACATGTTTCTGAAGGATAGTTTCTACGGACCCAACGCTGACGTCTAGCTTTGTAGTAACCTGAAGAACGTCGCACACTTATTATTCGTATCTAAATTTGTTGCTTTCCAGCCCATTTCTTCAGTGATTACTACAAATCGGCGACAGGTTGATGAGTCGTCTTCCAAGAACGCCCTGACGTGCCTGAATGAAGCTGCTTATCTTTCTAACGTCTCATGTGACGGAGCAATGACTCCGTAGACATTATTCATGTGCTCATGAATATTTGCAGGTGCTGCTCGCACCTTTGTAAAAAGTTCGATCCTAGCACCATGCTTCATGCTGTTGTTTACTTAGCCAGTGCCAATTAGCCATCACGAACGAGGAGCATCGCAGAGTAGTGCGAAGGGGACCCGGCCATAAAACAAGCAGAAACATAAACGAGGGCCGTACGGAAAATAATGATAACTTATTTTATTTGCACGCCTGAAAGCGCACATACACGAATGGGCGCTTGGTGGTACGTGGCGCCATCTTTTCTACAATTATGAATAGGCATTTGGCATTAACAGGTTAGATGATTTAGCCACCAGTACGATCTAAACAACATGTCCGCACACATTGTGTCGTTCCATCAACGTACAGTGATAGAATGTCTGCCCAGACAGCAAATTTTAGCTGCAGTATTTTATAAGAGCCGTCAGCTTGCCTAATGACGCGTGAATGAGCTCGAACAGTTTTCGAAGGTGGGCGAGACATCTTGAAGATGGTCAGGTGAGCGTTGAAGATCAGACTTGGCGTGGTCGCCCTCGTACAGGAGGAGGAAAAAAATTTATTAAAATAAATGAAAAGACATGAGTGACGCGAGCTGGTGCTTCTCTTTGCTTACGATTTGCTCTAACTTTTCGGTCCAAGAGACGTATACGGCTGCCGCCACCCGCCCGCCCAGTCCGCCGCACCAGCTATTGCTGGTGGTTTGAGCTGGACAGAACAGCCTCCTGCTGTTCGGGTGTTGGGTCTGTGTTGAGGGAAAGGTTGCGAGTGTTGGGGCAAGCCCTCGGACAACCGCGGCCTAAACCAACAAGGAGACCGTCGACGCATTTATCGAAGAACATAGGCGAGTAACAGTAGTAAAATAGGAGGAATGCTTGAAATAGAACACAATGCAATTCGAGAGATGATTAAAAGATAAGGTTAGTGGAAAATAGATGCTGCTAGATGCGTTCAAGCGCTGCAGAAGCTCCGCATATTCGCATTGCGCGATAGGCGACCTGCAAGAAGACTGATCTTGTAGCGCGACAATGCGCTTCCTCACACTTATCGCTTAACAGCGGCGATAATTTAGGGATCGGTGAAGGGAATTACTTATGCACCCGGCCTGAGGTCCGTTCAAATGCGAGACTATCGATGCATTCTCACGGTCTCTACAAGGTTGAACCGTCGTTCTATCATTGGGGTACTTTTTAACCTTTTCGAGCAGCGGGGAAAATGCGTGCAGAGAAGGGGAGATAACGTGGAAAAATGAACAAATGTCTGCGAGATAAAGGGGCCAACACTTACTTTCAGAAATTTACTCAATTTGTTAACCGCTAATGACTGCAACTCATCCTCTTCTCCAGTTAACTCGGGTGTACCGCAGGGATCTGTACTCGGCCCGTTGCTTTTCCTCATTTACATAAATGACTTGCGTAATTTTATTAGCTCCCACATTAAATTGTTGACTGATGATTGCGTGATCTACCGGGCAATTTATAATAGTACGATGCTTCAATCTGACCTTGACAATATTTCGGCTTGATGTGCTTCATAGAACATGCTCTCAAACACTAACAAATGCAGAGTAATAAGAATTTCACTTAACGCAAATTGTAATAATGTTTACAACTACCATTTCGAAGGTTCAGTGCTAGAAAAAGTGACGTCGTATATATATATCTAGGAGTACACATAACGACTAACCTATCTTGGGAGAAGCACATCGAGTACATATGTAACAATGCTAGCCGGATGCTTGGCTATTTACGCAGGAACGTTTACATGGCACTTTCATCGCTAAAACTTTTGCTATATAAGACCCTTGGCCGCTCAAAATTCGAGTACGCCTCTTCGGTATGGGATCCAGGCCTTGATCATCTTTCAAACACATTAGAATCGGTCCAGAATCGCAGCGCGCGCATTATACGATCAGACTACCATCGTACTTCCAGCGTATCATCCATGAAACTATCGCTTAATTTGCCTCTTCTCTCTTCTCGCAGGAAATTGTATCGCCCCCCCCCCCCTTGATTTGTTCCACAAAATTTACATCACGACACGAATTTTGAACAGGAGCTCTTTTCGGCACCTTCATACCTATCTTCACGTACTGATCACGTACACAAAGTAAATGTTCCTTTCGCCCATACCAATTCATTTTATTATTCGTTTCTTGTGAAGACGTCTAAAGAATGGAATAACCTGCCGTCCTCCATTGCGAAGTGCTGCTTTCAAAACCACTGTCGAGCATTTCTTTCTATCTGATTAACCGTGTTTTTTTAATTTTGTATAATATTGTAACATTCTTGTGTGATGTGTCTTACTTTCCATGACTGATTTTGTGCTTTTGCTGTCATTGTAATTGCCGATAACTGTAGAGAATTGTCGATAGTTCTTTTTTCCGGAGCGAAAAAGTTCTCTATTAGCCTTGAACGGGCTAGCTTGAAAAAGAATGGGTGCTTTCAGTTGAAATTTCACTTGTCTTTAGCTAAAAATTATAAACGCATGGAATTTCCTTCGGAAAAGAAATCATTGTGCACAAGTGTTTCGTGTGTGCAATGATGTTGATCTGATTTATATTTAAGGGCACCACGTTTGTTTTTTCGTTTGTTTATCGAATACTGTCAGGGAGCACAGGAAAAAGGTTTTCCAAAAGGGTGTTCCTGCCGCACCACAGCACGAAATTGTTGACCACTTCATTTTGACGACGACTTTCGAAAACGCGAATATCAAAACGTGCTTCACAAGGTGAACAGATCTAGAGCGTCGCCTCTGCGACCAACTAACGCTTATTGGTAGCATCATGTTCGAAGCTGCCTCAACTACTCCAACGTAACTGGTGTGCGAAGGAGTTCATGGCTGGCATCGCTGTGTAACCAAGCTCTACTTGTTCTATTGTGTTCACAACGCTGTAGAGCGACAACCTGTACGTGGTACATAGAACTGCGATAGACTTTTAACAGCGATGCTGTTTAAGGTGGTGGTTAGGCCGGCGAACGTGCGCAGCAAAACCTCGCCGAGCGATGACGTCATCGTGAGCGCCGGCACCGCTTCACCGTAGCTTTGCCTCGCCGCACCGTATGGAGGCCGCGCATGCGCAGATGCAGATCTAAGCCTTGACGCCACCATGGGGGTATAAAAGCAGTTCCGCCCCGCCACCTTGCCGGCAGAACAGCCGGGTCACCGATGAAGAGAGAGATGGGACGACAGAACAGCCCCATTCCCGAAAAAGAGGAAGTGCGGCGCGAAAAGCCGCCGCGCCGTTACTCTGTAACGTCGTCGTAACGGCGCGTCGCGCCGTTACGGACGCGACGACGTTGGTCCAATCCCGAATATCGCGCCGGTGAAGTGGCGGCGAAACGTCCGCGAGTTGCAGAAGATCCGGAGTTGGGATATCGCGTTACCGAGCAAAAGTGTGCGTGCATACTTTAATGACCGAGTGTTCATTGCTCTTTGGGGTACTAACTACGACAGCACGCAGAAAACTTGGCTGAACCAAAAATAACCTAGGTGGGGCCAGTGGCGTAGCTAGGTCACCTGGCACCCGGGGGCCATAGATCTTCTGTTACCCCCTCCCCCCCGCCCCCGGGTGTAGTCGAGGAAGGCTAGGATATCGACAATTTCGGGGTTTCAGCACCAGTACAGCCGCCTTGGATACCGCGCACGTCCTCCGGGTCCCCCTCTCCTTCACTTTCTTTCCCAGAGTTCGCGAATGCAGCAGGTATTGGCAGCGAGGAGTTACGATGTCGCCATCTATCGGAAGCTGGCGTAGTATGAGAGATCACGCGGCGCGCTCCTCATAGGTTTTGCTGCCAGCGCCCACTGAAAACACCACGCGGGAGCTCTCCTGGACATTTCTGTAAGTACTTTCGAAACGGGAGAAGTTTTTTACTGCCTAAATAATAATCTTGGGCGAACTGAAAGCACAGAATCGTTTACAGACGCTATCTCTTTACCGAATACGTACAGTGAACGCCACTGTGCGCGGTCGCCGCGATGCAGTCTCCCGAACCGGCTTCTTGCGTGAAAGGTACGCAGACGCTGAGAGCAAACTATGTGAAATATGTTCTTATAGTGTTTGAATAACTAAATGGAGCATAATAGAATGAAGCCTCAATGCAGCGATCGCACAGCTTCGCAGCGACCGACTACGCGTCTGCATATGCTTGTCCGCGCAGTGTTTCGCTTTCGCCGCGTGCGCGTTTTCGCACCGTGCCATGGGCTTTAGGCTGCAGAATATGAGCATTTCACAGTATACACGCAACCATTGTTGCGTGGGCGCTATCAGAGCTGTTCAAAAATAATTTCATTGTAGAGACTTCGACGGCAACGAGGACTGTGATGTGCCGTCGCCACAATTCAATCTTTTTTATCTAAATTCTTAGACGTTTCAATATTATTTCTCGAGTTGCATCGCACTATATGTTTATCAGTGTTCTCAGCGTGCGATTTCCCGCTGCTTCTTTTCTTGTAATCCAGTGCATTAATTCATAACACAAACATGACCATATGCCATGCTTTTTTTTAATGTGCTTGTTACCGCTCCCTTTCCCCTCCAGTGAACTTGCCAGTATCTATAGCATCGACAAGTTCATAGACCAAACCGTCCTGACATTAGTTGGGCAGCGGACTCGGGCGAGAGTCTCATTGCGCGTTTTTCGAACATCGCAGACCCGGCGCCATAGCAGAAATCTTCCTCGCGTCTGTGCTCGCTGCATACTCGAGTTGTAGCCGATGACTGTTTGCCGGTTTTATGTTTCGCGAGCCAAGCTTCACGCAGCTTGTTGTCCTGCGGCTACGTATGAATAAGGCTGACACCGAGCTCCGTTGCGTACGTCCGGCACTGCGGCACCGATCAGTAGCCTACCATGTTGCGCGCCTCCAAAGGCAGCCACTATCTATTGTAGTGCTTTAAAGCGTTGTAAAGGAGACACTCGAACGAGGGAACTTAAACTCTTTTTCCGCTCGCTTCGGCGCTCCCGAAGCAGCCGACGCGGCCGCTATGTCCACTTGATCTCTAATAGCACGTCACGCCGACGGTGGCGCCAGGTTTTCCAGTGGTGCAGCTCGAGGCCAGTACACGCTGTTTTTTCTGCCCCAAATAACACAGGGTGCTGCACTGATAACTTGTGATAAGCGCATGTGCACATCTTCGGTCAGACTGTGAGGCTTGGCAACCAATACAAATGCGGCATCGTCGCAAATACGGGTCACGTCACAAGTAAAAAAAAATTTATAAAGTTTTAACTACCAATTTTAGCGGCAACATTTCATTTGCAAAATTGAAGGCCGACATTCATATCTTGGCCAACAACAACTTCCCAAACCCGCCGTGGTTGCTCAGTGGCTATGGTGTTAGGCTGCTGAGCACGAGGTCGCGGGATCGAATCCCGGCCACGGCGGCCGCATTTCGATGGGGGCGAAATGCGAAAACACCCGTGTACTTAGATTTAGGTGCACGTTAAAGAACCCCAGGTGGTCGAAATTTCCGGAGACCCCCACTACGGCGTGCCTCATAATCAGAAAGTGGTTTTGGCACGTAAAACCCCATAATTTAATTTTTTTTAACAACTTCACAAAAATCGTCGTAGGTACTACGGCCCGCAGTATTTTGTCTATAGGCAGCCCTGAACGAAAACGAAAATTAAATTGTGTCTGAGTGACGCTGATCTCCCCACCATATTAGAAAAACGGAAAACACCACCTGCCTCTCTGCTGCGCGGGTGCCAATGTTATTACAATTACGATTTCTCTACATCCTGATCAATAAAGCCCTGTTTTTGTTTGCTGCTATACGAACAAACGTGATTATCCGAGCTGTGGTACCACCAAAAGATTGGGAACAGAATAGAGCACGCTTCGCGTCGATTCTTGGCGTCACCATAAAAAAAAAAGACCGCGATGAAGCCGTGCCAGCGAAACCTGTTGGTCTGCACTCGCAATAGAGAGGGTTGAGGGATCAACCTCACTGGTCCAGTATTTCATATTTCTTTCGCTACTGCCATACTGGGCGCCGCCCGCAGTGCCAAAGTACTGGAGGTTGTAGTACCCAAAACGATTTTGTTTAAGAAGCTTTTGTGGAATTAATAATATGACTTTGAGCCCTCAATTATGGAATTGAAGTGCTTCCTCTATAAGTACTAATTGAGGGATTATTAAGGATATGGTTATTACTTATCTGCCATACTTTTCAAGCTACCGAATTCCTAGTAATCACAAAAGACACATAACTTCATAGAATATCGGGAAATATCCTTACAAAATTCACGTTTTTCTTTTTTGTAAAATTCTGCGCAGCTGACACAGACACTGTACTTGTGACATGAAGTCACACAACAACAGTTTTCTTAAACTTTCGAGGGTAAGGAAAGCGTGAAACATAACGGCAGGTTTCGCAGAGGATTCTCGGAGCGAGTGGGAGAGGGGAAGTAAAAGCGAGCTGAACATCGCGGCGCCCGCGACCATATACAGCCGCTAGAGTCATACGCCGCCAAACTCTTCCGCTGCACCGAGTCTGAAGACGATCCAGAGAATCCCATTCGCGACTTATGACGGCCGCACTTATGCAACGTCGCTCTCATAAAACGCTTCGCCGTAAACGCGAGAGCCGGGCGCACTCGTTGAAGGCCCTCTTGCTACTGTCTTTGTTCGTCTTCACTGCGCGTTCTGAACGGAAGAGGGACCCAAGAGCCTCAACGCCTTACAACGCCTCACTGTATGTTTAACGATTCCTGTTCCCAGCATGAACGCACGGCATGGGCGCACCCCACATGAAACGTTCCGCTAAGGCGAATAGTTTAGCGACCATTTTGCGAATTAAATTTTTTAGCCCACACATTCGTGCAAGTATTTCGTGGGGTGTTGATAGAGCTGCAGCCGACAATTCTTCGGCGCAACGCATCGGGTACATGAGCTCGGGCTACTGGATACCGGAGCATTCTTTGCCATTTGCGCCCAGTCAAGCCGGCAGAAAGAGGGGCGTCTTCAGGCGTATGACACCCCCCCCCCCCCCCCGCCTCTGGCCCCTTGCACCCGGGGCCCACGGCCCCCGGCCCCCCCTGTTGCTACGCCACTGGGTGGGGCTGCCAGCTCGCTGTTTGCTCAGTCTTCGCGCCACTAGTTCAAAGCTGCCCCAATTTTTTTTTGTTTTCTGATTGGCGCGATGTAACGCGAACCAAAATGGGTGCAACCGGTTTCTGTTCATTTCATTTCATTTCATTTCATTTCATTTATTCAACCTTAAGGGCCCGACGGCATTACATAAGGGGGGGGGGGGGCGTGCATCAAAGTCGAACAGCTTCATAAGAAAGTTACATAATAAAGTGCACATTAGTTGTAATAGGTACATAGAAAGAAAACTTCAAAAAAGAAGAAGACGGAACATATACATAGTACCAACAAGGCGATAAATAAATAGATGTGGTATTCATGTTGTTATGTTGGTATTATCAAAATCGTTTAGTTTTTCCATCTGCATCATCGCATTTCTTGTTGGACGTAAACCTATGAGCGGCTTCAACATTCTGTTAAGAAAAGTCTGGCATGTCAGGGTCATCAGTCTACTGGGGGGTCTCTACTAGGGGGGGGGGGTCTAAGTCAATTAACTCTTGTTTAAGCTTTCCACTTTCTAGCTCTTTAGCCATATGACCTCGAGCGTTCTCACGCGCTATTGTAGTTCTTGCAATTCTTTTTCTTTTTTTTTTTTTGCAATGACTTGATCGCATTTCTTGGCGAATGGCTTACACAACACTATTTACGGTCTTCTTAATTTCACATTCGGTGTTTTTTTTTTTCAAGAAAAACAGCGAGGTTTCGTTGTATTTCTGTAATTTTGCGGGGAACGGGTCTAGTTCAGTTACTTCTTCGTTGTTCCTTGCTCTCTGACCGCCTCGAGCCTGTGTGTATATGCACGTTGAACATTTGCAAGCTTGTATCGTGGCATCTGCCTTTCCTCTACGAAGTTGGTGCCACTCCAGAACAAATTTCAACATGGTAAATAAATGCGCATTCGCAGCACGCCAAGCACTGTCCTTCTTCGTGAAGCGGCTCGTGACAGTCAAGACATATGTCTGGCATGGTGACTGATAATATCCACTTATACCACAAAATAAAAGGATAATATATATATATATATATATATATATATATATATATATATATATATATATATATATATATATATATATATATATATATATATATATATATATAATGGAAAGAAACATCGCGCAACACTTCATTAATTCCAACACGTGCATTTGCTCGCGACAGCTGTTTCCAAAGCCTTTCACATTCGTGGCAAAGGAGCGCGAACAAGCAGATACAGCAAACGAAAATAGAACAAGCACTAAACTGAAGCTTCTTTATTCGAACAAGGAATTATTATACAGAAAAAAAGGTGAAACAGAAAGAAAGAAGGTGAACTAAGAAACAAGAGGGGAGAAAATGACATGGACCTCCTCTCTTCCTGCTTTGCCCTTTTCTTATATATCTGTTCGAATAATAAGGAAGTTTCAGTTAAGCGCTTGTTTTATCTAGGTTTTCCGTCTGTCTGTTTGTGCTCCATTACCATGAATCTACACCAACTAGCCCAGCTCTCGCTTGCCTTTCAGATTTGCTGACGTAGCCGGCAATCAAGTGAGAAGGCACATAAAATACATCTTTAACCGCTTATATTACGCAGGTAAGTGTACACCAAGTGGTGCCAGCCTCGGTGGTGACCAGACATAGTAGTATCATTGTCTTTTTTATTTGCTTCGTTTGATCAGAGAAGACCGATAGCAAAATGAAACGCAGGAAAACATCCGTTCCCCACAACCACGTGTTATATCATCATGGCTGCTCCTCCTGTTGTTTTTCTTTTCTCAGCGCTCCAGGGCGAAAGCTCATGGTGCTTCGTGCTACACATACTAGAGGGGAAAAGAAAGGAAAAAGAAGGAAATGATCGAAGAAGATAAACAGCATGAGAAAGGTGATTACGTCGTACATTTGACTAAGCTTCTCGTGTATTCTCATAAATTAAGTCAATTTACAGAATTTATCGTTTAAAAGCAACGCACGAGCTGCGAGAGACGGCGTGGAGGGGCTCGGGGTTCATTTCCACCACCTGCGGGCTGTTTTCTAACCTGTACCGAAAGCCCGGTACATGACCGCTTTCGCATTCTGGCCGATCGGAACGCTATACCATCGTGTCTCTCAACCGCACCCGCGACTTGGTGGTGAGCAGCAGTACGCCATAGGCAATGAGCATCTCCTGGAGTTGCCATTATGTCTTCGAACAACCTCCTGAGGTGCTGTGCAGGGTTTTTGAGTTTATCGCTCGCCTGAGACTGCTCTACGGCAGGCACTGAACAAGGACATAGCGCGGAGCTGGGGAAAGTAGCAGGCAATAAAATGTCGAGATGAAGCCATGTATGTCAACATAAGCGCATCCTGCGCATGCCGCTTCCTCGTTTCAAACCCAGAAGATTGAGCAATGTTACGCGCCAGCCCCGCTTCTTCGTTATTAACGCAATATCACAATGCCCGTGACTGTCCCAATATACCTATCTACACACTCGGCGCAAGCCGCTTGCCACGCCTCTCTGGGGCGTGTCTCCTCTTTCGGACGTCTATTCACCGTCGAATGCAAACAATGCAGACGTGCACATTCTCACACGAATCCGATGCTTTCTTTATAATATGCTGAAAGTAACATTTCTTTTCTACAACTTACTTGCACAGGTAATGCATTGGGTGGAACGATACACAAATGAAAAAAAGGCACCGATGGTTCGGCCACGTGACTCCTTCTTTTTCACCACCCATAAGGTGATGATGAACAAAGAGTGAATCTATAGATAAGCCAAAGAAACTGGAGGCGTGCCAAGGTTTGAATTTTATGTGTTGATACCATTAGCTCATTAATCTGAGGGAGTCATCAGAGCTCGCCGAGAACCTGAACTCTGCCAAACTCGGGCCTTCCTGCATAGAAACCGTGATTTCATGTGTTAATCTAATCCGTCTTTGTAAATTTTAGGGGTGGGCGAGTGTTACAAACTCTCGAATCACGAATCGAATGTTTTCCTATTTGATTCGGTCCTGGAATCAAATAGACGAAATTCGAAAATACAAATATTTTTCGGATAGCTTTAGAATTTTTCCCGTCGTCGGCAGCGCACTGCCAGACATAAAATTAAAGTAAAAATGCCACACGTTTTATCCCAACCACAATAGACTTGCACGTTGTGTCGCTCAGGGTGTCAGACTTTTCCGGCTAAACGACGATCACTCGCAAAAAAAATTTTTTACACAATGTAGACATGGCGTTAGGCAGTAGGTATCACCTGGTACTATATATAGGTTCGTTTCGCCTTCTATTTGGTCTCAAAAATTACTACTCGCACACCCCCATAAGTTGTTGTATGGCAATGACTGTCTTTATCTTGATTTTAATTCCAACCACACCATTTAAAAAAAATCTGGGGTTTTACATGCTAAAACCACTTTCTGATTATGAGGCACGCCGTAGTGGAGGACTCCGGAAATTTCGACGACCTGGGGATCTTTAACGTGCACCTAAATCTAAGTACACGGGTGTTTTCGTATTTCGCCCCCATCGAAATACGGCCACTGTAGCCGGGATTCCATCCCGCGACCTCGTGCGCAGCAGCCCAACGCCATAGCCACTGAGCAACCACGGCGGGTTCCAACCACACGATATTGTTTCGATTACACTACATGTAAAAAGAACTCTAAAATGATTTTTAAAGTATGAAGTAAATAAATGAATAAATAAATAAATCAATAGCCACCATGTGATGAGTATTATACTGCTACATTGATATCTAGATCAAGTGGCACACATAATGTTAAGTGTCGATACTTATTCAGGCATTGGAAGTTAGTTCTGAGCGTAAAACACTGAACTGCTCTAGAGAAGGGTTGTGCGACTAGCAACCGAGCACGTAAAACAGATGAACCTCAAGAAACAGTTAAAGTAGCGGCACAGTGCTTTCTCTACGAAGTCAGGGCGAATATTATATATGTTACAGCGACGGAATCTTTCTTTATTCATGCAAGTACGAAACATTGCGCCTAAGCTACGCAGCTCGGATATAGTTGGCGGGACCATTTACAAAATAAGATCTCCATCATACTCTCCACTTGCATATGCGGCTCCTGTCTTCACGTCCATGTGATAACGTCTGGCCCGTCTCCTACCGAGCTGCACAAAAGGGGCGCGAATCTACGACAAAAGCTCCACAGGCAGGAGCTGACCGCAGTTTTTAAAAATCCCCAGACTATATTTTTAGGGAGCCCGAATATTAAGAGACAGGGAAGGGAAAGAAAGGCAGGCGCACGGTTCTTGTTAGCTCCCCCCTCTCCCCCCCCACGCACTGAGAGAAGGGGATTGAGAAAGAAAGTTCACAATGCAATCACACGCGCAGATGCAAGCATACCGTATTTATTTTGACAAACCTGAGTACAAGCTCACCCCCTTTAAATCGGACAAGAACCAACCGGCATAATGTTTTGTTGCAGAAGCATCCTTGTAATCTTGGGTAGATAGTGCTGCTTTTGACCACTGCGACAGCGAGGAAAGTGTCGAGCATGTTACTGCGCCACTGTCCTCAATGCAGCGCATGCAGGCAGTCGCTCCCGACCGTGTTGGCCCGTCTTGACGACCGGCCGCTTTCCGAGCAGACAGTCCCGAAGCTCTGGCCTGTACAGTCGTCGCGCCACAAGTCGGTCAAGGCACTATTGAAGTTTATATTAGAGTGACCTATTAGCGAGAATATACTTATCCCAGACGTTCCCCGCCTGCCTTTCCTTTATCCGCAATTCTTAATTTGCTTCGACCCCCCTTCTTACCCTTCCCCCAGTGCAGGGTAACAAACGAAAAGCTCTTTCGGTGAACCTCTCTGCCTTTTCCATCAAAGTCGTCTTTCTACCTCTCTCTTGTGGTCTCGCCGGAAACGTTTTCATAACTATGATACAGGTATGTGCATGAGCATTTAAAATGCCAAGCACATACCGGACACCCTTCGCCATTTAGACTAGCATTTAAGTAGAGTATTTGATAATTTTTATTGAGTGATTTCGGATACACCATTTCTACTGGGCACAATGAATAACTGAAGGCCTTTATTCGAATCTTCATGTAGAAAAAACAGTACCACAGGTGGCTGCCTACTGGCTGTGTTGCATTGCCTGTCAACTTGGAGAGGTATACTTAGCCAAACCCGGCCAAAGCCAGCCCAGCCTTTGAATCTATAGTGTAGCCTAATCAGGCCTTACACAACTCAACCATACTTAAACCACCTAAACATTTCTGAGGTGAAAATTCATTCCCGGGAATCCATCCGTGATTAAATTTTCCATCAGCGAGCTTATGTAAGATCGCATTAAAAATTCTTGGCATTCGTCTGGCGAGCTTTTGCCCCGTCAGTTCTTGTTCACAATGAGGCTTCTACTGGATTGTAAGAACTACTGCGAATTTAACGGGTGGATATTTTTCCCTTGATCTTATTTTGGCTTGCGGCTGGAACTTTGATTACCTTGGCCTCCTTTAGAGTCCCACTTTTTTGTTTTAAATGAAACCTTTCCGTGTCTACCTTACCACGTCTGGTGTGGCTGCTGCTGGCCACTTTTTGCTGGCGGGTTGGTCGGTATGCTGGCTGCTACATGTGCAGATGTGGTATATACGAAGGTTCTCATATGTGCGCCGAATGCAAATACCAGCAAAGGGGCTTATATAACCCTTGTATGCCAACCGACAAAGTAATGCCGGTATACAGGCGCGCCTCCTGTTTTGTGTAATACGAAATGAATTTTATCATATAACCTGACCATATAATGTCAGATAGGTACATCTAAATCATGTCGATCTTTTAATGCTATGGGGCAATATATTCAACGGATTCTTTGATTTAATTGATTTTCTTTGGTTTAGCCATTCAGTATGTACCACTGGTTGAGCGCCCCTTCTTGGCCAATTCGGCAGAATGGGCATGGGCCACTGGGACACCAGATGATGCAGAAACCTTAAATGTCGCTACATATTTGTCGTATCTATCAGTGCATACATATGTCATCACCATTATTCTCTCGACAAGCATCATATATCATGCATCGCCTTCGTCCTCATGACGTCACTTGCTGGAGGTGTCACACTGTACACCCGCCTGATTTAGCGCTTACATTTCGGCATAGTTTGCAAGTGGTGTAATGCATAAACGTAAAATTTGCATAAGTATAATGTTGTGACCTTGTCGGTGAATAAACGTAAACTTTCCGTGAGATTATAGCTTGCATAGAACGAAAGTAAACACAATTGTATGTCGTTACTTGTATAGCATTTAATTAACAGCTTCAACAGTGCTCCACTTTACATACATTCGAAATGTGCGTTAAATGCGCATGTGTCTTTTACTAAATTGCGCTTTCTTTTCGAATTATACGTTGTTGAGAATCCGTTTATAAGTCGTAATCAGAATTTTTCTCCCACGAGCAATGAGCAAGAAAGAAAAACCAGCATGCATACCTGTACGTATTGTTTTTCGGAAAAGCAGTGATGCCCGCAATTTCTACAAAGATGAATCCGCTCACTGTAGGCGCACTGTTTATAATTTGAACTTACTGAAGGATAGATAGGCAGATAGGTAGACAAAAAAGCATTTCTGCCTTTTTTTAACCAAGAAACCGGGAAGATTGAATGCATGCGAGTTGATTCTATGTGAATATTATGTCAAATTTGTATTGTTTCTGGCAGCTGATGGATTATAGGATTGATTTACATGTTTTCTAAGAACGCAAGAGCGCGAGATCGAGCTCCATTGACTTGGGTAAAGAAAGTGTAGAGCATTTAGAACATTAGGCGTGCTTCCTCGGCATTTAAAGTGAGAGCCCGAAAGGATTAAAGCGCGACTATTACGACTTAGCTTAGATGTCGGGAGTCCTTAAACAAGAGAAAACGAGCATTTGCACTGCACTTGGAGCATTTCACGTAGACGATCCAAAAAAATCATAAAAACGCGTATAGAATATTGGGAACAGGTAATATTTTCTCACGCACTTGGGAACATGGGAGTTACTGGTCGCATCCTCACTATGGAGGAGTGACTGCAGTTTTTCTCTGCCAAATTTATGGCCGATAAACGCGTAAAGCGCATTTTTTGTTCGGCTTGGCAGATATCTGGTTGCTGTTCCGTAGGTTTCCTATATACGTAAATAAGGCAGTTAGCACGGTATACGTGCGAATAACGCAATGCAAAAATACAAAGATAGCAATGGTGTCCTTGCTTTCTAAGGTTTGTGGCAAGCACACATGTCTGCTCATTGCTATAGCATATAGTTAGCTGGAGCCAATCAGTGTGGCTTGGGCCCCCTACTTTTTAAGCCCTTGTTAATATCACTTGGCTGCACACTTTGTTTCCCGCGGGCCACATTAGCGTCACTGTAATGGCGTAGTTTGGCAGCACAGGGAAAGGGGGAAAACATGTGAAGCAAACGGGGGGGGGGGGGGCGCGCATGCGTCCAGCTTAGTCGGCTACAGGCTGGTTTGCGCGAAGCCACTTCCGAAGCTGTGTCCCACTGAAGCGTGACATTTTCTACACAGGCAAAGGTTCCTGCCAAGGCCAGTTTATTCGCTGGCGAGTGTAATTTTATGTAAAAAGCGAAAAGACCCCGATAGAGAAACGCGAAAAAAACCATGTTGTTGGCAACGACGTCGGATGGAGCGGCGCGCCTCCGGTGCGTGGTGAAGGTGTATAGGGATCGGCGAGCCCGTATATATGATATACTCGCGACGCGTACGAGGTCGAAATCAAGTGATGGAGGCCTTCGTTTTTTGTTGTTGTTGTTATTGTCTATTGGAAGTGCCGCACGCGTCACTTCCTGGCGGGATGGAGTGGCGGCCGCTGCTGCGGCAGCGTGCCCGCTGACGATAGTCGGCAAGGCCAACTCCTCCGCGCCCGAGGGGCACAAAACACGTGCGCCTAAGCGGTGTCCCAAACGAGGACACGTGCAGCGACCATTGCCGCGGGAGAAACTCGACCGTGACGTGTTCTGCGGTTTCGGGCGGAGAACGAAAGCCTTGAATACAATCGCGCCATATTACTTTCTATTCTTGAAAGAAGCGGTCCTGCTTATCGGGTTTCTCGGAGTGATGCAATTTCTGCGAACGGTGTTGTCAGCGAGAAGTGGATGTAAGCATTATTAGGCCCCCGTGAATGGCCTCGTCGCGGTTGTGGTGATTTTAGGACGCTCAATATACAGATCATCACAACCGGTTTTTGTTTTGCTTATTTCAGCTTAAACTAGAAAAAAAAAAAAGGAACGGAACTTACCGAAGGTGCCTTACCTCGAAGTTTTTACCAGCCTAACCATGCACAAAATTTCATGGTTTGGATATAGTATCTACTTTTTCGACCGAATAGAATCGGGTGAAAGAATCCTCAGAATATACGGCCCCTGATACAGTATTTTCTAAATATTCTAAGGGTAGAAAGATATTCTCGCGATGCAGAACAGGACTTGCATACAAGAGACGATGACGAAGAAGTGCTGTTGTTGCTGGGACGCTTCAGCCGCCCTGTTCTAGTGTCAGCTGGTGCCTTCTACATTCACCTTGCATAAACAACGTTCGTGCTTGTCTCCGCCTGGCAACAATATTAAGCGTAGAAAGAATAGACAATGGATATAATTGTTTACATACTGTAGCCCATGATATACAGACGAAAACGTGATTTTACTAATTAGCCATTTCTTATCATCCAATCCCTGCTGCTTCGTGCATGGCGTCCAATGCTGAAAGGACAAGAAGAATGGAAAATGAAAGTAAAAAGAAGAACAGGAAAGAAAGAACTCGTTCAGCAATACAATCGCAGAACGTGATTGCGATGCTCCTCGTAGGAGAACCGGCCAGCATTCTCACTCAAGAAGCATCTGAGAGTGACGCGGGAGTCGCATATAATTAAAGAACATTACCAGCGGGACGTATTTTGCTCATATATGTTAGAGACATGTCGATTACGACCAATACTCCTGTCATAATAGAGGCTGTATGAGGTATTCGGACAACTCACCGGGTGTTTGTTGCGCAATTGAGAAATCCAGCAGCGTTTCTGTCGGTGTGAAGGGCGTGGGTGGGAGAGCAACGTAGGCGGAGAGGGGTGGGCGTAGCAAGGTTTCAAGTTTTTTGACGGGTCAAGGACGCAGTTTAGGAAGCGGTCTCCTAAGCCGTCGCCTGGAGCAGCCTTCACGAGAGAGAAAAACAGAAAGCCAGAAAGGTT
Organism: Dermacentor variabilis; assembly: GCF_050947875.1. Taxonomy (NCBI): domain Eukaryota; kingdom Metazoa; phylum Arthropoda; class Arachnida; order Ixodida; family Ixodidae; genus Dermacentor; species Dermacentor variabilis. The sequence goes on from NC_134568.1 coordinate 38,489,789, forward strand.
GACCATATTGCACCGGGTTTACTACCTTATACACTAAGGGAAGAAGAACCGGTAAAAAAAAGCAAAAAGAAAAAAGAAAAGGGGATAACAAGTGATGATAACGTATACTCATAACAGCGTTCAATGCGCTACCAAAGGTGGCCGGAGAGCCAAGTATTCTTTAAAAAAGCGCAGCGGTGCTCTTGTGGCTTTCTCTACGGATGATAGTCGAGCCCTTGCTTAAAAGGAAGCTTTAGCTCGGGCCCAACTCCAACGCGGCCTATTCAAATACATGTGAAACGCAAAAACGTTTTTCTGAGATAACCCCTCTGACCGATATTAATGAAATTTGTTGTATTTGAAAGAGAAAGTTGAATTCCTGTGACTGTTGGAAGCGGAATATGGATTTAGGGCTTGAATCTTGCTGAAAAGACTTTCAATAATTCGGAAGTTTGAAAAAAGATAGAAGCACGAATTTTACAGAATATTAGCTCTGCATCAAGAACAGATATGTTCTGTAAACGGCATTCACTAGATTATTGAAAGCGGACAAATTCGGTATGTCAGTTTATATCTTACGTGACTTTGTTACGTTGCGTACAAGGGTTCTGCAAAAGCTTTCTTTCCATATCACTAAATTTTTTGAGATTCATGTGTAACGTATCAACTTTATCCGCTTTAGATGTACTATCAGATGCGATTAACACAATTGTGATATCATTCTTCATTGCTGAGTTACATAGTTGTAAATGTGATAGTTTCGTTTCCTGAAAATTTGTGATTTTTGAAACTTTTTAATAAAAAATTGATGGCCTAAATCGGAAATTCGAAACCAAAAGTCACTAGATTTCAAGATTTTCTTTTATATGCAGCAAACCTCGTCAATTTTTGGGGAGTGGTTGCCGAGAAAAACAAATTCTCCTTTTCGATGTATTTAGATAGGAGCACTCGAGCTAAAGCTTCCTCTTAAAGCAAGACGCAGTCGTCCAGTCAGCCGAAAGAGGCACCCGAAAAGTCTGTATTTCATCATAAGAAGGCTAGTAGATAAAGATATATCCACAACGGTCTCGTTGCAATTACAAAAGTGCACGAGTATCCATGCCAATACGGAAACTGTAGTCGCTTGTAAAAACGACGCAGTAAAGTTGTGTGGCACCTTGTTAGACTATGCGGCAGTCGAGCATGCATTGGAGGGTCAAGGGAGGGCAATCACAAGTTGCCACATTCCGATGAACCCCAATGTTTCAATTCACTGCCACCAGCAAGTAGTCAAAGTAACCGCGTTGTCTAGGCCTTCATTAGCACAATTTGCATAGGCTTGCACAGCCATGCACTCCGTCTTTGGTGGGTGGAACGCACTGCGTAATCAGCACTTTAGTTGCCACTGATGATGAAATGGCCCGGTGGTGCTAGTAGCCACTGAAATGCGCACGCGCGCCCATTTTTCAACAGCGCGGTGGTAAGATTGCGCGATTTCGGATACCAGCTGTTGATGTGCCGCCGACGGCGGCCTGCTCTTCTATAGACTGCGTATGCAGAGAGTTAGGTTTTCAGAGACGCGGAATGCGCTCAGCTGCAAAAAAAAAATGATAAACGACGAAGCGAAGAGGACACACCGGCACATTTCGATCAATCGGCTCGTTGGTGGATCCATGTCAGCGTTCTGCTTTCCGTTGCTGGCAGGAGCGTTGCCCGCTCGCACACTATAAGCCCACTAGCGTTCCCGCTAAGCTGCTGTGTGCATACGCTGGTCTGAGCCGAATGGACAGTAAACGTCTAGCTAAAGTTGCCTGGTATTAAGTATGAACCAACCAGTCCACAAGACAGTATGATTGGAAAGGGATCCTTTTTTTTTTTTTTTGTCCTTCACCTTCGGTTATAACATCAGATATGATTTGGTCAGCACATCGAGAAACGTTTTCGCGTGCTTTAAAGTGCTTTTTTAAAGCGAATAATGTTTTTAGGCTCTTTCTCGCATTTTCGTTGCGGACTTTCTTCGCTGAGGGCGCGCTTGTGCAGACTTTAGAGGCCCGCCTTAGAATCACAAAATATGCACCTCCCCCCCTCCCCCCTCGGTCCGGTTGATGTTGAGTCATGTAGCCGACAGCACTTCTGATAGCAGCAAGTTCATATCTCGCTGATGTTGTGGTATGATAGAACTTGAACCTGAACGACGCCCCTCACCATGGGATGACAATTGCACCACACGAATTGTTTCCAGTAGCCGAACCATCTGTATTCACATGCACACAGTCGCAGTACGTATGTCTAATGTAAGTGTGTTAAAGTGACTTGTTTCAGAGCTACCTGCGGAAAGTCGGCCCTCGTTCCAAAACCGGGAACGTCAGAACTTACCTAGGTTGCCTGAGATACCACAGAGGAGTCGATGGTCTAGTTGTGGGTTTGAAATCTCGTGTAATCGATGGAAGGTGAGCAGTCACAATATTGGAAAATGCATCCTGTGCTCTTAGCGTTTTCCGGGCGGATACACTGGTGGTGAAATTAAATGCCGGATAAGTGTCTCGCGTGGATTCTGAGTTTTTTTTATGGCTATTTGTGTAGACACCGGATGGTCTGTGGCAAGAGCACTCGTTGCGACTGTAGGAGCACTACGGAGAAGGCCGAGACAAAACGAAGTGCTGGGGCTTGCACGCGTTGTGGTCCTCTCATATTAGTCATACATGTGTTAGGCAACACTGGGAAGCTGTAGCGGAGCCATCCTAAAAGCAGTGTTTTGTGCCGCTACAGCGAAGAAGTCAACAACGATCCCCATTTTTTCTCAGCGATGGGCTTTAAAAGCTGCACAGTGGATGCTAGTCGCGTCGTGAGAGGGCGGGTGGAAGACAAAGCTGTAAATTAGGAGCCAGGAATTTAGGGCGTGTTGCTTGTATACTCGGTCGAATTCCACTGATCCATCGTTAGGCTTGCGCACCCGTCGCGGTGCCTCAATAGCTATGGCGGTCTGCTGTTGAGAATGAAGTCCCGGGTTCGTTTCCCGGTCACGACGGCCGTGTTTCCACGGAATGTGAAAGCAAAAACTCTTGTGTGCTTAAGTTATGTGCAGGTCCTGTAGAACACCTGGTGACCGAAAATAATCTGGCCGCTTGGCTCCGTCCACTAGGCCGTTTCTACGGATTTCACACTGGCAATAGACACTCATAGAAATACAGTCATTGCTGAAAACTTTAGAAAAAGAAGAACTCGGGAGCTTGATGCGAGGTCTCGTACCAGTGCCATTTTATCTGTTCGATAGATAAACCGCATCCGGCGGACGTCAATCTATGTCACAGCATAGTTTTTCGTGAAGCGAAACCCTGTAGAAGACTGGCATCCTGCACCGACGATGGGTCGAGTGCGACACAGCAGAGGCGTACTTCGAGCCGCTGCTATAAAGCTCATCTCGTCCGCCACCGAACAACTACAAGTCGAGCATCCTTCGCCGTCCGACCTGCAAGTTATTTTGGATGACTCGCAGGACAAGGACTCGGCGCTTGCAGCGCTCAACGAGAAGATTGCCCGACGGTGGCGAGTATGAGGCGGAAGCCACCGTAGCTCTGGATTACCGCAACAAGATCCGCACCATTATGAGCCGGGTCCGCTTGCTTCTGAATTCTGCTGCAACGCGCGCGGAGGCAGCGCCACCCGGAGCGCTGTGAGCGAACCCGCCACACAAGCGAGTTCCCGAGCACTGATACAACGAGGTTGCCCCCTATCAAAACTACAGGTACCCGTTTTCTCCGGTGAACTTTGGGAGTGGTAGGGCTAACGGAAGCATTACGAGCCCACGATCCATAATAACAGCGAAGTGTCTGACATAGAGAAGTTTTCGTATTAAATATGATACTTAACCGCAACAACGAAGCGAGAAGGAAGGTGTGCGCCTGGCAGAAGCGAACTACGCGGTAGCGCTGAAAATGCTTCGGGATAGATGCTGCCGTCGTGTCAGTGTGGCGTTGACGACCACATCGAATGTTTGCTCGCCATCGCGCTCATCGAGCGCTCTTTTTTATCGTTGCTGCGGAAGTTCTACAAAGAGGTGCACTTTCGTACAAGCTTAATCGACAGTCTCAGGGCTCCAGCGTCAGTATACGCGCCCATACCTAATCGTGTCCGTATGCGCTCGCTTCCTGAAGATATCGCCATTCTATATCGTCAACGCATGAAGGAGACTGAAGCCGACGACGTTGCTGTTTCGAGGTTGCGACAAAAGGAGGTGCGAAAAGTCATGAAGTTCCTACAGGTGCAAGTCGATAGCAGAAAAGAGAGCCAGGCTTCGCGTTCAAGGTCCCTACCGAAAAAACAACTCGCGCGACACGGGCGATGCTAACCGTACGGGTCTACCAACGCAGGTACCGTCAGCATAAGCGCTGGCCGCAGCATCTGCATCGGACGACCTTGCCTGCTGTGTACTATGCGATCACCGTGACTACGCCATAAAGGACTGCCACGTGCCACGTCACATTGTCAGCCGACGAAAATACACGCTGACTGACTGGTGTTTGGATCCCACCGATGGCATCGGTTGTTGGGAACTCGGCGCTGACGCCCGTGGTTGTACCTGGGTCGCAAGCCCCAAGGGTAGCGTTGGCCTGGCGGCCTGGGGTACAACTGGAAGCATCCGAAGGTCCCGGCAAAGCATGAGTCGACTGGTAACAACAAAACAACTTGTTTATTTTAACATCGCAAAGAGTTGGCGGTCAGGTTGACCGAAGTAGAGAGACGGGAGAGCACTTTACTCAACAGAAGAAATCGGAGCCCTCCTTTTTGGCGTCCGGGGGCAGCTGTTTTTATACTCTCGCAGTTGAGGGCAAGAAGGAACCCCTCAATAGACGAGCACGTGATTGTACAATGGGCTAAGGTGACGCACACTGCCGCCGGTCGGGCACAAAGACTGGGAGGAGAGGGTGACCCCCTGCTGTCGCATCGCCTGGTTCGGGCACAATGACTGGAAGGAGAGGGTGACCCCCTGCTGTCGCATCGCCTGGTTCGGGCACAATGGCACATACACTCACACACGCACATGAAGACACGTGGCATCGGAACATGCCTGGAAACGCCTGGAAACGCCTGGCGGGGAGCGTTGCGGCGACGCCGAACGGGCCAAAATGTCTGCCGCCCCGCCGCAGTCGCGCCGGCAAAACCGTGCGTCGCAGGCGAAACGCAACAGACCACGCCTGGCGGGGAGCGTTGCGGCGACGCCGAACGGGCCAAAATGTCTGCCGCCCCGCCGCAGTCGCGCCGGCAAAACCGAGCGTCGCAGGCGAAACGCAACAGACCGCCCCGCCGGGGGAAGGAGATCCCGATGGACAGGGGACTGCATCCGCTGTCCGGAAGGATGTCGCTCGATGATGCTCATAACCGAAGTCGGGCGTCCCTCGACGTTTCTTGAGCGCAGCGCAGAGAGAAGGCCTCGTTCTCTCGTTCAGGTTCGCACGGGACACTGCAAAGTGACTTCGGGAGAGTTCACATTTTTGTTCTCGTTCCCGGCAAGCGTTAGAACTACGCTGAAACTCAACCGCTCAGTCAGCAAGCACGGCACAACCCTCACTAAGCCCTGCCAGGCTCTTTCCCCTTTTTATACCACTGCCTAGTTCCTTACAGTAGTCTAGCATCACTCAGAACGCGTCCACAAATTGAAAAATTGCACTAGAAAGCATATCATCACTTTGAAACACTAAACAAAAGCAATATGTTAAAAAAAATCCTGCCTCAGGAAGAAAAACATTAGTAACAAACAATTTTTAGGCTGATTCCTACGTTAGGGGCTTCGACTTAAGCCATCGGCGTTACCGTTGAGACTCCCCTTTTTGTAATGCACCTCAAAGGAATATTGTTGTAAAGCGAGGCTCCAGCGCAGGAGGCGGCCATTTTTGGGAGAGATGGTCTGCAGCCATTGGAGAGGGCAGTGATCCGTCTCAATGATAAACCTCGAGCCGGCTAGATAGCATGACAATTTCTGAACGGCCCACACGAGACATGCACACTCTTTCTCGGTGGCGCTATACGCCTGCTCACGACTGGTCAGCTTACGACTAGCATACAGGACGGGGTGTTCTACTTCTCCCTTTTCCCGTTGGCACAGTACAACGCCCATGCCTCGCTCACTAGCATCGCACTGAACAATGAACCCTTTTGTATAGTCTGGCGATCGTAGCACAGGCTGGTTTGTTAGGGCACTCTTTAGGGCGCTAAAAGCTCTTTCCTTTGTCTCGTCCCAGACGACTGTTTGAGGCTCTGTTTTTCTTAGAGCATCCGTCAGGGGAGCCGCGATATCAGAGTACCTGGGGATGTACCTCTGATAGTAGCCGGCGACACCTAAGAACGACCGAATATCGGTCTTTGTGCGCGGTTGCGGAAAGTCTCGCACAGCGGCCACTTTTATTTCAGAGGGGCGGCGACGACCCTGACCAATCACGTGACCGAGGTAGACAACCTCGGCCTGTGCTAACTGGCACTTAGGAGCCTTTACTGTCAAGCCCGCTTCGCGCAGGCGGGTTAGCACTGCCCGCAAGTGTGTCATATGCTCAGACCAGGATGCGGAGAATATCGCTACGTCGTCTAGATACGGTAAAGCGAATTCTTGCTGTCCCCGCAACACTTTATCCATGAGGCTTGAAAAACAGTATGGCGCGTTCTTTAAACCAAAACTCAACACTTTAGGACGGAATGTTCCCATTGGTGAAATGAACGCCGCATACCTACTAGCCTCTTCTGTAAGTGGAACCTGCCAATAACCCCTGACAAGATCTAGGGTGGAAATAAACTGAGCGCTACTAACTTTCTCAAGGCGCTCCTCGATGTTAGGGATCGGATAAATTTGATCCTTAGTGATGGAATTAAGCCTGCGGTAGTCGACGCAAGGACGAGGTTCCTTGCCCGGTACCTCAACTAAAATCAAACGGGAGGTATAATCACTCTCACCTGCCTCAATAACACCGAGCTGTAGCATTTTCTTTACCTCAGCCTCCATAATATCGCTCTGGCGGGGTGACACCTGATACGCCTTGGATCGTACTGGCTCTGGGGAGGTAAGTTATATATCATGAGTAAGTACAGAAGTCCTACCAGGCCTCTCAGAGAACAGACCTTGAAACTCTTGTAATAGCTGGTGTAGTTCGGTTTTCTGCTCGGGCGACAGCGGTGCTTTACTGATAAGGTCACTAATGACTTGACCGGTGTCTTCCCTGTTCGTCACTGAGCCTAGTCCCGGAAGCTCGACCGGAAGCTCTTCAGGAACGTTTACCATCATGCACACCACTGCTTCCCTTTGTCTATAAGGTTTGAGCAGATTACAGTGGTAAACTTGCTGTGCTTTCCGCTTTCCTGGCAGACTTACCACGTAGTTAACGTCCGACAGTTTCTGAACAATTCGTGCTGGGCCCTCCCACTGCACGTCTAGTTTGTTGTTTAGCGATGTGCGCAATATCATGACCTCATCGCCCACCTCAAAACGACGGGCCCTGGCGGTCCGATCATAATAAACCTTGGCCCTCTGCTGGGCCTTTGTCATTGCTTCACCTGACAACTCCTGTGCCCTTCTTAAGCGTTCGAGGAGCTTAAGCACGTACTCCACCACGACTGGGTCGTCGCCCCTACCTTCCCACGATTCTCGAAGCATGCGAAGCGGAGATCGAAGCGAGCGACCGTACACCAGTTCAGCTGGCGAAAACCCCGTAGCCGCATGCGGCGCGGTCCTTAAAGCAAACATCACCCCAGGCAGACACAGCTCCCAGTCAGTTCGATGTTCAAAACACAACGCTCTCAACACGCGCTTCATGACGGAGTGGAGCTTCTCAACGGAATTCGACTGTGGGTGGTACACTGAGCTGTGTAGCAGCTTTACCCCACACCTTTCGAGAAAAGTTGTCGTCAAAGCGCTAGTAAACACTGTGCCCTGATCTGATTGGATTTCGACAGGAAAACCAACTCGCGCAAATATGGACAGTAGTGCATTGACTATCTCAACTGAGCTGAGTTCTTTAAGCGGCACTGCTTCAGGGAACTTTGTCGCTGGGCAGATCACAGTCAAAATGTGTCTGTACCCCGTGGCTGTTACCGGCAGAGGTCCCACTGTATCAATAACGAGCCGTCTAAAAGGCTCCGTAATGATAGGTACCAATTTCAACGGCGCCCTTGATTTGTCCCCTGGTTTGCCCACCCGCTGACAAGTGTCACATGTCCTCACGAAATGGTCTGCGTCCCGAAAACACCCTGGCCAATAGTACTCTTGCAAGAGACGGTCCTTAGTTTTCTTAACTCCAAGGTGTCCGGACCACGAACCCCCATGCGACAAGCGCAACAGATCCTGACGATAGCATTGAGGAACGATCAGCTGATCGAACTCCACTCCTCTTTCCACAAAACGCGCAGTTTTCCTGGCGATACCTTCTTTGACATTGCAGCGTATGTTTTCTAGGCTACCATCCTTCTTTTGCTCGGCTATCAAAGCCGACCGGCTGACTTTTAGCAACCTATCAAGTCCGTCTGACGTAGGCGCGATGAGCAAATCAGTAGATAGCTCTTCTAACTTTCCCGTGTCGGGCGTTTCCTCTCCAGTATCTGGCGCCTTTAACGTTACAGACTCAAGTTTATTCAGTTCGGGCGTGCTCTGAATATCAGCTTGCTGCGCCTCTGACCCTTTTTCGTTGTTTGATAACGTCGGCCCCGCAACTACCGCCTTTGCAGCGAGCTCCCGAACCTTCGATCTGGTTAAGGCCTGAACACTAGCTTCACCAAACAAAAGCCCCTTCTCGCGCAGGAGGTGATCGGACCTGTTTGAAAATAGGTACGGGTACTGGGGGGGCAGCATAGATGACACTGCCGCCTCCGTCTCAAGCGCTCCGAAAGGTCCTTCAATAAGCGCTTTTGCTACCGGCAGACACACGCTATGAGCTTCCACGGCTTGCTTGATCCATGCGCACTCGCCCGTGAACATATGGGGTTCTACATAAGACGGGTGAACTACATCCATCGTAGCTGCGGAATCGCGAAGCACTCGGCACTCTTTCCCGTTCACGAGGAGGTCTCGCATGTAAGGCTCGAGAAGCTTCATGTTCTCGTCAGTGCTGCCTATTGAAAAAAACACAACTTTTGGTGTTGTTTCCGGACACTGCGCCGAAAAGTGACCCGGCTTCTGGCACGTATAACAAACGCGCGCTTGCCTCATCTCGAACCGCTTTCTGCGTTCGGCTTCGGCTGCCGCCGTCTCCTTAGGTTCGGTCGCACTGCTTCCACTCGCATCCGCACTACGCGTGTTCCCCTTTGCTCTCATGGGTGTGAACTTCGGCCTCTCAAACTTCGAGCCAAATTCACCCTTTTGACCGTCCTTAGCTCCGCGAGCCCGACGCGTCACAAACTCCTCGGCTAGCTCAGCGGCTTTAGCCACCGTACAAACGTCTGGCCTATCCAAGACCCAGTATCGCACGTTCTCCGGTAACCGACTATAAAACTGTTCTAGCCCGAAGCACTGCAGAACTTTATCGTGGTCACCAAACGCTTTCTCTTCTTTGAGCCACTCCTGCATGTTTGACATAAGCCTATACGCAAACTCTGTATATGACTCACTTCTGCCTTTCTCATTTTCCCGAAACTTCCGACGGAACGCCTCCGCAGACAGCCGGTACTTTTTTAGCAGACTCGATTTTACTTTGTCGAAATCCTCTGCCTCCTCTCTATCCAAGCGAGCGACTACGTCGGCCGCCTCGCCGGGTAACAAAGTGAGCAAGCGCTGTGGCCACGTTTCCCGAGAGAACCCCTGCTTCTCGCACGTTCGCTCAAAGTTAACCAGGAACAAACCAATGTCCTCTCCAAGCTTAAACGGCCGTATCAGGTCAGTCATTTTGAACAATACGCGTTCTCCTGCACCGTGTGCCTGACTTCCATTACGAGCGCGTTCCATCTCTACCTCAAGACGCTTCATTTCCAAAGCGTGTTGACGGTCACGTTCTTGTTGCTCTCGCTCTTTCTGTTCTTTACGTTCACGCTCTTCTTTTTCTTTCTGTTCTTTAAGTTCGCGCTCCTGTCTTTTTGCAGTCTCCCTCTCTTCAATGGTCTCAAGGCATTCCGACAGCTCGTCATCCTCAGCTTCTAACTCAAGAATAGCCTTTAGCAGTTCAGGTTTTCTTAGTTTGTCTGAGACATCCAGACCCAACTCTCTTGCAAGCTCCAACAATTTCGGTTTGCGCAACGACTTCAAATCCAAGGCTGCTCTGAATGCTGCTTTCTCTACTGCTTACTATTGTCTTGCCGCAAACTAACCCGGCAGCAACGACAACCACAATTACCAGCTCTGTTTCTGACACTAACAAAAGCCTGGCAAAGCTCAGAAGAAGAAAGTCCCGCACTCACCAAACCTCGCAGGCAGGAATTCCGCGCTGTCGTTCCGCTGCAGGCAACCAGTCGTCACACAGGGCTCGTTGCACTGCTCCCGGATCGTCGTTGAGCTGCTCAGCATACAGTCAACTGCATCTCTTCGCTGCTGGCCTCCGTTGTCGCGATCTCACCGCTGGCAGACAGTTATTTGAAGTCGGAGGCGATCTCACCGCTGCCAACCAGATGTTTGGATCCCACCGATGGCATCGGTTGTTGGGAACTCGGCGCTGACGCCCGTGGTTGTACCTGGGTCGCAAGCCCCAAGGGTAGCGTTGGCCTGGCGGCCTGGGGTACAACTGGAAGCATCCGAAGGTCCCGGCAAAGCATGAGTCGACTGGTAACAACAAAACAACTTGTTTATTTTAACATCGCAAAGAGTTGGCGGTCAGGTTGACCGAAGTAGAGAGACGGGAGAGCACTTTACTCAACAGAAGAAATCGGAGCCCTCCTTTTTGGCGTCCGGGGGCAGCTGTTTTTATACTCTCGCAGTTGAGGGCAAGAAGGAACCCCTCAATAGACGAGCACGTGATTGTACAATGGGCTAAGGTGACGCACACTGCCGCCGGTCGGGCACAAAGACTGGGAGGAGAGGGTGACCCCCTGCTGTCGCATCGCCTGGTTCGGGCACAATGACTGGAAGGAGAGGGTGACCCCCTGCTGTCGCATCGCCTGGTTCGGGCACAATGGCACATACACTCACACACGCACATGAAGACACGTGGCATCGGAACATGCCTGGAAACGCCTGGAAACGCCTGGCGGGGAGCGTTGCGGCGACGCCGAACGGGCCAAAATGTCTGCCGCCCCGCCGCAGTCGCGCCGGCAAAACCGTGCGTCGCAGGCGAAACGCAACAGACCACGCCTGGCGGGGAGCGTTGCGGCGACGCCGAACGGGCCAAAATGTCTGCCGCCCCGCCGCAGTCGCGCCGGCAAAACCGAGCGTCGCAGGCGAAACGCAACACTGGCAAGAACTGTTCTTCTAAACGTGGCAGAGAGGGACACGTCGCACGAAAGTATGCCGCAACGCTACGTGGCTCAAGTACTGGGCCACGTACTCAAGTACTCGAGCCGTGGCTCAAGTACTGCTCGAAGCATCATCTTTCAGCATCCTGCGCATTGTGGCAACAAGACAGCAAACGGAACGTCTGCCGAGAGCCTTGATACACTTGTGAACCATCAGACTAAAAAATGGGACAAGTTACCAGTGACAAGTGCTCCTGCTGGAAGTTCTACGTCTGGAGCAGTCCTGTTGCAAATGGCCACAGTGCGGGCGTCCAGAAAGGGCAATTCCGTGTTAGTTCGATTACTGCTTCACGCCGGCAGCCAGAGAACGTTCATTCGACGCGACGTGTCCAAAAGGCTCGACCTGTCTTCCCTTGGGACAGAAGACCTCTCCGTGCTGACGTCTGGCGCTTCTAAATGTTCCGCCCATTTCAGCTATCGAAGTGTCCGGCTTAAACTGCACAGTCTTTTCGACTCCCACGACATCACAGTAGACGCCAGGTACCGGAACTCTGTGCAATAAAGACTCCATCCATCGGGCAAGATCTCCACTCACAGTTGTGTGAGCGCAGGATGCCTGTTGCTGATGAGCATCCACAGGGAAATCTGGTGAGACCGACAATCAGTGTGTTAATAGGCTCGGACTACTATTGGGGTGTAGTGACCGGATGAATAGAACGCCTAAGCATCGACCTCTGTGCAATAGACTGCTAATGGTTGGATGTTGCAAGGTGTCTACCCATCGAGGCCCACCAATGGCTTACCTGCTTCGAACACCAGCACGTCTGCCCTACTCCTTGGGTGTGAACAGAAGAGGCAAGGCGCATACGAAAGTGTTGACACAATGAAGGCGGGGCGACTTGATGTAGTAGGCATCACCGAGACCGAGAGGACGGCAACAACGCTTGCGAAGCCAACTCAGCTGTATATGCGCGCGTTTACGGACTCAACTTCCGTCCGCAATCAGAAAGTCGCAACACAATTTGGCCTCCTGCCGCCGGGACGAGAACGTCGAGGACCCCATTCAGCCTCGTTCCAGCCAGAGCTGGAATCGTGTCCAACCTGTCTATCTACTACGACTCCACGTGACGTCTGGACGAGTTGCCGACGCGGTACCTCAAGATGGACCACTCGTATAGGGACATCAAAAGCAGCTACAGGCCCGTGGTGAAATCGACCATTGCTGAAAACAGAGTGTTCATGAAAGAAGAGAGTAAGTTCAATGATATCCGGCGAGTGTCGGGCGAGTGTGACAAAGAAGTCAGCAAAGAGCCTCCGAAGAGAGCGAAATCACAAGAATCGCGAATAATACAGAGATTGCAGTCGGCAAAGACACCCATGAAACCAGTGGCTCAACCGCCCATCTATCCGTACCGTATGTCGCGAAGCCAAAGCAGTCAAAGCGCAGCGCGCTCATATCTCACGTTACAGACCAGTCGCCGGATACAAGCCGACCTCTGCGATTAGCCGTACATTCTTTCCAGTTACATCGCCGAACGCAGTGCGCGAGACACTGAACGTGCCGCGACACAGTCGTCACCACTCTTTCTACCGCCACCGCAGTGAAAAGACTGAACACCACCTGGGAAACAGTGCTCGGAACCGTAGTCCCGAGTTCAACAACTCGACGGCTTCGAGCAAAGGTGGCTAATTTACTATTCAGAAGGACGGCGACGTGCAACTTCCCCGGCTGCTGCAGCCGTCCCGAGTAGTGTTGTATCGGGAGGAGCTTCTTCGGCGGTTTTGGAAACGGAGGAAGAAGGAATGCTACCTGTTCCTAAGCTGTGCTTAACACAAAAAGCTGGTGCCGTCTCTAAACTAACATACCCAACATTTCGTCATCATCATGGACATAAACGCGCCATCTGACAGGAAGATCGTCCGTGCCGTTAAAACGTTTCTAGGAATGTACGGCATTGTGCGTCATGCCTGATACTATACTGTCGAACGTCCAGCAAGTCTGACTTCCTGTACTGCGGCCCTACCTCCTGGAGGCGCACACGTGTAACGCGGCCGCGGGAGTATGTAGAAAACTGTAAAAAGAGAAGTCGGGGGCGTGATGCGAGGTCTGGGGCCAGCGCCATCTTAGCTGTTCGGCCAATAAAGCGCATCCGATGGAAGTCGGTCTCTGTCTTCAACAGTCATATCTTTTGTCAACTGCGCGATGGTGGATATATCTTATGTCTGTCGCGAACGGGACCTGTGATCAGTCACGCAGTATGGAGTAAACTCTTTAGACCTTCTTTGGCGTTGCAGAAAATGGACCATGGGTGAGCTGTCTCTAAATTAGCGAAATGAAGAGCCGTGTGGAGGACTCTAGTTTCAGTAGATGTCTTTGACAATACATGAGTTTAAAAACCTACTTTTAAAATCTATTTTGGAAGATCTTGCTGGGATCACCACCGCGGCTTCTGAAGGTGTCTCTAAATTAGCGAAATGAAGAGCCGTGTGGAGGACTCTAGTTTCAGTAGATGTCTTTGACAATACATGAGTTTAAAAACCTACTTTTAAAATCTATTTTGGAAGATCTTGCTGGGATCACCACCGCGGCTTCTGAACTTGAAGCAGTGGTTACATAATCAACTTAAAATGGTAGGTGGCCGTTTGGCATCTCGTGTATAAGTAGTAAGGTGGCCTGTTTGAGAGCAACTGACATCTCGGGTTTCTTCATGGTACACGGAATGGTAAGGCTCACTTCAGGTGGACGCAGGCACCTTTCTTCGATTATGGTCTGGCTGCAGGAATGTATTTCGGTGGGTATTAGACATGAATGGCAGCAATGATGTGGTTGAAAGGTGTTTGTGACAGGCAAGGTGGTGGGAGGATAACCTGACAGCGTTTCGAATATGCTCTTCCCAGAGTGTCGGTCGCTACGTAACTTCTAATAGAATGATCACGCTTCATGATGATAAATTCCACTGTGAATGCGCACTTGGGAAGACTGGGGCATGTCCTTAGGGCTAAAAATAGCACTCTTTTGAGTACACGCAGGCTTGCGCTTGTGTGGTCCAGCAGCCGCAGGTTGCATCTTACCAGACTCGGGGACAAGATATCGTAAGGTTCCAGCATCGACCCTACAGAAGTGCGCTACAACTTTCCGCCAGTAAGCTTGAGGAAGTGTGTTGCGGTCAGCCTTACTTGAAACGTGCAGGCCCATATACATTTATAGCATGGGCCTTACTGTCTTGCGTATGAAGGTAAGAAGGCAGCATTCATCTAAAGAAAAATCAAAATCTTGCTTTCGGAGGATAAAGCTGCCCATTTTATTCTACAAGATGCCGAGGATATATTTGATAAACGCTAAAGCTCGGCTGGCATTCCCTTTGGTGTATGAACGTCTTTGAGCAGATTTCAACGCATTTTAGGCCCTTGACAACTCATTCACAAACTTACATTCAACGGACGCAGAAGAACTTCAGGCAAAAGACAACCTTTTCTTAATGGCCACATTTTCGGGAGGCGTCAGCCGAGGACTAGGAAGCCGCTACAGCTAGGTAAACATCTACAATACATTCAAAGCTTATAAAAAGCAGCGTCACCAACGTCAGCGTTACGAATGTCATGAAGATATCGGGCCTCAATTCGCCAAGCAGTACTTTCTTTGTTTCGATTTTGTTTTTTTTTTCAAATATAAAGGCCAATAAAAGATTTTTGGATGGCCTTACCACACGGTAATTTCCGTCGCTGAGGAATCAGTAGGAATTACGAAGCAACTTGCGCGCATCATGCGAAAGGAACTAAGAATGAAAAATAATAGATTTAACAAGATAATATGTAGCGCAACAAAGAAGGGAAGGAAGACGGTAACAGGACAAAGCAATACTTGCTCAAAAATAGAGAAACTCGCGGCTTATCAGTAAATTTATCAGGTCTTGCATATTAAGGACGCAGAGTAGCGGCTGACCGTGAAAGTTGTATTTTCCGCCCTGCAGAAGCTTTCCAGACTGCTGATGTTGACACGTATGTGCTCGCGAAAGTTCCCAAGTCGCACAGTATGCAAAACGACAACTTCATTTAGTGCCAAGTGGCGTTAGTCCATCGCAATCGTCTGCTTTAAAGAAAAATTTACATTAGGCGGACTGGTCGGTGGAACAAGGTTAGGAAAGAAGCAAACGATTACCTCGCCACCCACTGCGTTAAGTGCGCGCAGTGCGTTATTTCAGCGACAGTCTGGTGCTGAATCCGAGCCAAGATCAACAGGCTTGGTTGATAATTGATGCCAAGGTGACAAGTGAAGTCACCAAAACATGCGTCATTGTTGCATCACTCAGGTTGCCAGAATAACCTGCATATTTCAGACGGTCCGCAAGATTGCACATTATATCGTTGTGCATATTATATACTATCCTTAATTTCAAATAAATTACTGAGAAGCACACTTTTCTATGTCACGCGTATATCTGCGCACCATCTTAAACGTCCATATTTCACATCCAGAAGTACTTGTTGCTGGGCTAGTCGTTTCATATTGTTGGGTAGATCATAAATGTGATCGCTTTGGCGCGAACAAGGAAAGACGGAAGGGAACAAGGCGAGTGCCAACTTTCGACTGTTTATTCTCTATTCTATCACATGCGATATATACACGCAGGCGAATGCGCCACATACAAAGCAGCCTCAACCGCGCAACACCCTCATCACAGCCGGCTATCAAAAAACCTTGTTTCTGCATGCAAAAGTAAAACTGATGTGTCGCTAATACAAGACGAACCTCGTTCTTTAATATTGCTACGGAAAAGTATTGGCGATGACGAAGAGGCGAGCAGTCTGAAGACGACCACGACGATTAGAGGCTAGCGCGGGCTGTTGCCTATTGGCCAAGCGCGGCGTATTTTCTTGTAAGTGTACTTGTATATAGCTTTTCATCTGCCTCTTCCTACGTAACATTATGAAACGCCTCTAACAATTCACGTGCCGTGGTGTCCCTGCTTCTTCCAAGAATCCGTATCTTGTCCAGTCGTGGCTCACACAGATGTGAACTGCAGTGGATAGGCAAATGTTCTCCGTCTTTACCTTTCAGTGACAGCTCATGTTCCCGCCCACGCTCATTTACGCATCGCCCAGTCTGGCCGACATATGTCTTACCCCAAGACAACGGAAACTCACGCACGACTTCCGTAGCTCATTTTGTGTGCAGTTTAGCATGTACTTTAAGACAGCCACGTTTGTTTTTCCCATCAGGAAGAATGTGAGGACACTGCGGGGCGAGCTCGCGTGGCGCAGCGAATGCGAATGGCACCCAATGTCTGTCTGCAACCTACTTTAAGTTGTGGGTTACACGGTGCATATAAGGTAAGACTTCCGGCCTCTCTGTTGTCTGCGCTTGCTCAGCCCTTGTCCTGCGTTCGTCGCTCTCGAATTACTGGAGAAGCGACTCGGCAACGGCAGTTATGAGCGCGCATGCTGAGCAAGAGGGGACATGAGCTGTCACTGAAAAGTAATGACGGAGCACATTTGCCTACGCACTGCAATTCACATCAGTGCGTTCCACGACTGGACAAGATACGGATTCTTGGAAGAAGCAGGGACACCACGGCACGGGAATTGTTAGAGGCGTTTAATATTAAAGAGCGAAATTCATGTTGTATTAGCCACACATCAGTTTTACTTTTGCATGCAGAAACAAGGCTGTTTGATAGCCGGCTGTGATTATGATGTTGCGCGGTTGAAGCTGTTTTTTACGTTCCGCTTTCGCCTGCGTGTATATATTGCACGTGATAGAATATAACAAAGAGTTGAAAGTTGGCGCTGCCCTTGTTCTTTTCCCTCCTTCCTTGTTTGAGCCAAAGCGATATGAACCGACTAGCCCAGCAACATGTACTTCTGGATTACATTTCTTGTACAGTGGGCCCATTTATTAAATGCGACAGCTACGCTTCAAATGTCGACACCCTAATAAACTTCATTGGTGACTCGACTTGCAGAGCAAGAGTCCTCGCCTTCTATTTGCGAAAAGGCCAAGGACCAGAAGAGGTAAGTGCTCTCTTGGGGGATGTCACGCCTTCGTTCGGACAGGCCAAGCGAGTGCGCAAGGTTTTGAAACCGGAACTGTGGCGGCAAGTGCGCTTATTATATGACCGGCTTCGTGCACTGTGCTTTAGCTTGGACCCAGCATGGCTGGCTGTACAAAAGTTTCGTGCCGCTAAACGCTGAGCAGCCCACATTACTGAGGCAAAGTGGAACCAAATGCTCGGGTACGCCCGCCGCCTCATTTCCAAGAGGCCTGCACGCGCGGCTCAAAATAGCCTTGTTGTGATGGGAGATGTTAGAATTCCGGAGAACATCATCTCGCGTGTATTGGAAAAGGGGTTGTTAGCCATGAGCCGACGAGTTGCCGGGAAAGCAGACGTCGAGCACAGGGACCGCTGCTTACAGGAGGGCGTGGAGGCGCTTTCCACAACCGTCGACAAGCCTTCTGTCCACCACAAGGAACCTACAGCGGCTATAGTGGCCTTCTTCAAGCACAACAACTTGTGCCTACTGAAGGCCGATAAAAGCGGTGGCTTTGTAGCAATGCCCGCGGATATCCACAACCTGAAGCTAAGACAAGCGGTGGAGAAGAACTTCGTGCTGAAAAGAGCCAGCGAAACAAGAGTGAAAAGCAAGGCTGCAGCTCTATACAAAGATATGGGACTGACGAGACTTGCATGCTCCATTAGAACTTGTAAGAACAACGCCCTTTCTGTTTTCTTCACGGCTAAAACGCCCCAGCCAGGGGTTCCGTTTAGGACAATTGCGAGTGAACGCCGTACTTGGCAGAATGTAATTAACCAGTTTTTAATGAGGCACCTTAAAGAATTCACTTGTTGTTGATGACCCGTTAGCGACGGGGAATTCTTCATGTGTCACTCACTTTCCGCAGACGAATCCATCTATAGGGTACTTGCTTTCCGTGGACGTTGAGGATTTGTTTTATTGTGTCCCACACAATGAATTGTTTTTATGTGTCAGCAGTTGCATCGACGGGAGTGGTGCCATTGCCTTCCAGTATGCTGCAAGTGTGTCTGTTGATGCTTTTTGATATCTTCTCGAGTTTTATCTCAAAGTCACCTTCATCAAATTTTATGACGTATGTAATGTACAAAGACAAGATGTTTCTATTGGCTCCTGTGTTGCTCCTGTGCTTTGTAAGTTTTTTTATCTACTATTGACCATGCCTACCTGCATATTAATGGGGGGGGGGGAGGTTTTGGAGGTGTTTAGATATGTTGACGATTTTTTAAATTGTTTTAAAGCAACAATCCATTGCGTCATATCAGCCCACTGTTGGTGAAGTTTTGGCGGCCGTTTGACGTTTCGGGGCGGGAATGGTTTTTACTCACGGGTTACCTTCCTGCAATTCATTGCAATTTTTGATCTTAACATCACCTTGCAGACGGGTCACACCTGCTGGCTTTATTCGCCTCGGACAACAAAGGAATTACTGGCATATGAGTCGGCACATTCGAAGACAGGGAAGAGAGCCATTGCTAAACATTGCCTTGAATCCGTTCTTGTTCGGTCGTGCCCTGACGCAATGCAAGCAAGCTTTAGGAATCAATTGGTTCGACTGTGTTCCGCTGGGTTACCCCGCGCGCTCATTACTGCCGTTGCCGAGTCGCTTCTCCAGAAATTCAAGAGTGACCAACAGGAGAAAGGCTGAGCAAGCGCCGAGAACGGTGAGGCCGGAGGTCTTACCTTATATGCACCGTGCAACCCACAATTTAAAGAAGGTTGCCGACAGACACGAGGTGCCAGTCGTATTCTCTGCGCCACGCGAACTCGCACAGCTGTGTCCACGCATTCTGTCTCATGGGAGCAAGAAACGTGGCTGTTTTAAAGAGCATGCCAAGCCGTATACAAAATGAGCTACCGGAGTCGTCTATGAGCTTCCACTGTCTTGCGGTAAGACATATGTTGGCCAGACTGGGTGATGCGTAAGTAAATGAGCGTGCGCGGGAACATGAGCTGTCACTGAAAAGTAAAGACGGAGCACATTTGCCTAAGCACTGCAATTCACATCAGTGTGAGCCACGACTGGACAAGATACGGATTCTTGGAAGAAGCAGGGACACCACGGCACGGGAATTGTTAGAGGCGTTTTATGTTAAAGAGCGAGGTTCGTCTTGTATTCCTTTTGTATGCAGGAACAACGTTTTTCGATAGCCGGCTGTGATTAGGGTGTTGCACGGTTGAAGCTGTTTTGTATGTTGCACAATTGCCTGCTTGTATATATTGCAGGTGATACAATAGAGAATAAACAGTCGAAAATTGGCGTTCCCCTTGTTCCCTTCTGTCCTTCCTTGTTTGCGCCAAAGCGATCATATTTATGGTCTACTCAGGGATGTTTCACATCGTATCTGGAACAAAGCGGTGGCTTCAAGTTGCTGATCTGCATGCAGATGAGTGTAGACGACATGACATCTATGACCGATATGATATTTTGTTCATTGTTGGCACGAAAGACTGGCACAAGAAGTTAACTTTCCTCACGGAAAGAGAGGAAAACGTTGCGAGAAAAAGATTTGAAAAGATTGCGTTGGAGCCATCAGCGTTGCAGGATTGTTACTTTATCTATTTCGGATAATAAATCTAGGTAGTACAGAGACCAGTTTACTTTTCAATCGTATCTGCTTGCCTTTACGCTAGACTTGTCGTAATAAATCAAGTACGAGTACTTTTAATAGCTCGCGTTTCCAACGGCTGTATAAAGCTTCGAGCAGTCCCAAATGAAACAATGTGTCTCAATTCGCAGGTTTCCCATACTGAGACAAGTGATGCACTACCGGTCGCCAGTTTTTCGAAAGAATGGGTTCCACACTTGAGTTTGAGTGAATCCCATCTCCCGTTGTCATGGTGAGAAATAGGAATGCTGTCACTCTCGAGTGTCCTGCGAGACCTGTAGCTCAATATGGTGATCCTACCATGAAAGAAGCTACTAGTTCCCCCACCAGGTTCGTTGGGACTTCGCCACAAAAGCCCCGAGAAGTAAAGCTGCTTTGCCGCGAAGGAGCCCCCAGAACGTGCTATAAGAACAGAGTCTTAGACGATTTTTCGCCAAATCCTTGACAAGAACAAAGTCTGCGTGTTTGTCAGTCAAGCTATTTAAAGGCGGATAAGTGGCGTATATACTATATTTTCTTCTCGAGTGAGAAGGAGACAGAAGAACCGAAACGCTTTATTCGGTCATGTCAGTGCAACCGTGCTAAAAGAGAAAAAGTGCGCTTGACAGCATACCAAGAGAAGAAGCCTTCACATCCGTCCCTGTGACTTTTCGCGTTTCCAGAAGCGCCTATCATAAGCTTACGGGGAAACTGCTTGTGAATTTCTTCTTTTTCGGAGAGATGCTAATCGTTCGTTGCACGTTTTGTTTACACTGATCAAAGTGAAAGATAAAGGCGCTCGTGCGGAGTTACACCGCTGGCGTAGATTACCACGATAAATCTGCCTGCAGCTACCACAGCCGCCGCCCACATCTAGGACGCGTATGCTTTGAACTTGAAAGAGTAGAAGCGATAATTAGATAGACGTACCGAATGTACCCAGTGATCTTTACTTTCTTTTTGTTATGTGCGCAATCAGGGTTATAGTCAAGACGCATTTGCGGTTATTACTGCCGTGTCAGATTCATATCTCGTCATTAATTCCGGGACTCAAAATGCGGCAGAAACGCGTTTCACAAGAGGCACTCCGGCGCTACGCTTGTCCATTAGGAAGTCGCAACAAAATCAAAACCACCAAAAGCAGTGTTGACAACTAGCGAAATCGTATAGCCAGTGACCATGGTCGAATTATCGCCACTATTATATTTGCGAATGCTGGCGCGAACTAAATCACGATTGATAGATTACTCCTTGGCAGTGGTGCTTCTGCACTACAACGATATCACATGCACTTCCGTTTCCTTTGTGCGTAATTTTCGCACTGGGTTGGAGCGGCTACAAGGCCATATCGTCATGGCCAACTCGTACGCACGTTCTTTCTTAATCTCTTTATCGTATCTCGCTGGCAAATCTTACACGCTGAGCGTTAGTAGGCGTTAAGGAGTTGTGTGTGTTTGTATTAGTCACAGCAAAAAAGCAGCTGCTGGTTTAGTTGACCACCTTTGGTGTCTAAACAAATGGCGTTGAAAAGTGAATACATGGTGATCAGAAATGCCGATCAGTAACTTATATTTATTTCCAAGACACAGTGCTTTAGACGTTTCGCCTATAAAGAAAAATTGCAGTTTGGCCCATAATGAGAAGCACTGGCGCTATAGGTTACGCTACATTATGCGCAGTGTCGCGCACTTCATTGTCTTGTCGGTTTGAGCAAACATTCGCTGATTTGCACCAGCAATATGCCATCGAGAATGACCTTTCTTCAATATCGACTCGATCTTTTTTTCGGTGGTGGCGCTGCCTGTTGGCGAGAAGTGGAGAGGTGTGGCTTCTTCTTCCTTCTCTTTTCTATCTTGCTTTCCACTAATAGAAAACCACTGGCTTAGTTTAAGTTCTTTCAGCTTGGTGTTGATTCGATGTCATCAACAGAGCGCGGCATCAGCCATTCGTGGCGCTTCGAGTGCACTATTCTTTCTCAGTTCTTGCCTAGCCAGATGCCCAATTTTGTGCGCAGCATATCTAACACGCTGTCGCGGACTATCGCTTCGAGTAAAATAAACAGATACGTGCGGATCAATCTCTTGTCGAGAATAAGATGAAGAAGGTGTGGAGGTCATGCTTCCCGGTGAAGTTGGTCGATTGCATCCTATACGTGACACACTGCTATTTCTTCCTCCTCTTTTCCATCCTGGCTTTCGCATATTACCGCGCGCCTATTTAAACTCTTGCTCTTTCACCTCGGGGCTGGTTTATTGGTAAGTTGCATAACGCGGCGTCAGCCAATCATGGCAGCTAACAACGTCACTGCGCTCTCAAAACACAGAATTTTTCTCTGCTGTAGGGTATCGGCGGAACCATTGTTCTGGGTGCGAGAATGCTTGTAGTTTTTCTTTTTTGTTTAACATCCCTGTTTGAACTTCTTCTTTTTAACAGCTTTAGCAGATGGAGAGGCATTATTATTGCTTGTTTTGAACACATATATACAATTAACTGGAAAAGGAAAGCGAGGAGCAGGCTGGCAACTGCCACCGGAAGGGGTACAATGCCTGCCTACTCTTTAGAAGGGAGGTGACAGCAACAAGAAATGGAACATAGGAAGGAGGGGAGGAAAGAGGAAATGAAGAGCAACAGGACAAATCTAAAGAATAAAGTAGAACACAGTACAGATCACACATAGTAGGGCCGGTCACTGAAAGTCACGCTACTACAGAACGTTTCGACGCTACAAACGTGAACCTACAAACCAGAAAAGTAAGTAGACCACGATGAGCCTGATCACGTTTAGACGCACAACCACTGGGGTGCAAACATTCGTCGAGTGCCGTACACCGCAGGCCAAGGAGACGATACTCTCTCACTAGCGACATGCGCTGCGCACTGAAAGCGAGACACTCAAATATAAGGGGCTGAAGTGTCTCGCAGAAGCCACAAGACGTACACGATGGACTGGCCACACGTCTTTGTCTGTATAGACGTTCGTGCACGTTCACGCAGCCAACCCTCAGCTTGAGTATTCGCGCTCTAGCGCGGCGAGGCAAGCCTCGACCGCGCACACTGGGCGGGAACGTTCCATTTGCGACGCGCTGGTAACAACAGACACAACTCATCATGTCATTCGCTTCTCACGAGCTGCTAGCTCCCGCTATTGCAGCGGCGGCTCACCGGCTCATAAAATTTGTGTTCTGTGCCGTTCTTCTGCGCGGTGTCTTTCGTCTTCTCCTTCTCCTTATCTACGCATAGCGCTTTCTATGTCCTTTTCGGAACGTTGATGTGTGATTTTCTGGCTAGCGTTTGTGAAGTTCCTGCATGCAGTATTGCATTTAGTAAATTAAATTTAAGGGGGAAAAAAGGCGGAGTGGCTAGGACGGAGTTCGAATCCACTCGTGCATTGCGTGTCGTTTTCTTTATTTGTTTATGACTATAGCCATGCAACCTGAACAATCTTGTCGCAGTGTCCAGCTGAAGTAGCCCATGTCAGAAACATTATTCGAGTTCAGTGATGCGGTGTTAAAAATTTTCCTGTAGGAGCTGTAGAAGCCGCAATATAAACTGGGTGCGCACAGTGCACGCTATATCTTACGATACAAGTGCACATAATTTTCAAGTGTAAATTTCAGGAAGATGCAAATAATAAACAAAATTCTCGAACGTTTACAGCTTAATGTTTATGTCACAAAGTAGGAATAAATCACTGCCCAAGACAAATCGCTCTTGTAAAGAGCTTTTGACAACTGCACTCTTGAGGACGTAGAGGGAAAATTGGGTGGATATATGTCACAAATAAATCAAAGCGTAATAATGGCAATCAATCAATCAATCAATCAATCAATCATATAACGTGCCCAGAAACAGCACTAAGGCCTGTGTGGGGGTCCCCTAAGCGTACATTAAAAACCAAAAACGAAAAGAAAAAATACAGCGGAATGTCAGTAAAAAAATTATGAAAAGAAGAGTGTGCATACAACTAAGTGCAAAGTAAATACAAAAGAAAATGGAAGAGAAATGTAGTTGAACAATGTGTGAAACTATACACAACAAGGCAAAGCTTGGAAAAGAACGATGACAGCTAGTTATCAAAATATCAAGATAATGAAAACAACCGTTATAAAGACTATTCTGTGGACGGTTGAGTGTTGGTGATTACAAGCAGGAACATGGAAAGGTCTATGTTGTCTGGTGATCTTGTGCGGAATACGAAACATGATATAACTGAGGAGTTTGGGGCAGGTAAGGATATCGTGAAGGAGTTTGAAAAGAAACAGGCCAGCGCGCTGACGTCGGCTGCGAAGTAGGGGCAGTGGCAATAATCAAACAGTGCTATAACAAGGTCCAGTGTCCGTGTTAGCGAATCGGTGATGATAATTGCTTAGAATATTTTATAGACCCCATCTATAATGTCATTATTGAATCTAGGAATGCCATTCCAGACGACCGACGCATATTCAAGTTGAAGACATTTTCAGTGTACAGCTTGCTGAATGGCGTAGGAGAATTGAACTCTCTCAATAGTCAGCGAACAGAGCTCTGAGAGCACATAGCCCGCATTGCATCGCATTTAGTGTGAGTAGAAAAGTCTAAGGTTGTATCAAAGAGTGCATGGAGATGATAAATCTCACACTCTTTACACAATGGCCCAGAATCTACAGACTAAGAAAAAGAAGCGCTTGCTGTTTCGCACGTGAAAATCATGACTATGGTCTTAACAGCATTCGAAAAGAAAGTAGGTCTGACTGCAGGATGCGACAATCATCAACAGTATAAATTTCAATAAAAATCTTGATGTCATCGGAATATCGAAGGAATGAAGAATTACGAATAGCGGAAAGAAGGTCATTAATACAAATTAAAGAAAGAGTGGGCCTAAACTGACACCTGAGAGACGCCACTAGCTGCCATTTAAAAAATAAGACGTTTGGTCATTGACGTTAAGATGATATGATCTATCAAGAAGATAAAGGCGCAAGAGATTTATAATTGACAAGTCAACACTAACGTGACTTGGCTTGATCAGAAGCAGTGAGTGGCTGACTACATCAAAAGTTTTGATGAGGTCACACTAAATGGTGTCAACCTGCCCCCTTTGAAGTACCGGCGTGGAGGTCCGTGTCATGGAGCTTGTGAGATATGTAATAGTGGAGTTGCCGGTGACAAATCGATGCTGATTCGGAATCAGTGAGTTCTTCACAGTGAAATACAATATGTTGGGAAGAGCAAGCTCAAAAATTTAGACGTGGCACAGAGAAGAGAAATCGAGCGATAATTCGAGACATCAAAACTAGGGCCAGACTAGAAACAGGAACAACACGGGCAGTCTTCCACATTTGAGGGAAAGTGGAAGTATTCAGAAAGTTATTAAATATAGGTGCCAATACTGTGGAAAATATATTGCCGTAAGCTTTTTATAATTGCAGAGGGGATGCCATCAGGGTCGCAAGATAGGGCAGGCTTCAAGCGTCTAAGACATTCCCTGACGATTTTTTCATAGAAGGGAGACATAAAGAGGAAAGGCAGGGAGGTTAACCAGATATCAGTCTCTAATTTGCTACCCTACACTGGGGATGGGGGATAGGGGTTAGAAAGAGGACAGAGGGGAAAACGTTAAAAAAAACACGCCCACACGGAGGCACACACACACAAGAGGCGTTCCAGTTAAAGACGTTCACAAAGGCCGGTAGATCGCAAAAAGCCCAATAGTGCTTGCACGGCCTTCTGTGACGGTAGGTCCTTTCGATGGCGTAAAATTATTTTTTCCGATAGCGGTTGGTCGTCCAGCTGGTCAAGTTCGTGGCGATTGCATTCCCTATGTGGAATGTACTGCGGGCAAGCGCACAAAATATGGTCAATCGATTCTTCATAGCCGCAGTGGTCACAGGTTGCGGTGTTGGTCCTCCCTATGCGGAATGCATAGGCTTTGGTAAAGGCAACGCCCAACCACAGTCGATATAAAAGCGTGGCGTTTCCACGGCGAAGCTGTGATGGCCCTCGAAGACTTAATGTGGGACCCAGTGAGTACAGTCGCATATTTCTTAAATGTGGCTCATTCCATTGCGACGCGGTGCACTGCCGAGCAAGTAGGCAGAGCTTCCGTGCTGCGTCAGATCTAGAAAGTGGAAATGGGACGTGGTGCTTCTCCTTATAGGCTGAGCGGGCAGCTTGATCCGCCTGTCCATTGCCGATATTCCTGCATTGACTTGGAAGCCACTGGAAGGTTATTTCATGGTCTGCATCACTTATAAGGTGTGACATCTCTGTAATGTGAAATATTATTTGTTCGTGCGGTCCGAGCCGTAAAGGTGACAGTAGAGGCTGCAGTGCCGCCTTCGAATCCCAGAATATTCTCCACTTGTGTGGCGGTTCATCACCAATGTAATGAAGGGCAGTAAAGAGCGCTGAGAGCTCTGCTTCCGTTGATGTTGTCGCATGGGTCGTCTTAAATTTGATTTTTTAACTTTCGTTGGTATGACGATTGCCGCCGCGGAGCTGTTTGGAAGGACAGATCCATCAGTGTAAATATGCGTAGAGTCACGGTAGTTATCGTACAAATATAGTAGCGTGAGCTGTTTAATGGCTGGTGATGATAGATCAGCTTTTTTCGAGATGCCAGGTATTATGAGGTTGATTTTTGGCTGAGCGAGGCACCATGGAGGAATCGAAGGTCTCGCAGCCGGAGTGAAACAAGCTGGCAATGGTTCATCATATGCGGTTATCGTTTGGCTGAAAGATGTGTATGGTCTGTCCGCTGGTAGAGAGGCTAAGTGGTTACGAGGAGTCCTGGCTAGATGCCTTATATGGGTACTGAGCACTTCAATTTCAATGTGGGTCTTGACAAGGTGGTCTCTAGCGATTGCTATCGTAGCCACTGTTGAAGCACTCTGAGGTAGGCCTAGACAGATCCGGACCGCTTGAGCCTGAAGACTTTGTTGTGCGTAGATTCGTTTTATCTGTGTTGGCTATTGCTGACAAGCTGTATCGCAGAAATCCTAGAAAAAGCACCCTGTATAGTTGTATCATGGCACTTGTCGACATTCCCAAGGTCTTGCCAGCGAAAAACTTGAACAGGTGGCAGATGCCTGTCAACCGTTTTTTCACGTATGATACGTCAGGGCTCCATGACAAGTCCCTGTCGATTATGACACCTATAAACTTGTACGATCGGACCCGTCGTATTATTTGGCCATTTATCATTACTCTGTAGTTTGCCATGGATTTGGGTGTAAATGGCACTAATGCGCATTTCCCGGAGGAAATTTCCAGGCCCCGATTACGGAGGTAGATAGCTGTTTGTGGTGGCGGCTCACTGAATACTCGCTCGCAATTGTAGGCGTGTTACGGCAGACGTCCATATACAGATGTCATCCGCGTACATTGATAACCTGACTGTGGTTGGCACGTGCTCAAGGAGAGCAACTAGAGTTAGATTAAATAACACAGGGCTAAGTACACCGCCCTGGGGGACGCCGCGGTAGCTATAATGCAGACAAGTATGGCCTTCCTCGGTGCTTACAAAAAAGGATCGCATGGAGAGATAGCTCCGTATCCATTGCAACATCCGACCACCCACTCCTACCTCTGCAAGAGCAGAGAGGATGGCTTCATGCGTAACGTTGTCATACGCCCCTTTAACGTCGAAGAATAAAGAAGCGAAGAGACGCTTACGGCATTTCTCATGCTGAATGTAGGTGACCAGGTCGACGACGTTATCGATCGATGATCGACCACGTCGAAAGCCCGCCATGGCATCCGGGTAGGTGTTGTGGTACTCCAAGTACCACTACAGGTGTCTCAGGACCATCCTCTCCATTACTTTGCCCACGCCAAACTGATCGGACGATATGATGAGAGTTCCAACGGCGACTTGCCAGGCTTCAGCAGTGGAACAAGGCGACTTGTCTTCCAGCTTATTGGTAGCGTGCCATCTCTCCAAGATTCATTTTACAACTCAAGGAGAACACCTCTCGCTCGCTCCCCCGGGTGACACAGAGCTCGGTAGGAAATTCCATCAGGTCCTGGCGCGGATGTGCGGCTACACAAAGCTAAAGCTGCCTTAAGTTCGTGGATTGAGAGTGGTAGATCCATGTGGGGATCACATGGTGACGGACAACTACTCGAAGGCGATGGAATGTTGGTAGCTGGGAGTTGGCCGGATAATCTGGCGCACAAATCCTCTGCCACGTCAATCTCCGATCTCTTTTGAGAGAGGGCAAGAACCTTGAATGGGAATCGCTGTACGGGGAGTGTTCGGAGACCGCGCACCGTTCTCCATAGTTGCAATAAAGGCTTGCGTGGACCTAGTGACTCACAGAAGGCAGTCCAACGTTGCGATTCGAGCTTGTCTAACCTGCGCTGGATCTTCTTTTGCGTGCGTCTGGCGTTCCGTAAATCGTCCATTGTCTTCGTACGTGGGTATCTTCGTTCAGCACGTCGTCGGATTGCTCGAACTCGTTCTAGTTCAACATCAAATTCCGTCAGCTTCGAAGAGCATGTGAGAGTATGCATAGTGTCTTGCACCGCGCTCTTGATTGCGTCTTCCAAGTCGAAAGATGGATTGGCGTCGCAGTGTTCTTCCATGATAGATTGAAATTTAGACCATTCCACTCTTTGGATCGTATCCCGCATTTTGGAAGGTGTTGTAATCGCACCGCTGGCACGAGTTGTTGGGAACTCGGCGCTGACGCCCGTGGTTGCACCTGGGTCGCAAGCCCCAAGGGTAGCGTTGGCCTGGCGGCCTGGGGTACAACTGGAAGCATCCGAAGGTCCCGGCAAAGCATGAGTCGACTGGTAACAACAAAACAACTTGTTTATTCTAACATCGCAAAGAGTTGGCGGTCAGGTCGACCGAAGTAGAGAGACGGGAGAGCACGTTACTCAACAGAAGAAATCGGAGCCTCTTCTTGGCGTCCGGGGGCAGCTGCTTTTATACTCTCGCAGTTGAGGGCAAGAAGGAACCCCTCTATAGACGAGCACGTGACTGTGCCGCTCGGGAACAATGGGAAGAGAAGGTGGAGCAGCCGTCGTGTCGGCGCCGGTCAGGCACAATGGGAAGAGAAGGTGGCGCATACGTCGTGTCGGCGCCGGTCAGACCCCCTCGCTTCACAGTTGGGGGAGCTCCTCTCCCCGGCTGCCGCGCTTCGACAAGCGTGGGCACCAACATGCACATACACACACACACGCACATGAAGACACGTGGCATTGGAACATGCCTGGACGCGCTTGGCAGGGAGGCGTAGCGGCGGCGCCGAACGGGCCAAAATGTCTGCCGCTTTGAACGAAGCCCCGGCGTCCGTTGCATCCGCGCCGGCTTTACCGCGCGTCGTAGGCGAAACGTAACAGACCGCCCCGCCGAGGGAAGGAGATCCCGATGGTCAGGGGACTGCATCCGCTGTCCGGAGGGATGTCGCTCGATGATGCTCATAACCGAAGTCGGGCGTCCCTCGACGTTTCTTGAGCGCAGCGCACAGAGAAGGCCTCGTTCTCTCGTTCAGGTTCGCACGGGACACTGCAAAGTGACTTCGGGAGAGTTCAGATTTTTGTTCTCGTTCCCGGCAAGCGTTAGAACTACGCTGAAACTCAACCGCTCAGTCAGCAAGCACGGCACAACCCTCACTAAGCCCTGCCAGGCTCTTTCCCCTTCTATACCACTGCCTAGTTCCTTACAGTAGTCTAGCAGCACTCAGAACGCGTCCACAAATTGGAAAATTGCACTAGAAAGCATGTCATCACTTTGAAACACTAAACAAAAGCAATATGTTAAAAATCCTGCCTCAGGAAGAAAAACATCAGTAACAAACAATTTTGAGGCTGATTCCTACGTTAGGGGCTTCGACTTAAGCCATCGGCGTTACCGTTGAGACTCCCCTTTTTGTAACGCACCTCAAAGGAATATTGTTGCAAAGCGAGGCTCCAGCGCAGGAGGCGGCCATTTTTGGGAGAGATGGTCTGCAGCCATTGGAGAGGGCAGTGATCCGTCTCAAAGATAAACCTCGAGCCGGCTAGATAGCATGACAATTTCTAAACGGCCCACACGAGACACGCACACTCTTTCTCGGTGGCGCTATACGCCTGCTCACGACTGGTCAGCTTACGACTAGCATACAGGACGGGGTGTTCTACTTCTCCATTTTCCCGTTGGCACAGTACAACGCCCATGCCTCGCTCACTAGCATCGCACTGAACAACGAACCCTTTTGTATAGTCTGGCGATCGTGGCACCGGCTGGCTTGTTAGGGCACTCTTTAGGGCGCTAAAAGCTCTTTCCTTTGTCTCGTCCCATACGACTGTTTGGGGCTCTGTTTTTCTTAGAGCATCCGTCAGGGGAGCCGCGATATCAGAGTACCTGGGGATGTACCTCTGATAGTAGCCGGCGACACCTAAGAACGACCGAATATCGGTCTTCGTGCGCGGTTGCGGGAAGTCTCGCACAGCGGCCACCTTTATTTCAGAGGGGCGGCGACGACCCCGACCAATCACGTGACCGAGGTAGACAACCTCGGCCTGTGCTAACTGGCACTTAGGAGCCTTGACTGTCAAGCCCGCTTCGCGCAGGCGGGTTAATAGTGCCCGCAAGTGTGCCATATGCTCAGACCAGGATGCGGAGAATATCGCTACGTCGTCTAGATACGGTAAAGCGAATTCTTGCTGTCCCCGCAACACTGAGGCTTGAAAAGCAGTATGGCGCGTTCTTCAAACCAAAACTCAACACTTTAGGACGGAATGTTCCCATTGGTGAAATGAACGCCGCATACCTACTAGCCTCTTCTGTAAGTGGAACCTGCCAATAACCCCTGACAAGATCTAGGGTGGAAATAAACTGAGCGCTACTAACTTTCTCAAGGCGCTCCTCGATGTTAGGGATCGGATAAATTTGATCCTTAGTGATGGAATTAAGCCTGCGGTAGTCGACGCAAGGACGAGGTTCCTTGCCCGGTACCTCAACTAAAATCAAAGGGGAGGTATAATCACTCTCACCTGCCTCAATAACACCGAGCTGTAGCATTTTCTTTACCTCAGCCTCCATAATATCGCTCTGGCGGGGTGACACCCGATACGCCTTGGATCGTACTGGCTCTGGGGAGGTAGGTTCTATGTCATGAGTAAGGACAGAAGTCCTACCAGGCCTCTCAGAGAACAGACCTTGAAACTCTTGTAAGAGCTGGTGTAGTTCGGTTTTCTGCTCAGGCGACAGCGGTGCTTTACTGATTAAGTCACTAATGACTTGACCGGTGTCTTCCCTGTTCGTCACTGAGCCTAGTCCCGGAAGCTCTTCGGGAACGTTTACCATCATGCACACTACTGCTTCCCTTTGTCTATAAGGTTTGAGCAGATTACAGTGGTAAACTTGCTGTGCTTTCCGCTTTCCTGGCAGACTCACCACGTAGTTGACGTCTGACAGTTTTTGAACAATCCGTGCTGGGCCCTCCCACTGCACGTCTAGTTTGTTGTTTAGCGATGTGCGCAATATCATGACCTCATCGCCCACCTCAAAACGACGGGCCCTGGCGGTCCGATCATAATAAACCTTGGCCCTCTGCTGGGCCTTTGCCATTGCTTCACCTGGCAACTCCTGTGCCCTTCTTAAGCGTTCAAGGAGCTTAAGCACGTACTCCACCACGACTGGGTCGTCGCCCCTGCCTTCCCACGATTCTCGAAGCATGCGAAGCGGAGATCGCAGCGAGCGACCGTACACCAGCTCAGCTGGCGAAAACCCCGTAGCCGCATGCGGCGCGGTCCGTAATGCAAACATCACCCCAGGCAGACACAGCTCCCAGTCAGTTTGATGTCCAAAACACAATGCTCTCAACACGCGCTTCATGACGGAGTGGAGCTTCTCAACGGAATTCGACTGTGGGTGGTACACTGAGCTGTGTAACAGCTTTACCCCACACCTTTCGAGAAAAGTTGTCGTCAAAGCGCTAGTAAACACTGTGCCCTGATCTGATTGGATTTCCGCAGGAAAACCAACTCGCGCAAATATGGACAGTAGTGCATTGACTATCTCAACTGAGCTGAGTTCTTTAAGCGGCACTGCTTCAGGGAACTTTGTCGCTGGGCAGATCACAGTCAAAATGTGTCTGTACCCCGTGGCTGTTACCGGCAGAGGTCCCACTGTATCAATAACGAGCCGTCTAAAAGGCTCCGTAATGATCGGTACCAATCTCAACGGCGCCCTCGATTTGTCCCCTGGTTTGCCCACCCGCTGACAGGTGTCACATGTCCTCACGAAATGGTCTGCGTCCCGAAAACACCCTGGCCAATAGTACTCTTGCAAGAGACGGTCCTTAGTTTTCTTAACTCCTAGGTGTCCGGACCACGAACCCCCATGCGACAAGCGCAACAGATCCTGACGGTAGCACTGAGGAACGATCAGCTGATCGAACTCCACTCCCCTGCGGTCTAGATACTTCCGGTACAGGACCCCACCTCTTTCCACAAAGCGAGCATTTTTCTTGGCGATGCCTTCCTTGACAATGCAGCGTATGTTTTCTAGGCTGCCATCCTTCTTTTGCTCGGCTATCAAAGCCGACCGGCTGACTTTTAGCAACCTATTAAGTCCGTCTGACGTAGGCGCGATGAGCAAATCTGCAGATAGCTCTTCTAACTTTCCCGCATCGGGAATTTCCTCTCCAGTATCTGGTGCCTTTAACGTTACAGACTCAATTTTATTCAGTTCAGGCGTGCTCTGAATATCAGCTTGCTGCGCCTCTGACCCTTTTTCATTGTTGGACAACGTCGGCGCCGCAACTACCGCCTTTGCAGCGAGCTCCCGAACCTTCGATCTGGTTAAGGCCTGAACGCTAGCCTCACCAAACAAAAGCCCCTTCTCGCGCAGGAGGTGATCGGACCTGTTCGAAAATAGGTACGGGTACTGGGGGGGCAGCATAGATGACACTGCCGCCTCCGTCTCAAGCGCTCCGAAAGGTCCTTCAATAAGCACTTTTGCTACCGGCAGACACACGCTATGAGCTTCCACGGCTTGCTTGATCCATGCGCACTCGCCCGTGAACATATGGGGTTCTACGTAGGAGGGGTGAACTACATCCATCGTAGCTGCGGAATCGCGAAGCACTCGGCACTCTTTCCCGTTCACGAGGAGGTCTCGCATGTAAGGCTCGAGAAGCTTCATGTTCTCGTCAGTGCTGCATAATGACAAAAACACAACTTTTGGTTTTGTTTCCGGACACTGCGCCGAAAAGTGACCCGGCTTCTGGCACGTATAACAAACGCGCGCTTGCCTCGTCTCGAACCCCTTTCTGCGTTCGGCTTCGGCTGCCGCCGTCTCCTTAGGTTCGGTCGCACTGCTTTCACTCGCATCCGCACTACGTGTGTTCCCCTTGGCTCTCATGGGTGTGAACTTTGGCCTCTCAAACTTGGAGCCAAATTCACCCTTTTGACCGTCCTTAGCTCCGCGAGCCCGACGCGTCACAAACTCCTCGGCTAGCTCGGCGGCTTTAGCCACTGTACTAACGTCTGGCCTATCCAAGACCCAGTACCGCACGTTCTCCGGTAACCGACTATAAAACTGTTCTAGCCCGAAACACTGCAGAACTTTCTCGTGGTCACCAAACGCTTTCTCTTCTTTGAGCCACTCCTGCATGTTTGACATAAGCCTGTACGCAAACTCTGTATATGACTCACTTTTGCCTTTCTCATTTTCCCGAAACTTCCGACGGAAAGCCTCTGCTGACAGCCTGTACTTTTTTAGCAGACTCGATTTCACTTTGTCGAAATCCTCTGCCTCCTCTCTATTCAAGCGAGCGACTACGTCGGCCGCCTCGCCGGGTAACAAAGTGAGCAAGCGCTGTGGCCACGTTTCCCGAGAGAACCCCTGATTCTCGCACGTTCGCTCAAAGTTAACCAGGAACAAACCAATGTCCTCTCCAAGCTTAAACGGCCGCATCAGGTCAGTCATTTTGAACAATACTCGTTCTCCTGCACCGTGTGCCTGACTTCCATTACGAGCGCGTTCCATCTCTACCTCAAGACGCTTCATTTCCAAAGCGTGTTGACGGTCGCGCTCTTCTTTTTTCTCTTGTTGCTCTCGCTCTTTTTGTTCTTTAAGTTCGCGCTCCTGTTTCTCTTTTTGCTCTTTAAGTTCGCGCTCCTGTCTTTTTGACCTCTCCTCAATAGTCTCAAGGCATTCCGACAGCTCGTCATCCTCAGCCTCTAACTCAAGAATAGCCTTTAGCAGTTCAGGTTTTCTGAGTTTGTCCGAGACATCCAGACCCAACTCTCTTGCAAGCTCCAACAATTTCGGTTTGCGCAACGACTTCAAATCCATGGCTGCTCTGAATGCTGCTTTCTCTACTGCTTACTATTGTCTTGCCGCAAACTAACCCGGCAGCAACGACAACCACAATTACCAGCTCTGTTTCTGACACTAACAAAAGCCTGGCAAAGCTCAGAAGAAGAAAGTCCCGCACTCACCAAACCTCGCAGCCAAGTATTCAGCGCAGTCGTTCCGCTGCAGGCAACCAGTCATCACACAGGGCTCG
Source organism: Dermacentor variabilis (assembly GCF_050947875.1). Classification (NCBI taxonomy): domain Eukaryota; kingdom Metazoa; phylum Arthropoda; class Arachnida; order Ixodida; family Ixodidae; genus Dermacentor; species Dermacentor variabilis. The sequence continues at coordinate 38,524,212 of NC_134568.1, forward strand.
TTGCACTGCTCCCGGATCGTCGTTGAGCTGCTCAGCATACAGTCAACCGCATATCTTCGCTGCTGGCCTCCGTTGTCGCGATCTCACCGCTGGCAGACAGTTGTTGTAATCGCACCGCTGGTACGAGTTGTTGGGAACTCGGCGCTGACGCCCGTGGTTGCACCTGGGTCGCAAGCCCCAAGGGTAGCGTTGGCCTGGCGGCCTGGGGTACAACTGGAAGCATCCGAAGGTCCCGGCAAAGCATGAGTCGACTGGTAACAACAAAACAACTTGTTTATTCTAACATCGCAAAGAGTTGGCGGTCAGGTCGACCGAAGTAGAGAGACGGGAGAGCACGTTACTCAACAGAAGAAATCGGAGCCTCTTCTTGGCGTCCGGGGGCAGCTGCTTTTATACTCTCGCAGTTGAGGGCAAGAAGGAACCCCTCTATAGACGAGCACGTGACTGTGCCGCTCGGGCACAATGGGAAGAGAAAGTGGAGCAGCCGTCGTGTCGGCGCCGGTCAGGCACAATGGGAAGAGAAGGTGGCGCATACGTCGTGTCGGCGCCGGTCAGACCCCCTCGCTTCACAGTTGGGGGAGCTCCTCTCCCCGGCTGCCGCGCTTCGACAAGCGTGGGCACCAACATGCACATACACACACACACGCACATGAAGACACGTGGCATTGGAACATGCCTGGACGCGCTTGGCAGGGAGGCGTAGCGGCGGCGCCGAACGGGCCAAAATGTCTGCCGCTTTGAACGAAGCCCCGGCGTCCGTTGCATCCGCGCCGGCTTTACCGCGCGTCGTAGGCGAAACATAACAGACCGCCCCGCCGGGGGAAGGAGATCCCGATGGTCAGGGGACTGCATCCGCTGTCCGGAGGGATGTCGCTCGATGATGCTCATAACCGAAGTCGGGCGTCCCTCGACGTTTCTTGAGCGCAGCGCACAGAGAAGGCCTCGTTCTCTCGTTCAGGTTCGCACGGGACACTGCAAAGTGACTTCGGGAGAGTTCACATTTTTGTTCTCGTTCCCGGCAAGCGTTAGAACTACGCTGAAACTCAACCGCTCAGTCAGCAAGCACGGCACAACCCTCACTAAGCCCTGCCAGGCTCTTTCCCCTTCTATACCACTGCCTAGTTCCTTACAGTAGTCTAGCAGCACTCAGAACACGTCCACAAATTGGAAAATTGCACTAGAAAGCATGTCATCACTTTGAAACACTAAACAAAAGCAATATGTTAAAAATCCTGCCTCAGGAAGAAAAACATCAGTAACAAACAATTTTGAGGCTGATTCCTACGTTAGGGGCTTCGACTTAAGCCATCGGCGTTACCGTTGAGACTCCCCTTTTTGTAACGTACCTCAAAGGAATATTGTTGCAAAGCGAGGCTCCAGCGCAGGAGGCGGCCATTTTTGGGAGAGATGGTCTGCAGCCATTGGTCTGATGGTCTGCAGCCACTGTTTTCCGCGGCTCCTCGGATACAGGACCTTGCTGTACTGGGCTAGGCTTCATAAAATAACACAGCACTAGATGTAGTAACCGTACGTCGTGTGCTGCTGACTGACAGAAGCGTTTAATATTGAAACTTTACATAAGGATGAGAAATGGCCAGCAAAACATCCCGCAACTGCTTGGACTTGTGCTCCTCTAGAGTCGAGCAGGCGAAAACACTCTCCACATTTTACTAGAGCTCTTGCAGGTATACTTCCAAAATTCCGCCGGCCGGTGCAAGGCGCACTTTTCAAAATATGCAATATATAAGTCCTGATCCCTCTTATACAGAAGTTTGCAGAGACTTCGAGTCAAGTGCAGTTCTTATCTCCACTCATTAGGCGCAGGTCTTCTGGGTTTACTGTGTGCGCGGTATTTATACTTCAGGGCAGTTATAAGCTGCGATGAGAACCAGTGAGGATATTTAACGCGTTTAAGTCTGTACTGGGGAACGTATTTATGAATACTGCTCAATACAAGCTCCGTAAACTGATCTATTGGTCATAAACGTTGGTTTTATCGGTGAGCAGTGACCAATCGGTGGTAGACAAGAAATCACGTAAACCAACATCACCTCGCTTAAAAGCAAAGTGAGAGGATTCATTAATGAACAGCTCTGCCTCAGGGCTGACGCGGTTGGTTTTATCGGTGAGCAGTGACCAATCGGTGGTAAACAAGAAATCACGTAAACCAACATCACCTCGCTTAAAAGCAAAGTGAGAGGATTCATTAATGAACAGCTCTGCCTCAGGGCTGACGCGGAGGCAGTTATCTTTAGCGACAGGTGAAACTTACTGGGACGCACAAGGGAAATGTCACAAGGAAAGACATCCATAATTTGTGCATTAGAGAGGCAAAAGTCTAAGAAGTTGTGGTGCTGCTGAATTAAGTTATGCTGCTGAAGGAAACAGAAGGAGAGAAAGTCCAACAACAGGCTGCACTTGCACTCTATGTAATGATTGGGATGGGAATATCGAAATATGTCCCAATCAATTCCGGATGTATTGAGATTGCCAAGAACAATTACTCTGCACTGCTATGCAATAGAAGAGATGACCTCATTAACAAGACGGGAAGTATTCGACGGTACCATAGAAAGTTCCAACTAACAATTTTTTTTTCAATGCGCTAGGCTGACTTCAAGCCAAATTGACTCCAGTACACTTTCTATGTCGTTGCGCCGAACACATTTCAGTGAACTGTAAACAGCAATCAGTACGCCACGGTCTTTTTGTTTCTATCCTCTAAAATTGCGGTCACTGCGGGAGACGTTGTAGTATGGTGGAAAAAAAAGTCTGAAGAGGAAATTTCACTGCAGAGCCAAGTTTCGGAATTGAATTGAATTGAATTGTGGGGTTTTACGTGCCAAAACGACAATCTTATGATGAGGCATGCCATAGTGGGGGACTCCGGATTAATTTTGGACACTGGTCTTTAACGTGCCCCCAATGCACGGGACGCTGACGTTTTTGCATTTCGCCTCCATCCAAATGCGGCCGCTGCGACCGGGATTAGATCCCGCCACCTCGTGCTTAGCAGCGCAACACCATAGCCGCTAAGCCACCGTGGTGGGGCAAGTTTCGGAAATAACGAAAATAGGAAAAGAAGACGACATAGCATTGGAAAAAAAGTTCATGCGGTTTGGAGCGAAGTCCACGAGCATTTCACTAAATGATGTCCAAATCACACACCACTTTGATCTTTAGGGGTTATTTTGGCAGCATGAAGCATGCCGTCGTGTAGCGCCCCGTGGAACGGCTTGAGCAGGCATCCCATTGGCCACATCGACGGGTAGGCGCTTGAGGGCTTGATCATCGACGGCTTCATCAGCGCAGGCGCTGAACGAGGCATACGAATCGTGCTTCGTCTTTAGACGTTTGCAAACAATGGGCGGTGCTACGTCGTTTGAGAGGTGCGCAGTCAGATCAGTAGTCGAGGTTTCCTGAGAGAGCCTGTAGGCAAAAATTGCTTTCAGTCGCGGGGCGCTCTTAGCCACCGATATGCCCTTGCTCTACCCAGCTCCCACACAGGCAGGCCGACAGCCACTCCGTGTTGCCTTGGAGAGTTGATCTACGGCGGCAGCCCTCGGTTAAGCAGCCCGCACGGTTGCAGCATGCGTTTTCTTGGACGGGTGAACCTAAGAATAATAGTAATAATTGGTAAATAAATAAAACGAGCATTATGGTCGAGTAGTTCGTCTAGATATGTGAGGGAGACTCCCCATTCAGATAACAGTTGACCAAAGAAAAGTAAACAGCGACGAGGAACTACTACTACCGCATTTATGGTATCCATAATTCTGAACAAAGTGCTGCTACGCGGAAAAAGTGAACGATGTACTAAATAGAGGAACGATCCCCAATGGAATAGAAAACCTGCAAATTGATGGGAAAACGTTTAACGAAACAGAGCCTGGTAGACAATGCGATGATTTCTTCGTAGAGCTATGGAATTTGAGCCATGATACACAACCTAAAGCTGACATTGTCTAAACATTAAACACGCTCTTTCCTAAGTGAATTTCCGGATTCAATGTGATCACGCTATTTAAGCGAAGAATCGCCACAGCGATGACTCAGACGAGATAGAAATCTGACCAGTTAGGTATGAGCTAGATCTTATAGTGGTAGTGTTTTAACACACATCTACAACTGGTGTTTTTCCGACAAACATATTTATCCAGCAAGAGCTACCTCGATCTGTACACGAAAAGCTTTCATTAAGAATGTGGGCCTCAATATGAAATTAAAAACAATTAGTCTATATGATTAAGAAAGGATTCCGGCGCCAACGACAAAGACAAGATGGTATCGACGCGGACAGGCGGGAACTTTCAACAAAAATTTATTTGCATCAGAGGCGTCGATACAAGTACTTGGCGCCACATGCGCAATGAAGCAACAAACAAACGCAGTGAAATATGAGCGTAATGGTTACGCCACCGCAGCATGCAGCCCCTGAAATTTTCCTCGCTGCTAATCAAAGAAATGGAAGTTTTCCTAACCCATGCGTTTCCTCTCAATGGAACATAAAACGCTGCCATCAGCCCTCGGGCAGTGGAATCTTTCCTTATACCCAGAATCTTGATCCCCCGAAGCAGCGGACCCCACATTCAAACTCGACAATGCGCTAGCAAATGCACAATACCGTTGTTTCTTATCGAAAGCTAATGTTGCCTCGCACGATTATTAACGCAGCGTCCAGGTTCCCCAATATATAACCTCCCTCAGGACAACATAATTTGATAAACAACACCACTCGCGCATTTCACAAACGCCTGAGCATGTTTTTGCGGCAACCACCAGTTTTTTTTACCATCATACGGAATTCTGGGGCATATGCCAGCATGCTCGCGCGGGGCTGTATTCTTATATTGTGATAAGTCTGATGCATATAAGGCACCACCTTTGGCCGACTCCTGCTTTGGATCAACCGAGGCTGCTTAATATGGCCATCTTTTGATTCGTGCAGAAGCACTTGCGTGCCCACTGTCAAGACGTTGCAAGGGAAGCCGGCCGACCATTGAAATGTTCGCGCTAAAATGTCCTTTCGAGCGTGAAAAGGACCCATTCTAGACAAAATCCAGCATGATTTCCGGCGCGGGGGGTTGTTTTGGTCGGCGGCGCACGACAGCACGAAAAAATTTCGGGGGGGGGGGCTGAAGCCCTATAAGCCCCCCCCCCCCCCTGGCTACGGCCCTGGTGCCGGCGTCGGCAATTGGCCCGCTTTCCCTTACTTAGCTTGCAGTGGCTGTTCGAAAATCGCGGTGGCATGCAACGGTAGGCTAAGAATGCCGCTAAAACGGATCCTCAGCAAAGAATAATTGGCAGAACGAAGCTGTAAATGTACCGAAAGTGCTCGAAAACGTTACACGGCCACGCAAAAAGTTTTATTATACGCAAATAAACCCATGCTCTCCGGCAGGTCCGAGTAGCCAGTGCCTCAGCGATCGTGGCAGCCATCTTTTATTCCTTTCGGAACGGGGAAACCTGCGGCTATTCAGAAAAAAATCCAGTTTTGTTCGGCACATTAATGCATCTTTAGCGCGTACACCTCACTTCAACGCGGTGAGTTTGTGCGGTTTTGTGACGTCGCGTGACAGGGAGGTGAAGTGGGTGCAGCCTGAAATGAGAAATAACTATTTTACTTTTTTTCGGTCAAATCATGCCTATTCAGCGTGTACATGTCATATCAGATGGGGAGCTATCGCGGTTTTCGTGACGGCGCGTGACAGACCGGTGAAGTGGGGGTGGTCCAAAAAAGTTTTTGACCAACCGCGGAGGCCTGATTGCAGAATTTGAAAAGGAAAAGTTTGGAATAGTTCTTTTTCTATTATTGAAATGAATATTAGGAGAGGTTGGCGCCTTTATGGCGGCACCGGCTACTCCTTGTCACTTGGCAAAGGAAACAAATTTGCGTAATAAGGGAGAATGGTGATACAAAATATGACACTCAGTAGAACACTGGATGAATAAAAAATATACCGTCCAACAGTACATGAATTGCAAAGTGTTGTGCATGAGTTCAGTACACGTACGCATATATAAAATCAGATATTTTGAACAGCCAAAGCACACGACGCATGCAATACACTGCAAGTACAGAACAGAATTATACATATTGCGTAAAAGTTGTGATCACCGCATAAACCAATTATGAACCACCAATAACGTTTATGTTACTCATTTAGCGTATTCGGATCACCTGATACTTAATATTTTCCCAAAATGTTGGTGTCCTCTAAAAACGTTTTTAGAGCAAGAAGTGCTATTTCTGAATGCCCGCAGTTGGTCATGGGCCAAGTATCTTTTTTAGGGTGAATGGTCTTCTGTCTAACAGCAACAAGTTTGCTTGCAGTACCCTTCTTTGTGGATCGTATTTTGTGCACTCGAGGAGAAAATGATGTACATCTTCGTCTGGATGGCCACAAGAACACTGCGGTCTAGAGACAGGTTTTATCCTGTAGAAAAAGTGTCTCGTAAATGCAGTACCAATATGCAGGCGGTGTACCAATGTTTCAAATTTTCTGTTGTCTTACAGATTTTCCTGCATTGATAGGTTTATACATGGGTCTATAAAGTATAACTCCGAGTTCTTAGTTTGCTGATAAAACCAGGTAGTTTTGCTGAGGCGACAGGGAATCTGTCTCAGGGTCAGACGGACTTCACTACGCAAGAGGGGAAGATTGGTTGTCTGTGCGTTATTGCGCGTCCAATTCGCAGCTGCGTCTGCTGCAGTATTACCAGGAATATTGCAGTGCCCAGGTATCCAATGATATGCAATTACGTGGTTCATTGCACTTGCTTTTGTAAATTCTTTGAGCGTCTCATACAATAGCAAAGTGTTCAAAGAATTTTTCTTATTGTTTTGTAGTAATGTGAGAGTGGCTTGCGAATCGCTAAAGACGACCCATTTTTGCCAATGCTTTTCTGATGTTATGAAACGCAAAGCACACAGGATCGCAAACAGTTCTGCCACGGTGGAAGATGTCTGTAGGGATAATTTAAACGTTTGCTCTTGCGCTAAATGTGGAATGACGAATGCTGAAGTAGAGGAATTTTTATGACACGAACCATCTGTATACACGTGGATGTACTGGGGATATAATGAGTAAATTTGGAAGAGTGCCAATTGTTGTGCGGTTATTATGAACATGTCTCTCTTAGATATAATCCCGTGGACCAATAATTCCATTTTCAGACATGTTAACAGCCAGGGAGGGTAACTAACATCCACTTTGCATAATTCGAATCTTGGTAATAATGCTTTATGTTCTCGAACAACATCGTGAATTTTGCTTTTGTTTCTTTCGGTAAGCGCGAGGTTTAATGGATGCTTCTCATGTTGGGTTAAGATGCGATAAATATGTCGGCATGTTTCAACCGTTCGTATGACTGGAAATGGGAGGGACGAGCTTCAGCAATTACAAAAGAACTCGAAGTAGCCTGCGAAATACCAAGACACACTCGCACCCCCCTTGCCAGTAAACGTTGAAGGCGTTCCTCAAAAGTTTGCGATAAATCATGAAGAATAAGCAATTTTTTTTTGTTTTATGAGTGCGTTATGAACTTGTAATAGTGAAGAGACAGATCCCCCCACGTTGTGCCTGTGAGTCGCTGAAGTACGTTTATTACAGCATTGGTCTGCTTTTCAATTGCGCGGATGTGTGATGCCCATGTCAGCTGGCGATAAAGAATAACTCTAAGAAATTTATGCTCTTCCACGAAAATCAGAGTTTGCCCATTAAGCATAAGTTGGAAATTATTCAGTTGTCGTCTAGTAAAAGTAAGTACGGCTGTCTTTGCGTATGAAAGACTCATGTCTCTTTTAAAAAGGTGTTGAAACTATCAAGACCCTCTTGTAGCGTTGTTCGAATGTCTTGTATATGAGATCTAGAGGCCATATGCAGATGTCATCTGCGTACAGAGAATACTGCAGACCAGACGGGAGTTTTTGTAGTAAGGCTGCCATGACACAGTTCAACAAAAACGGACTGAGAACACTGCCCGGCGGAACGCCCTGCGTGATGATGTGATAATTACTCTCTCCTTCGATTGTTTCCATAAATATTTTTCTATCTGTCAAGTAATCTGATACCCATCGAAGTGTTCGACCGTGTAGGCCAAGCTCTAACATACCAGCAAGGACGTATATGTGACTTACAGTGTGGAATGCTCTTTGAATGTGTAGGGCCGAAACAATGAAACGCTCCTTTCCTTCGAGCGCTTCCTAACCTTACGTGAGACCTCCTTACAGCGAAGGACCGATGAAGGAAGCAAGCGTACTCTGAAAGCTCCCTTCGCCCGTCCTTCCGTAAGGAGCAGTTGCCGCATGCCTGGGTTCGAGATTATCGCTTAAAAACTTTACGCTAACACCATTGTTCAATAAAGAAATGTTTAAATTGAAGAGCTAATACAGAGATTCGTGGACGTTTTCTTCTAGTTCTGTTTACTAAACGCAAGAAAGTACCACATCACAGTGCAAAACTTGATGTGCTCCAGCAACGCTGGCACGCCGGCGTCGTTCAACGCCTAGCAACGCCTAGCAACGCTATCATGCCACACGCGTGACTGAAACGAAGATGCCTGGCAAGACGTACCGTGCTCGCGCTTCTCCGCAGGTGGGCGAAAGCGCGCATGCTCAAGTAAGCGTCACGTAGCTAAGCAGTGAGGTGAAGTGCTCGTTCAGGGCCAGGAGCGGCGTGAGGACGCATGAAGTTAACTTCGGAGCTACCTTACGCTGAGGAAGCATCAAGGAAGCCTTCACCGAGGGTCCATCAGTAAGGAAGCTTTCAGAGTGACATAAGGTGGCCTCACCGCAATGAAGGCTTCCTTGCTGAGGTAAGAAACATTTCACTGTTTGGCTCCAAAAACACTGCTACTGTCACATTTGCACAAATTCGTTCATGTTCGACGCGTCTGACAATGTGTAATATTGCATCCATTGTACGCCGATTTCGTCGAAAACCGGTCATGTAGTTGGAAAGCACATTTGTTTGTTAACGCCCCCATTGCAGTCGACTGTCTAACATCTTCTCCAGTAGTTTAGAAAAACTGCTCGTGAGACTCATGGGTCGGTAGGAGTCAAGACTAAGGGGAGTCTTTCCTGGTTCAGAGTACTAGAATTACCCGAGCTAATTTCCATGAATCTGGAAGAGTCTCTCTTATCCAGCTATCATTAAATATCTCCAAAAGAGCCCTTCCTGCTGGACCTAGGTTCTTTAACATCACATACGTAACACCATCTGGACCTGCGTTTGTCTTAGTACAGCATGACGAAAGAGCACATTCCAATTCATTTAAACTAAACTCAGTCAAATTGAGGATGTTGTGACATAAAGCACGCACGAACCTTCTGTTTTGCTAGTGTGGTCGAACTTCTAAATTGTAGGCAAGTAAGCGAAATTCCTGGTCTGGATATAAGTTGACAGAATTCGTCAGCAACAGATGTTTCCGGAGTGCTTCGAGCTACGGCAAAGGCTCAGGATGGCTCTGGGTAACTGGACCACTAAAAGATCGGACAACTGACCATATTCTGGGAACTGGAGTAAACGGAGGCAACGAAGCGCAGTATTCTGGCCATCTTCTCGCACCTAATTTTTGTAAGCGTCTGCGCGAAGTTGACTGAACTTTCTGCGCCATTTTGTAGTCATCCAATTTTCCAGTGCGGCGGTAAGCACGTTCTGCGCGTCTTCTAATTGCTCTTAGAACTTCATATTCCCCGTCGATTGCAGCGTATTCATTTGGAACAATGGCTTGCTTTGTGCAGATCTTGTAAGGCTCGCACAATATATTTGCAAAACTTTGAAAGTTCGGATTTTCGCCCAATGAGTTACTTAAATGGGGACGAAAACTTTGCCAATTAGTCCCTTCACTCCGGGTCCTTCACTCCGTATGAGACAATGTTTTACCAGGATTGGAAAATGATCACTACAGTGCGTTTCTATGTCCGTTGAACATTCAATGCCATCAAGAAGGTCTTGTGAGCAGATCGTAACATTTATACCTCTTGAGTAACGAAACCCCGGTAAGAACGTTGGAGAGCTGTCATTTAACACGATGAGATTACTTTTTTCTGCGGCAGACTATAATGCTTCCGCGGGAATCATTATATTCACTGCCCCAGATGACATTATCTGCGTTGGAGTCCTCACAAACCAGCACATGTGAGTTTGCGACACCAAACACATTCACCAAGCTGTCTACTGATATTTTGCTAGAACATGGTAGATAAATACTGATCAGTGTGACACTTGTGTTTCTAAAAGATAACTTGTATGCTTAGGTATACTTAAATCGCTCGACTGTATCAAATAGGACGGCAGGTCTTTTCTCACGCATAACATCGCTCTGCTCCTTCCAGCAATGCGCGATGATTAATATATAACATAGTTTGAAAGACGAAAGCCATCTTGTGCGCCTGCCTCCTGTATACATAAAACATGAAAGTTATGTTTAGCTAGTATGCGAAAATCAGCTGACTTATTTCGAAGGCTATTAGCATTCAACTGATGTATGAAAACATTGTTCTAACGATTATTCATTGTAAGCCTGCTGTGGAGCTGCTGGTGGTTGTGCAACCACCAACGATTCCATAGAAAGCAGTGATTTTACCTCTGGTAGGTTGTTTGCGTGTGGAATGGCACTGAGCATTTCACGCAGAGCTGTGAATAGTATGGGCAGGATCATCTGTGCGACTGGTAAAGACGCGTAATCGCCCAACGACGCTGATGCTCCATGTGTGATCGAAGCAGGTCGCTGAAGAGCTGGCTGAGGTAGTCGCTGGGATGACTGGTGTGGTTGAGGCGAATGCTTAGGTAGTCGCTCAGATGTTAGATGAGGTTGCTGTGTCAATGGCAGAGGGCGCTGCTGAGGAGGTCGGTGAATTTCACTCCATGCCTGGGCAAGATGAGTAGTATTCTCTGAAGAGGGATTGTGTCGCTCGTTGTCAGAATATTGTCGACCTGAGTGCTTTAGACCTGCAGAATAGTTCAAATTGACCCCTTGCTCTATTTCTTTGTTGGAAGGTGGAGGCGCGTTTACGTTACAGCGCACATGCTTTCGTCACTCAATACTGATTATGCGGACGTTGTCTTGTCAATTGACAAGACAACGGGCACGTCGTCTTGGCGTCGTCGTCACGCAGACGCTATCATGCATCCATTGTCATACCGTCGTCGTCATGCTGTCTTGGTCGTACCATCTTGCTCCGGTTGTCGTCATACAGTTGTCGTGATCTCATTGTCCTCATGTCGTCGTCGTTACGTTGCCACCGTTATACCAACATCATTGTCTAAGAATCGACATCGCATTGTCGTCGTGTCGTCGTTATACGGATTTGTCGTTCTATCGATATCATTCCTTCTTCGTCATTCCATCGTCACTGCGTTGGCGTCATACAGTTGTCGGGATGCCTCCATGCTCATGGGTGACGTCGGCAGGCGAGTGCCATCGCAAAGTGGAACAATATCGGAATACGTGCAAATAACCAAAGCAAAGGAGGTCTCAGATTACCACTACACGTGTAAAATAAACGTGACTTCAGGAATATGGTCTCGCTACATTGCTCAATTGCTGTTCGCATTACCATCGACTTATCGTGATATGATATCTACCGTAACTTTTTTAAACGGACAAAAAAATTGCCAGCAAGAAATTTCCTAAACCATAATCAGGAACCATTATTTTTTTACGCCTGCGTTGTACGTGGTCTCCCAACTTTTCTGCCACCAAACCTCTAATCATCTTTTTCTAATTTGTATCTTGAACATGTTTACTTCCCCCTGCTACCCCTGAACCCAAGTGTTTCGAGGAGGCCAGAGGAGCCTACACCAACAGTTGGTGCTTTGTAACGACAGTGCTTTGTAACTACGCGTTCCAAGGCATCCTGATCTTTCTTCGTAAAGAGCTTCCCTCTTAGTTATCATAATTCATTTATTTTCTGATATTGTTTTTCCCTTTAATAACCGGTTTCCTTTCCATTGCCGCCACCAAGGAGATTGTCTCAGCCTTTCCAACTTTATTATCACTTTAGCGGTACGTGCGCCATCTGGAGCAGCGGAATTCACTTGCTCTGCTCTTCAGTTACCTTCGCAACCGTACGGCGGCGCCAGTGCTCGAGTCGGGAGAGCAGCGTTTGCGAACGCCAGAGGTGGCAGGCGGCGGCGGTAGTAACTGGCTGTCCAAGAAACAGGTGTATACGCAAGATGCGGACGTGCGGCGCATTCCGAGAGTTCTTTACCATGTTGAGCCGTTCATCACTCTGATAAACGTTCGTTTCTTCTGCGGAGATGAAGGAGAAAGAGGTATCGAGTTGCTGGAAGGCGAACCGGGCAGCCACTGAGTGTTTCCAAAGCCGTCTTTCGTTGTCTTTAGTAGATTTAAACCGTGTAGGATACTGCAAGAACTCCTATAGCGCCGTCAATAAAGTATAGAGTACGTCCTTCTCTGCATCGGAAAACCTTTTCTAACTGGCGTAGTTTCTCATTCCCGTAAATACGGCTAGAAGAAACTTTGCTTGTTATGGAAGTGCACTGAAAAAAAGAGAGAAATATAAGACGAGAAAAAAAAATACATCACGACAGCAGCAATTTTTCTTTTTGCTTCGAGTCGTAGATGATCAACAACGCATCAATCTTGCATGTGTTTAAAAATGAACCCTCTTAAAGTACACTTCTCTCGGCTTGTACATGTCGTAAGCTTCAAGCGTTGTGTTATAGTATAACTGTAGAAATGATCTGTGATTTACCGCGTGCTTGTGTGAGCATTCTTTGAACTATGCGTAAGGGTGCTCCCACATTTATATAGGCATTACTTTATAACCCGCGGCTGTGGATCAGCGTCTGTGGAGTCGTGCTGCCGAGCATGAGGTCGTGGGTTGGATTCCCTCCCGGCTGCAGTGGCAGCCGCAATAACGATAGGTGCTAAATGTAGGAACGCTCGTGAACACAGACACCGGTGCACGTTAACGAACCCCGGGTGCTCAAAATTAAGCGGAGCTCTCCACAACGGCCTCCCTCAGTACCCAGTGTGCATGTTTTGGCACGTCAAACCCGTCTGTTAAATTTTACAATTTATTTTACAGCGAAGCTGTTTATGGCTAGGGTTCCGTGCATTTTTATTCTGGGTCAACAAAAATATGGGCCGATCCTGGTGATAGTGCAGCAAGGGTCAAGCGCAAGGGTACGTACCCCTGGGGACACCGTGTAGTGGGCTCCGGGACCTGTGACGCGCCATTGAACTAATCTCGTAACACGTGGGACCCAAAGAGGTCCCAAGCACAAGGGCACGAACACAGGTTTTTATTCGAATGGTAAAAATAATATTAAGGGTGCGAAAAAAACCAAACAAGAAAAATGAAGTGTAAAAGTAAGCGGAAAATGACACAAGCGTCAGTTCATTTACGGTCGGATCTTAGCCCAAAAGGCCGACCAGCGTCGCACCGTTCTCTCTTTGTCGGCGTTCCAAGCGCTTGCGTATCTATTTCATTTCCTTCCGCCCTCCTGTAGTTGCGGTGCCGTCGTCCCCACGAATGTGTATAAGAAGCCAGAAAGACAATTTGTCGTTCTCCGTTTTGAATTTCACTTCTGTCTTCGCAGTGAGGAGGCCGCGTGTAGTCTGGACTCCCGAGGAGCAATGCGCCTGCGAAGAGCGACGTCCCGCGTGCGCTTGGCGTTGTGTGCACGATCTTCATCGGTGTTTGCCGCCCGCCGGCGGCGATTGCAATCTCGTCTCTGTTTCTGCCGTCGCTCTTCGTAGGGGCGTTGTTTCTCGGGAGTCCGGACTATGCGCGAATATGATGGACCTAATATAATAATAACAGAGGTGATACAAGAATGCGTGTGCGTACCTATCGTCACCATGACCACCGATCAGCGCAATGAATGTGTTCGTAACTTTGTTCAAAATTCTGCCTCACCTCTGTGTCGTGTGCTAAACAGCTTCGCTGGTCATCCACCGTCACAGAGTGGAATGGCTCATAGTTATTATTATTATTTAAGGCCGTCTGTCTTCCGTATGCATGCTTGACTAAGTCGAAAGCATCCGAGGCGACGTCACCCATCATGACAGCCTCTCCTGCGTGTATACTTACTTAAAGAAGGAACAATACCTGAAGGGGTAAGAACTCCCAAGCTGACTATACTAATACCAGACGAATGCGTTTTCTCGCGTTTTCTGCGTGCGATTTATTTCTTTCCTCCTTTCCTTTTCCCTTCTCTTCCCTCTTTCCGCTCCCCCAGTGTAGGTTAGCAATCCAGGTGTGATCTCGTTAACCTCTTCGCCTTCCTTTTTGATGCGAACGCTTCAAATGGCGCATTGCGGTAAAAAGTCGTCGGCGACTGCAGCAGCGAAAAGAACAGCGCCTACCTTCCCATTGGCTACGATGCAATGTCTCGCGCGCTCGTGACGCTCGCTCCCGCTTGCTAGCTCGAGCAGCACGTACTGCTATGGAATCTGAAGCATCGGCGGTGGCCGCAACCATGGCAGAGCGAAGCGTGGCCGTCCGCTCCAGTACACCGCAGACGAAGTAAGTGAGCGGAAGAACGCAGCAAAACGAGCGAAGAGGCAGGCATCGGAATCCACCATCGTCGTCAACTCTTCGAATACACGGCAGGCCGACCAAGCATTACCGCAAACATTACTCGCGGCGCAAGACCCGTAGGGCCAATCGGCGGCGTTCAATTGGACATTAATGCTTTTGCATTCACAATTTATAAGAAGTGCTTAGGTGGCCTCGGATCTTTCTTTCTCTTGCTATCGCCACATGCCAGTGAACATGGCCCACGCAACTGGTTGTGCAAAATAAACTTTGCTTCGAATTCACCGTGCTGAAAGGCGCAAGCGAATTGAAATCTTTTTTGAGCCTCAATATCTGCAATTGACTCAGTCCTACAAACTGACCTAGCTAAATTCAGCATTGAATACGGTCCCGAACGATAGTGAATTATTGAAAGCTCCTTTTAGAATCAAACACTTAACGGAGCGCGAAACCAACAAAGAAACAAGCAAGCTAATTGCTAAATCAGCAGCCTTCATCGACTCCAACTTCATTTAGAGAGAGAGAGATTTAATGGATCCCGGAGAGGTTTGCCTGAGGCACGTCTACCATCTACGCCAGAAAAATAGTATGAGAAATGAAATGATGTGCGCAGTTCACAACAAAGATACGCAACAGATACAAAACACAGCACTTAACAATGAACTAAAGTGTCCCGTTGACACCACTCAAATTAAGGAAACGCAAAAGTGCTTTCGTTGCGCGAGATGCATAGGCAGTGCTAGTCCATGGGCATGTCTTGGTTGAAAGGATGACGGTGAATGCTGAGCGCGGGCATTAAGGACATTCTCTGTATTGTATATAGACTTGGAAGCGCCCATTAGGGGCGCTACAACGTGAAACTATTCCAAACTTTTCTATTCCAATTCTGCAATCAGCCCTCCGCGATCGGTCCAAAAAACTTTGGAGCCCCACTTCACCTGTTTGTCACGCGACGTCACGTAAACTGTGATAGCTACCCATCTGATATGACGTGTGCACAATGATTATGCATGATTTGACCGAACAAAAGAAAAATAGTTATTTCTGATTCGACCCCTTTTCGCCATTAGCCCTCGGCTATTGTTCAAAATTTTTCGGGTTGCACCCACTTCACCTGCCTATCACGCGACGCCACAAAACCGCAAAAACTCACCGAGCCAAAGTGACGTGTACGCGTTACAGATGTATTAATATGCCGAACAAAACTGAATTTTCTTCTGAATAGCCGCAGGCTGCCCCGTTCCGAAAGGAATAAAATATGGCTGCCGCCGATCTCTCAGGCACTGGCGACTCGCACCTGCCGGAGAGCATGGATTTATTGTCGTATATAAAGCTTTTTGCGTGGTCGTGTAACGTTTTCGAGCACTTTTGGCACGTTTACGACCTCGTTCTGCAAACTCTTCTTTGCTGAGGATCCGTTTCAGCGTCATTCTTAAGCTTCCGTTACATACCGCCGCGATTTTCGACCAACCACCGCAAGCTAAGTAAGGGGAAGCGGACCAATCACAGGCGCCGGCACCACCCTCTTGATCCGGTTATCGATTTTCAGTGTAGTTTCTCGGCGTCATCAAATACTTCTCCACTTGAGCGTGCTCCTCACCTCCAATTAGATAAGAAAAGCTGCTCAGTGTAGGCAATGTTATTCGTTTTTCAAGCAAGCAAAAGTGACCTACTATGAACGAGGTGTGCGTTTGATTGGTCTGTGCAGACAACCCTGCGGTGACCGCCAGATGCTTGCGTCGGCGGTTACGCATGATGTCAGAAGAGTGGAATAAAAACATGTTGGAATAGTTTTACTTTATAGGGCCCTAGGTGGCTATATCTTTCCGCACTTTGCATGTATACGGCACACCGATGACGTTATCCGTTTGATTTTAGAGAGGAAATGCTTTGTATTTACCACGTTTAGACGAATTTGGTGTAGAAGTGACTCTGTTGCGCCTGTTAAGACCACATGTCATGCGAAACTCGCATATCGGGTCGTAGGTGCAAATAGGTCCGTACGATTTCTTCGAATCAGTCCCGACCTCATGCGCGCTGCGCGCGCCATGCAAGAGACGATGCCACAGCTAAATCATCACTTCTTGAGGAAGGTGTCGTGAGTATCCCGGTATAGTGTTACGTGCTGAACCAGCAGCTCAGTCTGCGTGTACACATTACCCGCTACACCGCAGTGAGAAGGCGGCCACTGCAGAGCAACGCTGTGATCCATACCACAGGCTTCGGTGTGTAAGCAGTTGATGTCGTGGATGATCTGGACGTTGGCAAGTGGTGATTTCAGGAATATTATGGCAGCACGTGAGCCTGTAAAGGTGACCCAGAGGCTCACTAGCTGCTTCAAGAGGTAAGTGAAAGCTACTCGCAGTGGTGCCCGCTCCGTGGTAATACGGAAGAGGTACAGTGGCCGAGCTTCGCAGAAATAGTGACACTTGTTGATGGACTGCTATGGCGGCTGAGTCGGTCGTCACAGAGCCGCCACCAGTATGGTGAAGCTGAAGACGCGTATGATGAGGTGGCGCGACGACGACGGCGCAAAACCAGAGCCCAGACTCTTTCAGACGCTGAGTGCATAAATGAGCGCGCCAAGACAGTACACCGAAATCAAAAGCACTGACGAAAATTATGATATACAAAACATGTCGCCTACTTATTGAAACACTTCTGACTGGACCTCTTTCTGTGAGTTTTAGTATAATGTGTAAAGTATTTCGGTCAAACGACTTCGAAGGTGCACAGCTAGGTGGTTTGCTATCGGTGTCGGTATGACGTCATTTAGCGGGTTTCTACAGAGTGCATTACATCAAGCATATATTCTATTCAAGTGGCTGAATAGTTGCTTTTCGTGTATGGTGGAAGTTAAATACTTGATTATCTCATATCTGACGATCCCCGAATGGAGTCACATTCCTTGATCTTCACAAAAACTAGCTGAAGAATTGAAAATTATCATTCCGTTCTGCAGCTGCATGGTCTTCCCGAGTCAAAATTAAAAAAAAAACACAGTTGTGATGAGACTAAATTTTAGGAAACAGAATTAATTTGGCGCCATAAAAGGAATATAATAATCATTACATATCCCACTCAGGTGAACTTTTGCGCTCTTTTGAGGAGGCTGGGAGTGGTGCTCCGAGCCCGTTATATCACCAGGATCGACCTGTTGTGAACATTTGACGAAAAACGATTAGATTTTTTTTTTAATTAGAATTTGGCAGCAGCAGTTGCGGTGGCATGTCCTCCTTCTAAGACAATTCTTCTTGCCAACAGGTTGATCAGTGACCTGGTTCCTGCGTCGTCTGCGACCACCGTGGGTTAATTTCCACGTGCGCTTGCACTCATTGCCAGTACTTTCAAGCGCCTGTGCCCTGTAGTGCCCGCTGCGTCTGCGCGGACTGCACGTGACTTCAACGAGGACCATATTTGGCAGCAGCAGTTGCGGCAGCATGTCCTGCTTCTAAGACATTTCTTCTTGCCAACAGGTTGGTTGATTACTCTTCTACACTATTTAAAAGTTCATTCTGCCGCAACTGCTGGAAAAATTTCTTGTTGCACTGTTCGTAGCGTATATTTTCCACCATGCCTACTACAGCGGAACTGGCGAAAAGAATTGCATCTCTTGAGGGATTGCTCAATGAAAAGTTGGAAACACTGATCAATGATTTAGTGTCACGAATTAACATCAAGCTGCAAAACTTAGGACTAGGTGAGCAGGCTTCGCTTTGCGAAAGTGTTCAGTTCATGAACAAAGAACTCGACACGTTGAAACTAAAACAGGAAGAACTAGTAACTTCAAACAAGGCGCTCTTGTCACATAACGAAGCACTCGACAGAAGAGTGACTGATTTAGAGCAGTATTCGAGAATGAATGATGTGGAAATTAAGGGAATCCCTACATCACAGGGTGAAGACTGTGGAGTCATTCTGTAGTGAATTGGGGATGCTATCGAGTACCCTATCTTATCCACTGATATCGGCACGGCTCACCGCGTTGCCTCTAGGTCAAATGAGAAGAGCATCATTGCTCGCTTCTGCTCACGCATAAGAAAAATGAGTTCGTCAGGAGCGTGAGAAGGGCTAGCTTTCGCACAGACCACATTGGTTTTACTGGTGGCACTAGCATGCCGATCTATGTGAACGGCCAGATGACCTTTGACAAGAAGAAGGTGTTCTCGAAGGCGCTGGCACTCAAAAAGGAAAACAAGTGGAAATACTTATGGACAGAAAACTGCCAGATAAAAGCCTGCAAAACTGATGACAGCAGGGTCTATCGCGTTATCACTTAATCCGACCTTTGAATCTTCACAGGATTCATTGTAAATATTTTTTTTGCTTTTTCCCCTTTCTTTCTTCATGGCCTTGCTCTCCCCCAGTGGCGTAAAATCTCGTCTTATCGCAAATAAATGGTCACTCATTCACTTCAATGCTCATAGCCTTCGTAAGAACATAGATGCAATTAATAACTTCATCTAATCAATACATTGTTGCGCCAGAAGGAAAATAAAGATTTAGGAGGAAGAGTAAGAAACGACAGGTCGTTTTTCTACTGAATAACTTAATCGCTTCACTTCAGCATGTCTTCACTTTTATCTGCATATCAGAGACTTGGCTTTCTGATGCCGACAACAACATGAGCGGTTTTCCATCTTATCAAGCAGAGTATGTCATCGTCCAACTGATAGTCATGGTGGTGCCGCCTTTTTTGTTTCACAACTTGTCACCCACACGCGCAGATTTGGCCTGGCAGTTAACATGAATCATTGTGAGTCAGTGTGGATAGAAGTCGACGGGTCATTCCTTAATCACAATAATAGGAACTTGATTCTTGGTTGCATTTATCACTCACCGTCATCTTCCCTTAACGATTTCTTGATTTGTCTTGATGCCGTATTGTCAAAGCTAGCTTTTGAATATAAGGATGTACTGATTGTAGGTGATGTTAATATTGACTTACTTGACACTGATGCAACGTCGCACACAACTTACACTGATTGTTTTGCTGGATTTGGTTTTGAATCACTCATTGACTGTCCAACTGGAGTAGCCTCACGTGGTAACAGTACGCTCATTGATCACGTGTTTTTTCATTTTTCTTACATTTAACAATGAACTACACGAGAACGATAATAGCTATATACTTTGCTTCGTTATTTAGTGCAGATACCTTTGTTGAAGCCATCAGTAAAACTGACTGGCCGCCAATTAATTCTACGTTTATCCCGAAGCAGCGCTAAACAAATTTTGCCCTTTATTTTTATTGGCTGTCTCGACTAGCACAGCCACTGTAAAATGTGGGAAAAAATATGAATATCCGCACAACCCACCGAGGACGGATGGTCTTCTAGAAAGTTTAAGGTAGAAGGAAAACATGTACAAGAAAACTAAACATCAGCCCTTTAATACTGGACTAACTAGACGATATTGTAGGTACTGTAAATTACTGAACGTTTTACTTAAACACGCGAAAAAAAGGTACTACGAATATAAATTTGCGCAGAATGAGAATAACCCCAAAAAGCAGTGGCAGTTACTGAACTCTTTTCTTAACAAGTCATTCGTTGATGCCTCTATAACCAAAATAAATTACAATGATCTCACTCTTTCTGAGCCCAACGAAATTTAGAATGATTCGGGAACCGGTTCCCCACATTGAACCAGTTCGCGAGGCGGTTCGACATGGTAAGCATTATCTTGTCCTATGAGGACGGCACTCTACAGAGCGTGATATTGACTTGTCCGCATGGCACCTGCGCATGTTTTGTCAGGAGGTGGAAGGAATGGGCTCCCATGGCCACAGTAGAAATTCGTGGGGGCGTTCGAATAGCGAAATTTTTTAATCGAATCGAATACGGTTATTGGAGAAAAATGACCGCCGAATATGAAATAGTCGCAATGAACTAAAAAAAAAGGAAAGTAAAATGAAACGTTTCATGGAGCCCATTCGGCAACATAAGGCTTTTTTAAAAATTATTTGGTACATGTACTATCGCGCTCAGCATGAGCTACACCGCACGAGCACGTGGCCGAGCGCTCTGCAAGGTTCTACAGTGGCGCCGATTGTGCCGTGTTTTCGAGTTATTTGGAGAGGTGTAGCTGTTCCAGCAAGCGCGCTGGAACCCCTCGTCCCCGTTTATCTGAAGGACACCTTATTTGTTTCTTGTTCACTTTGTTTTCGCTGAAGAAGACACTGCAAGATCATGCAGCACTTTTGCCACAGACGAGACATGGCGTGCCAAGGTTATCAAAGAGGGAGCACTTTCTTCGTCCAAGAAGGGCTGTGCGTTTAGACATGATTTTAGCACTGATAAAGCGCGTCAGCGTCCAGCGTGAAGGCGGAAGCAGCCACGACGTGGGCCATGCATTGTTTTCGAAAGCTTCAGCATAGCCCTGGTGCTAATTCGGCAGCGCGTTGCCATTGCTACCACCGCCCTTCTGCGTACTAGCAACATTTCGCATTTGGCCGGCGCAGCCTACTTTGTTCATTTGCCGCAACTGCTGGGGCCATGCGTCTCGTCGGCTTCATAAACTTCCCACCATGCGTAATGGCTCCAGAACACACCGCGCCTTCTTAAGATGCATTTAATGGTCCCGAAATTTTAGAGTGCACTATCACTAAGGCCCCAAACTCCGATTTCACCGATCATTACCGGTTCTACGAGAATACACTAATTTCCGGTCAGCTCATCCAGAGGGTACTTTTCCTATAGATACGTGAACGCAAGGTCATGTGCAGGTTATTTTCGTCTATGGTACTCAATTGCCTTTCCGAAAAGTCGTGTGGTTTGGTTTGGTTTATGGGGTTTAACGTCCCAAAGCGACTCAGGTTATGAGAGACGCCGTAGTGGAGGGGTCCGGAAATTTCGACCATCTGGGGTTCTTTTACGTGCACTGACATGAAAAAATCGTGTGATATGTCAAAGATGTATTTAGTCTGAATAAAAAAAAAAGTTTTGGTTGGCACTAGGACAGCTTGCGTGCTGTGCATGCGAAAGCCTGAGATGAATTAAGAAGTCGATCAATGTGCAACGAGAGGTGTATCAAGAGGTTGAAATGGATTATAAGTAATCACGTGTATATACTGCAACAACGTATGACCAATAACCGTTGACGTCATGCCGATTTTTGCGGAGCAGTTTTTCTGGACACCCCTGCCGCTGCTGACAGCTTCCGTTGATAATGGAGCATAGAAGGCTTTCGATTTAAAGAAAGGAATTTTGGATACTTGAGTAAAAACGAACCTGCGTCACTTCTGCTTGTTTTATTTTTCTGCGACAGAAATTTTCAGCTATAGGCAGAGAAGGCGAGGAGAAGCATCTTTTGTTAGCCAAAGAAGTTATGAAAGATATAACGTCGAAAACAGTAATATTTCCTCATAGAAATAGAAAGCAAACTACCATAAAATACGAGCTCTTGCTAAAAAGAATATATAATGCAGTATGAATAGCGCATACCATTTGCATTGAAATCACCTTGAAAGCAGGAAAAAACGCACGAAATGCGTACGAAAATAAAAGCTAACGAATTGTAAAGAAATACTTAAGATTGGAAGCAAGTAAACTGGAACTGCAAAGCGCATACAGAACAAGAAGCAAATACAATACAGCGAGCTATTGACACAAATAACTTCATTGTGAAAATAAAAATAAATCTCAAACTACAACACTATGAACACCCAGAAAGGCAAAGAAAAAGAAGAAAGAAGCGGTTGTCACTCCTTAGTACCGGGTCATGGCCCCTTGAACGGCGATGGCTTCCCGCATCCTTGACGGAAGCGATGCGCACAGATTCTCCATGAAATCTGCGTCATTCTGGAGGCGCATCCATTCCGCTTCTACCACGTTCCATAGATCATCAGGTGATGTTCTGTGCAGCCCTTTTTTGCAGAGCCCGACTTTCATTGTTCCCAATACATTTTCCCATACGTCTTCGTGCGTGCAGCCGTGCCACGCTGCTCTTGCGTAGCGCCAAACTACGGAGGGATGTTCACGCCCCTCGACAAAGAAAAAAAGAAGTTGCAAACTAGCCGAGACAGTGAGCAACACAACGCAAGCTTTGCGTATATATGACGTTACCATTTTTATTTCACTCCATTCAACGCCACTCAAATGACATTTTTGAGGTTGCTTTCGATGACATGAAACCTATTTGTGTGTCTATTAATGGCGACATCATTTTGAACAATCCTTTTTTTTTTGCAGGTTGCACAGCAAACAGCACAGGGAACGAAAGAACAGTAGACAATAACACCAGATATTTTTTTCTCCCTGTTACTCACATTCCAGAATTACGAGGACTGAACATAGAAAGTTACGCTGCAAGTTATCGGGTGTAACGTTTTTTTGGCACTGCTATACAAGAAATGATTTCTAATTTTCCAAATGTTTCAAAACCTATTCTCAACAAAGAACATTGAGAAAACTTTCCTTTCTTAAATTCTTGCAGCTTCTCATTAAGTGTGTCCTAATTACCACTGTTTGGCACCGTCTGAGGTGCACATTAAGTTTAGATATTCGACAAAAGAAACACCTTCAAATCCTTAGTCAAAGCACGCAACGGAGATAATTTTTGCGGTTAGATCGTACAATGAGGGTGTAATCAGCACAGTGGCTGCACAGAATCCGCCACTACTTATGTGAGAAGTCGCAGCGGGAAAAGATACAGGTGCTTACATTAGTATTTATTCAGCACACAGTCATAATGACGGTGAACCTACTGAAACACGCTTCGAGAGAGCAATGATTACATTTTTGACTGATTATATAAGGGTCCAACGGAAAGTCAATATGTGCGCAAGCCTAACGCACATGCCGTAGGATTTTCTTCTCTTTTTTTTTTTGCTCTTCAGTGAGCGTTGGTAAGACTCTTTTGGCGAGCACCAGCGTAGGCGTAACAAGAAAAGGAGCAACATTAAAGCACGAAATGCCGCAAGCCTGTGCGCGCTTTAATATGAGTAAATACCTTGATGAAATTTAGCAAAGCGAATGTGAATAACGCGCAGCTAACGCAGATATGAGTAATCCCATTTTCGGAACGCACAGTGACATGGGACTATAGCGACCTGGTCGGCCTCAGTAAGCGAGCAGCCGCTCCCACGAGGAGAAGAACCGGAAAGTACATTTCACACATTTGGGGCATAATATGATATTGTAATGTCATTTTCGCGCACTGTTCCCGCGAATAAAATTTTCTTCGATAAACAAGACTGCTGCCGCCTCGTATACGTACGCGTCCCAAACGCCTCAGCACGGAGAGCAGAACGCTTCCACTGGATTGCATTGCAAGAGCCGTTCGTCTGCTACCTTTACGAAACCAGCATGGATGATTCATGTGGAAAACTGAGTCACCTTTATATGATGGACACGCAGTAAGCACACGGTGAATCTACTGCTTGTAGAGCCGTGCGAGCTGTCGCTAAACGTGGCTTATGAAGCTACCAGCCCAATCGTCCCCTAATCCACCGACGGTGGCCATAACCATGCCACGCCCACAATTCTTTACCGCTAAGCACAATTTACCCCTAATAATTCCTGTCACACCTACTGCGAGCGCCTACGCCAGGATCTGCTGTGCGGTTACTGCCACCTGCTCGTTCGCGATGGATGTGGTTTGCCGCGCGAACGATTGCAAACACCCAACGATCAGAAAGGGTGTCAAAATAAAAAGAAAAGGAAAGAAAGACATTAAGACAGTCTGGTCCCAAGAAAAGGAAGCGAACTGGTGAATATGATGGCTGAACGCCTACACGAGTATACTGTCGCATCATGGCAATCTTTAACCGGAACATTACCAGCGCTATTTTTGCGCGGAGACGAATGCATCTTGCAGCTACTGAAATCGAAGCTAGTTTTGCCACGGAAACCCTCACGTAAAGCCAAGGAGGCTGCCGATTATTTAGTTTTGACTAGATTCGTTTGAGCGCAAGTGACGATATGTCAGAAAATGAGACAGAAAAAAATTAGAGAGGGAGAGAGAGAGAGAAAGAGAGAGCACCTGCTAGTTTGTGACATCATCCTTCATATACTTTGTCACTCGCACTAGCCTCGAGCCAACTACGGAGGCATGATTTGAGCTGTAAGTTACGACAAGAGCGAATTAGCAAAAATCAGCCCTCGTTGATGTTATGCAAGCTTACTGACGCATGTCACCACCTTGGCTTCTTTCCTTGAATTGATACTGGCGCGTCAGTTACCGATCAATTCCCCAGCTGCTTTAGTTAGGTAAGCTCCAAACAAAATTATCTATTACGATAAAAAATGTGCGTGATGAGGACACCTTTCTTCTAGGAAATAAAAGCCTTCCGCAGAAGCACTTGTCTTCTGCAGATGAGGTGAATCTTGAAAGTAGTCAAGAGTGCGATAAGATGTCAGCTGTTTCGCGAACAAAACATGAAAATCCTCCCAAAACGTCAAACTTCTCGTGCTTACTATCCTAAGCGGAACGCGTGGCGTCTTAAGACAGCACGAAATGAATGCTACTGACATCTACGGTATACATCGTATGTGACTTCTCGTTTGAAATAAATCGAATATCCACATCGATCTTTTTCGGCTCCGCAAGACAATGGTGGCAAAGTTTCAATTTAACATCGCGGTAACGTGTTTTACAGGGCTAAAAACAAACACCGCTTGAGTTACTCGTTTACTGTCAAGGATCGCTGTAGAGCGATGTGGGTTTAGCGACATGGTTAGTGACGCTGCATCTAAAGTTGTAACGATAGATTTGAGAAGGCTGAACTTGTCGTTTTCTTCAGGATAATGGAACACCTTAGTACTGTAACACGGAAAACTAGTTTGTGCGACATATATATATTGCACTTATTTTTGCGTATTATGCGCGTTCTCTTGCGATGTTTGATGGCATTCGCTCAGAATGATCAAGACAAATAGGAAAACGCATTCCTATTCAAAGGGTTTTAAGGATTAGGAATTTTCCTTGATTTCTCTCGAGTAGGGGTACTCTTTAGTAAGAAACCACAATGTACCGGTCAGTAAGCGGATCTTAAAGCAGTTCTGCGCACGCGCGCGGACACAGGCACGCAAAACAATAACGATTACGTAATGCATTGCAATACCAGACAATCGCAAACATCAAACAAGTCACAAACTATAGCGAGTGCGTGCATGTTTTTTTTTTCCATCACTACAAATAATAACAACAGCCTTCCTCTTGAAAGCTTGCAGGAATATGATTTCATTTAACTTTTTTTTTTGTGCACCACACCCTTCACAACTGCGGCTCTGTGTTGAACCAAGGGATTTCCGCCTACTTCGGCAGAAGAAGCACTGACGTTGCAGGCAAGCTTGCGATTACAAAAAGGTCATCAAACAACGCCGTGCACCAGCCTTGTGAAGGCTACCAGCGGCAAAAAAAAAATTACAACAGAACGCAACAAAGACGTAACAAATGACGCAGGAGCGAAACGTCAACAAGCACAATCACACAACAGTGTCGCATCACATTGAGCTTTTGCGTTTTGTATGTTTCATACCGCATAACTCTTTTGTTATCGGAAACGGTTGAAATATATATGTATTTACAACATAGAGCATTCCTCTTATTGAACTGGAATACACGGTAACAGGACTGTATAGTACATGTGCGCTAAGCAACCTCAATGTAAGGGTGGCTGCCAAGAAGTAATAAGTAAATAACGGGTTTCAAGCCGCTATGCTTGCTGTATAAGCTTCCTCGTATTCACATGCACACAGGAGTTGCTTGGACAGGAAAAAAGGAAAAAAGAAAAGAACAACAGCAAAAAAGCGCAACTGGAGTGAATGTCTGCTTCCTCTGAACCATTATGTACATCTCAAGCGCAGGGTATATGTACACTCAAAATCGCAGTTAAGCGTCCGGAAATTCATCCATGGTTACTGAACATAAACGCAAGCCCACATTTCTTTTTTCCTGTTTCCAACGCCCCGCCCTCAAAGAAAGAAAAAAAGAAAGGAAAAGCTGTGTCGTGTTTGAATTGAAACATAAGCGGCTCCCTTGCTATCTCTAGACGGAGCCGGTAATTTCACACCGTTTTCTTTTCCCAGCAGAGAACACTCAATTATTTATATTATATATATTTATATACCGTAGTTATAGTATCTCATATGAATGTCGTAGTTATATCTATGATGCTTAACTCTGCGTCACTATGGAGGTGTATCTTTCTTCACAAAGCCTATATGATACAAGAGATAACGAGAAATTGGATGGACGAAAGTGGTATAGTGCGAGTTACTGGAGTCTAGTGCAGCAGAACGTAATGTGCCGCGAGGAGAAAGGATGCCCGCCCTGCGGAAATGTGCCTTCGCAGGTTTGGTTTCGAGTGCCTCGTCATTTCTCGCCCAAACCGAGGCGCACATCAACCTGAATGTCGCGTGCGTTTTTTTTTTTTTTTTTTGGTTCCTCGACGAAGGCAATTAGGCTTCAGGCGCGTTCGCCCGCAAAGTCGAGAGCAGCTTAATGGCGAAGTTTGTATTACAAAGGGCCTCACACGGTTCAAAAGGTAAAGAGCGGACGCGATACGCTGAATTGCCGCGTACGCGGATGAAATACTATGCGAAGAATGAACCAAAAACTCTATGCTGTTGAGGACCGTCACGCATCGGTCTCAGACAGCGCGATGAGTGCGTTAGAGGCGAGTCCGTCTCGTCATTATAATTTCATCGGTCAAGTGAGGAGTGATGAGAAGTGGTGTCACAACACCTCGATGAAAAAAAAATAATAATAATAACCACGAGAGATTGTAGTATTTATGCCAGTGACCGATAGTGCGGAGCGCGTTTTGTCGTAGTTGTGAAATAAAAGATGCTCCCGATTTACTTTCCAAGGATTTCGCAACTTACACGCGGCGCCACGTCGTGAAGAGCGCTCTTTGCCGACAAAAATTGTATGGCTTTGCTCGCCGTGTTCCCGAGTCACTGTCGGGGCATTGAGAACTTCAAAATATTAGAAAAAAAAGATAATGTCGCAGCTTAGTACATATATATATATATATATATATATATAAGACGCCGATATATATATTCCCGTTGGTTGCACGACCGACGTGACTGCTTTGAATTTTCATGAACTTCAACAGAACAGGCCGCCATGTACGCAGAGATAGATGATTTGTTATCCCTGCTTACAAAGGGGGTGCGCTCTTCTACACTGTCTTGTACGCTATATTAAGTTATTAGACACATTACTATCTTTTCTGGGTAGGACACGTGAACGCACTCGTTATCTTTTCTCTCGCGCGTTCAGAGAATCTACCTGGACAAGCCTAGAAGATTAGACACTATCCGACAGACTCGTAATGTAACGCTATACGAAGCCCTGGCGTGAGCAAGGGCTCCGGGATGCTGGAACGACGATTACCCGCGATGAACTTGTGATAGAAAATAAATACCACGCAGCTGACCATACTAGAATTAGTCAAGGTGACCGGTTCTTTCGGGCGATACACTCTCTAACTACGTGCATTTGTGAAGTTTTTTTTTTTTCACTTTCTTCTGTTTAACGCTCCAATAACGTTCAGCCCGCTTGCGTGGACATAAAAATTATATTGCCTTCGAAGGTAAAATAACGGAAGCACATGAGAATAACGTGTGGCCCAGTTGCTGCAGGATGACATAGCAGAAATGCCCCTCAGAGGGGATAACTGACCATGCGCGGTAAGCAATCGAAAGACGCGCCGCTAGGTTTACAGGGTTTGTCAGTCGAACTGCCAAGGATCCGCTTTTCCGACAGCTACAAATGAAGTAGGCCATTAAAGGAGAAATGTAACCTTCGCTTTCTCTTTTTCTGCAGTGTACACTCGACTCTTGTGGAAGGTAAAAGTTTCAAAGAGGCAGTGATTATGTTAACGAACGCTCAGGAGACATTGACTGAACAACGCCACACCAAAGTAAATGGCTGGACTTTACGGGTTGCACGCGCTGCTCTCGCGTTTTCCCTTCGAAAATTTTTGTCGGGAAAACAAAATGCAGGGCACAGGAAGCGAAAGATGCTTGCGTGAAAGCAACACGTTTCTTGTCGCCACTTTCTCACAACCAGTTATATGAATTATGCGCTTGGAGTACATATTTTGCCCTCGTTTTCTTCGAACAAAACTAAAGTCGCTTCACACTGAGAAAAGACAACTTGCCTGCGTCGTACGCAATTCCAGGCGCACACGCAGGCACGGCGCACGATCGTATTTTACATTGTTCAGCTAATAAAGCAAGTGTGACAATCTCGTAGCGTCACTGTAGTCGCTCAAGCATGCCGTGAATTAAATGCACTAATGAATTATTTGTCTCAAGCGGCAGACTTGAATTTCTGGCTGAATACGTTCCCACGGTGAAGTTTGGTAACGCTTTAAATAGCCTCGCATTTAGGTGGCCCATTCCAGGGTACCTACTTTTCGATATGCCTCTTGAAAGTGCGCCTTGCTGTAGACAAATAAACAGAAGACGTTCACAAGAAACATATCATGCAACAAGATATAACCTAAGCTTATCAGAAACTCACGTCTCTGAAAAGTATATTGTGAAGCAGTACGCCTTCAGTTGTTTCCTTCACCTTCTGAGCCAAATGGAGCACGTTAGGCGACACATCGTAAATGAAACAAATTCGCAAAGGAAGTAAGGCAATACTGCTGGAATTGTGTGCTCATCTCACCAAGCGTACAATATGTATATATATATAATTCTTATTACCTCGGTTTTATTTCCGACGTAACCTGCCTTGCAGTGGATGCATGTCCATTCCTGCTTGGCGTTGGTCGTAGAGTGTTCATGTGCCTGCTCTGTTCGCCTCTGTGTTTCGCGTACCGCTGTCCTGTGTTTGGCCTGTGCCCCATCGTGGATTTTGCCTTTGTTGGCGTGCGCGGCTTCTTCAGAGTGTGAGGACTACCCACCTATTAAGACGGTTTCACAGCAAGCTGCGTCGCCGTTAGGTTCTACGTCCTTGCATCCGCCCGCCTCGCAAGTGGGTGTTACGCGCCGTCAGTGGACGCTTGTAAGAGACGGATGTAAATGTTTCGTAACTGCCCATCCTTCGAAGCGCCCTCAATTCTCTCATAGAACAGCAGCTATGGGAGTGCACCCGACAACTGCCCATTTGGAACCATGGGTATTCGGGGTGTGCACATCCCAAGGGCGACCTAAGGTGCCAAGCTGCAGCAAAAATAAATGTGTGAACTCATAACTCTCAGCTATGGCGTACGTCAGCATAACTCCACGCTGTGCACGTTACTGCAAGTAATGAACATGACTCATTAATTAAATGTGACTCATTATGACTCCTATGTTGGGCCGGCATCACCCAACATGTAGAACGTTGGGCTGCTTTTCGCAAGCATTCAGTGCAGCACCGGAACCTGACCGCACGATCACAACGAACGAGATGATCACACAGCGAAAAACGTGCTCACGCAGAAAGGCCAGCAGCGTCTACACTTCGGGCCTTTCTGCGCGCACAGCTCGCAAGAAACGTGGCCATAGCAACCATGTCAACTACTAACCTGTCTTCGCACGTCACGGTAAAATAAACAAAAGACATCTTTTTCGCTCCAGGACGCTTCAAAGGACGCTACGCACACTCTCTTGCGGGTAGGGAAAGAAGCGCCGTTCTTTCGCAGGGGCGGCAGGGCAGGTAGGAGAGCCCGGACTGCTCCCTTCCTGCCCCTAACGCAGTTCGTTTCCCCCCGAAGGAGGGACGTGTACCGCCCCCGCTCAGCGGCTCTTTCGACCTCTCCCGTTTAACCACGATGTTGCGCGCACTGCGGGCGCGAGGCCACGGACCCGGACTCGATCTTATTTGCCGGGCACACCCAGGCGCAGCGGTGGAGGCAGGATGAGCGAGAGCCGCCTCTGGCCCGTCCCGTACCAGAACAGGCTGTTGGAACGGGACTGGCGGGCCCTCTGCTACGCGGAAGCCTCGACGTCTTTCTTGACGTCACCCCCTCCGCCACCACCTCCGCTGCCGTGACTGCTCGCGCTGTTGATGAAGCCCGAAAAGAGCTCCATGGGGATGGGGAACACGATGGTGGAATTCTTCTCCGCTGCGATGGAGGCCAAGGTCTGTAGGTACCGCAGCTGGAGAGCTGACGGCGTGTCCGCTATCACCTCGGCGGCTTCTTTCAGGGACCGTGAGGCTCGCTGTTCTCCCTCGGCCGCAATAACCTGCGATGACAAGATGGCTACCCCTGAGTGCGCCGGTGGCAAATCAGATGCATTATAGTAAAAACAGATCCTACCGCGCAGAAGATCATCCCTTCGTTGCCGTCCAAATTAGTAAACGACGGCACGTATCTAGTGCTGTTTGCTGGCGTTAGTGGCGATGTGCCATTAAATGAACAACGCTTTTGCGAGGAACAGTTTTGTTTGAACAGCAACAGACACGCCATGTTAGCTCCACCAACAGAAATTTCACTCGGCGCGCTGGCTTAGCGGCTGTGGTGTTTTATATACGCACGAGGTCGCGGGATCAAATCCCGGCCGCAGCGGCCGCATTTCGATGGGGGGCGCAATGGGGGGCACGTTAAAGATCCCCTGATGGTCAAAATTAATCCGGAGTCCCTCACTGCGGCGTGCCTCATAATCAAATAGTGGTTTTGTCACGGAGAACCCCAGAATTCAACTCAACTGAGCTTTCACCTCCTCCGTTTACGAGCGAACAGGGGCCGTATTCACAGAACTTTTCGTTCCTAAGTGCTGCTTGCCATTGGGAAGTCGCCTTCGCTAATAGCATGTCGGACCCCACGATATGTGGCCATCTGTACTTACGAAGAGATCTTGCGTAAGAACTTTTTAAGGTGACGCCTTGTCTGCCTAGCCCGCCTCGGTTTTGCGTCCGTCGCTCGTTGAGTATTTCACAGTATATGCCTATGGATATATATTAGCGCAGACCCTTATTACCACTGCATGTTGACCGACAATGTTCTGCGAGTGAGCGCACTTCTGATGCACGTTTTCATGCTCTAAATTATTACATAAAACCTGTAAGCATAAAGTCGGCTCATAGGTGTCTCTAAAGCACGCAGAGTTCTTAATGAAATACAGTAGCGCGTAATTTCCCGACGACACCGTTGCTTTCTTTACATATGTGTATTCTCCCACATTCTTGGGCCACTTTCACCGTGACAGAAGTGGTATGGAAGCCGTAAATGTATCTACGGAGACATACGTGTCGCCACTTCTGTCTGCTAATGCGCCTCTCCTCACCATTCTTCCCTCGACAAAAAATCAAACGCCGCCTTCTTTCTCGTGACGTTACTGCGTCGACCCCTCACACTGCGCATGCGGACGAAATGATGTTTCCATTTCAACGTCGCTTGTGTAGTTCGCAAACAAGCAGATCACGGGACCATACAATTGGGACCTGTGCGGTGCACAAAGATCGCATGATATTACACGTTGCACCTGGTTAAACTAAAGACGACAGTACGCATAGAATTAATTTACATGGCATTTCATTAACCACTTCGCGAACGCTTCCCTTTACGTAGGCTCCCCCTGGTTCGTTGGATCTGCATAAATTTGGGGAATTCGGGCCCACATGAGAAAGCGATCTTGCAGTGGCCTTTCAAGGGACGGGAAGAACAAGATAATAAAGGGCCGAAATGATGAAAATGTTGCCCTCGTAAGCGGAGAACGTAGAAAACATTTTGTTCTTTCGAAATGGAATGTAAATGATATCGCGCCACTTACTTTGGCTCGAGCTTCCCGTGCTGCTTCTGCTTCAGCGGCCATAGCTCTCTGTAGTTGCACTGGCAGTCGTACGTCTTTGCTGCAATGCACGATTCGGAAGCAAAAGTTTCACTGCTGTGCGGAGTAGTGAGTTCTCATGTTTCGTACGAAAGAAATAAAGGAAATCTAGGTTCTGCGCCTTGCTGCACGCTTGCAGCGCGTCATTGTTTATCTTTGGTGCCCGCATTTGATGCTTTCGGTGAGCATAAGGTACTCCCAACGGTGGTAGTTGGTTCACGTTCGGCGTCTCGTCTTACTAGCGGCCTTCTGCTAGTTAGCATGCCCAAAGAGTATCATTGCACTCGGGATAGCGCACGATGCGTTCTGACCCGTCAGCAATGCTTCACGTTTTCTCGAACGTAGCATGCTCGAGGCAAAATACAATTTTCACAAAGTGAGGATTCGTGAAATCATTTAAGCAGCCAAATATTAACAGCAGGAGACAGTCGAAGACAATCGGAATTCCGCTAAAGTAAATCATAATCGGCAAGGAGAAAAAAATGAAGAAACGTCGTATACAAGTTTTCATTGACGATAGAGCTTGTTCATTGTTTTCTATAGCACAGGCTGAACTGTCGCTAATACGAATTATAACTAAAGTCGAAACTGGGCTGGCACCTTAATAATTGAGCTCACACACTGTGTGCTGCTTGAATTTTGGTCAGGAAAGTTAACGTCTTCTTGAAGAGTAGTTTAGTCGTGTTAGGGCTCTCATGGAAGTGGCTTACGGATAGCAAGTTTTTGCAATTTAATCCTACGAGACTTTCATTTGCAAATAATTTGCGAACCATGGCACTCATTAATTTACCGCATAGGAAGCCATTGTTGAAAAAAGAAGAAAGGAGAAAATGCACATGTTTGTGCTAGTGCAGCTCTATGGGTTGGGTGTGTGGACGAGTGTCTTTTACGTAACGTAAAAACTACAGAAAGTAAAGCATATGCACAGCTTCTCAAGTTCCTGGGACAAAAAAAAATTCGCGAAAGTGTTCTTAAAGGTGTTAAATTGAACAGTGATCAAGTTGAAGACTCCGAAAGATGGATTATGAACAACAGATTTTATGAGTAACTGTTGCAGTATCTCTATGAAACGGGCCTGCATGCTATATTTAACTCCATTATGACGTTATGCCACGTGACAACCCAAGCGAGAAAAAAAAAATGTGAATTCGACTGCTTTCGAGCGCTCCAGAGTGCTCTCGAGGTGCGGCTTACATTCGAGTGGTCGATATCGAGTGCTCGGAGCACATTCGCCTGTTTTATCCAGAACGGTGTGCTCCAGCTAACCGCGCTCGGAGAGGCTGTCGCCTTCTACCTGGGAGCGCAACAGAAATCCGAAGGAAACCCCATAATGTGGCTACTCCGATTGCCCTAGCAACAGCTAGCACGTTCGGCTGGGACAGCCTTTTTCTGGCTCCCATCTCAAGAGCGCTCCGCATCGCTGAAGAACGAGGTTGAGCGTGGCAGGAACCAGTCGAACGTGCCATTAGAAATTCTAAGACCGAAACCCCCTAAAAACCGGTACAAAAACTGCTGATCTAGATCGTTCAGCAAAGGTAGAGTAGAGTACGTACATTTCAACTCTTTCCACTTTCACACCCCAGGGGTCAGTAGCTTCGTCTAAGCTTGCCTGAAAGAAGGAGCGGCAAAAGTGGGGGCATTCGTTTCACTCTAACACCATCAAAAGCCAGTGATCTACCTTACTGTCACAAACATAACGTGCATGCTCGAAGCGCAGGTCCCAATACCTGCATAACGTGAGAAATGGACTCCCTCTCGGAGAGGATCTCCGAGAGGTTCTTGGTGCCGAGCACGTTCCGGAGCGTGGTCGCAGCAAGGAGTCGGGTCGAATGTCCGTAGTCCTCCACGTTGGAAACGGCGATGGTGGCGTTACTGATGCGGTAGTACACCACGGCATCCACCGCCACTGTCACCGAGTCCTTGGATAGAATCTGCATGGACGCGATTTAATAACAGAATCAGCCTCAGTTGGAAAACATCTCGTTGTCATAAAACGCAAGGTGCACACTAGAACTACGTGCTTGTCTATTGAGTGAAAGTGTCAGGACAGCCTTCTGGCTTCTTGATAACTTATGATTGATTTTGTGCTGGCGTAGACGACGCAAGGATAAAAGTAAGCATTCGTCTGCTCTCCGTGTAAAAAAAAAGTTCTTCTTTATTTCTCTGCAAGATGTAGAGAGTATCGCGAAAGGGATTTTTTCCCCTTCATTCATGAAACGTTCTCCACCTACCGGATTTCCACGGAATATATTTTCTCATTCAGTGTTCCTGCTCTTCGAGTCGTCGATTAGTTCACTCTTGCTCTAACGTTGGCTAGGCTTCTTGTTCACTCTGTTAGTAGAGCGAGTAGCCACCGATAGGCAGTGGCGTTCGATCCACGGAGCAGAGCGAATTTTTTTTTTTAATTGCGAAGCTTTCATTTCAAGAGAACCGCATCAGCTTTCTTTTTAGCTTCGTAACTATTTTAGAGTGGGGTGGAAATTTGTCTCTTTCCATCCCAGAGTCGCAGTCTTTCACACGTGCTACTGTGTTTGCAGAGTTGCTAATCTATTGTTACTGGTGCGCGTGTAGTTACGCAGTTACGTTATGCCGAGAAATTTAACGCCTTGATATAGGTTACACGATTTCAGTGCACTCACGCGTCACGTGGAGACATTTACTAACTACAATAAACGAATGAGATGTAAGAAAATTTCACTTGCTCTTGAAATAACCTAAAGATCGGAACCATTCCGGCTGTTGCCATTATTTCGTGCAAGAGTATACATCTGCCAGCTTTGTGTTCTTTGTAACCTTCCTATCGTTCTTGGTAACCTCTTGAAAGATTACCAAGAGCATTTAAAAAAAATCAGGAGCCTTACTGGCCTCCTTTAGGAAGGTTATTAAGAACCTTTATAACAAAAGACCATAACTGCCTTTATACGTTATCAGGAACACATTTAGTAAACGTTATGAAGGTTACCATGAACACGGTGCAGCAGTGTAGCAGCGCCGGTATAGGTGTGAGCGCTGTGCATGTTGTATGCATTGAGAATTAGGCTGGAAATTTTCAAGAATGTGAGCGCACGCCAAGATTCCGTACATTTATTTTCATCATTTCTCCGACGCATCCGTGAAAAAAGTGAGGACCATATTCTAGTAATGCAGTGCGTCTTGAAGAATGCGCGCTTGACGTACGGGTGTTGGAGTGGAAGGCTTGTTTGAGGGCCAGTCGACTTGCGTTGCAGACAACGAGAAAAAAGGCGGCGGAGGGGGGGTGGGGGGCACTCAGCGGCACAATTGGCCGCAGTGCTAAAGCAATTCGGCAGCTGGCTTGCAAGGTTTAATAGATGCGCACAAAGGCTTCAGAAGGCATCTACTTCTACCCTGCCGATGTGAGCTAGCCGAAGCTTCGTGTGCGACCAGAAGAGGTTCAGTATACATTATATATTACGGCTGAGCTGCGTATACACATGTGTCGAGCCGATACAATGCAAAATATCGAACGCAATTCCTCAATTAAAAACTCCGTTAAAGTTTTCAACGCAACTCGTTTGATGTGAGCTTTATCACTTGTTGACACGCCCGATTGTATTAAACGTAATTCGATAGAGTTGTAGAGGTTAGCAATTCCGGCAATGTCAGTGAGCTTGTCGAATGCTCGTGCAGCACGCCACGTGAATTAGATGAAAGTATCCATTGCTGACAGGCGTAAAATACACAAAAAGAAACAGAAAACAAAAACAAAAAACCGTCTTACTTATTATTCAGTTTTCTATGCGAAGGCGTTATATTTCCAAATACACACTATTCAGAAAAGAAAAAAAAAAGTACTCGTGGACCTCTCTCTTTTAATTCTACTAATACTTGAACCCTCGCAAGTCCCTGTTTATCTCTCCCTCTTTTTTTTTTCATATGAAGTACGTGCGGTAGCTGCCGCTGCGACAGCATAGGGCACGTGCAAAGGCGCCTTCACACTGGCAAGCCGCGGAGGTATACCGTGTGTGCCAGTTAACATTAGCCGAGCTGTGCAACAACAACGAAAAAAAAATTAAGCAATGTCATGCAAGAGACAGTTATAAGACCTCCGGTGTTCGGTCATTAGAGGTCTGGCGACCGAACACGGTAGGTTTTGAAACGGCATCTTGCACTGTCTTTTTTTTTTTTTTTTTTTTTGTTAGACAGCTTGGCGAAAGTTAGCTCGGACAGCCTATATAGATCGCAAATGGTCGCATTTCGAGAAAAACGGCCTGCTTAGGGTCAGTAGATCAGTGCTCGACTTTCAAGCAAGGTGACAAGAGAGCTACTGATCCAAGCTGCCGTGGGTTGAGAGAAATTTATCGGCATACGCAAACGCTTATTTTACGTGTGGCTTCCGCCAAACAGAGGCACCTCGTCACTGACGCTTTTCTTCTGCCACGTTCTCCGCGCTGCAAAAGCTGTTACCTTCACGGCGAAAAATAAAGGTATAGTCACAAGGTCGTCATGAAGATAGCGGTGTGCATGACCTCGAGAATGGCATGGAAGTAAAGCAAACGATGAGCATATTTATTAACATATGCGCGATAACGGACGCAGACTCGTTAGCGTTTCTTCTCCGTCTGGAGGGCACAAGGCACGGCTTCACCACCCGCCGCGGTGGCTTTGCGGCTATGGTATTGCTCTGCTGAGCACGAGGCCGCAAGATCTAATCCCGTACGCGGCGGCCGCATTTAGATGTGGGCGAAGCGCAAAAACGCCCGTGCCCCGTGTATTTGGGGCAGGTTAATAGATCCCGTGGTGGTCAAAATTAATCCGGAGTAGCCCACTATACGGCGTGCCTCATAATCAAATCGTGGTTTTGGCGCGTAAAACACCAGAATTCAATTCAATTACTGCTTCGCCCAGGCAAATGAGACGCGAGTGCTGGCGTTCTGTATTTCCTGTTTGATCATGAAGACGCAAAATCACAGGGGGCGATCCCGACAGGGATCGCGATCCCGACAATCTTAATCCAGAACGAGACCCTTCGGGGTGGTAACTCGCAGGTGACGCTCCTATCGGTGAACATCGGTGGTCGCGAGTTACCTCTTTTTTGGGCACATTATAAAATCGGTAAAATAGCCGATTAGACTAAAGTGGCATTGGTCATTTTACTACATTACTCAATTTTTACTGAGTACAGCTCTTTCAGTACCTACGAATAGCTGACTACATATGCTGCAGTAATTATAAACGACGCAATAATCTACACTAGAGAGGACCCGGAAACTTTTCTTCGCTATACTGGTGAAGTACATATGGTGAAGTACACCATATTTTTTTTTTGTGTGTGTGTGTGTGTGAAGAAGTGAACAACTTTGTTTCAGAAGAGTCCTTCAATGCTTTTTTACTACTGAAGAAGCTCTTGCAGAAGTTTGGCTCAGTGTCAATGGCTGGCGTTAGGGGCGCGACCAGTGATCGACGGGCTATACGCGTTACATGCAGATGCAGCGCCTCTTTGGAAATTTAGACGGATCGGATTAACTTGGAGGAGGAAGCGACGATGGCTGGTATTGTTCGCACTTGACAGTGCGAGAAAAAGGCCAAATCATATTTTTTTAGCTGTGAAACAAAAATAGACGCGCTAGCCAAGTGCAAATTTGCCATCTTCCATCGTATGTCTTACTTTTTGTCCATGATGGAAAATTTCTCCACGATTTGTTCACATTAGAACAACTTCAAACGCGTCCATCAAGAAACCTATGACCAGGAATGTCCTATCTAGAGCCTTACATAAAGAGGAAGCCGTCAGCTCGGCGCCAACTTCGATTTTCCCATTCCAGTACTTGTAAAACGCTGAAACGCTCTCATAAGACAGCCAGTAGATCAATTTCTATAAAGTTTGCAGCCTTTGAGAGATAAAGTTAGGTTTTAGCAACGTTAGGAAGAGAAATTCTATTTTATGACCTGATACATTTTACGGAAATTGCCGGAAAGTTTAAAGAAAACGCGTAGAACTTTGTTGAGAAATCAGTAAAAAAAAATCAGTCAGAAGAGATATCGCACTTTCGTAAGCAGGATACGTTAGATTATCTAAACGGGACGAATGTGATATAATTTTAAAGCTTGCATGAGAATGTTGCAACGTTTACGAGAGTGTTGAAAGAGTTCGATTCACAATTTATGAGCATATGTCAGAGAGCCGTATAATACATAAATTTTGATGGCTTTAGATGTCCTAATAGGCGCAGTAGATGATTGTGACATCATTATTTATTACTGACTTACAGATTTGAAAGCTTGGTGCACGACTTTCCTTGAGCTTTGCAATTTCGTAAGAACAATCAGCAGCCTAAATACAATATCTACTTCCTACAGACAATAGATGTTCTCCCTTTATTTGAAATGCAAAAAAACCTGATGATATTCGGTGCGATGAATGCCGATCAAAACGATTTCACCATTCCCCTCTATTTAGATACGAGCTCCAGCGCTCAAGCTTTCTGTTAGGCATTAACGCGTTTTCTTCTTTTCTTTTTCGTTTTCTTGTCATGTACTAAAGGACACTCAAATAATATTAAGACAGTACGTAGCACAACTACTTGCAACTAAGCAAGAGACGGAAGCGACGTAATTTTGGCAAGGTTGGCATCGTTCTTTAAAGCTTTAGTGACACAAGTTGCTTAAGACATGTGAAACCATGCCTGCCAGAATGTGTAAACTGAAATATTCAAAAATTGCAAAGTGCTACGTTAAGCCTCGCCGAGCTGGTTGCTGCTGAACTAGCAGACGACGTAGTGCTACGCAACTCACGGCCCCTTACAGGCTGTGCCTCATTTCTCACAGACGCCATCGCCCATATGTAGAAGTGCGCCTGAGAACGCCATGTGCTTGTGAAAGCCAGGCACCGCAACAAAGGCGTAGGAACGGAGATGATGATGCGTAGAGATAGAGAAAGAACGTATTTTTGGGGGGGGGGGGGGGGGGGGGGGGGGGGGCGGGGGGGGGGACGAGTGGGCATAGCGGATTACGCCTGTGATATATTTGCCCTTCAGAACACAAACGAGCATCGTTCCAACATTGCTGTGAACGCTGTGGGTCGCTGTGGGAAACTCATGACGGTGTGCATGCGTCAGCCCCCCCCCCCCCACCCTCCCCCTTCATTTTTCTTACGGTGTAGTGCCCCGGTTGTGGCGGCTTCCCTAATGACTATCCGAAACCCACCGGAGCCGCATAAGAGCGAAAAGGAAAGGGGGTAGGGGGGCGATAGGAGCTAGATCACGGATAAACGGAAAGAGGAGGAAGAGATAGATGATGGATAAAAGCAAAGAGGGGAGGGGGGGACGCGGTCAGGCGGGAGGGACTTTAGACAAAGAGGCCGTGACGTCGGCTTTGTCCCCGTCTTGCCAACGCCAGAGATGAGGAGAGAGCGACGACGCAGGCGACAGGGAAGAGGTTACTTCAAAATGCGGCAGCTCAATTCAGTGCGACAATGGTTTGGGCGGCTAACGAGGTAATTAGCATTAGTTAATGAGAATCGCACGCAAATGGCCCGCCCGGCGCCCGCCGACACGTTGCTTTTGGCTGCTCGGCGCACCCGGCAGTTAGCGCGCGCGGCGCTCTCCTTGCATGACTTTAATGTTGGCGCGATACACGATCGCGCAAGAGGGCGCGTGCGTCTGGAATTCTCGCAAGGTCCAGCGCTGGGGATGCAGTTAACGGCGGCAAGAGATGAAAGCATTAATAACAGGAAACGGTTTCCTATTTTGGGCAGCTGCTAAAGCATGAAGATTAGTGTACGATGTTTAGTGTATCAGAACCGCATAAGGCTTTGGCGGAATGCTCGCACCGACGTTATGCGCAGAAACAGTCCAACTCCGCGGCAGTGGCAGCGAGCAGCACATCAGCTACGCCCACGAGATGCGTGCTTACACATGCGCGCTCAAATCTAGTTTCTGCGCTCCCTCATGGGGCCAGTGAGCAGCGAACCAAAGAAGCGAAATCACGTTTAAATAAACATAGCAATCAATCAATATTATTCGAGACGCAAGGATATTTGTTCGTTCTAAAGTTCTTTTTTTCTTTCTTTTTTGTTTTCTTTTCTCCTGAGCTTGATGGAAAGCATATAACATCGCTAAAGCAATTCGAACATGCATCCAAACGGGCGACGTTGGACTGCTGCTTCCTAGGCTAGCAGTTATGTAGATTTTTATTTGTAATGAAGAAAGAAGAGAGAAAAATATGTGACCAGTTCACTGTATTTGCACCATTTTGCTTATGTAAATCTCGTAAGGTGATCTAAGTCGAAATTCTTCGAAATGTATTTCTTGGAGCGCAACCAAGGAAAGGCTTTTCCACCCATGGACTCAGACTGACCAATTAATTAATTAATTAATTAATTGATTAATGTTAACGCCTCAAAGGTACTCAGGCGCTGAGGGCCGTGGTAGTAGGGTATTCCGGGATAATTACCGCTCCGGTGGGCTCTTTGAGGCGCATCCAAAGCTCGAAACATGAGCGCTTATTTTTTTTTTTCAACCTTTATTGGAATGTGGTTGCCGTAGCGGTTGATCCAACCAGCGAACTTGCGCTCAAGAGCACAACTTCACAGCCACTGTGCTACAGCGGCGAGTAGCTCGACACAGAGATAACAGCGAATGTTTCGCTCTGTCTTAAAGAAATTTTTGTTACAGATATAGCGGGCCCACGCTCAAAGGGGGTCCTGTAAGCCTTCCAGAATGTTACACGCTCACGCGTATCCGCAAACCACACAGCTTGAATTGAGTATGCATTTGAATGGATGGGATAACGAAATGATTAAAGGTGAATGAGAGAAACTGGCGGCGCCATATTTTTTTTTTTCCTTCCCCGAGAGCGGCATGCA
Organism: Dermacentor variabilis; assembly: GCF_050947875.1. Taxonomy (NCBI): domain Eukaryota; kingdom Metazoa; phylum Arthropoda; class Arachnida; order Ixodida; family Ixodidae; genus Dermacentor; species Dermacentor variabilis. Next base: position 38,565,271 of record NC_134568.1, read on the forward strand.
GTCCTTGTTCCTGAATGGCCTACGTGAGTCGTAGCTTCGGTGGCAGCGCGCAAAATTGTTAAGACGCAGTATAAGCAGGAGGGCTTCGGCTCTTCTCGTGGTTTTGGGGTTCTGAAATCGCCTTTGAGCACCTAAACTCCCTAAAATAATCGTAAAAGTCAACGTGATTTTCGAGCGAACGTAGACTACCTTTTCCAGCTGATTTCTTGACCGCGAAGAGTGGAAGGCTTACTTAGCACGTCAGGGAAACTGCGAAACACAGAATGCCCATAGCTGATCGTCGGGAGTGTCATCTTACTGAATTACGCAGTCGATTTGCTTTCTATAAGCGCCCTCGCACCCACCCAACGTGCTTGCGTGAACTGTGTTTGCTACACCGGGTAGCGCTTCCTACTGCTAACGTTCGAATGACACCCGATACGTTCGCAGACGGTGCATTCAGTTCGCGTGGCATCGATACTTTGGATACTCCTGGTTTGCCCCTCGTACGCACCGGAACGCATATGCTAGGAGGTGAGGATTATGTTTTAATTAATGGAATGTCGGTTTTAAAGAAAACGTAATTCGCCACTACGCTTTCAAAGAGAACAGCTTCCAACGCTGTAGTTCCAATGCGAACGTCAGGTACGCTTACGAACGAAACAGGTCTAAACGACATTCCTTAGGGGTTATTTTATCAGATAATCAAAATAGGAGGCTATTATTCTTAGCGACGCATGATAGGAAGAAAGGGAAATACAAGCTGGGACGCGGAGAGCCCCCGCCACGTTTCCCGGGTATTCGGGATAGCACTAAACTCATTCCTTTCACACGACACCCTCAAAGTAGTGACGTGTCTCCTTTTGTGAACCGATTGCTTTGCGTCTGCTCGTACAGCGAGGTTCGAAGGCTGCTCGGCGTCTTGTTGCACATGTTCTATCTCGCTGTATCTCTGGGGATAGCGCTCATAGTGAGGGACAAGTGGACGCACGGGCAGCCGGGCTGGGTCAGGTCAGGGGAAGAGGAAGCCAATGGATGGGGCCAGCACGCACCCAAGCGTAGGTGTATTTGAGCGGCGGCGTCCCGTAGAACACGTCCTCCGCGAGCGGCGGCGGGGGCTTCGTCTTGCTCGGCACGTAGGCGGACAGGTACGCCGGAGTCCCCTCCGACCGGAAGGCGTCCGCCTGGCCCTGGGAGGGGACAGCACGGGTCCTTGTCAGCGTCCAGCCGAGGAGACCGCGCAAGACTGCCCCGCTCGCTGCCACAAAAAAACCGCCCGCTCTGGCTGCTTAGGGGACGCGGCACCGCGCTGCCATCGGCGACACAGAAGCGCGCCGACATCACGCCCACGCGCACTGGCCGCGAAAGTTTTTCCGAGATCTCTTAGCGCCGCTCGAGAACCGGCGGGGGGCACGAGAGCTTGCTCTCGTCTCCGCCGGCGCACCAGAGTGTGGCAGTGAATGCGACATCTGCTTCAAAAGGAGCTTGCGGCGGAGCCTACTGAGCGCAAGTTGATGGGCTAGTTGGTTCGACATACTATAAGGCAGCAGCACACGGAAGACGAGGACACACGAAACGTAAAACAGACGCCACGAATGCCACGAGACAGAGCTTACCTCGCGCAGCAAGCAGAGCAAAGATACGGCCTTTTTGCCCCTACGATAAAGCCTGACGTTGTTGGAAGCGTTCAAAGGTGAAAAGTGTGAGAGATACTTATCAACACTCGCAAATGTTTATTTAGCTGTCACGTCATGCCTTAGACCCGTTGTGAGAAAGCGTTAGAATATTGAAAGCGTTCAAGAATGCAAAACGGTCAGTGGTCCTAATCAATACTCGCAGATATTTCTTTACCGGCCACTTTCGGCATAATTCCTGCTGCGAGAAAGCTTGATGGCTGTTGGAGGCGTTTGAGCGTGAAAATTGTTGTGGTCCTTATCACAGACAGTCACAGATGGTTAAGGGTGAAAGCTTTCTGAAAATTTCTGACATTATTCTTTAAGGGTCAGTTTTCATCTTGGTCCCGTTAAGGAAAAGTGTCGGCCACGGCGGCCGCATTTCGATGGGCGCGAAATGCGAAAACACCCGTATACTTAGATTTAGGTGCACGTTAAAGAACCCCAGGTGGTCGAAATCTCCGGAGTCCTCCACTACGGCGTGCCTCATAATCAGAAAGTGGTTTTGGCACGTAAAACTCCACAATTTAAAAAAAGGAAAAGTGTGACATTATCGGAAGCGTTTCAGGGCGAAAACAGTCAGTAATCAATATCGATATTCGGGCATCATGCTTTAGCTGTCCCTTTTGGTCGTAGCCCCGCTACAAGAAAGCGTGACGTTGCTGGAATCATATAAGGGTCAAAAGTACCCGTGAGTCTTATCAATAACTGGGCAAGACTTTCAGCTGTCGCTTTTAGTCTTAGTTGTGCTGCGAGAAAATGTGACGTTACCGGAAGCGTTTAAGGCTGAAAAGTGATAGTGATCCTTATCAATACACGGGTATTACTTTTAAGCTGTTACTTTCTGTCTTAGTTGTATTACGAAAAAGTCCGGCGTTACTGGAAGCGCTTTAAAGGTGAAGAGTGTCAGTGATCCTTATCAATAGTACAACATCATTTTCTACTGTCACTTTCGGCCTTACACCCATTGCAAGAAAGTTGGACATTATTGGAAGCGTTTATATGGAGAACTGCCAGTGATCCTTATCTATTAATACTCGGGCTTTCTTTATCTGTCCCTTCTGGTCTCATACTGGTGTCACATGACCACTTTCGATCGCGATCATGCCCGATTCGCACCTAAATTATCGACTGCGATTGGCTCCCTCGCACAGCTTGCGCAAAGGAACCAATCGCCACCGAGAAATTCGATCTGGATCAGGCTTGATCGCGATCAATATTGCGCCATGTGACACCCATATTAGTCACGTTGGAGGAAGCCTGACGTTACTGCAGGTGTTTAAGAAACCTTTATGCGATCCTTATCAATACTCGGGCATCATTCTCTATCTATCATTATCGGCCTTATTGCCACAGCGAGAAACCTGATGTTGGAAGCGTTTGAAGGGGAAAGCTGTGTGTGCTCCTATTCAATAATCAGACATTCTTCAGCACTCAGTACGGATGATAAAACGATTGAAAATTGAGTCAGCTCGTAAGGGTTCGTGGTATGAACAGATATAGGCGTGCAAACACAGATCCAAGTTGAGCACAAGGCAGCACATAGCTTTGATAGTTTCACTGCGTGCTGTTGTTTGACTTTGCGCAATGGACATCTGGGTTTACATCTGAGACATCTGTGTATCTAGCCGTTTCCCCCGATCTGTTCAATAAAAAAAGCAACCTTTAAAATTTATCACGGGCTGATCGGAGTCGAACCTACGACACACGGGTTCCACAAGCGCAGCGACCCGACGCTCTGGCGAGTTTCGCCACGAATGCACTGGGCCGCCCTTCAGTGAACCCCTTTCTCGCCAACTTGTGTCTCTGGGCATGTACCACTGGGCATGCGGCAAGCGATGTAACAATTCTGAGCGTTCCCACGCACCGGCGCGCCAAGCATCTCGGAGGCCACGCGCGGACTTCTCGGCAGCGCGGCTAATTGGCACGGCGTGTTCACAGCGCGCGAGAGGGGCCCGGCTGCATGCAGTACACGCCTCACACGTTACGCATTTCTCAGCGCTTGCACGCACCGGCGTGCCATGCGTTTCAGAGGCCACGCGCGAGATTCGTGGCGGCGCCGCTAGATGGCGCAACATGTGCATAAGAAAGCTCGAGAGCATGGCTTCCGTACACGGTTCGTATGCGCTGGCGCGCCACCGGTGCAATCTCGGGTGATCCGCAGTTAACTTCGCGTGGACTTCGCGGCGGCGGCGGCAGCGTTAAATGGTGCAGCGTATCCAGATGGAAGTGTGAAAGATAATAATAATAATAATATTTGGGGTTTTACGTGCCAAAACCACTTTCTGATTATGAGGCACGCCGTAGTGGAGGACTCCGGAAATTTTGACCACCTGGGGTTCTTTAACGTGCACCTAAATCTAAGCACACGGGTGTTTTCGCATTTCGCCCCCATCGAAATGCGGCCGCCGTGGCCGGGATTCGATCCCGCGACCTCGTGCTCAGCAGCCCAACACCATAGCCACTGAGCAACCACGGGGGGTTGAAGTGTGAAAGAGGAGCCCCGCTGCAGTATACGCCTCATACATGACGCGTTTTGGCAGTGGTAATACGTTGTGTCGCTATATTGCTACAAGGATAATCGCATTACCGTCGTCATCGGGAGATGGCTTCTGCCGAAATTCGTTTGTGTTCTTACTCTCTGTAAGTGTTTTCAATAATGTATTTAGAGACAAGTGATGTGCAGAGTACTGGACCAGTTGAACAATCGTCCACTATCAGAACTAAAAGGTTTAGTTCCATGCTCCCAAAGGACATCCGCGCTAAAGGCCTTACTCACGTTACTAAGGCTCCTGCGGTCTACGGGCCTTTACGATAGACTTTAAGAACGCCGACCCCTAACCCTCTATAGCGTACGCGGTTCGTTTGTGCTCGTCTCTCTTTCTCGCGCTCTATCTCCTCCTTCCTATCTCTTTCTCTTTTTATCCCCCTTCTTTTTCACGCCGTGCAGGGTAGCTAACCGTAACTACCTCTGGTCAACCTCCCTGCCTTTCTATGCATCCTTTTCTCTCCAGGCCTCGCGTTACCCGTTATTTATTCTTTGAATATTCTCCAAATGTACGCTACGATACAGGGGCGAAATGCGAACACACCCGTATACTTAGATTTAGGTGCACGTTAAAGAACTCCTGGTAGTCCAAATTTCCGGAAACCCCTACTATGGCGTGCCTCATAATCACATCGTGGTTTTGGCGCGTAAAACTCCCTAAATTAATTTAATTTTTTACGTGAAGATGAAATGGCCTTTTGGGGACGTGTTTGGGGCGCCTCCAAATTTCGCGACTGTTTCCAATGGAGCCACCAATCGGCGCATGCTGAGAGTTGAGTTTCAGAAAGCGATCATTACTGAGTGCAAATCCTTCTCGCGCGGACACTGGTACAGGAACACTGATGTTGCGTAATCTCTCGCCATTATATGCAAAGCCCGGCAACAGAAAGAGAACGAGGTTTACGAGGCACAAAGAATAAAAGCGCATAGGACGGGCGTTGCTAACAACTACGCAGTTCAGAGTTCAGCTGTAGAAATGAGCGCATAAAATCACAATGTTGCCATTTTGCACGTAGTTGGTTCTGCGCACTTACTTTTTCTTTGGGGGGGGGGGGGGGGGGACAGTAGTTTGCTCACACCTTTAATCATTTTTTGGGGAGCCAGCTATCGCAGAGGCATATTTTTTCTTACTATTGTACACTTTTGAAGAATTCAAATGGTATTACCACAGCCCGTTCCATCCACTGCATTTTGCCTCCTGCTTAGTGCGCTTTCTTTCCATTCCAGTGCTCCTGAATCACACTCTAATACTATAACCATGTACATACGCTCACATCTGTGCCCTCGCTTTCTGGTGCTTCGTTATAACCCATTCACGTCCATTGTTAATGACTGTATCCTGTTTATATGATTTTTTTTTTTTCGTGAGACCAGGAGTATAAGGCTTTGATTCAAGCCAAGAACTTGTCGTTTTGCACTCAGTTAGAAGCTGCTCCTTGGAGCCTTTAAGTTTACATTTCGTCTGGCATGATTCTGCAATATACCCGCAAGAAATATAAATATTTCATTCAGCCCGTGAGTCGTAAGACAGAAAAAAGTCGCGCGCAGTACGTGCATATTTCTGCGTTTTATTTGAAAGTGTGACAGGGGGAAATACGTGCACAGATGTACGCTTCTTTCGGCGCTGCCTGATTACAGCCCGATAATCAGAGAAAATAATGACTTCGGGCGGAATATCAGTGAAAAATTTCACTCGACAGTAAGAAAAATCACGTGTATGTATCCGTCGCATAATGGAATATTCTCAGAGAAGTTGGCTTCCGCAAATGACTTCATGCATACATCACAGCGCGGATGACGACCCCCTTCTATTCTAGAACGCACGCTCTCCTTTCAGGTCGGTGGACACTCATTGGCACATCCCCCCCCCTCCCGCCCCCACCTCCCTTCGTGCGAGGCACCACGACGGCTCCATCTCGTGAGTTATGTCGCCGCGGCCGACTTCAATCTGCGTCCCATGCATTTCAATCTTGGTTCCCTTGCCTAGCCAGCTGTACAGAAAGAAACAAACCCGGTGGGGACCTCTTCCGTGTTTAGACCAGCCTGCGGAGGAGATATTGAGTGGGCGAACGGAGAGGGAGAGGCAGCATGGAAGGATGGAAAAGCAGTTTGAGCAAAATCAAAGCACAAAGTCTCCCTGACACGTAATCACCCTCGGCCAAAGTTTTACGAATCCCATCTAGCAGGCTTCGATAAAAAGATCAGCTTAGGAGAGAGCCATTCCTGAAGCAGGTACCACAAGGATGGGAGGAGGAGAGGCGGCGGGGGGGGGGGGGGTCGCAGATTGCGATGGCGATCAATACTCATCGCTGCCTTCAACTAGGCAGGTAGTATACTAGGCACACATCCGGACCCAGGCAGAAAAGACTGGCCGAGTAAGGAACGCGCGCGCGCGGGCTCGCGGCGGCCGCTAAAGGAGGAGGCGGATATATATATATATATATATATATATATATATATATATATATATATATATATATATATATATATATATATATATATATGGTGGGAAGGAAATCGAGGGAGAACGTCCAAGTCCAGCAAAAAACACGGACCCATGGCCGCCCCTGAAGAATGGAAGCGTGTCTCTGCTGCGCACAGCGCGGAAGCGGACCGCCGGCCAGCTAGGCACGCAGGCGGACGAGTGAGCGAGATCGCGGCGTCGAGAGCCGCCTTCTCGACGAATGGGCGCTCCTTTTGTCGGGGCCCGGGATAAGACCAGCCGAGCCCTCATTCCGGCGATAAGAGTGGGAGAAAAAAAAAAAAGAAGAAAGGAATGTGAGCGATGGGGAACGCCAGGTGTACGGCGGTGGGCGCCGTCGCTGCACCGCGAGGCGTCGCTCTCCTTTCGCTCCGCGCGAAAAAAGCGTCGCCTCTGAGAGGGGCTTTGGTCTGCGCGGTGCGAACAGCGGTCGTTAGACCGGCGGCTGCCGGCCAGAACCGCGGGCAGCGATCTAGCGGCCCTCGTCTTTGCTCTCGATTCTCGGCAGCGCTTATTGTGCTCGGTCGGGCCGCGTGCAGATAAAGGCGGCAGCGGTGGCACTCTCGGCGGTTCAAACTACTGATGCGTTTCGTCGTTGTTTTCTTGTCTCCGTTAAGAAGTGCGAGACCGAAGAGAAAGAAAAATAGAAATTGTGGCGCGGTGGCATGTTATTATCACCTTTAGTTCCATCTATACAGGTACTTCGTTGTATATGTGTACACCGTTGCTTCCTTATATAGAGAACGGAAGTAGCTATACCAGGGATGGTCGCTCACTGAGAAACTGGCTCTATCAATATATATATATATATATATATATATATATATATATATATATATAAGCACATTTGGCCGACAAGCGTGACCCCGTTTCTGGGCCAGGAGAAAAAATACTTTCTGTTCAATGTGCTGCTGAGCGCAATATTGTACTTTTTGTGCAACTTTGGCGAAAACCCGGCGTACCTGACCAGAAAGTAACTGCATTCCGCCTGCGGCTGCATACTGTGTTGCAGATTCGATTCCAGAGCGCGATGAGCTCACTTCAATTCAGCCGCACTCGGGCGACGAGTTTTCCGTGCAAGTTAAATAACCGCCGGCCAGTCGGTCAGAACCAGTCCGCAGCTGGCACGTACGGCGTCTCTCAAAGTCGCAATTGCTGCACTTGAATGTTCTTGAGTATTCGGGTAAACGCAAGTGCAAACGGACTGGGCCTGGGCGTTTTACCGGATGAGAGTAGGCCCAAACGTTAATAGCCTGCACGGTGCAGCCACCTGGTGGCACAGAGCTCAACGAGACGAAGACAGAGCTAATATACCACTAACCAAGCGCATTCTACTTAGCTGCTGGTGTAAATTTTCGGCAGGAGCGTAATCCTGAACACATTCTCTTCCTAAACATTCAAAATATTTTACGCTTGGTTGCAGCAATTGTAGCTCAGTATTTGGCTGGTTGAGCTCTGTGGCACCAGATGGCTGCACCGCGCAGGCCGCTCAAGCTGCTCATGTTTACGCCAAGCCCCTTCAAGACAGAGGTAGTAGTATTGAGGGGCGTCACTTTACGGCTACGCCATGCGTCAGAAAGCCCAGCTCGCTTGCGGTTACCAGAATACCGGACACACTGGGCGCTTGTATACGCTGCTCTCGCGGGGGATCGACGGCCAGGTGGCGAGCGGAGAGGTCGGAGAGGTTTCGCGCGCTGAGTCCAGACAACCGGAAGTAGACGACACGACGTCTCATAATCACGCAGAGCCCGTGACGGCGGAGCTTAGCCCCGATCACTCGGCGAACGCGTTGAGGAGAAAAAGCATGGCTAGGGAGGCGGGTAACGTGTAATCGTCTGTATCGCCCTTAATATGAGACGCTTCCCGTAAATTGCGGCCCTGAATGCTTTACTGTTGCTGTACCCTATGCGTCTACAAAGCTTTTCCAAACCGTTTCAGGTACCTTTAACTGTTAAGTGACCCAGGGGCGCATTTATCGTAACAACCTTGTACGATTGCTTCTGCTTTCTACATATACCACTGGCTCCTTGTAGCCGTGGAACCTCACCCACTGATTGCATTTGAGGCTTGAATTTATAATGCATATTTGCCATCGGCACTTACGTGTTTCACCCGGTATAGAAACGAAGAACCGATGTCATTGATCTGTCGCCCCGGCACTCCAAAAGCGAATTCATGACGCCGAGTGGCGAGCCAGTGTCATCTGCCTGCGGAGCCCGCTGTCTCTGGGCTCGCGTAACCTGTTTAGCTTTGTTGACTACAAAATATAATGCAAAGCAACACAAAGACGTGGCAGTATAACAGTACCGCATTCGTGTGTCGAGGCCAGTCAACTCGGTACGCTTAACTCGTTTTTGTTGGAGTAGTCCCAACTATTGGAGTCCCAACTATCATGCACCAAGATTTAAAAATATGCACATGCAATGTAGCATGACAGAACCAAGGCAATGTTACTTGCCGTCGCTTGGAGATACTCATATTTTTTGCATTCCGCCTAAATACATAATTAGACTTAATTAATCGACTTCTCAAACATTATAATTAGGTGAAAAGTGTCAATGAGAAAATTGTGGAGCAACATGAAAAATTCCCGATACAGCTTTCTGTTGCTCAGTACGTGCTACATAAAAGTATTTTTTCCAAGCAAGAGAGAAGCCAGCGAATACACGCGAAGTGCGTCGAGCGGCCAGGCACGCGCCAATTTTTCGTGTATTCGCGGGCTTCTTTCACGCTCGGAAAAATACCTATATGTAGCACGTATTTAGCAACAGAAAGCTGTATCGGCAGTTTTCCATGTTGCTCTACAATTTTCTCATTGACACCGTTCAGCTAACTATAATATTTTAGAAGTTGACTAATTCATTAAGACTAATTGTGTAATTAGGCGGAATGCAAAAAATAATCTGAGTATCTCCAAGCGACGGCAAACGACATTACCTTGGTTCTGTGCAGCTACGTGGCACTCGCATATTTTTAAACCTTGGTGCATGATAATAATAATAATAATATATGGGGTTTTACGTGCCAAAACCACTTTCTGATTATGAGGCACGCCGTAGTGGGGGGACTCCGGAAATTTTGACCACCTGGGGTTCTTTAACGTGCACCTAAATCTAAGTACACGGGTGTTTTCGCATTTCGCCCCCATCGAAATGCGGCCGCCGTGGCCGGGATTCGATCCCGCGACCTCGTTGGTGCATGATAGTTCGGACACCCTGTGTATACAAGGGCGAATCAAAAAGTATTTGCGCCTCTTCTTTTTTTTTAGCCAAATTACGCCTATACATGGGAAGTGAACATATCCATTCCCAGCGGTGGACCTTTCTTGGATCGGCCCGGCCTCATCTGCCGGTAGCTGCGCGGCACGGCGCTGCTGTCTGTTGTTGAAGATGGTGGTTGTGTATTCACACGTCCACGGCGTACAAGCAAGAAAGTGCGATTCGTTTTATATGGCGCCTGGGATGAACGCCCACCTAAATCTACAGGGAAACGCAGCCCACGTATGGGGAAAAGCGTTTTCGGTCCGCTGAAGATGTTCCCGGCAGGACAGTGATTCACGTGCAACTATGAAGCCAAGACAGCGGCCCAACGGTGATTCCAGTCAGCCGCACAGGGGCATCTTAAATTTAGTGTTACGATGGGACAAATGTCTAAACCGATGTGAGGGCTATGTGGCAAAATATTTAAGGCACGTAGAATAGTACATATATTTGCAAGTATCTGTATGAACCTTATTTTGGCTAATAAAAAATAAGGGCAAACACTTTGTGATTCACCTTCGTATAACGTCGGTTGTTCGTTCTAGTTAACAAAGCGGGAAAGAACCGATGTCAAATGTGCCGCTCTGCAAGCCACACGTAGAAATCCAATCAACGTAAGAGATATGAGCTTTAGCAGGACAGCGGTAACCTCCGCATTTAAAGTTGTTAGCGTAAATACGTAGGTCACCTAGTTTATTGCCAAGGGCATTGCACAACGTATAGAAACAAGAAAGAAAAAATCTTTTCAAGTAAGCAGCTCTTCTGTCAACGTAGAACACTGCTTTTTGTAGAAAAAATAACGTGTATAACAGCGCATATTAAGGTGCTCAGCTCCCATGAAATCGTGTCCACCCATTGCTTCAAACAGTCACGGAGAGGAGAGTGAAGCGAAAAGCTTTTTCTGCAAACAGAAAAATAGTAGCAATAGTAGCAATAGTGCTTTTAGTAGCAAATACCGAAAGAAAAAAACAACAACAACAAACAACAAAATCAGGATACATGTAGTTTAATGCCTACTTGGACAGTATTTCCTAGCCAGGTGTACAAGCCCGTGATTCGGTTGAAGGCGGACCTAACTGATTTAATATCGGCGTTGATCATGAGAGAAATATGCTTGCTCTAAGGCAAATGTTTAACGTGCGGGACACAGTTTCTGTTTTCTTTCTTTCCTTGTTTTTCAATTCGTAATGATAATGGTTGTACGACACCACTACACTGCTTTTTACACAAACAACGTCGTCGCTGATCGGAGATCGAGCCTCCTTAAAGTACTAGCGGCGTAGAAGCAGCTGTCTGCCAGTTTCGCGCCTTTTTGAACGCTGGTGGCACCGATTAGGTGGACCATTACTGTTATTTTCTTCTTCGGCAACAAACGGGGGGCGAGGGAGGGGCGAACGGAGATGGTCGAAAAGAAGGCATTCGCTGGATTCCGTGCATATTGATCCGAGATCGACGAGTTAGAGCACGCCCTTCCCATGCAGTCGGCACGGAAGAATTAAGAATTATACGGTGTCACACAATGGAATGGAGCTTTAGAAAAAAAAATTCCCCCGATGAGCCGAAATTTTAGGGGAAAAAACAACAACAAAGAGGAGATGTAGTATAGCATCCATTTAGTAAGGGGGCCTCCCGAAAACTCGCACTACGCAAGGAGGGCAAGGGAGAAATGGGAAGAGTGGCGTGGGGCGAGAAATTCGAAATAGTATCCGTTTTTCCATCCAATGGTACTTTATCGTGTGCGGGAGAAAACTGGCGGGAGGAAGCGGGCTCGCAAGGAGGGCCCGTTAGATTCCTCCAAGTGCATTGGACGGGAATGAATGCCGCCACCGCCGCCGCCGCCGCCGCTTTAGGACGACACCGTACAGGGTCTCGCGCAAGCACAGCAGCCGCTAAAGGATAAGGCGGTGTAGTGAGAGCCGGGACGCCGTGGCGGGGGGGGGGGGGCCGTGTTGGAAGTCTGCAGGGGAGGGACGCTGTAAAAGGGTCACGGTGGGGAAGAGCGGGGAGGGATGCGTTCGAAACGGGAGCCGAACGAGAGCGCAGGGTGGCGCGCGCACGCGCCGGGCGCCGACGCGGCGCTCGTGCGCACGCGTAATGGGATTTCGTGTCCATTAGGCGGCGGCGGTGCGCGCGAGCTGCTCGCGCCGCGTGGAGACGCTGCTGCGCTCCGCGTTTGCGCCGCCGTCACCCTCCCGCTATCCCCACCCCTCCTATTTGCGTTTTCAAAACAAACGGGCCAAAGATCGCCGTCGGCGGCGCCGAGGCGAGCGAACACAAAATGCTTGGCGCCCCCGACGCGTGCAGCAGTGCTGCTGAAACAAAAGCCCGAAACAACGGTTCTCTCTCTCTCTCTCTCTCTCTCACACACACACACACACACACACGCACGCAGTCTATATATATATATATATATATAAAGTTTCTGGACACGCTACATCAATAGAAAAGGAAGGAAAAAAAGAAACACAATGCTGCGACACAGTGCATTGCATAGCAGCGAAAGAAGGAGCGTCGCCCAAGTAGCGCACTGTATATGCGGGCACCGCTACCACATGTACCATGTTTGTGCCAACTAATGGTGCTGAGCCGTGTTGCGAAACTTCGAGAAGTGTGCGCGGGGCGTTGCTTGCTTGCACTGCCATGCTAACGTACTTTCCTCAGTTTTCTTTTGTTCTCCTCCTCCCAGCGCCGAAATTCATTTTTTCTTTCGTTTCTTTTTTGCTAATCCTACGAATGTTAATGCACAGTGGCTTCACCAACTCAAACTCACATGTACGCAGACTAAACGAGACAAAGATTTAAAGAGCGGAGGAGCTTGATAATACGACTAGTTCCTATACGTTTGTGGGTGCGTATGTGGGAAACATACTATTGCCGTCTTGCTTTGTCGTCTGTCCAATCATACTACGCGCGGAAAGTTTGAGCGCCTCATTCATTTAATATAAAAATTGGCCTTTTCTTTTTTAGACACCCCAGAACAACAACATTTAGTCCGCAGCAAGGTCTTACCATTTTCTAATCGCGGCTTCTGCTGTTTCATTTGAATGCACGAAACTGCCGGCGCGACATTCTCATTGTTGGACACGCATACTTGGTCTTTGAACATCGCCCCCCCCCCCCCCCCCTTTGCTCGCACTCCGCCCACCCCACCGGCACAAACAAGCATAACCGTATACGACACTCAGAGTTGCGCGAAGCGTTGGCCCGCTTGTATTCGAGACAGTTTCAGCGTGCGTGAAAAAAAAGTAGCAGCAAAGAGAGCAAAGTATGAAAGATGACGACGTCTGAGAGTTTGGGAAGCGCGGCGTATGGAACGAAACCTCTAGTAAAGGGTGCGCAGAATGAAGAAGAAACGATGCGGAGAAATGTTATTATGGCAAACAAACAGCTTAGTGTGGCCGACGAGGCGCGCCTGTTTCAGTGCGCACTGGTAACTGGTCGGCATGCAGACGCCTGCTCCGGCTAGAAATGCCTGGAATGCGGTGCGGTGCCGTTGTCCTATATTATGCGTTAGCTTCAAAGGCACAAAGAGGTGCTCCGCTCTTTCCGCGGGGAGCAGGCAGAAGAAAGTATCGTTCGTTGAGCGAGGCAGTCGTTAATTACTCATGCAATGGATATATATATATATATATATATATATATATATATATATATATATATTAGATCAGCACAGGCAAGACCAGGCAGCACTCACCTCCTGTGGAGGAACATCGAATGATACTGTCCTCAAGTCCACCTTGCAATAGGTGTCGATACAGGGTATGATGAAAAAGATACCTGCGTTGATGGAGAAACGCAAGCGGGAATACAGTTACAGACTCGTTTTTCTTCGTCTTTTTAAAGTATACTAAACAATGGTTTTTTTTATTTATTATGTCATTCGTCCGTTTGTATTGGGACTGTTGCCGCTGATTTTTCTTTTTTTTTTTCAGTCACACGCGCTATTCTTTAACGTTTTGTCGTTTCCACGTTTCCTATTGGGAATAGGCCTGGCCCCCACCACGTATTGGAGAGTAGGAAAGCGCCCTGCAGTGAACGCGAACTATAGTTTACCGTGTGTCCCAGCTACGGTTAGCCAAACTTGTTACAAAAAAGAAGAGCTTAGAAATCAAGCTACATGACACGGTTATATGAGCTAGATGGTTCGGTCGTCAGAGATCTAATGACCCACCACCATGTCTTGTTAGCCTATCTTGCACCGTGTTTTTTTTAATCTTCTTTTTGTTATTTTTGAACAGCTTGGCTAACGCTAGCTGGGACACGCTATATAGCTGCTATAGCACCGATTGAGCCACGCATGTGCAAACTGCGCCTTCTAATACCAATTTTATGCTCTTTCATTAGCAAAAGAACACCGACTCAAGGTGCCGCATCGGAGACAATGGCAGCGCGGTACTAATTCCTGATGAGTCAGTTATCGTCTATTCCGAAATTATCTATGAGCAAAATGTATTTGTGGGCGCTATGAAGTTAATATGATTTGGCAGGCGGTTGTGCGGAGCCGCCCCTGTCAGTAATACAAACAGTGGGGCAAAATTATCTCAAGGAAGTTTTCGGGTTTAATTTGGTGTTAAATGTGAGACACGTCGTTAGCTTTACAGGCAACTTCTATATCGACCATTTTCATCTTTTCACTCTAGTTTTCTTCTTTATCTCGTTTTTCCATCTATAATTTACATTTCGTTTCGTTATATCCTTCATCCACTACAGGGTATAGCTAGCCGGCCTTTACATTAGATATAACTTGCCTGTTTTCCCCTGTCCCCTTTTTATCTATCACTGCTCTGTATTTAGAAATTGAGCTCTGACTCGGCAGAAGACTTCATCACCAATCTCAATCAAACCATCAATGATATCCCGGTCAGTGTAAGCATATCTATACCATGTGGGTGTTAAATGTGAAACACCGCAAAGAGAATCCTGTAAAGCATAGTAGATGAGATCCTAGGCAAGGTGCATTTGCGCTACTGCGCTAATTGGCGAGCAGTAAATTAATTTCATGCAAATGTGTTGCAAAGGCACAACGAACTCGCAGCATTGGTTTGAAACCTTTACGGTTTATGCTTGCATTTCGAGGGTGAAAGCAACCATTGCTCGATACCTAAGCCACTCAGCAGCAAACAAAAGTGCAGAATGCCTTACTGCTGGCTGTACCCTATTATAGTGAGCCGCAGCCTATTGCATCTCCGCAGTATCCGGCGGCTGCTGCATATGGCGCGGCCGCGCTAGCCCTGTCTTGAAAGCGATCCGCGATGCAGACAGAGAGTAGGCGCGCAAGCGCACCGAGGGCGATATAGCGTCGTGTGCGATATATAGCATCCGTGCGCTTGCGCGCCACCCGCGTTCACCACATGAAACGTCAATGCAACTTTTTTTTTAAACGCCTACAGCGCAGTGAAGGAATTTTGCAAGCAGGATATAATAGTACACGCAAAAATAAATAAATAAATAAGAAATACCGTGCCATGCGCCTACTGAATAGCATAATCACGAGAGTACGGGAACTGGGAACTGTGCACGATTGGTAATTTGCTAAAATATACGAGTAAGTGGGTAATGCGCACTAACGAAAAAGCGCATCCTTGCGATAGAAAATCCTTTGACGTGCCACGCTATATATATATGTATACGCATGGGGGGAGGGGGGGGGGGGCTTATGCTTCAATATTTGCGTGGTTGGCTGTTGCTAGGAAGCATTCACCGTAAATCAGACGATGGCAGGAGAGCTTTCTTTTTCTATATTGTCGCTCGCGATGCCAATATTTTACGAGCTGAGTTCCTTTATGATGCACGCAGGACCAAAAGGCTGGGAGTGCTACCATTGCGAACGAGTTCTTATTGTCAACGCACGCGTCGACGAATTGAAAAAAAAAAGGCATCTGTAGAAACAATTGCAGGGCGGCAGCAGCAACAGACTGGCGAGGCTATATATAGTACATCAGGTGAAATTTCCCGGGCTCCAACTGTGAGCACTCTAATTATCGAATGACGCTCTCCGGCTGGAGACAGTAATTTAAAGGTCGTGACCTCACCTGGGCCTTTGGCTCCTCCGCGAAGCAATCGACCGAGGCGGAAGATGACTGCTCGCTCGTATTCTTGAACTACCTGCAAGTTGAAACACACTCAGTTGAGCACCGCGCAGGGAAGCAATGCCTTCGAGAACTTGTGTGCGCGAGGTGTGGCCAATCACCTTCACCGTCCCTGACATTTGTGAACGGGGAGGCTTGTTCGACGCCCGTAAAGCTGAGAACCGCATCTTAGGGGAGGCGTTGGCAGCAGCGCATGGCGTTTGCGCGGCACGAAGGTGCGCGTGGAAGTTAGTTTCTCGCAGTCTCAGCATGGGGGTGCACAAGTGGCACTCATGCTGGTGGCACGCTGTCGGCGTACTTGAGAACACCCTTGGTACAGCAAGGCAGACATAAAGACCCTCCTGCCAGTAAAAGGTACGAAATGACTTGTTCTCTGTTGATTGTAATGACATCTGTGGTTTCGGTAAAGAGTATCCGAGTGCAGGCCGCACCCGAACCACTAGGGAGCATGAGCAAGGAGTTCGTACAGAACGCCCCGCCCCCATTGTTCACCCGGCGGCTAGTGCAACACACATGTACTACCCCTCGGTGTCTATGCTTTCGACCACTACCCACCATTTCTGAAGGACCCCTTAAGCACACATGTGTATCGAGTGCTACTTCAGGTAGGCGTTCGCTTTTGGTCACTTGAAAGGGATTGCTGTCCATAAATGTAGCATAGAAAAGTTTGTACGCTGCGCAGCAAGGGTTAGCGCCGCTGGTTCCTTTCAGTGGAAAGGCTCATGTCACGTTGAAGAAAACTTCCTGCATTTGCTCCAGTCCATGATGAGTGTGGAAAAACGTCTATCGAAGTTACCAATCTGCGCATGCAAATGAGTATTTGCGCTTATTGGGCACTGAACGCCGGACGGATTGACGTAATTATTGCGTGAAACAATGTAAATATGAGAACGCTTCTTGGGGTACTCCTTCTGATAACGTATGTTCGAAAGTTCTTCAGTCATTTCGTTTCCGTAAATATCCTCATTTATTTAAGGAAATCGCACATAAAGCGTACAGCTATTCTTGGTTCACGAAGCATCAGGAGTCCTTCAACGAGGCACTGTGTTAAAGCAAATGCCTTATTTCTCACAACGCATACTTCTTTCAGCAATTGTGGAAATTTGCGCTTTACTTACCCGTCAGCGATGTCATTCTTTAACCATAAATCAAGTAAATATTCCGAGTACTTTTTCCTTTTCGACAGCAGGGTGAAATATTTATACGAAGACTCGAATGAGTGCTTCCAAACTATGAGAAAAAAGTTAAAGGGGCGCGGTAAGGATATAAACATTTAGGAATATTACTTTTCTGGACCAAACTAGGTTACCGCAGGAACTGCGGTCGCTGAGTTCTCAAGAAACAGTGAAAGTAGTCGCAAATTGGTCGGCAAGTATATGGTATTCAAATGAGCACTACCCATGGAAGCGGAGTACATTTCGAGAGCGTGGACCAGAATGCAAGAAAATGTTTGCTGCTGGAGAAACGCGACACAGTACCACCCCTTATCGCAGCATCTAAATATTTTGACGCCACGAAGCTCTCACGCGACGACACGTACGCGTCGTCGAGCTAGTCGAGCGTTTGACGACGAACGAGTGAGAAAACGGACAAACAAATCAAAGAGAGCATTTCGTTTTTTCGCTCTAGAAAGGCCAGGAATAGTTAAAGAAAGGAATTCGCTTTATTAAAGGAATGATGCGGGCTTGTAGGCGCACGTTTGTTGCAGTGGGTTGTTTCATTGCGTAATTCCTAAAGAACAGAGCTGGCAACCGGCACTTATGCAGAGGCAGTACAGGGGGCTATACGTCTACGCCGACTCGACATACGCTACATGCGCTGACCTGCTTTGAGCCATGTCCGTCGTTGACGTAGTTTATGTAAAACGGAAGTCTGCGGGAGACCCTGAGAAAAACGGCTTCTACGGTAAGCGGTAAAATATGGAAATCTTATTCTTGGTCATTCCATGGCTCCTCTATGGCTGTCGATTCTTTAATAATTTCACCGACATTAATGTCAAAGTATGAAAACGAAAATATGGGATATTTGATCTTGTCAGCCAACTTTTCTTTCTTTCTTTCTTTCTTTCTTTCTTTCTTTCTTTCTTTCTTTCTTTCTTTCTTTCTTTCTTTCTTTTGTTTCTTTTTTTTTCGAAGCGTCAAGTTCCAATGGTGGCAGCCATAGCCGGTTCGTTGAATCGCCAGCGGTATCTATTTCTGGTCAAGTTTGTCGAGGCTGCTGCCAGCAACGTGAGGGAGCGGTGGAATGACATACATTGACTTAGGCCTACATAAGCGACTTGCAATAAGATTTGCAGCCTATTATATGAAAATGAACTGAAACGAGAACTAAAGAAGAACTAAATGGACGCTGCAGCAAAACGGTTGGAATGTCCTTTCTTTCATTTTTTTATTCTTTTCAGGACATCCTTGCGTCAGTCAGCTAGCTGTGGTGACTATCGGTGTCGATGCTCAGAGCGAATAATAATGCTGAATTCTCGGAAGAAAAAAGTGACATTGAAAGACACTTAAAATAGCAAAAGCATTTTTCCGACGTCAAAAAAAATAAAGAAAACGGGGAAAGCTTGAGAATATTGCTTCTAAGGGCACAGACGCAGAAAGAACAACGAGTGCGCAGATCGCACGAACCTCTATGTTTGCTTAACATACTGTAAGCTTACAAGTTAGCAGACCATTTCATGCCATTTTTGAGTAAATTATTTCCTGGTACGGAATTCTGTAATGATTTTTTTTCCATCGATTCTATTCAGATATGAGAGAGTTTCGGCGTGTCCGGTATTTCGGTATATCCAGACGGATTGGGCGAATCGCCGGGTGAGTGGAGGTGCAAACGGGAGTGATCGGAGTGGTGGCGCCCCCTGCTGGCAAATCGTGAACACGATTACGCCGACGGCGAAAATTTGCACCAGCAGCGAAGTAGAATACACTCGGTTGCTGCAATATTAGCTCTGTGCGTGTCTGGCTGAGCTCTGCACCACAAGGTGGGCGTCACCACTCCAGCTGCTCACGTTCTCGCCTCTGCTCGCCCGGTAATCCGCCCAAACCACCCGTACTCGCCTGAATACCACACACGCTAAAACTCCTGTCATGCGTCCGGCCCTGAGGCCCATGCCGGTAATAGCGGACGTGTGGCTTCGGCCGGGCGAATAAGGAAGCGCTAAAAGCATACAAAATGAAAACAATTGTTACACAATACGGCACCATGGTTCGAAGATCCCCAATTGATTTTGCTCTATGGCGTACCAAATGTGCATCCGTAATGAAAAAAAATAAAAAAATAAAAGTTTAGTCAGGTGCACTCATTCGGATCCAACATATATCCATTGGTTTTATAACTCGACTCTCGACGTGTTGTTTATATATGTCAGTACGTGAATTTTATTATTTTTTTCGGATGAGCTGGTACATGAATTTGACAAAATGAGCTTCTTGTCAATCAAAAGTTTCTGTCAGTAAATTAATTCACCTAGAACAGGCGAAGAATAATTGAAGATGGTTTGCGCAAAAGGCGGGGGAAAAAAACAGCGTGAGAAATCTGGTCACACCCATAATCGCATACAGAAGCACACACGATGATATAAGGAGCAGTGAATAGTCCTCCTGTCAGCTGTGCCAACATCTGACAGGAGGACTTTTCCTCGCAACCATACTGACATATGCGTCTCTTTGTTCGGGTGTTTGTCAATAGGAGAGGGAAGTGTAAAAGAGCGGTGTGTCAAATTCAGTAATTGTGGCAAGACTTTGCAAGAATAATTATATTCGTGCATGAGCGAGGCACTGGGAAGGAATTGCACCGGGCATTGTCCCCGGTGCTCGGAAACACTGCACGAGAAAAAAAAAACTTAGTTGCCCGTAAAGCCAGCACCGGCAACGATATCAATGCAATTTCTATGCCAACGTAAGCACTAGACAAGGAAGCGTGCGAGTTGCAGGCGTGTTGACCTTCTTGCATCGAGCAAACGCCCATATGCAAACATTGCGATAATTCGAGACGTTTGTGCAGCCATCATGCATGCAAAGGACGTCGCAGAATTCAGTCAGCATTTATTTGCACACGCTGTTTATTGATTCAATAAGGCGTCAAGGAAGAGCGAGCCTGTGATCTAGTCATTTGCTTCGGACGTAAAAGTGAAGCCCACTAAACCAGCAAAAAAAAATTAACTCTACACTATTTCTTTGTTGTGAATGCTTCCGGGCTATCTAGCTGGTATATAGTTCCTAAAAAAAAAAACTTGGATAGTTACACAACTATAGAGATATCACGGGACGCCCATCCTGTGTGTTCTATTACAGTCTGAGTTCTTTTTTTCTTTGCCCAATAGAATTCCTTGACTCTTGGTAGAGGAGCGCTCGTTGCAATATCTGTTTAATAAGTTGCTTTTGGTTCTGCTTTCGATGCTGATTTCAAAATAATTTTCAAGATTTTTCGCTTTCGCTATGAGCTTATGACTTCGCCTTCATGGGCATTTACGGGATTTCTTCTGCAGCATCTTAGATTTCTCCCTTCAAGGTCTACGATGAGCTGATTATAGCTACCTACAAGGAAAATTTATCAACTCCAAGGACTCGATGCTCCAACAACAGGCGGATTGTCCTCGGGCCACTCATCATGCTCTGGGAGTGTGGGTCGCTCGGCCCTGGCATTTCCCGGAATCGGTTTTTAGGAATGATAAGATCTCCAGATCATATCCCTCAAGTCCTGGCTGTCCAGTACGCCCGTGATAGGGCTAGGAGGCTTGACCTCCGGGTCCCGACATGGGACTAGCCAGGCGGGTGGCAACACCTTGTACAGGACAAGAATAAAGTTTTTTCCTCCTCCTCCTCCTCCTCCATATATGGCATTCCGTCTTCATCCGTCACACGTGATCACAAGAAAGATAACTTTAGCAAGGTGCGTTGTGCATTCCGAGAATGCAACGCGCATGCAATCACGTTATAGCGAAGATGCGTGGGCAACGAAAGAAGAAAAACAAAAACAAAAAAATAACGTGCCCCATTCCACTGTGTCAAAGTGGGTGATAAGCCAAGCTGTTGAAAAACCCATCTACAACTGCTGATGGTGGTATGCAATGCTTTATGGCTTTGGAGTAGTGGCAGTAGTGCTACGTTAGAGAAATAGTAGGAATGGGAGTAATCGTAATTTTGACTGGACGCCACAGCCCATAGCGGTGCTGCAACAACATTGAAATCAGTTGCTAGGCTGGTTGTTTTATACACGAAAGGCTAGAGACGTCGTACCCCATGTCGGAAGCTGGCGCCGCAGTGGCAGCTTGCGCGACAGTAATCTTTATTGAGAAATGTTCGCGGGGAGCGCTACGTGTTTCGCATTGCTATCACGAGCGCCTTATCGCCAATTATGTAGTTCGGATGCTTTCTTTTAGCCTGTTCTTCATTGAAACGTATGCTGTTCTGTATGCTGTATGCATGATTTTCTATGTTTTTGTCCCCTCCTTTCTGAAGAGTAGGCAGGCGTAGTGCCCCTTCCGGTGACAGTTGTCAGCGTGCTCCTCGCTTCGTTTTCGACACAGTTTTCGACATGCTGTTCTGTATGTTGTGTGCGTGATTCCAAAGAATGCTGTTCGCTTCCTATTGCTGAGTGCTTGTAGCCTCTGCCTTACGGGGCTATGAGCGATTAGAGCGTTTGCATGCTGACGGGGTTAGGAGCCATTGATGATGGTAGTTTAGTTCACGGAGAACAACATACATGGAACCCTAGCCATATACAGCTTAGCTGTAAGAAAGGAAAAGAAACGCTCTAAGGGCCAAACAATGAAATCCTCCTTACCTCAGTAAGGAAGCCTTCATTCCGGTGAGACCACTTTATGCCACTCTGAAAGCTTCCTTACTAAAGGGTCCTCAGTTAAGGCTTCCTTGGGGCTTCCTCAGCGTAACTTAGGTCCGAAGCTACCTTCATGAGTCCTTACGCCGCTCCTGGCCCTGAACGAGCGCTTCACCTCACTTCTTAGCCACGTGACGTTTGTTTGCTCATGCGCGCTGTCAGCGGCCTGCGGAGAAGCGCGGGCACGGTACGCCTAACCAGGTATGTTCGTATCAGCCGCACATTCGGCATGAGTGGCCTTCCTAGGCGATGCTATGCATTGCATGACGCCGGCTTGCCACCGTTGCTGGAGCCATCAAATTATGGGGTTTTACATGCCAAAACCACTTTCTGATTATGAGGCACGCCGTAGTGGAGGACTCCGGAAATTTCGACCACCTGGGGTCCTTTAACTTGCACCTAAATCTAAGTACACGGGTGTTTTCGCATTTCGCCCCCATCGAAATGCGGCCGCCGTGGCCGGGATTCGATCCCGCGACCTCGTGCTTAGCAGCCCAACACTATAGCCACTGAGCAACCACGGCGGGTTCTGGAGCCATCAAGGTTTGCGCTATACTGTTGTACTTTTTTACGTTTAGTAAACAAAACTCGGAGAAAGCGTGCACGCGTCTCTATAATAGCACTTCAACTTAAATGTTATGCGACGACACAACACATTTTTACTGAATAGTGGTGTTCGCGTAAAGCTTTGAAGATATCCTCACGAACCCAGAGATGCGGCAACCGTTCCTTAAGTGAGGACGGGCGAAGGGAGCTTTCACAGTACGCTTGCTTCCTACATCGATCCTTCGCTGTAAGGAGGCCTCACGTAAGGTTAGGAAGCGGTCGAAGGAAACGAATGTTTCATTATTTGGTCCTAAGGCTCTGTGTTTGTGCCCACACAGCCATTGCTATCAGCGCCATGTAATGTAGCGGAGAAAGCGTTGGAGTACAAGATGGCGCTTAGGGTCACCTAGGTGTCTTGTTGAAGGCATCCGTGTGCGAGTTTAACGGCCTGTGGGCACGTGATTTCTCAAGTGGAAACAAATCATGACATAACATGTTCAAGTGAGCAATTATCCTAGTGCATTGAGATACATGATCACGTACTCGGATTCACTTGGAGTCACTGGGAATCACTCTTGCGCATGTAACACTGAATTTGTAAACTGCGACAACACTAACTTTATATCTTTTTTTTTATTAAGGGTGGACGTATATTTGAAGTTTCAAATACGAATCAAATATTGCACACTAACTATACGCATTCATATTCGAAAAGAAACTATTCGGCATTTTCGAATATGCGAAACTAACCAAATATTTCACAACAACCAGCTGTTAAGGACTGGCTACTGTTCTCCGTCTGCTCAACATATAATCGCAAATCATTAGAAATGAAACAACGACAAATGTTTTCAAATCAATGCAGAGAGAAAAATCATATTGCAAACTTGGTTGCCATTTCGCTGCGGAAGCTTACATGACAACCTGTGATTTAGTGTTTTAGGTAGTCTAGTCGGAAGTTATATGTAGCCTAGTGGGCAGTTATATCTCTTACGCTACAACCAGCTACGTCTTCCTTGCAACGGGCCCCTTCACATGCGTCTACGGCGCACAAATCCTTCGGCAGCGTTTATTTCTATTTTTCCACATCTGAACTTTTTTTTCGGCAACCACTGTAGTTAGCTTTTTTCAAATGCTAGTCATACAATAGCTATTCAATCTAGGAAAGTTTGTTTACAACCCGGTTCTAAAATTATTGAGAGGCTATTCGTGCAGTTTGGCAATCAGTGATCACAAATGACAATTACTGATCGTGTGTGTAAATCTGATCCTTTGTCACCGATATTTAGCTGTTCCGCGAAGTTAAGGCGCAACCAGGGGCGGAAAAAAGCTTTAGGAAAGGAAAAAGCATCACTTTCAACAAGTTTATTGAAAGAAGACGGGATCATATTTATAAGAGAAGGTAGAGAAAGTAGGTAGTATAAGAGAAGGTATGGTGCGCACGTACGCTAGCGCACAATCCTTAAACAAATCTTACAATATCGTCATCGAATCATAAAGTACAGAAACTGTCGTCCAGTGCTGCGTAAATCCACAGATGTATCGCTGACACAGACGTCACGTTTCATGTTGATGAAATAGGCCTCCATTAATTCCCGTGTCAGGGAATCTTTGTTTTTACCAAGAATGCGGATACGGAAAAGATCTGGCTTACACATGCGGGAATCGCAGCGCATGGGTAAATGTGCATTAATCTTATTCTTGACAGACGGCTCCTGTTCCCTTGCTCTATCGTTGATCCAACGACCTGTCTGGCTGATACCCTGCCGCAATTAAGTGGAATATCATACCCCACACCCACTACGCAAGAAACGTACGGCCTTGTATGATCTTTACAAGGACGTACTCTATGATTTTACTATCGGCGTCTTCGCGGAATAAGATGAACTAACTAGCCTAGTAACAAGTATTGAATATTTAGCGATCTTTTTTGCACTAGTCAGTGCAGGCGTGTACCTAATTATACTGCAACAAATGTTTCTGCCGTAGATATATGCGTAAGCGTTTGACTACTTACCATTCGAGTCGATATTTGGTACTTACTATTCGTATTACATTCTTATTCGATAAATTTGACATTCGCCCCACCTCTACTTTTCTTATATTCCTGCCAACCGAAGAGCCAGTGGCCACGCAGTTTCGTACATTGGCTGTACTGCGGATCCCGCGAGTGATGTTATGGTAACCCGTGGCTTTTCTCATTTATTGAAACGTAACACTGTTGTCCTTGTAGAAGCACGCCATGGCGCCACAGTACGATGAGAAGCGCAGCAAAACGGATCCCGTAACTTCCCTCTTCAATGTCAGCTATGCGTGCCGCTCTCTCTCTCTCTCTCTCTCTCTCTCTCTCTCTCTCTCTCTCTTGCAATAAATTGTTGCCATGCGGCACGGCTAAGGCGGCGACAAGAGGCGCGAAGCGCTGCTGGCTCGCACGATGGAAATTCGTAAGGGCGTTTTATTCCGCCTTTATAGGCATACACGTCCGTGATCTAGTGGTTCGAGCGTCGAGATTCTGGGCTGGGGAAACTGGCTTCAAAACCAACCATCGAACATGTAGTTTCTATATATACATAGCACGATTCTCATTTGCTGTGGGAGTGCGGTGTTTTATGGACGTCAGTGTGCCCCACAACATGCGTCGGTGTACACTTTTCGGCAGTCATTCAAAACTCATCAGTTTTGTTATACGCTGATGACGCGAAACTTTCCAAAACCGTAAAAAATGTAAATGATTGCGCTGCTTTTCAGAAGGACATATCAAATTTCTCGTCGTGGTGCGCTGGAAACAAGCTGGTCATAAACGCATCGAAAACGACACTTGTAAACTTCACGGGGCAGACTAACAGGACTTTATTTCCCTATAGCGCTAAAGACGTTCTCCTGCCAAGGGCTCAGGGAACAAAGCGCGTTGGAGTGTACTTCGATAGCTCTCTGAGTTTCTCGCCCCACGCTCAGCAAACGAGGCAGCGTGCATGCACTTCGAACGCTCGGCACAGTATGTCGGGTGATGAGAGACTTAAAACAACCTGGGGCACTTTTAACTTTACATAAGAGCGCATGCCTTCCAGTTCTTAAGTACGCCTCCGTCGTTTGGGGCGGCATTTGTAGGTCCACTTGTGAACTTCTCGAAAGGGTTCAAAAAAAGTTCACATGTATATTTAAACATCGATTCCATCTAAGGTAGCTCTTCACAGCATCAAGTCTGCATTACATCACAGAACTCCCGAGCAGATGATATCCAACATCAGGGAAGTACACCACCATGCTCTGTAAAGAGGGCACAACATTTTCTTTCAACAAATTCCTGCTCACTGTGGCATCGTCGGCAACAACTTTGCTGACATGGCTGCCTGGTCTGCCCACAAAGACACCCAGACGCGTCTAATACCTTTGGCGAAGTCGGGCGCTGCCAGGGAACTTCACTTGCTTGCACGCAAAAAGTCGCAAGATTTCTGGAGTTCAAGTGCCTTCAATTGCTGATTGCATAAACTAGACCCCATGCTGCGGCTACAACTGCCATCTATCCTTTCCCGCGGCGAAACAACCTTGCTATGCCGCTTGTGGCTATGGGTGGAGTTCACAAACGCCTACACCTATCGTATCGGAATGGCCGAGAGCCCGATTTGCGACGCCTGTGGGTGCGAGGAAACCATCGAGCGCATATTGTGTACGTGCTCTCGCTACGCCGTACGCCTCTCTCTGAGGGAACTTCACACCGACTGGACTCGAGACCGTTCACCGAGTCAAAGATACTCGGACCGTGGCCACACCCGTCACTGGCACGAAAAGCGATTCGTGCACTAGTACACACGTTGAAGTCCACCGGCTTAAGAGACCATTTATTGTGTCCCTGTGCATCCTTCCACACGTACTCAGTGTTCACTCTCTCCCTCTTATCATGTTTCTATTCCCTTTCCCCCACCCAGAGTGTAGGGTAGCAAACCGGGTGCTCGTCTGGTTGACCTCCCTGCCTTTCCTGTCCTTGCTCTCTCTCTATCTCTCCTCTCAAAAACCTTCCATTGCCATAGAGCTAATACAGACACTCACGTTACCTACACTCACCTGTAGATGCAACAAATCGGATGTTCTTTCTCTCCACAAATTAATACATGGAGAAATCTGCTGCTTGCACTTGCATCCAATGTGCGCTTTTACATTCCGCAGAAAAGCTCAAGGAAACCGAGCGCCTTTCAGACCTCCCATATTTGTGGCCCTCTATCTAGAGCGCAGGCGACATATAACGCCCATTCAGAGTGCCTGGATATCTTCATACCTAATTTTAATATTTTCCTCAAAGGAGTTGCAGAGGAATTTCAATAACTGTACAAGAACTCTCATCTGTTTTGTGCTCCGTCAATCTGTAATCCTTTTCTGTTTCTCTACATTTGCTTTGTACTCCCTTCGTGTAGTCATTTTGTGCTCTGCTAAAATCTGTATTCGAGAAATTAATTTTATTATGTGTGCGAGCATGTGCACGTGTGTGTAGGCGTGCACTGTTTTTCCAGTGCATTGTTTTGCCGAGTGCACCATGCAGCACCAAGACCCTCGAGGTTTCTGGGCACTTTCATAAACACGTTTGAATTATTATTATTATTATTATTATTATTATTATTATTATTATTATTATTATTATTATTATTATTATTATTATTATTATTATTATTATCTAGAATATCTGTGCATAATGAGTCGAGGTAAGAATTTCGCTTTTTTGAGCTCTCTCCAAGCGCACTAGTAAACGTGGAGAGCATTTCCGGCTGCTCGAGTCTAACGGCGTAGGAGTCCAATCAGTCGCGGAATGTTGTGCTGCCCATTTCTCATCCTTACATAAAGCTGCAGGTTTCAATGCTGGTGTGGTGGCACACTATCGTTCCTAAATCTAGTGCTGTGTTGTTTGATGAAAAGTACATCTAGGAATGCCTTAAGCGCTTCAAGCGTTCCCTCTCCTGCAGCCCCGATGACACCCCCTCCGTAATTTTAAAAGCTCACGGCAGTATATTTGTTCCAGTATTGACATCTGTATTTAATAACTCTTTGAATACTTACACTTTTGCTCACATGAGAAAAACTGCTCCTATTTTTTTTTTTCTGTACTTAAGTCTGGCTCTAAAATTGGTGTCTCGAATTATCGCCCGATTTCTCTTCTCCATGCCACGTCTAAGATTTTTGAGCTTGCTCTTCACAACATATTGTCTTTTACAGTGAAGAATTCACTCATTCCGAATCAGCATGTATTTCTCACAGGCCGCGCTACTATCACAAATCTCGCGAGTTTCACGACACAGATCTCCGCGCCAGTACTTCAAAGGGGGCAAGTTGACACCGTTTACTGTGACCTCAGCAAAGCTTTTGGCGTAGTCTGCCACTCGCTGCTTCTGATCAAGCTTACGCTTGACTGACGCGTCAGTTGTCAATCTCCTGCGCAGGCATCTTCTTGATAGATCGTGTTATGTTAACGTCAATGGCCAAATGTCTTCTTTTTACATGGCAACTATATAGCGGCGTCCCTCAAGGATCAGTATTAGGACCACTCCTTTTTTTATTTTTCCTAATGAAGTTCATTCCGTTATTCGGGACGCTTCTGTCCTTCTATATGCCGATGACATCAAAATTTTAAAGAAAAGTGAAACTTTTGATTACTGTCGCGCCATGCAGTCGGACTTGTTTGCTTTCTATAAATTGTGCAAAGATAATAACCTCACCTTGAACGCTCCTAAGACTAAAGTCACGACTTTCAGACGAGAAAAGACAAGCATTTCTTTCTCTTACTGTATAGATTCTGCAACGTTATGTAAAGTCTGGGAGATCAATGATCTGGGTTTACTTTTTGCTATAGAGACTTACACTTTTCTATTCACACTAAACTCGTTGCAATGCGGGATATGCGCTCGCTTTGCTTTGTTTGCAGGCTATCCGGGGGAATTCGTCTCCTATACACCGTTCCGCAAGCTGTACACAACAATTTGTCTTCCTCAATTCGAATATGCGCCGGTCGTCTGGAATGGCTTTTCTAGAGCCAACAGTAACATTATTGAATCAGGTCAAGAAAAAGTTTCTTGGCATATATCATCACCGCTTTGCTAACACGGACACTGGAATTTGTTCTAGCAGTGTTGGATTATTTTCATTGCCCTTACTTCGCTGCCGACGTACTCGTGCTGACGCTGTGTTTCTTTTCAAACTCCTTCATGGTAACCTGAACTGCCCCGAGCTCCTTAGTTATATCATGTTTCGTACTCCGCGCAATATCACCAGACAACATAGACCTTTCCACGAGCCGCCTGCCATCAACAAAACGCAACCGTCTGCAGAATACAGTGTCCTTGTGACGCTTATGTTCGTGATCTCGACATTTTTCGTAACTCGTTGTCATCGTTCTTTCCCGAGTTTTGCGTTTGTTGTGTCATACTTTCACGCATTATTCAACCGCCTTTCTCGTCCTTTTTCGTTTGTATTTACCTTGTCCCTTTGTTGTAGGTACACTCTTCGTTTCACAGTTGTTTTTATCGATTGTGTTTCTTTTTATAAGTTTATATTCCCCTGCAGTTTTTGTTTTGTTTTCAGTTGTAGGTTTTTAATGTATGCGTACGCCAGCACTCCTATCTTAGTGTTGTTCCTGGGCACGGTAACTAAACAACATTATTATTATTATTATTATTATTATTATTATTATTATTATTATTATTATTATTATTATTATTATTATTATTATTATTATTATTATTATTATTCGGCGGTTTACTATACAAGCTGGTTTTCATTTTACGCATTTGTTTTTTTCCTAGGGGCGTGCGAATAGTGATATTTAAGATCGAGTACGAATGGAATAGTGCCAGAAGCGAATGGGTGGATATGGTGTTGGGCTGCTGAGCACGAGGTCGCGGGATCGAATCCCGGCCACGGCGGCCGCATTTCGATGGGGGAGAAATGCGAAAACACCCGTGTGCTTAGATTTAGGTGCACGTTAAAGAACCCCAGGTGATCGAAATTTCCGGAGTCCCCCACTACGGCGTGCCTCATAATCAGAAAGTGGTTCTGGCACGTAAAACCCCATAGTTTAATTTTAATTTTTAGAAGCGAATTGAAGATCGAATAGTTTTCGAATAATTAACAGCCGTTGTCGCAGTTAATACACATCGATGTTCACATCCTAGTATTCTTAAGGTTAGCAAGTTTCTGCCATTACATAGTAAGTTATGGAGCGTTGTTTATTAAAAGCACAAATGGAGCATTAGTAGCAAACAACTACTTTCTTCGCTTGCACATGACTCTCCAGAGAGTGCAAATGACCGCTGTATACAGCCTGTAAAGTATGGCTACCTGAGCGTCGTAGCCTGCTCCACTACGCAAGTTCCCATGTTTTATGTCTATGCTATGCCCGTGGGGCTGAAAATTTACCGTGCTTTTGCTGCCCTTTTATGTTTAATTGGACGCAGTTGGCGTCTCGAAGTATACTAAAATTATTCGGGTATTTGCATTTACGAATAGTGTATATTCTATTCGAAGACCATATCTAATATTACAGCATTGAATCGTTACTAGAAAGCTTCGGATATTCGCACCCCCCTTCAGCTTCGGAGCTAACCTAGACGATACTATACAATTTAAGCAAGTCAATTGAGCTCCGACACGTTGCAGACTTTCTTTGTGCACGCTTGATTTTTAAGCCCCTGAATCGAGAATGTCGCGTTTGGTTTACTTCTTTTATTTTTTTCCTTCTGCACACTGATCAGGCTGCACTTCATTTATTATGCCCCGCGGGGGCAAAAACGAGAAACTAAGATAGCCTTGTCACAAGAAAAGAATGAAGATCAAGCTCACGGGGGAGTTATATATTGTAGGAAAATATCGTAAATCCTCGTTGCATTCTGATTTTTTTGAAGGCTGGCATTACAAAAAAAAAAAATTACTCGCTCGTAAATGTCCGTCTTGTAAAGAACGAGTGGCTTTCGTCTGCACTGCTTTTAAATATCCCAGCAACGCTCTCTCTTTCTCTCTCTCTCTCTCTTATTTAAGTCTGACTCCATTTGCTGCAATGATTCTCTCGAAGCGATGCACCGATTGTCGAATCTCCACTCCGCGCGATATAGCATAGAACGTGTGACAGCTACCGATTATGCGCCCATAGCGGGATGGTGTCGTGAACTCCAAGTATAAGGGTGGTGGTTTCTCTTTCGGCAAGGGGAACGAGCGGGGCCTTTTACGGGGCAGAAGCGCGTGCTCTGCAAGTCGCCAGCGAACATCAAAACGCAGAAGCGCGCGAGGACGAGTACGCGTCAATTAAAACCGGGCCCCTTATCGCTCCCGTTCGCTCGGCTGACTTCGTGTCTGCGATGGTGGCCGCCATTGATCGCCACCGAGCGGCGGCGGGGGCCAGAGGTCGATCTTTTCCCAGCGTCGTGAACGGCGTATCGCTCGGTGGTCTTTGGGCGATAAGGCCCATTGTTCGCGACCACTCGCCCGCTTTGAATCGTGTATTGTTTTGAAAGCGAGGCAAGAAAAGCGAGAGCACGCGAGAGAGCGCAGCTTCGGGGCTGGGTTTGCTTTGCGCGATGCTTTGCAGAAATCTGGAACGCGCGCGAACACGAGTGCGCGCGCGAAGGGCGCCGCAACTCGCTTATCGGTACTGAAAAACTTTGCCGCTCCACGGGCGGCAGCAGAAACGGCTCAACGAGGCAAAAAGAAAACAAAAAGAAGCCAAAGCATGCCGCCGTTCTTAAATGCAGCTTACAGTAAGCGATCATTCATTTCATACCGAGTGGCAGCGCGTCTTTCAAGGCTACATGCAGGATAAGTCATGCCCGGCTTGTCGGAGGCCATGAGCTCCTACGCGCTCGTACGGAAAATAATGAAAGAAAGGAATAGAAGAAGGTTTATCAAATTGAGGATCCGTATTGGCGGTACTGTTAAACTTCCGTTTCACGCCGGCGCGACTTTCGGCCAGCCTCCGCAAGCTATAGGTGCATCTAAGCACATTACGCGTACCAATCGCAGACGGCGGCACCGCCAACCTACCTGATTGTCCACTTTCATTGCGCAAGCTCGGATCCGCCGAAAGAGTCTCCCCTTCTGCGTGCTCCTCGACTCTAGTCGGCTCATTATATGAGAACAACCTGTCAATGTAGGCCTGCTATTTGCTTTCAAAGCAAATATATTCAGCAAATCATTTGGTTGCGCCGCTCAAACAACGCTGCGGGTTATTGCCCGATGCTCGCCTTGGCGGTTACGTAAATTTGACGTCAGGAGATTGGAATACAATCAGACTAGAATAGTTTTACGTTGTAACATATGCGGGGCCCCAAGAGTGTGATGCTAGATGTACCTACCTTAATGACCCCTAAGTCATAAGAAAGACGAAAAAAGAAACGCGAAAGAATAAAAAGAGCCAGCAGGCGCGATATATCAATCGAGTCGTTTGAACATTTCACAGTGAGAGCAGAGGTTCAGGGCGATCAGTTTTGCGGAAACGCCGCAAGTCGGACGGAGATAGAAGTCCGTATGGGTTTCCACTGTATAGCTTCGGGCTACCACTCGGCTGGATGACAATATTTTCTTGTCACGAACCTTTCTCCACCTTGTGGCATTCCGCGGAACTCATTCGCCATGTATTCACTGCCCTGCAGCGCCTTCGGGTTGTCGATCACAATTCGGCCTCGCCCGGCAATCAGCTAGGTTCCATAGCTCAGATGTGTAGAGTGAGCGCGCCAGAAAGAAAATGATCTCGCATTCGATCCCCGGATCAGATATGATTTTATTCTTGAACTGCGAAGCTTCATTTTCGAGAAACCTGTGGGGGTTGTCTTTGTATAGCTTCGTGGGTATTCTGAGGTAGACGACAAATTGTGAGGATATTACCCACCAGCTGCGCTAGCTTACTGGTTACGGCGTTGCGCATGCTGAGATTGCGAGTTCAATCCCAGCAGCATTGGCCGCATTTACATGGGGACCACATGCAAAAACGCTCGTGTATACTTAGATTTAGATGCACGCTAAAGAACCTCAGGCGGTCAAAATTAATCCAAAGTCTCAGATGGGACTACCAGCATGCCTCATAATCATATGTCGTGGGTTTGGCCCATAGAACCCCGGAATTTTTTTAAAGCAATATTTTCCTTTGGAGAGCAGGTGTTTCTCTGATCTTGCAGATGGAGCGACACCAGTGCTCGTTTGTGTTGCATGGAACATGAACAGAGCTAACAAGTGAAAATAAAACAGTGCACGCTTGACGGCGTTGTAAAAGCAAAAATACCTTGCTGATATGGAGAACTAACGCGACGTGTGGAGAAGTGCTTCATTCTTTCAAGACCAACGTCTCCGGCGAGTGAAAACAAGTACGGTGTAAGTCTTTAGTTCTTTTTTTTTTCTTCACCGCATAGAAAATCGACTGCAACTCATTTTAATGGAGCAAGTGCTACGCGCATCTCTTCCACAGTCCTTTAGGTAATTTGCATTTTATATAGTCCTCGTAACGTCTTTAAGGAATGAAATCAACGGTGCATTGGCCTAGTTGAGCACATGTGGCGAGGGAAGCCGTCCGGATTTCGTTGGCGGGCGACGGTTGGGACGTGCTCGAAGTGGGCGGCTTGGACCGCGGTGGCCGCTTCCAGCCGAGACGGAAGAGCCTCGTGTAGCCCTCCTAGCGCACGACGGAGCCGGCAGAGGCTCTGCAAACCGTTGCGCATGAATAATGCAGCCACGCAGGCTAAAATGGCCTACTCCGGCGCAGCTTCTGCAGTTTCGCCGCGAGCGGCAAAAAAAAAAAAAAATCATTGAATCGGGGGGCGACACTCGACCCTGCCCCGTCGGCCCGCAACGACAGCGTGTTATGCGGGCGCAGGAGGCACTCAGGAAGTTTGAGTGCTGGCACTCTTCGTTGAAGGCCTTGGTTTCCAGCTACGAGCGCGCTACACGGCCCTCAGCGGCACGTGTAATCGAAGCAAAATCTCGCTCGAGCAAACGAGATAAAATAAAAAAAAAAGATTAAGCAAGAAGACGGCCGAAAGCTAACGAAGTGTACTACGTGTATCGTACGTGCGCGGAGAGCGCGAGGAATAGCGGAACAAAAAAAGTTCCGACTTAACGGGAAGCAATATTGCGGAGCAGAGAGCAAATTCACAGAGCGCAGAAAGCAAAGAAACGTGTACGGAAAAAAAAAAAATGAAGTGCAGAACAAACTGCACCGAAAAGAAACAAACAAAACAGAAATGAAAGAAAAAAAAAAGAATGTGCGGTTATCTTTTTTTTTTTTTCTTTCTAGAGACGCGCTTACGGCACGAACGTGAACAAAACGGTGCTTACTCGAATGGCATTTCGCCGCATAGTTTGTTGACCGGTAGACCCTCCCACCTAGAAAGTTACGCTAGTTTTCAGCATTCCTAGTAAATGAACGTGTCTTCAAGACCGGCTCGCTTTTATTCCATAATCGATGCATGCGGCTGAGAGCGCCACTGTTTATAGACCGTTTCATCGGGCGAGGAGGATAGCGCGCGTGGAGCGCCTTTCCTCCTCTCTGGCTTGGGCGATCCGGCGCGGCGCTGCTTGAAAGTATTGCTGTCGCGTGCTGCGGAACGATTTCGAGTTGTTTTAGATGGTACTTTGTGAAATTTACGCCATGTCCGTTCATATAAGGTCGTCAGGGAAGCCTTTCGGTGCATTGGTAACTACAGTAGGCGGAAATATCTCTTGGGGGCGCAAAAATGTGACGCGTTTTATCAGCCGCGGTGTTCGCACATTATCAGTCGCGGTGTGTGTATGTGTTGTGAATTATTTTGCTTATATCGGTTTTAATTCAACAAAGTGGTGTGAATGTATTAGCAGCATGAAATGGTAAATCTGCTCACTATCTGATCGCTTGGCGTAGGGAGTAAAACATGAAGCATAAGAGCGCATGCTCGTGCACGGCCAACCTAATTAAGGCAACCACGAAACATGTAAGCTGCAGGCGCTATCAAATATTTGTGATGCGCCGGTATCGTTCTCGCGCATTTCAAGTCTAGTAGGCTTCAAATTATCATATGTCTACGCTAGCCTTCCTGCATGAGGCCGATGGCGCTGCTCAGCACAGCGATCACGGTGGTTGGTGAACCAGCACGATAGATATGTAAGCTGTGCGCTTCGGCATTGCCTTTTTGGCCTGCATACGGCCATAATATATGGGAGGGATTGCATAAAAAGAATGCGATGCCTATTTTTGAGGACAAAATTTCCGTAATACATGTGAGTGCGTCGTAGAGAACGGAACGAACACAACCGAAAAAAAAATTCGGTTATCATCATCTTTCAAGAGCAAGAGAAAACGGGTTAACGCCGCAATAGGACCTCGCATAGTCACGCCGCACAACGTTTATAAATATATCACCGCTGATGCCGTATGCTTGGACCATGCGGTATATAGAACAAAGATATATGTAATCCAGCAACTACCACTTCTTAGGACGCTCGCGCAGTTCGTAAACAGTCCCTTTGCTGGACAAGCCTAATTCAGACTGTAAGGCATGCTGCTATTACTTGCCAAAACTATTTTATTCAGCGGCAAAAACCTCGTCCATCGAACCAAGTAGTCACGCAACGTAACCTGCAGCGAACAGTTTGAACGCTAGTCAAAGTATAACATCACGGCTCCTATCGTAGCAGAACGGTACCTACGCTGTTACGATCGTCGCGTTTCATGGCTCCTAAACCGCAGCTTAGAATTAGAGGATAATACTGCAATAAGGTCACATTAATGACTAGAACATTCAGAAATACACAATTGATCTCCGAAGCTGATTGTAGGCTCAAATATGCGCGCACACATCGCGCTGCGTGTTCCGTCCACCTCAACGCCAGCAGAAATTCCGGCCATAACGCCTTAAAGCACTTCAGCACGTCTCACAGAACCGTTTACCACGCAGGATGCGCACGTCATACTAAACAGAGCGCACGACCGCGAAAACAAACGACAGAACCAACCGCCGAGCGTACACCTGCCATGCAAAAGACCGCTTTCACCCAAGCCAGTATGGCGCTGCTCATAGGCAGCGCCACTGAGCTCACAATATGGCGGCGCCTACGAAAAAACGGTCTATAAGGGATATCGGCCGATGTTTGTAAATTAGTTCGATTACGAAAATATACGTGGCGTATTTACACACGGTAAGCACCTCCTGAAGTCGGTCGTTGCTAATTGTGATTTAACGAAACACTCACTATCTCGCCTTTTCTTTTTTTGCAGTGATCTACAAAATTGTTTTGCCTCAGCTGAGACGGGTGGTGTATGGAATTTACAAACTACTTAAAGCGTGTAACTGCACTCAAATGCCATAATTCATGCAAGTATTCTGCAACTGAAGCACTGAGGACGTGCGCATAAGTATGCTGGAAAGTGTCTGGCAAGAGCAATAGTCGCGAAAGATGCGGGGGTCCAGGTGGGCTTCTTACAGGGATGCATGAACGGCCGCTCCTTGTAACTCGGCAAACAAGTTAGCCCCCGTTTCGCAAGGGGTGTTTAGAATACTAGCTTGGTAGGAATTCGACATCAGAACTAATAAGCAATATTTTTGCAGCTTGATATTAGAAAATAACCATTGCCTTTATAAAGTAACTTTGGCAAAGAACCCCCTCCCCCCCCCCCCCCAAGAAAAAAAAAATATTGCGAGTTTTAACAAGAACAGGGCGTGTCGGCTACTCGTAAAACAGGTAAGACGCAGTCTTCGAGTAGCAAAATGGGTACCAAGATAGTGAAAACGAAGCAGAGATGGCCCAAAATTTGACAGAGGGATGACGTGAGCAAGTTGGAAGACTTAAACGTTGGCGTTGCTGATATATATAGAACAAGAGCAACATCTGAACGACATTGGGATAGGCTACCTGCACAGAGACTAGGTTGTAGCAAGAGTGGCATCGTTTGGTCTTCGACCGCCTTCCTTCAGCATAATTGATCCAAATACTACTAAGAGAACTAACTGAATTTAACACGTTTACAACAGAAACTAAAGTTAAGCTCAGACTAGATGTGAAGCTGCGGTGCACACGTTTGAATTTTGCGCATGTCTTGTGTTTACTGCCGCCGCTGGCGGCAACACTGTTCGAGTTAATATCCGAAACGACACCGAAGAAAGCAGATCTTAAATATTTTAATATCGCCATTTTCCACATTCTACACGGTGGCTCATAATCACTGAATGCGTTTATGCAATTTCCAATGAAGACAAATTAGGTTAAGTATTCGCGTTTCCATTCCTAATAGTTGGTCACGAAAGTCTTCTTCTGAATAGCACTATAGGAATGGAGAGTTTACAAAAATCAATAACAATACTGACGAAGAATGTCGCGAATGAACAACGGACGCTAATGAAACACGGCATGAGCGCAGACAATAGCAACTGGGGCTTATTGTCAGAAGCACGAATATGTAGCATATAGTACAAATACGTGTGAAAAGCTTAAAAGATTAGTGGCCAACTAATCAGTCTCTGACTTATGCAGGATCACGGACGGCCTCGCAACGCACATGCCACCGGACGTGTGCATAAAGAAAGCTCCGGCAACCTCCCGCGCATTCTTTGTGCTTTGACAACAGCGTCGTGCCAAACTGCAACGGCTTGCGTTTCCATTCTTTGCGATGTGAACATAAATTAGACGACGAATGCCCTTTCGAAAATATTTGTGAGCCATCAGCCGGTCACTCAAGCACCGTCCGGTCTGGCCGATGTACCACTTCCCGCTGGACAAGGGAACGTGCTACAACCCACCCTTCCCCCACACAGCCGACCTGTCACGGTGCTTAAAATTGCATTCATGCCACTCTTGCGCAGCGCCCTCAACCTTTCTTTCTACGGCCGCGCAGATGCGGCCCAACTTATTTCTCCCCGAAAGCTATACAGTTACTCTGCCGTAAATGCTGAGTATACATATGCGCGTTTACAGTTTCGAGCTCTAAATTCTAGTCTTTACGGTGATAGGCAAGCGTCATAAAACGTGCAAAGACTACTTTTTACTTTTTGTTGTGGAAGTGCCGGACCCGTTAGAGACAGTCCCCTGCAAACTAGGCGTTTCAGGTTGGCAATTACCAACGTTCCCCAGCAACGGGTTCCATTCATTGCAGTTGTCTTTTTGGCGTAAGGCGCACGCTCATATTGCCATTAAAAATCAGGAGCGAAACGTTTAAACGTAAGCGAATGATTCACCCCCTGATTCTAGCGAATGGGCTCCAAAGAGATGGGTGGCTGTTTGAATATATTATAAACCTAAAATTATGCCGATTGCATAATCTGGAGCATGAAGCACTGAGCAGGCTTCGGTTATTTCCAGTTGTTGCCATTTGCCGGCTATCTCCGTTCGTCACGGATAGCAGTGCGCTAAGAGGTGCTGTGAAGGTGAAGCCGCAATTACAGGTGTATGTT
Organism: Dermacentor variabilis; assembly: GCF_050947875.1. Taxonomy (NCBI): domain Eukaryota; kingdom Metazoa; phylum Arthropoda; class Arachnida; order Ixodida; family Ixodidae; genus Dermacentor; species Dermacentor variabilis. Next base: position 38,603,069 of record NC_134568.1, read on the forward strand.
ACGTGATTAGTAGTACCTTCAATGCTACATTCATCAAAAATGTCAAATAGACAATCTAATTGCTCAAAACGGCTCGCTGCCTCCTGGTCCCAGGGGCCCTATGCGACGTTGGTTGTGCTGACAAGGAAATCATGCTGCTCTTTATTGGTCATTGGCTGGCGTTCTGGCTCGCTATAGTAAGAGGCTGGCTAAAGTGAAAGATTGGGCGAGTTGGTATTTCGGTAGTGTGATCTAAAAAGTAACATAACGGCAAAGCTTAGGTTGACACTGACTGCAGGCTGCTTTTGGCCGCTTTCTCAGCGTTTCATTCTCCAGTGCAACGAAGGCTTTCCCCTGAGCGCTGTACACCTAAGAAACCCCAGATCCATGTAAATTATCGCTCATCAAGAAATTTTCTGAAGAGAGGGAGAGAGAGAGATAAGATAATGCAGAGAAAGGCAGGGAGGTTAACCGGAGGTAGTTCCCGTTGGCTACCGTGCGCAGGGGGAAGGGTTAAGGGGGATAAAAAGAGAAACAAAGTGGAAGGGGGAGATAGAAAGAAAGAGAGACAAGCACGAACAAAGCGCGTACACTACAGAGCGGTAGGGGGCGGAATTCTTAGAGTCTGTGGTGAAGCGCCGTAGACCGCAGGAACCTTAATAACACGAGCAAGGCTTTCAACGCGGATGTTCTTTCGTAGCATTCGCCTAAAGCTTTTAGTTCTGATAGTGGACGATTGTCCAACTGGTCCAGTACTCTGCACATCCCAATACTTTCACTCCCCTTCCCTCTTCCCCAGTGCAGAGTAGCAGACTAGAGCGCACTAGCTCAGGTCGACCTCTCTGTCTTTCCTATCAATAAATTCTATTCATTCAGTCTCTGAGCACTATATCGCGGGCAGACACAGATAATATGTGCGAGCGTCTCGTCGATGTTGCATGTGTCTGTTCTGAAGGATTCCTACTTCATGGATTAGTAGGAGAGCAAAGAAATTGTCCCAGTGCAAGATTGGGTTCACTATTGCTCATCTGTAACATCATAAGATATCGTGGTGAAATGAAAGAACCAAGTCTGTATTAGTGCTAAGCTTTTCAAAGCGACAATTTTCATTATGTGTCATTCCTCTGGGTTTATGTCAAGTCATATGCTGTGTACGCAAGGTCAGTGACGTGGCAGGGTGGGTGGTAAAATAGAAAACAAGCGTTCTATTGCTTAATAATGGAACGAAAATATAATGTAATTAAAAAGACCATAATCCTGTTGCTTTATACCGGTAGAGCTGCAGAGTTATCGCATCTTTTTCATGCCGATTGCGGATATGGTGAAAAGACCCCGTAAACCCTGCTGCCAACATTTATTAGAGCCAGTTGTCTTTTTTTCTGAATATTAGTCACTTTATAGTAACTCCAGGGGTTTAGAGTTACACCGAGATAGAGCGGAACAAGCTCATAAGGCGTGGAATTCATGAAGCGGGAGAGACAAGAAAGACGTGTGCGTCGGGACACAGCTCGTCACTAACGAGCCCGCATGTGGCACCTTTAAACCCCTTCGCAGTCTCTGGGTACGCGTACTTGTCTTTCGCCTGTCGGATTGGCGCTGCTGTCAGCCGTTATGCCCCACGACAGTGCGGTATTAGGACCCTGCGAATCGGTCTTGGTTCGTTTCGTGTGGGCCTCTTCTGTCTCAGCTCACTCTCAGTTCTGAACTCCGAGGCCTCTGCAGAACAACATTTCAAAGGACCCAAAACACATTTCGCACGAAGACCGTGATAGACTCGATTGTAAGCATATCGTGTTCTCGTTTATTTTGAAGCGAAACTTTCTTTGCGCACCCCTTCCCAGATTTTCCTGACCGTGGCTGCTGGATGCTCCTGCTGTATGATCGAATAGCTCGTACTTAAAGAAAAGAGAGGAAAAAAGAAAAAGAAAAGGATCATGCGCCCGATGGGGAGCAACTGAACATTGGCCTGCATCGGGCTGCTGTGCGGTGGGGCACACCAGCCCGATGCTCTAACAGTTAGGTAACAATCTTTTCTTTTTCTTCGTTTTCTTTGTTAATTAGCTCACAATCACACGTATATCGTACCAACGCAAACTAGCTTTTTGAGATGTTCGCCGCGGGTATCACACTGCGTATAGCACGGCTGCGCCAGAGCGCATGCGCGCGCGCCAATTTCCATTACTCTAAGAACGCAGGAACGAACTGGGCAAACTTATAGCGTTTCGTTAACCGCTTTACAAGGGCTTCGTTTTACCCGCCGTGGTTGCTCAGTGGCTATGGTGTTAGGCTGCTGAGCACGAGGTCGCGGGATCGAATGACGGCCACGGCGGCCGCATTTCAATGGGGGCGAAAACACCCGTGCCCTTAGATTTAGGTGCACGTTAAAGAACCCCAGGTGCTCGAAATTTCCGGAGTCCCCCACTACGGCGAGCCCCATAATCAGAAGGTGGTTTTGGCACGTAAAACCCCATAATTTAATTTTTTAAAGGCTCCGTTTCAGATAGATTTCAAGAAGGGCGTTGGATCTGCATAACATTTTTTTAAAAGCTTCCTGGTCCTGCTGCGGGAATTGCAGCCACGGTATATCTCGTGACCCGTGCTTCGTAGAAAGTGCCGTGTTGGTTTTTGGTCGAGGCGTGTGCTGTTACTTCTTCGGAGGTTATACTTCTTCGGAGGTCAAAAGACTGTGCAGCCTTTTGAGCTGTGTTTTTGTTTTTGATTGGCACAGTGATTCCAGTACATAATTCGCAATTTTTTTTTTTTTTTTGGCGCTAATGTGCCCTTTGCTTCGCTATCAGGTTACCCACACGTCGTTGCTCACACGAAGGCACAGCGGCAGTGTGCTCTATGAGTGGATCTTCACTGCTAGTGCAAAGCAATAGTACTGACAAAATGCGTTAGAGCAGACAAAGCAGGGCGATGTTGTGCGCATTTGACACTACCGTGGCGGCTGTTCCCGACCATGTGCATTAACAATGCCCATCCCGCTGGCTAAATTCCTCGAATTGTGACAGGTTGAAACCACTTCCGTAAAGTGAAATCTGGCAAACGCTCAGCAAAGATGTCGCTACTTCTTCTTCTTCTTCATCATCACAATCATTTCATGCCCACTGCAGGACGGAGGCCTCTTCAAACGATCTCCAACTGCCCCTGTCTTGCGCTTGCTGATTGAGAGTTTCGCCTGCAAATTCTCTCATTTCATCACCCCACCCGACCGCTCCTGTCATGCGCTTGCTGATCGAGAGTTTCGCCTGCAAATTCTCTCATTTCATCACCCCACCTAAATTTCTGCTGTCCTCGACTGTGCGTTTCTTCCCTTGGCACCCACTCTGTAACTCAAATTGTCTCCCAGTTGTCTGCCCTACGCATTGCATGGCCTGCCCAACTTCATTTCTTTCTCTTAATGTTGACTCCCCCGTTTGCTTTTCCCCACGTGGCTTCATATGCATAAACAAATAACGCTTTGCAAAGTTCAATCACCAGTGTATTAGGTTCACCGCAGCGCACCATAACAGCTGTTGGCTGTGCATGATCTGTAGCTTCTGAAAGATGTGCTTATCTCTCATTATATTTTTTCCTCGGGCCACTTGTGGTTGGCACCATTGTTTAGAAGCATATAACAGGAATAGATCTACGAAACCATACCAGTTTGACGTAAAGGGCACGTTACTACAGTAAATGTTCCCATAAAAAAGAAACGAAACTAATAAAGCTGCACCTAAGCAACAATAGGTGTATATATTAACAAGGACAAAAATGAATGATAACTGCAGGCGTGCTACGCGCAGCGGTCACAATAAACTAACAACATACGGTCAACGTCCCATATGATGATCCGCGCAAAAGCGAAAGAGAGTTAAAATAATGTATCTGCACAGTAGAAAAGAGAAAGCATGATGAAAATGATAAAAATATTAAATAGAGGCGTTAACTGGGGAAATGTTTATTTGTTTCTGTGTTTAACTCCGGAGAACGCTATCGTATTAAAAAATACAGGAAAAAGAAAAAGGCTAACGGCTAGAAGAGCTACTTTGAAAAAAAAGAAAAAAAGGTTCCTCTAGCAGTACAGGGTCCAATAGGAGCACCTACTGCGTGCCTTTCTGTAGCGTGCGCTCGGACTCCTAGCTGTAGCGCGGCCGTTCCGGTCCCGCTTCTAGGTATACCTTCGTGGGCTTCCGTTCGCGTTTGTCGATTTCTTCTAATTACGAGGGGCGCGAGCCCCGTGCGAACCTTTCCCTTCCGCCCTCCGGCGTCCGCCCCTCTGAACTCCTTGACGCGTCAATAATTGATTTTCACGAAGCTAGCCAGGCGATAATTGATTTCGCACTCCCGCCCCCTCCTCCCCTATACCGGCTGGTCCTTTCACCTTCCTAAACAAACTTGGTTCGTTGTTCGGCCGGCGTGCGCATACCCGCGCGGCGGCTTCGTGGGCACGGGGGGTGGCGCACCGGGGACGGAGGGTGTAGCGTTGTCGCCACGGCGCCCGTCTCCGTCGGCTCCGCGCCGCGAGCAGCAGCAGCAGCAGCAGCAGCCGGAAAGAACCTGGCTTCCTGGTGACAGTTATCGACCTACGCCTGGACGACGCATGCCGTCGTCGCCGCTGCTTCTCCCAGGCTGCGCACGCGGCTAGGCGTCCCGCTATTGCAATATGCGAGAGCGCGCCCCTTTATGCGGCCCCTCTACTACTATCGCCCATCTCCCCTCGTCCCGCACACGCACACACTGCCTTTCTTTTCTTATCCTCTCTCACTCTCTCTCTCTCAAGCGCCTGTCAGAGACGTTCTGCTCGTGCAGCAACGCCTCTTTCTAGACTGTGCCTTTGATCACACCGTCTTCTTTATTTTGTCTTTCTTGTACCTCGTCCTTGCAATTCGCCTCGGCTTTCCATAACAGCGGTTCTTGAATATTGCGTTCCCCTGTTACTCTTTCATCTGTCCCCGTTCCCGTCTTCTTCGCTACCATTCTTTCGTGGTTATCTTTTTTTTCTGTTCCTTCTTTCTATCTGTCTTTCTCTCTCACTTTAATTTCGCTCGGAACCCTCTGTTTTGCATGTTTGATCATAGACGAATGACTCCGCGCTTGTTCGACACCGCGGCGCGCGTGTGTGCGATAATTTTCCATTATCGCTAACCGCTACGCGGTGTGTCGTTTTGACTTCCAATGTTTGATTGCATTTTTTTAGAGAGGAAATTTGCCACAGAATAAGGAATGCGTTTTTCTTTGATGAGCGACTGAATGTCGCGTCGTGCGCACTAAACGAAGCCCCACTGCCCCTATGCCTTCGTTTCTACCGAGTCTTCTGTATACAGAAGCGTGTTGACTATTTCTTCCTTTATTTTGTCACGTACATATCAGACACACGAGAAACGCAAGAAAGCGTTGCGTATACGCTGAACTTGAAAAAAGAGAAATAGACGAGAAGAAAAAAAAAATGACTCGCTATCCCGGCCTTGCGAAAGTGGATGTCCAGCGAAGCTGTTGCAAAACCACCACAACGGTTGAGGGCAGCATGCAATGCTTTACTGGTGGCTCGCATGCTCGTTTTGACCTTGTTCTTTATTGAAACATATACCGTTCTGGTGTGCTCTATGGGTGATGTTAATGACTGTGTGCACTGTTCGCTTCACTTTGTTGAGCGTTTGTGGCCTCTGCCGTACAGGGGGTATGATGAGCCATTGCATTTTTTGCTTCCTTACGGGGGTATGAGCCATCGCATTTTTGCTTGCTTGCGGGGGTATGAGCCATTGCTGATGATGATAGATGCTTGTTTTGAGCTTGTTCTTTATTGAAACGTCTGCCGTTCTATGTGTTCTATGGGTGATGTTAATGACTGTATGCACTGTTCGCTTCACTTTGTTGAGCGTTTGTAGCCTCTGCCGTACGGGGGGTATGAGCCATTGCATTTTTTGCTTGCTTGCGGGGACATGAGCCATTGCTGATGATGATAGATACTTGTTTTGAGCTTGTTCTTTATTGAAACGTCTGCCGTTCTGTGTGTTGTATGGCTGATTTCAATGAATGTATGCACTGTTCGCTTCATCTTGATGAGTGCTTGTGGCCTCTGCATTACGAGGGGGGTGAACCATGGCATTTTTGTTTGCTTATAGGGAAGTAAGAGCCATTGAGGATGATATAGTTTTTGTTCACAGACAGAAACAAAAATGCCGACTACTGAGAGGCTAACAGCTTCGCTGTAAAACACACACAACTTTACCCACTGATAGCCGCAGAACTTTGATTAAGGTTCTTTGGCGTTTTACAAAAGTTGCCTAAAGTCGGGAAATCCTTAGTAAAATAGAAGTACCATGATGTTTTCAAATCCTTAAAATTCGCAAACATATAGCAGATACTTTTTGCTCTATCATTAAGGCTTGCTACTGAGAAAGACAAGCTATTAAAACGATGAGATTTCACCTCTGATGCACGGCTCATAACTAAACCGGTATTTCCTGAATTGAAATTTTGCAGGATCTCACGCTACCGAAGTAACAATGTGCGCGTAAGCTGCGATTGAAATGTTGATTTTTACGGCTCTAAACTGTATTTTTCACACTTTGAAGCTCGTTTCCCTTTCTTTATTTTTGCACATTTATGCAGAAATACACTTTCCATTAATTATTTATTTTTTATATAATATTGTGGACATTGATGGTTACATTTTGCTGCTCCGCCACTTCGGCAGCGCGCCCTGACCAACTACTAGACTCGTGGAAGCCTAAAATTCAAAATCGTCGCGATATAGAACAGCCCTTTGTATAAATCGATGTGAAGAACTTGAATGGATGAGCTTAATTATCGATGCGGCAATGCAGAAGTCAAACCAGTAACCGACGGGATCAAATTGGCCTGAGAAGCAACTCTCACTATTTTGAAAACTGCCCCACAGGAAAAAATAAAAGAAAGTTAAAATCCCAGGCGCGCTGTTTGAAAGAAATAAAAGCTCTGTCGCATGATAGATATCACGTCACGCGGTATGTTGCGACTAGCTTTTTTTTTTTCTAGTAAAATTTTTTGACTTCCAAGAGCTTCAAATGATCATACTTTGACGTCATCCTTGGACGAAAAATTCGGTCGCCGACTTTGTACCGCAGTGCTACACATGACGCATGGCTGAGCGGTAAATAAAATTCGTTTTGTGTCCCTGGCCAACACCGTCACCACCACCGCATATTCTCCTCAGTTTCCTCCTATCAAAACAGAGTTGGGCGAGTTGGTGTGGTTCCATCTTAACGAAAAAGTGCGCGAAAGAGACTTAGACAAGAAATTCTCGTCTACGGCTGTTTCGCGACATTTTTCGTTAAGATCCTCCTAGCATTGTGATCACACAGGAAATGTTGGCGTGCTTTCAAGACCAGCTCCCGATCACCCCCACTTCCTTATTATTTAAACTTCCCTCGATCGACAAGATCTTGTCGGCGGCTGATCCATTGCTATTTTTTTATGCGGCGCTCTGTAACGCAGTCTGCAAACAGGTCGTGGCTTTATTTTTTTGTATGCTATCGCCGCCTAGTTGTCGCCCCTGTTTGCACTTCCTCTCCCTTTTCGGAAGGTGAGTTTCTCGCTCATCACGGAACATCACGGGACCTGCGTCGCCTAACGGACGCGACATCAGCGTGCAGGCAGCGCAGTCCCGTCGACACGCCCTCTCACAAAAGGATTGTGAACGCGACGACGACAGGTTTGGTCACTGTAACTGAATCATTCTGTCTTTCTTTTCTTTTTCGTTGACAGAGAGCTCACGTGGAGAGAGCGTTTATGCCGTGGCGTGATCACGGTGGGGCTGGCGTGCCCGAGTGTTCGCCGCTATCCTAGCGTGCGCCGCGCCGTGGCGTGCCTTGCGGCGTCCACGCCGCAGGCCCAGCGGATGCGTCGCCCACGAGGGGGCGCGGGGAGAGGGCCGGTCGTCCGCCGTGTAAGCGTGTTTGTTTCTCGGCCGGCCCGGCGCGTCGTCGTCCGTGCACTCGGCACCGTAGCTCGCGCGCGCTTCTTTTCGTCCCAGGGCGTTGACAGATTTCGCTGGGTGTTGCCGTGCAATTCGTACGTACTGCCGACGGCGCGCGCCTACAGAGTGGCGAGCGGCACGCCATCGACGCTGCGACAAGCGTCGTTTCAGCTCAACGATCATGCGCGTGTGTGCATGCGCTCGTTCTATACCTTTTACACTGAGCTCGCCGGGCGCCGTAGTTGTTCGCCATTGTTCGTCGCGCATCAATAATTACAGCTTAGCTAAGCGCGGTCCCTCGGGAGCAGCGGCAAACAGCGGGGTCTTAGCAATTACGCGGTTTCGCGGAGTCTACAGATCAATGATGTTTTGCGCGGCGTCGATTGTGCCTCTCTTTACGGTTTTTCTTATTTTTTTCTTCATTTACGTAGGGCCTTCTATGGACAGTTTAATGCGAGGGCAAAGCACAAAGAGGAGAGTGTTCCATTAAAGTGCTCTGTAGCAATCTGGTTTCATAAACTGAATGAATAAAGGTTGAAAGCATTTGCAATGGCTGCGTAGAGCGCCGAATATTCGAAGAGCGACCGCCCATAAAGAAACACGCGTAATCACATACAGGCATGCGTACAACACGTACAGCATGACGCCTATTGTCGCAGTGTCCTGCGAATTGCTCCTCTAAATTTTACTTTGACCAATTTTACATTTCGACATGATGAAAAACGACCAAACATGAACACCAATGCAGGTATGATTATTATTTAAAGTACCAGCACGTCTCTTATCTGAATATGTGAAACTAATGATGCGATCGGTCCACGGCGCCAATCCAAGAAACAGGAGAACCCAGGATGCATACGGGCTGAAGTAAGTCTATTGTATTATTTTTTTTTTTGCTTATTGTTGCCGACAATGTCGCCTTCAAGCAATTTTTTTTAGTTGTGCTCCCTATAGCATACCTCTTTTGCAGCACTTCATTATTATTATTAT